>NC_092379.1:88436505-89061505 GCF_030028105.1 Mobula birostris | reverse complement strand
TTTAGCTCGATTCAAAGCCCAGAGTCCTGAACTCGTGCCTTTCTTTACTCAGAGAACTAATAAGCAGCATCTTGGTCAAGCAGAGTCAAAAAATAGGAAAAGTGAAGAGACGCCATCTTTGAGGAATGATTCCTAGATGCTGTGTCAGATATTGAAAGTGTTGCCCGGGAGAGGACAGCTCAGATGATAGCTACCACAGAGGATGAGAAATGAACATTGGTGCAGAGGGCTCAGAGGAAAACTTCAGTGGGACATCCTACAGAATGTGCTCAATGCACAATAAGCTATTGGGTGTGTTGACAACAGGGTGCCAGAAAGTATACAGAAATGTTAAGCAGCATGGGGAATTTGAGACAACCTTATGTATGGACATACACAAAGCTTGGAGCATAAATCTTTTAGTCATGCTCAGAGTGCTCAGAGACTCCACCAGCGTGCCTACAGAACCAGACTGGATGCTGCAGCTTCAGCTGCCAACATATGCAAGCAAAAGTTGCTGAGTGATTGTGTATTGCAAGGGAAGCTTAACCTCCTGCCATTATGACTCCTGATACCCGTATACAAAAGAGCTTGTAGGGTATCACCGAACGGGAGTGGCAATTTCTCTGATCTCCCTCAAGTTAATTGTACTCTAGCTTTCAGTCAGCATACCAGCTCAAGGCCATCATTCAAAGCTACTTCCAGCCCACCTCCACTGCAAGGCAGACTCCATGCCTCAGCCACAGAGCAAAGCCATTTTGGTGCATAGGAATACAGGCACAGAAAGAGTGGAGGGTTCATAGCCGTTTGTATGGCCTCCAGCACAACATGGCTACATTTGGAATGTTTATTTAGATGTGGCATTTAGATTTGCTTTAAGGCCAGATGGCTGTCAAGATTTCTTCATATTCTCCTCTTCTATTCCTCCTGTCTCCTTCTGTTCGCTGGTGGTAAGGGATGAGACATCATTATAGCATGTTTTGTAGTACACAGCAGACCATCACAAATCTCAAAACACACTCTGCTGATTGGTACAGGCTATCTCCATTTTGAAGCAAACAACATAATGTGATCAGAAACATGGATAAGGACCCATAAGTGCAAGCGTTAGCCCTCAGTTCTCTATGGCCATCTGGCCTTATATATCAAAGACTCAGGAGAATGGACAAGAGAGGCATCATGATCACTGCATTCCTTGCGTGGTCTCACGTCTGCAGGGTAATGGAAGGGTGGAAGCTCTTCAGGTTTTGATTGATCTTTGAATTGTTATCTGGTGCCCTCACTGTGAGTGCAGTCAATAACAGTCTGAAACTATATACATTCTGGAGTCTTTCTTGCTCCATCAGCTGCTCTTTAGCAAGAGAGAATGAAATGGATTCAGCTGTCTTGGAAAATGGTGTATCCATGACTTAGCCTGAACTGCACTGGAATATTTTGCAGATTATCTTCTGCTCTATCCGGAACCAAGGCCAAAACATTGAAAATAATGACTTCCATTACTAAAACAGTCCTTAAGTATTTCCATATTTGGATATATGGCTGCAGAATCTGGCAGTTTTTAATGAGGATCTTTAGGAAGTGCAAGTCTTTCAGACTCTGTTCTCAGATGTGCATGGAAGAATTAATTATGGAAGATTCTTGCTGGATGAAGTTTTCATTTGACAGCATTTTCTCCCTCAAACCATGTTTTGCTCCACAAGGCCTCTGCTCATTTCCCTATTACACAGCAGTCCCAGACAATGTTTCTAAAATAACCAGTGTGTAGGAACATCTAGTTGTTTTTGGCATTTTCAATAAAAACAAACTCCTCAGCAACTGGAATATCACTTCCTACAGAGCCTATTGACTTTACAAAGAAAGCCTAGAAACATCAAACACCAGTTGAGATGAATACTCAATAGAAACGTATCGGCAACTGACCATTAAGAATTGCTGATACCTCTTGAAGATGTTCTGGTAGGTTCCTTCCTGTGACTCTTTATTGTGTTCGGCTGTGATTGCAGTATCAGGGATGTACATTAGAAATGCATGAGTTAATTTCTTTCTCAACATGGTGGCCAACTGAAACTTATATGCTCATCAGACACCATTTTGAAAACAAATGGAGATCTGTGGTGACCAAAAGAAAGCTGCAGCTGAATTTTATAACAAAGGATCATGGGAAGTTATCACACAGAAAATGGGTATTCAGATCTGCCCTGCGCATCTGGAAGAGCAGTTGTGTAAAGTCACACATCTGGCTTTCGTCCACATCCTCACACCTTGCCCAAATCTTCTTTTAAATTTATTTCTGGGATTAATTTTGATTATCTTTCCATTACCTTTTCAAAGCTATTCCAGATTTAACAACTCCAAGAAAGAAAATCACGGCCCATTTCTATCTCTATTTTCCTCCAGTTTCCTAGCCTTGTTTGCCAGAGGACTCCTGGGACATTGCATTGGTCCTTTGAGATGGCACAATGTTGTATCTAATAGAGTGCTGCCTCTTAACTCCAGTGATCCAGATTCAATTCTGGCTCCTGGTGCTTTCTCTGTGAAGTGTGCTTATTCTCCTTGTGGCTGTACCTCATCCTCCCCAGGTGCTCTGGTGTTCTTTCAAAGGGATTCATGTTGGTAAATAAATTGGCTACTGTAAATTGCCCTTAGTGTGTAGCTGAGTGGCAAAACCTAGGGGAATTAATGGAAGAGGAAGGAGAATAGATTACTGGGAACATTATTAGGGTAATAGAATTGGTTTGTGAGCCAGCAAAGATTTGCTGGGCTGAAAAGGCCTCCAGTCATTTTGTTTGGAAATATATGGAAGGTATCACTGTAGCCTGAACAAAAAGGAAATGTCCATGTTCATGAGTATCAGGTTCAAACTGGTAAGCAACTTAGGATATTTTATTATTTTAATGGCAGTGCGGCAATTTTTCATACCAGTCAGGAAGGCATCTGCAATGAAGAACAAAATCTTTGTACATTTTCTTTCAAAATAAACCAAAAAGATTTAATTTTGGTCATGTATAATTATCCATGTCGACATTTCAGTTAAATGCTCAAGATCTTGAAAGTAACGACAATATTATTTTTTGGCTTAGAAGTGCAGAGAAAATATTTTGGTGTAAATTCAGAACACATCACAAAAATGAATATACATGATTGTAGTAATTTTTTTCTTAAATTTCATTATTGGTGATGATAATTTCATTATCATTAAATGATTTTATTGGTCCTATAACAGTACATTAATAAAATGTTATTTGTGAAATTGGATTATATTTTAATGTAATATTAGTTTGATAAACACGATAGAAGGTAATTGCAAATTCCAGTGATATGTGTAATATATTATGCTGGTACTGAAAGCAATGTTTCCAGTTAATCCCCTTCCAATTAACTGCAATCTGCTAATTTTATGTGTTCTGTACTTACACATTTGAGTTATTTATAAACATCACCCACATTGCACATTGCACTCTTCTTGGCCTAGTTAGGCCTTTGTTTCAGAGCAGAGTCATTACAACCTGCAGCTTTCACACCTGCTCAGTTTGCCTCATTTACTTTTTGGTTTCCCATTATCTGATGATGCTGGCCTTTAAACTTAATGCCTCATATACTTTATATATACTTTCAGTTGTCTTAGAGATGTTTAACCTGGTATCATTTTCCTCTAATATTTACAGACCCTGATTCTGAATTTATAATCTGTAGTGCAAAGAAACACTTCAGCCTGAGAGACACCCTGCCATCCAGCAGTTGTAGTGCTATTGTGTTGGCATGGTAGCCAGAGCAATCAATTCTCACAGACAATAAACATGGATGCAAATGCAGAAATGTTAATTAATGTTTTACAATTATTCAAAATTTAAATAAATATTGGAGCAAACTCTTATGATTACAGTTAAATCTGGCTACTAATACATTAAAATAATTTTTGGCATAATAGAGTCCTTTATAATTTTGAAATAATCAAATGAAGGAGCTTCAATTCACTTAGGCAAAATTTATTTATGATTAATTGCCCAGTCTTCTAATAAAAATCTGATCGAATCTCATTTGAGAAAACATGAGATTTTTAGAGGTTAGTTTATAAATGCCTTAATTTAAATATGTTCTATTGATTTTCCTTGACTCTGTTGGACAAAATGAGGGACAGTGCAGCCTCTTGAGAAGAGCTGAACAACAAAGTAATGTCAGGATTTGTGCTAAGTTAAGTATGTGTGTGAAGTTACTGTCAGCTTCATAAGCTAATCACAGCAAAAGCCGGTAATTCCACTGTCATTACTACAGGGCCATTGGATGCATTTGAAAAATAAAACTGCTATTTTAAGTTTAATATATGCATGTCTGAATCACATTTTCTTTGATCCTTGGTCATTCTTTCATCAAACACTCTGTTCATTTTTGTACACTCGATGTATCGGTCTTGCTGAAGGGTCTCAGCCCGAAATGTCAAATGTACTTTCTTCCATAGGTGCTGCCTGGCCTGCTGAGTTCTTCCAGCATTTTGTGTGTGTTGCTTGGATTTCCAGCATCTGCAGATTTTCTCTTGTTTGTTCATTTATGTACTTCTTGCTCGTGTTCTACCTTTCATTGGTAGTAATGTAGAGCAACTGCTGGTACTTAAATCACGGAATGTCTCCTGACAGTGTTGAATTTATGTTTTCTGATGCTGAAGAAGATGTTTGGATTGCGACAAGGACAGCAAACTATGCACCTGATGAGGCATAGTTATATGCTCCTTTCAATAATCTCTCGATTTGTTTACTTGCTCTTCTGCTGGGGTTTGTAGAAATAATGTAACACTATTTTCAAAGGGTATTTGTTGAAGTCAAATCAGTACAATATCTATAAATAGGTCACAAATTTGGCATGGTATCAGTGGTTTAAATATATGCCTTCACATATCCTACCCAAACAAATTGCATCTTTAAGCAAAGTTGCAACTTTACCATTTTAAAAAATACATTACTTGCTGCGTTTGCATAACTCTGCGACCTGCTGCGTCCTTTACTGAATTCCTCCCTTTTCTGCTTGGCTGAACATTTATTTAGGCCGTCGGCTTCCACAACATTTCCTTCCCTTGACAAGACTATTAGTCAATTAAATACAGCAAAACTTTTACCATATAGTTTGATGGGTTTTCTTTTTTTGTTTTTGCATTAATTTTAGGGCCTGGGTGTGGCTAACCAAGCCAAAATTTATTGCCCTTGACCAGGTGGTGTTGAGCCATCTTTTCAAACCGCTGCAGTCCTTCTGGTTAAAAGACTTTCACAGTGCTGTTAAGTAGAGAAATCTTGGACTTAGGTGAAGCAAGGACGAAGAACTGATGATAAGTTTCCAGGAATTATACCAGAGCAGCTAGTTCTGGAGCTCTGTCCTTTGGAACTACAGCTGGGATGTTATCTAATCCCAGAGACTTTGCTGCATCCAGTGTTCCAAGCCATTTATTCATAGCTGTTCGTGTGACTGCATTTGGCTTCTATGATGGTGGTGATTTCAGGCAGGAGCTGAGGTAGATCATCCATTTGACACTTTTGAGTGAACATGATTACAATTGTTTCAGTCTTGTCAATAACACTCATATGCTGCACCTGCTATCATCAAGATGTTCTTGAAATCTCTTCCCTGTATTAGCTGTTTTTTTTGCCCATTGGTATTTACTTTTAGATGTGCTTCGACTGCAGAACTTTGATGTGATCTATCGTCAGTGTTATATTTATCTTCATTTTCACCTCTTATTTCTTACCCACATTCTTGTTTGCATTTACCTTTTTTTTCCTACCTTCACAAAAATATTTTCTACTGCAGTGCTAAGTTAACATTTTGCAAAATGGTATAGTATAAACTTCCATGGCAATGCGTCAGTTAATTCCTAACGTTACAGGAAGATCATTCTTAGGAATATTTCTGAGCATTAGAAATACCCAGATGTATTCCAATCATACATTTAAAGCTAAAGGCAAACTTGAAGTAGATTTCTAACAGCATGTGATATTTGATCCTGATTCACTTTCAGTGGAATTTGGAAAGAAAGTGTGGTTATCTCCAGTCAGTAAAATCTGACTAGCATTGTTGGACTGGATTAGACTTTAGCAAAGAAGAGAGCATTTAATTCCCCAGAGCTATTACAGCGAGGAAAAATGTATTTCAGTAGTTCCATCTCCAGCAGGCCTGGGATAAATGAGTGTAGAAAAGGATGTAAATGCAATAATCCTTCTTATTGGCAAGATCTAAAAAATCGTAACCTTCATATTCCAACTTCATCCCATTTCTTTTTTTTCCTGGAATACAAAACGAATTTTGATTTCTACTTAGAAAATATTTTGGTTGATCAAGGTAAAACAGTATGGAACATGAGAATAGAACATGAGAAAAAAGAGCTGCACTTTGAAAATGAAATGCCATTTTTACGAGGCAATTCAGTGAGCAAAGGTGGCATTAACAGTTTCATTGCTAGTGTTATTGAGGAAAGAAATTTGCACAACTGGCATTGATTGAATATTTCCAGTAACTGGTGCATTTTTCATTGTTACTCATTTGAAATAGTGCTCGGTTCTTTAGGAGATACAACAGATCATTTTAAAATCCTGTGGTTATCTTTTTTATTAATAAATCTGTGAATTTTTTTGCTTACTCAAAGCCATGGACTCACCTTATGAGATGTGACTCATACCAGTGACCAGAAGAGCAAGGTGAGCTGTCTTGACAATTATAATCCAGTAGCACTCACGTCTGTAGTGATAAAGTGCTTTGAGAGTTGGTTATGGCTAGAAACAACTCCTGCTTAAGGAAGGACCTTACTCATTGCAATTTGCCTATCACCTCAATAGGTCTACAGCAGATGTGATCTCATTGGCTCTTTATGCGGCCTTGGATCACCTGGACAATACTAATACTTACATCAGGCTGCTGTTCATTGACTACAGCTCAGCTTCTAACACAATCATTCCTATAGTTCTGATCAAAAAGCTCCAAAACCTGGGCCTCTGTACTTCACTCTGCAACTGGATCCTCAACTTCCTCACCAGAAGACCATAGTCTCTGCAGGTCAGAAATAATGTCTCCACCTCGCTGATAATCAACACTGGCGCACCTCAAGGATGTGTTCTTAGCCCACTGCTCTACTCTGTCTACACCCATGACTGTGTGGATAGGCAGACCTCAAATGCCATCTATAAATTTGCTGATGACACAACTATTGTTGGCAGGATTTCAGATGGTGACAAGAAGGTGTACAAGAGTGAGATAGATCAGTTGGTGAGTGGTGTCGCAGCAACAGCCTTGCACTCAATGACAGTAAGACCAAAGTATTGATTGTGGACTTCAAAAAGGGTAAGACGAGGGAACACACACCAGTCCTCATTACGGGATCAGAAGTAGAAAGTGTGAACAAGTTCAAGTTCCTGGGTGTCAACATCTTTGAGGACCTATCCTGGGTCCAACATGTCGATGCAGTTACATTTGGCTATATTTCATTAAGAGTTTGGGGAGATTTGGTATGTCACTAAAGACAGGCCTCAATTTCTACAGATGTACTGTGAAGAGAATTCTGAGCATTCTAATTGGCTGCATCACCGAATGGTATGTGGTGGGGTCACTGAATGGACATTATTTAATTTAACTTTATATGTATATAAAATTTGTTGTTACCTGGCAAAAATAATTTGCAGTACATAATATAAACTGTAAATTACAGTAAATATATTAAACCTGATTCTGATTCTGATCTAATAGTCCCTTGCCACATTTGTAAGTCTATATGAAAAATAAATAGGTTTAAGATTATTCTTCAGCCCTGCCGGACTATCTGTGATATATCTGTTATGTGCTTCTTCAGCATTTCAGGTATATAGTATGAACAATCCTGGCAGCATACATCCATCTAGAATAAGTTCCACTTTTCTTAGTTTTGAAAAACTAATGTGATTCAATGTATCATACAATAAAATTATAAATGTGGTTCTATACATTTGGAATTCATTTTCTGATTTTAGATCATAAATTTCACTTTATTGAAGGCTTTATCCTTGAATCCTTGTGCATCAAGGATGTATTTGAGATTCATTGTTTAGATGTAAATAAAATAAGATATACTTTATCTGAATTTATTTATCAACATTTGGAGCAAACAAACAACTGAGTATCATAATCAATTTTCCGTAATTATTCACAAAAATTTTAACATAATGCAATGAACAGTGAAATAAATAATGCAAGAACTAATGACGAGAGAATGCAAACATAAAAAGCTTTCCATAGAATGGTGAGTTGGGGTCTTTAAAATCTCGAAATTAAATTTAGACAATGCAGCTTCCATTTTATCTGATATTTACACCATTTGTCATCTATCTTCATAATCAAGACTGAGAAAAACATTTGTTAGGAAAAGGAAGAAATTTGAAGATTTATGTAGCATTTTCAGCTGATGACTTCATGATGAAGTAATCAAAACAACTCTTTACAAAATGAGCTTACATATTCAAAAAAATTTAAAATATGTTAGTTTAATTTCTCATCAGCTGGAAGCATGACCAGCATTTATTGTCAGAAATGCAGGTCTTGCTTTTTGGCAGATAATTTGTCCATTTGGAGCTCCTTTGTAATGAACCAGGACATTCATTTGAATTTTCGATGATATCCTTTCCGGAAATATTTTGCTTCCACTCTTATAATTAATTATGCATAGCATAATTCTTCAGGGTTATATTTCAAGCAATATTTTATTTGAGAAGTAAGTGATTTTTGTATCACTTCACAGATTAAAGGGAGAAAATCCTTTTGTATCATATTTCACTGTACAAATTCTTGGCAGGAAATTCTGTTGTGACAATATTTATTTTATGTCTGGCAAATTACTGAATGTTTGGGTTGTGTTAAAGGCCGAGCTTACCATCCAAAGTAAACCAGGATGCCACGACCTGTTTTTCTTCATTTAAACTGTAATGCCATTTAAATCTAAAAAACATTGTAATCAAGCAATTGGCTGACAGTCATGGAATATTACTTTTCGTGACTTATGAGCGTCTTTGTGTTTATTGCAATGGGACACATGATTTTCTTTCACTTATTCATTCAGTCAGGGATGTGGACTGCCTTAGCATGTCTAGAGGCAATTTAGAGACCATCATATTGGTGTGGATAGAGTCACATACCTCCATAGACCAGACTGAGTGAGAATGGCAGGTTTCATTTTCTGAAGGACATTAGTAAACCAAGAGCAATTTTATGGCAACTCAGTGGTTCCATGATTGTTAGAAAATGTATTCTGTGCACAATTTTTCAGTTCAACATACACAAGCTAGGTATTTTTACCGAAATAAAAAGAGAATGACAGTCATTTCACTAAAGGATATAGCTGGATGTTAATGCAAACATGAATATCTCTAAAAAAAAATCAGCATTTCAGTAACGTATCTTTTTGCATGTTTGCATGTCTCATAGCTTTTTTAAGATGTGCTGATAACACTAGAGTCTAATGTTGATAAAGTTTTTCTATCAATTTTGTCATTAGCAAAATTTGTTAGATCTAAATAGATGGCTTGTGATAAAAATACTATACAGAATGTTTTATAATAATTCAGTATCTAGCAACACATCAAAGTAATAGTGTAGAACATCAAAGTATGAGTTACCTATCAGAAATGTTAAAAAATGTTCTTTCAATAAAGAGAATAAACATTGATGTAAAATTTTAATAGTTTGATTTATGCATATATTGTAAGCAGTTTGAAAGGAAAGGTAGGATATAGTAGATAGGATTAGTTCATACACAAAATGTATGCCATTTATAGATATTGTGATTTTAGATTTCCCAAGATAACACAGATGCTGGAAATCTGTAAGTAAAAACTCTAAGTGAAAATACCCTCAGAATGTCAGGCTGCATGGGTGGACGGGAAATTTGAATGTTTCAGGTTGATGTGATTCCATTTGGATGCTGCTGATCAAGGGTTATGAACCTAAATGATCACCTCTCTTCCTTTTTCCATTGATGCTGCTGTGTATTCCTAGCAATTTCTGATTTATTTCCTGAGCTTACTCTGGGTTAGGTCCCATATTCCCTTCAGTCCAAAAGTTCAACAGGACAGGTGGTATTAATAAATTCCCTCAAAATAAAAAGACTTTGCACCATGGGAAAGTATCTCAATTCCCAGCTACTCAAAGCTTCAAAGCTATTAATATTGGTCAGGGCTGAAATCCAATACTGTTTATATTTGCCTGGTTGAGCAAAGCTAAGAAGTGCATGTAAATTGAATCTCAATTCAGGGATACACGTCTTCTTAAAAGCTGCCATGTCAATGGGCTCAGCATCCTCCTTTAATTTCCATGGGAACAACCCACTTTTACAGGAGATCCCATTCATCAAACCTTTATCACCAAGAAGGATGAAGCAGTTTTAACTCCAAATTATGCAACATTCTGACTTGGACTTCGAAATACACTTCTTCATCTTTACTGAGTCAAAATCCATCACACCCAAAAACACCTATATTAGACTATTGTTTATTGATTACAGTTCATCAGTGCTATAATTCCAAGAAAACTCATCTCCAAACCCTGGAACTCAACTCCTCCATTTGCAACTGGATTCTTGATTTCTTCTCCAACAGTTTGCAATCAGATGGGTAGAAACATCTCTGCCATGATTGGTCTCAACACTGGTGCCCCACAAGGCTGCATCCTGGGCCCCCCTAACGTTCTCTTGATACCTGCCTGACAGTGTTGTCAGATTCTGCTGTAACACCATCAACAAACTTGAGGATGGTACCACCGTAGTGGGCCAAATCTTGAATAATGAAAAATCGGAGTACAGGAAGGAGAGAGTAACATGGTGTCATGACAACTGCCTTTCCCTCAATGTTTGCAAAAACTAAAGAACAGGCCATTGATTTCAGAAAACGGGGTGGGTGGTCCATATAACCTTCTTTATAACAATGATCCTGAGGTTGAGAGCTTCAGGTTCCTAGGAGTGAATATCCCAGTCCAACCATTTTGACACCACTGACGGGAAATCTCACCAGAGCCCCTACTTCATCAGGAGGCAAAGAAATTTGGCATGTCCCCTTTAACTCACACCAATCTTTATCAAAGCACCATAGAAAGGATCGAATCCAGATATATCATGGCTTAGAATGGCAACAAACTGCAGAGAATTGAGGACACAGCTCAGCATGTCACAGGAATCAGCCTTCCCTCCATTGATTCTGTCTGTACTTCTTGCTGCCTTAGCAAAACTGGCAACATATTCAAAGTATCCACCCAGCCTCGGCATTCCCTTTCTCCCACTGGGCAGAAAGTACAAAAGCCTGAAACTACATATCCTGAGGCTCAAGACAGCTTCTATCCCATTGTTATAAGAATATTGAGTAGCTCCCCAGTTTGATAAGGTGGACTCTTGATCTCATTATCTGTGTTATGGCTTTGCAACTTATTGTCTGCCAGCGCTGCACTTTCTCTGTAACTGTAATAATTTATTCTGCGTTCGGTTATTGTTTACTTTGTACTACTTCAACACACTGATGTAGTGGACTGATTTGTATGGACAGCATGCAAGACAAAATATTCATTATACCTCAGTACATATGAAGGACCCATGGTAGCATAGTGGTCAGCACAACACTCTTGCACTCAGGACGTCAAAGTTCTGAGTTCAATCCTTGTGTCTGTGGTAAGGAAGGCAACTGCAATGTTGGCATTTATTTCAAGCAGAATAGAATATAACAGTAAGGAGATAATACTGAGCCTATATAAGACACTAGTCAGGCCACACTTGGAGTATAGTCAACAGTTTTGGGCCTCATATCTTAGAAAAGATGTTTTGGCATTGGAGATAGTCAAGAGGAGATTCACGAGGATGATTCTGGGAATGAAAGAGTTAACATATGAGGAGCGTTTGGCAGCTTTGGGCCCGTGCTCACTAGAATTTAGAAGAAGGCTGTGGGATCTCATTGAAACCTAGCAAATGTTGAAAGGACTAGATAGGATGTATGTGGAGAGGATGTTTCCTATGGTGGGGGTATCCTGAACCTGAGGGCACAGACTCAAAATTGAGGGGCGACCTTTCAGAACGGAGCTAAGGAGGAATTTTTTTAGGCAGAGAATAGTGGATGGATCAATCTATGGAGAGCTTTGCCACAGACTGTTGCGGAGTCCAAGTCCGTGGGTATATTTAAGGTGGAAGTTGATTGTTTCCTGATTGGTCAGGGCATCAAAGGACATGGCGAGAAGGTAGGTATATGGGGTTGAGTGGGTCCTGGGATCAGCCATGATGGAATAGCAGAGCAGTATCGATGGGCCGGATGGCCTAATTCTGCTTCTATGTCTTATGGTCTTACGGTCCACTGTATGGATTTTGTATATCTGGGTTTCCTGTGGGTTTCAAACGGGTGCTCCGGTTTCCTCCCACAGTCCAAAAACATACCAGTTAGTAGGTTAATTGGTCATTGCAAATTGTCTTGTGATAAGGCTAGGTTTAAATTGGGGGTTGCCAGCAGTAGCATGGTTCGAAGGGACAAAAAGGTCTGTTTCACACTGTATCTCTAAATAAATAAATAAATATGACAATAATAAAGGACTAGATAGGATGTATGTGGAGAGGATGTTTCCTATAGTGGGAGTATCTGAATTTACCAATTTCCTGAACTCTACTGTACACATTGTAGGTGCACTATTGTCGTGAGGAATATACCACAGCAGAATGAAACCATTAGTGTGTTTGTAGGTCTGCCAGTAATTCTGTGATTGGAATGCAGGTTCCTGCAGAAATTTAGCATCAAACTTGCACAGAACTCTATGCAGAGCTTGGAGCTCATTTACTTGAATGTGAAATTGTGGAAGCAGCTGTTGTAAGATTTGATGGTCAACATCTCAGCTTCCTCCGTAGCAGAAGCATATACAATCAATGCCTGCATACCACAGAAGGTCTGATTCCTGCAACAAGACGTTTAATTTATCACAGTCGTCCAGCAACCAGTCCTCCAGTAGATTACTTCAATTGCTGAAGCAGCCCTATGTGTGGAAACTAATTACTGCCACTCTGCCAGACCCCTTGCTGTTACAGTGCCATCTGCATATTCCACCACTCCAAGTCAGCAACTGCTGTCAACCATCCAATAGCCACCAGGACAGCATAGTGTGGGAGAACTGGGGCAGACAAAGGATCAGAAAAACAGACAATAAGGGAATGCATAGCTTATTGTGCAATGTAGTTCGGGTTGGAATGTTTATTTCATATTAGCTTTTATATTTACATTGTGATATACATTGGTCACATTCTATACGCTGAATGCCTCATTCACATTTGTGGGTGGATTATAGTGGATAATGGAATGCTGCTTTAGATCTGTGTTAGTCAGCTCTAGGAATGAACTGAAAGTACTTGCGACAGAAGGTTGAAATTTTTACTGTAGTGTTTGCTTTTGAAATAGTATGTTACTTATATATGTTAGTATATAATTGTTCTGAAGAAATACTAAAAAATACATTATGATGAAACTTTTTAATTAGCTCTTTGCAGGAGGCTCCTGATATGCCTTTGGGTTTCCGGTCTTAATTTACTGCTTGGGTTCAGTTCACTGGCTCTTTCCCGTGAACCAAAGCATGCATTTGAAATCTCTGTTCACATCTACACATCTCTATCCGTCAGATATCTAGGCTAATGTAACTGATTCCACACTGCTGATCTCCAGTTTACTGGGGTATATTACATGATCTTAATGCGTTCTGTAGATGAATAAATGCACAGTCAAAGAACCTCAGGCTTTTGTCAAATACCAACAGATAAATGTATTTAGCAGTAATGAACACTATTGAGTATTATCGATGTATTTTAATGGCTGTAATATTTCCTAGGTTGAAATTAACAGATATGTTTCTGGTGTATTACCTTATAGTCTAAACTTGATGTTTGAAATAGAGACATTCAAGTAATTCCAACTATCATCGGCTGCTTTATCCAAGCCCTTCTTTCCACCATATTTCAGAAGTGGAACTGTTTGCTGATGGTTAGACCATTCCACTCACAAACAGATCAACAAATGAAATAGTCCAAGCTTGCAAGTAGCAAAGCCTAGAAACATTTAGGTACGGCCATTTGCACTACAATAGTACCAACTGAAATCCATATCGAAAAGAGTGTAATTATTGACTACAGGTAATCTGGTTCAGTGAATTGCTGCACTTTCCACTTTGTTCAAGTCTCTAGGAATCTGAAACTGTGTGAGACTAAAGCGTCTACTTCATTGACACCTCTCAACCATCTGAAACGATCTTCCCCTCCATGACTAAGTTCAAAGTTCAAAGTAAATATATTACACAGGACAACAAAGATTTTTCTTCCTGAATACTCTTAGGTGCAGCTTACAGATTATGCTGACTACGAAAATCACCATGAAATTTCCCTATGATGCACCATTTTTTAAAAAATTGCCTATATATGTTATTTCAATTAATAGTTCAAGTCAGTTAAATGTTGCCCACAATGTAAACAGAAAAGTTTTCTTTATGGTCCGGACATGCCTGGGCATGCTTAGGCCCGGCGGATGCTGCATGGCAGGACAGGTTTTAGAAAGGCTATAAATGCACACGTACACAGCGTTCTATGTATTCTGTTTACACGTGCATTGGTTTGCAATCACTTTGATGCACATGCTCTACACACATTGCATATTGCAAGTACTCACTATAGTAAAGTATTTTTGGGAGTATTTGTGATAGCAAAATGTCTCACCAATGTTGCAACAACCGTGGTATTTTTGGAAAAAAGGTTGTCCAGCATAATTATTAAAGTATGTATATTCCACCAAATGCTACTCCAAGATTAGTTTTCTTGCAGGCATTCACAGTGGAACAAAGTACAATGAAATCAATGAAAAATTACAGACAGACTTGACAAATTATGCAAGTACAAAAAGAAACAAGCAATAATAATAACTATATAAATAAAAAATACTGAGAACATGAGTCGTAGAGTTCTTGAAAGTCGCTCCCTGTTCAGTTAGTTCATTGCTCTCTACTGGTATGCATTGTCTATCAAAGGCATTGTCATAGCATCACCAGTAGCTGCTCCACAAATGATTGTAGGATTATGAGATAAATTGTCATGAAAAATACAATGAAGGAATATTGATGAACATGAGTTTTGCCTGCTCGGCAATAAATTACTTCATAGAACTGGCCAATATTTATTCCATAAACGGTGCTGCAAAAGCAAATCTAAGGACAAGTCAACTCATTGCCATTTATTGCACTACTTCCTGAGCAAATTGGCTGTTGGATTCAACTAGAGCACAACGATCACTACAAACCATAAGTCATTGGTTGCTAAAGTGTTCAGGATATGGGATTTGCATTATATAACATAAAGTTCATCTTCAGTGCACAGCAGTGCTGATCTTCACCTTGACTAATGGAAATAATGTAAAACAGCAAATATTTCTGGCCTGAAATACTTAAAGCAGTGTCCCGTTGCATAAGTAGTGGAACTTTCATTCTTCCTTCTCACCCTGCAACATCTCAATGGGTCATGCATTGAACCAGAATATTATTAGTTGTGCAGCTCCAGGAACTTGCTAGGGCTTTAAAAGAAGTGACCAGCAACATCAAGTAAACAATACAGTGCATTATCTTAGTGAATCAGTCAGCCATATTGTGGCAATATTTTACCACTAGTGTGGGTGGAGAAACTGTGTGGTGGTAATTGTGAAGTTGAGAGAGTAAACGTTGCTCTGATAGTTGCCTTACTTACTTTGTAGCTAAACAATCAATTATCAGCACGTTAACAGGAAAAGAAATGGGATACGATTAGCTGGTTTTCCACCTATTTCCAATATATTGTGCACATTTTCATTTTGCCAAGTGACTACTAGCCTCTAAGTACACTTGGATGCCCAAAAATGCTCCTTTCACTCTTGGCATAATGGTGTTACAATTAAGAACAGATGTGCAACTAGGTACAATAATTTACTCAAATTATTTAAGATTCTTATAACATTCATAGGTCTGTTTAACTTGTGTTAAATGCAGCTACATCTGAGTACAAAAACATTGTGAGAAAAATAATTTGAATGAGTGCACATGTAGACTTCAACTGATGCATTGTTCATTAATTCTTTCTTTGTCAAGACTGTAGAATCTCAATATTTTAATGAAAGCAAACTGAACCAGCAGTTGTGCTTAGTTTTTTTTTGTGGAACTGTTGGTATGAAAATGTAATGAGAACATGTGGGATGACAGCTTACTGAATAAGATTGTAATGGGGTCATTTTGCACTAATGAGTTACTAGATTTCAAGTCCATACAAATTCAAAGCAGAATACAAATAACAGCAGTTCTGTCTCTTGTTAACTTCCAGGAGCAAAATAGATACTGTCTGCTTGTGATAAATACAGTTCATTCGTTTGTTACGTGCTGGGTTGATGAATATAATAGGGATAAAAAATCCAGATTTTTGATTAAGTGGAGTGTAAGGCTTATGGAAGTACTGACATTAATCATCTCAATTATGTGTGGCAAGATTGCTTAAATTAGAGTGACAAATTGCAATTGAAGGTGTGGCTATACATGTATACGCACAGATGATAAAAAATTAGTAGCAGTCCTATTTCTCTGGGTTTATGCCAAGCCACGCCAGACAAACATTTGCTGCTTGTTTCAAATTTGAAATGAGGTTAAAGCCGCAGGTGAGTGTATCCCATAGATGCTCAGTTCTGAATGATGTAAAGGAAGTGCAGAAAAGACGGTTACTTTTAATTATTTTGGAATAGGAATTAATAGAGAGACTCCCTCTAGCTATTCTTCAGTTCCTAACATGATCAACTTGAATCTTTTTTGACATCTGATCATACACAGAAAAGTAATTTTCACATTTCGTTGAATAACTTGGAGTTGTAACTGGATCTTGGACTTCTAGACAGGAAGACCACAGTCATTGTGTGTTGGCAGCAACATCTCTATCTTAATCATGCTGATCATTGATGTCCGCAGGTCTGCATGTTCACCCCACTACTGTTCACAGTGCTAGATCCAGCTCAAACTGATTCATCATGTTCACTAATGACGAAACAGTGGTTGGCCTCATCAACAACGACGATGGGACAGTATGCAGAGAGGAAGTAGAGCAGCTTGGAGAATGGCTTGAGACCAACAAATTGATTCCCGTGAGGACAACATTAAAGAAATGATTGTGGACTTTAGGAAGATGCAGGTTCACCTCTCCTTACCGGACATAAATGACTACTCTGTGAAGAGAGTTAGGAGCATCTAGTTTCTAAGACTGCACATTATGGATGATTTTACCTGCTCCTTCAATGCCATCCCTTTACTCAAGAAAGCACAACACTGTCTCCACTTCCTGAGGAGATAGAGATGAGTGAGGCTCCCCCACTCCCATTCTAACCAATTTTTATAGGAGTACCATTAAGAGTGTCCTGACCAGTTGCATCACTGTCTGGTATGGGAATTGCAAGGCATCTGACCACCTGACCCTATAAAGGATTGTGAGCATTGCTGAGAGGATCATCGGGGTCTCTCTACCATATGAGATATTTATCAGAAGTGCTGCATTAACATTTCAATGATCCCTCCCATCCATCTCACAATCTCCTTGAGCCCTTAACATTAGGCAGGGGTTACCATAGCATTCAGACGAGGAACGTTAGGATGCGAAACAGCTTCCCCCTCTAGGCTGTGGGAACACCCAATTCGCTGCCACCATTATACTGTTTACCTTTTAACTTGTGCCATAAATGCACCTTATGCTAAATGTCTTCTGGAATATATTTTATTATTGTTAATTTATTTATGGTGATATTAGTTTATGTGTTGTGTGTGAGTTATATGTTCTGTGCCGTGAACCTTAAACTGAGAGAACATTATTTTGTTCGGCAGTATACTGTACATGTAAATGGTTGAATGGCAATATCCTTGAACTTGAACTAAATCATTTCAGCAAATTTTATCCAATAGTGAACACAATGTGGCTAGCACGGTGGCAGGGGTGGTAGAGCTCTAGAGACCTCCAGTGCTGTCCGTGTGGAACTTTTAAACTTTCCTATGACTGCAAGGGCTTTCTTCAGGTTGTCCATTTTCCTTCCGCATCCAAAAGGGTAATTAGTTAGTCTAAATTGTCATAAATAGCAGATTAAGTCTTGGGACAATCAGTGGGAATGGAGACAAGAATAAGTTAGATGGAAAAGTAATGGGGAAATGGGAGCCTTGATGGGCTGAAGTAATCTCCTTCGATGTCATAAGGAAATATATATGACAGCAAAACAAAGAGAATTGTTTTGCTTTTGATTGATTGATCTTAATTCACCTTCAAGCTTTTTATAGCTTTTTTATGGTTTCTAACTAAAGCAACAAAAATATTTCAATAACGAGGCTTGCCACATCTTATCTTTCAAGAGTTACTTCTTTCCTGATGATTGTTCTCCTTATTTAAAAGACTTATGCGTTCATATTGGGTTTTCACTTATTTCTAATGCACAAATCGCACAGTGGTGCTCAGTGTTAATGCCAAATAAAATCCCTCTCAAATAGTTTTAAAATAGGTGAAAAAAGTGTTTGAAGTATTTGAGTGTCTTACATCTGGAAAGACACACAGACATACAACCTTAGCATTTCCCAAAGTGACTGGGCTCAGTTCAATGCAATCTCTGATAAATAGCTGCACAGTGGTCTGTGAAGGTCATCAGTACTAAAGAACACACTCCCCATGGCAACTAGACTCTAGCGACACCAGCCATGTCTGCTGAGGATGAGGGAGACATTGTAGGCGAGAGGAAGTGTAGACTCAGATTCATTTAAAGGGATGTGGAAGAACTGGTCAGCCAGATCGAGGCCACAAGAAGGCCAGGAGGCCTTCCAAGATCACTGTATGAAGAGAATGGCTGTCATTTCAAGGTATGAGAATCCCCATTCATATCTTGAAATATCAGAAGGGTGCCTCTGTAAGTAAAAAAATGAAATCAAATCCTTGGAAAGAAGTGACATAGGATTGGAAGATGTAGGATCCTTGTGGGTAGAGTTCAGAAGCTTCAAGGGTAAAAAGACAAAAAGGTAGAAAGAGTAAAAAAAAAGGGTAAAGAGGGAGTTATATTCAGGCCTCCAAACAGTAGCCAGAATGTGGGCTACAAATTACAATAGGAAATAGAAAAGGAATGTAAAAAGGGCAATTTTGTGATCGTCATGGGGGATTTCAATATGCAAGTAGATTTGGAAAATCATGTTTGTGCTGAATCCCAAGAGAGGGAAATTGTAGAATGCCTACAAGATGGTTTTCTGGACAACTTGTAGCTGAGCCCATTAGGGGAATGGTAATTCTTGAATGTGTGTTATGTAATGATTCAGATTGATTAGGAAGCTTAAGATAAAGGAACCTGGATACAGTGATCATAAGATGACAGAAGTCACCCTGCAGTTTGAGAAAGAGAAGCTAAAATCGGGTGTATCAATATGACAGTGGAGTAAAGAAAATTACAGAGGAATGAAAGAGGAACTGGCAAAAGCTGATTG
Source organism: Mobula birostris (assembly GCF_030028105.1). NCBI lineage: Eukaryota > Metazoa > Chordata > Chondrichthyes > Myliobatiformes > Myliobatidae > Mobula > Mobula birostris. The sequence goes on along the minus strand of NC_092379.1, from coordinate 89,042,029 downwards.
CAAGGGGACACTAGCAGGACTGACAGGAGAACAGCAATGGCAGAAGTTTCTGGGAGCAATACGGAAAGCACAGGAAAGATTAATACCAAAGCTGATAAAGTATTATAAAGGGAGGATGAGGCAACCGTGGCTGACAAGGTAACTCAAAGACAACATAAAAGCAAAAGAGAGGGCATATAATGCTGCAAAAAATAGTGAGAGGGTAGTGGATTGGGAAGATTTTAAAAACCAACAGAAAGCAGCTGAAAAAGCCATAAAGGGAGAAATGATGAAATATGAAAGTAAGCTAGCCAGTAATATAAAAGAGGATACAAAAATTTTTTTCAGTTATCTAAAAAGTGAAAAATAAGTGAGAGTGGGTATTGGACTGCTGGAAAATAACGCCGGACGATAGTAATGGGGGACAAAGAAATAGCAGAGGAACGGAACTGAAATAAGTATTTTGCATCAGTCATTGCTGTGGAAGACACGAGCAGAGTTCTAAGAATGCAAGAGTGTCAGGGGGCAGAAATTAGTGTCAGGAGCAGGTGCTTGGGAAGCTGAAAAGTCTGAAAGTAGGTAAGTCATCCGGACCAGATGGACTACGCATCAGTGTTCTGAAAGAGGTAGCTGAAGAGATTATGGAGGCATTAGTAATAGTCTTTCAAGAATCACTGGATTCTGAAATGATTATAAGGCAGTTAGCCTGACTTCAGTGGTTGGAAAGATGTTGAAGTCTATTATTAAGGTTGAGGTTTTGAGGTACTTGGAGGCACATGGCAGGTAGTTTTGAGGAAGTAGAGAGGCTGCAGAAGGATTTAGACAGATTAGGACTCCTAATTTAGGAGAATAGGCAAAGGTGTGACAGATAGAATACAGTGTTGGGATTTGTATGGTCATGCACCTTGGTAGAAGGAATAAAAGCACAGACTATTTTCGAATTGGAGAGAAAATTCAAAAATCAGAGGTGCAAAGGGCCTTCGGAGTCCTTGTGCAGAATTCCCTGAGGGTTAACTTGCAGGTTGATTTGGTGTTAATGAAGGCAAATATAATATTAGCATTCATTTCCTGAACACTAGAATACAGAGAAAAATATAATGCTAATGCTTTATAAGCCATTGGTCAGATTGCACTTACGGAATATTGTGAGCAGATTTGGGTCGCTTATTTCAGAAAAGATGTGTTGGCATTGGAGAAGATCCAGAGGAGGTTTTACTAGAATGATCCCAGGAATGGAAAGTTTAATATATAAGGAACATTTGATTGCTCTCGGCCTGTACTAGCTGGAGTTTAATAAAGTGTGTGGGGGGGGTGGATTTCATTGAAACCCGATCGAATTTTGAAAGGCGTAAATAGAATAGATTTGGAGAGGATGTTTCCTGCAGTCAGGGAGTTTCAGATCAGATAGCACAGCCTCAGGATAGAGGGACATCCATTCAGTACAGGTATTAATACTTTAGCCAGCTGGTGGTGAATCTGTGTAATTCATTGACATAGAGAGCTGTGCAGGCCAATTTATTGTGTCTATTTAAGGTGGATGCTGATAGTTTCTTGATTAATCTGGGTGTCATTGGTTGTGGGAAGAAGGTAGGAGAATTGGGTTGAGAGGGATAATAAGTCAGCCATGATGGTATGGCAGAGCAGGCTCAATGGATCAAGTGGCCCAGTTCTGCTTCTATACCTATGGTCTTCAAAAGAGCAGTGCTGCCATACACCCTGTGACCACTTCACTAGATACAACCGCTGATTAATGCAAACACCTAATCAGCCAATCAAGTGGCAGCAAACCAATGCATAGAAGTATACAGATATGGTCAAGAGGTTCAGTTGTTTTTAAACCAAATATCAGAAAGTGGAAGAAATTTAATCTAAGTGACTTTGACAGTGGAATGATTGTTGGTGCCAAGTGGTGTGATTTCAGTATTTCAGAAACTGCTGATCTCCAGGTATTTTCACATACAACAGTCTCTAGAGTTCACAGAGAATGGTGCAAAAAAAAACAAAAAAGCATCTGGTGAGCAGCAGTTATTAGGTAAAAATGCCTTGTTAATAAGAGAGGTCAGTGAAGAAAGGTCAGAGTGGTTCAAGCTGACAGGAGTGCAACTCAAGTAACCACCTGTTGCAACAGTGGTGTGCAGTAGAGCATCTCTGACTGCACAACATGTCAAACCTTGAAGTGGATGGGCTACAGCCGCTGAAGACCATGCCAGGTTCCACTCCCGTACCTAATAAAGTGACCACTGACTGTACCACTCAAGTCCTTTCAAGAACTTGAAAGAACAACTATGGGTCTATTACCTGACCCTGTCAGGTGCTAAATTATGTATAAAAGACATCTTAACAGGTACTTGAATAGGAAAATTATTGAGGAATATTGGACTAATGCTATCAAATGAGATTAAAGAAGGGATGAGTCAAAATAGTCTGTATCTGTGCTTTATATTTCCATGATTCTAAAGTCAATGTCAAGACAAGGTTATTATCATATACACAAGTACACATATGCACAAATTATGATAAATTTTCTTGCAGCAGCATCACAGGCACATAGTGTGTATTTAATATATCAGTAATATTTTTGTAACATTGTAAACATTTTGTTTGATTAAGCAATCTTTCTTGTTTAAATAATTCATTATGGAAATATATGAATGGCATACATCATTACGGCACCTCCTCATATGTATGCATCTCACTTAAAGTGAAAGTGAAGTTCGACTCACATTTCAGAATCCCTTCTTTTCCTTTCAATGGGTTTTTATATTTTGGAGTTACAAAATTAACAGAGGTGATGAGAAAGTTTTCAACAAACTTGAGGCAACTACCTACCTGTCGAAGCACAGTGAGATGTATGAGTTTTAAAAAAGTGTGGTAAGTGAAAAAAACCTGCATCACATGCTTCTTTTAGAGAAACAGACATTGTTACATTTTTAAAAAGGGAGAAAACAGAAGAATTCATAAAGAGTGAGTAGTAGACAGTCGTCGATCCCAGGGGATCATGGGTTTGCACCTCTTGTGGACTGGGTCCTCTCCGGGGCGCAAGCCCGGGCGGATAGGTTTGAAGAAACAGCTACAGCCCGTGCAGTGGGCTCCCCCTCTCCACGTCACTGATGTAGTCCAAGGGAAGGGCAAGCACCCATACAGTTTGGCACCAGTGTCGTCACAGAGGTTGCCAGAGTGAAGTTGTAAACAACATCAAACTGCCTTAGGGACACCAGCTCCGGATTACTTCCTCTGGGTTTACTCCCAAAGCCTTTCCCATGGGTAGTATGGCCGCAAGGCAGAGGAGGTTTAAAATCAGAGTTTTCCTTCTCCCAGGCGGACTGCTGCCCAAGGCTGACGAGCCCTACCTGCCCGAAGCAACTGGTTTTGAGGCACTGGTAGTCTGCCTTTGCCCCTTCTCTTGTCAGTAGAAACAGTTCCGCCAGGCCTAGTAGCTAAGCCACACATGAAGGCCAAGAGTTGGATTTGGTTGTCAGAGGCTGTTAGAGACGCATGCAATTTGGAAAACCTTATAGGTAGTAGGAGATCATCCCTACTACCACCCCAGCCATGACTACCTTAGGAACCAACAGTGATACCAGATGATAATAATCATAAAAAAAGAGCAGAAATGGCTGGCCACATCAGAAAGATTGACACATTTGATTGCTCAATGGACAACTGGCTCATATACACGGAGCTAATTGAACATTATTTTGAAGAAATGAAATAATCAATGAGAAGTGAGTGCCAGTTTTGTTGAGTGGATTGGATTGAAAGGCATGTAGTTTGCCAAGAAATTTAACTTCTCCAACCAAACCAGCTGAAGTAAGCTTTGCTGATATCATGAAAATAGTGCAGGTACATATAGAATCAAAACAATTTTTGATTGTCGAATGCTTTATGTTTCGAAAGCAGAATTAAAAGGAAGGGAAGTCCATTTCAGCGTATGCGGCTGAATTGAAGAGGTCTGAGCATTGCCAGTTTGCTAATGGGCCTATTGATGCACTGAGAGATCATTTAGTCTGTTGAATCTTACAAGAAAGCATTTTAAAATGGCTCCTAAATGAAGCACAACTTATGTTTAAAAAAACAATTGAAATAGCTGTATCAATGACAACAGCAGACAAAAATGCAACTGAGTTGCAGTCAGGAATGAAAGTATGCACGTACAAAATTGCAATGTCTAAACAGGAACTGACCTGGTCAAACAAATTGTATTTCCATTGTGGCAGAGCAATGCAAGTTGAAAGGCAAAATTTGCAAAACATGCAACAAAGTAGGACATTACAAAGAGCATGTTGAGCAGACAAAAAGTAATGTACTGCACAGGGAAGGGAAAAGGTTAAAAAGCTAAGTTGCACTAATTTGCAGGCTGGTGATGAAAAATCTGATCATGATAAGAGGCAAACAATATAGCTTACACCAGAAGTGAACAGTAAATTATTTAAAATGGAGTTGGACATTGGCTCAGCTGTTTCAGTAATTCCACAGAATGAGTTTGAACGGCATTTCAAAGATATTGAACGGAAGCCTGTAGATATCCAATTAGGAACTTATACTGGAGAAAAGGTAATTCCTGTGGGAATGACATTCATAACAGTGAAATATAACAACAAACAAGACACATTGGTCCAGTATGTGGTAAAAAGAGGGGGGCAGCATTGTGGGATGTGATAGACTGAGACAACTATAACTTGACTAGTGATCCATTCTCCAATTTCCTGCCACATCCATTACAAGACAGTCAATTGAAAGTGAGTTCAGAAATGATACCATAACTGTCTCCATTCTGTACACCATGAACCATTGCCGGAAGGAGTATTCTGCCCAGAGGAATTGTAAAAGTGACAAAAGCAGTGGTCCGACTACAAAAGTTTTTGGAGACAAATATCTGAAGAAACTTCCGACATGCTAATTAGGCAGTTACTTGTGAAATGTGTTTTGGTTTTAAACTGGAAGACAGTATAAAGAGCTTCAAGAAAGTTGCAAGCATTTGGCTTCTGTGAGTATAAAGAATCAGAACCTACTCGGCATACATTAAGATTATTGAATGAACTTCAAGTGGGAGACAAAAAGCTGCTTGTAAAAGTACTTGCAAAGACCAAAGCAAAAAAAATGAAAGGATGAATGGAAGGGCAAAAGGAAAGCAGACAATGGAGATATGAAAACAGAGGATTCATCAGATGATGTTGTGGAAGAGGAAATCAAGAGGAGAGATCAGATCGTAAAGGGATCAATGGAAGGATTAATAAGTGAATACTCCAGTGAACTGAATGCAGCTTCCCATGATAAAGATGCACAAACTAGAAGGAAGAAAAAAACGAAAGAATGAGGAGGATGACATGTGCTACAGAAATGGAAGAGGATAAATGAGACCTAGATTTTCAAGAAATTATCAAATTCAAAGATACGCACAAGAAACTAGGTAGAAGAAAAACTAAGGTGAGAAAAAGAAAGACAGAAAGTTGAAAATGAGGGAAGAGACTGAGAGAAAGAACATGAGTGAGAAAGAGAAAAGCATGAAAGAGATAAGGAATGTGAGAAAGAAAAAGTGCAGGATAAAGAGAGAGAAAGAAGTGGCACTGGGAGAGAAGTAAGGATTGAAGAAGATTCAGGGAGAAAAGCTGAGAAAAGGAGAAGAAAGGTGCCAAAGTTGTCAGAATCACTACCTGGAGCCTCAGAGTTAACTCCTACAACCCCCAGAGCCTGAGATTTTTTTCACAGCCACAAGTCTCATCTCCCTTGACAGGAAAGATATTATCCCGCAAGAGTAGGAAATCCTCCATAGTGATTAAACCTTTAGGCCTGAATGCGATAATATAAAATCTACTAAGCCTTGGATGTCTATATAGTAGTTATATTCATAGTATAGTATGTAAATATAGTGTATGTATGTAAGTTGAGATGCATTCTATATTGAGTTGGAGTTTATAGTTAAGCAGGGAGAAATGTTGTGAATTTAATTTATCAGTAATATTTGAGTAATATTGCAAATATATTGCTTGATTAACCATCTTTGTTGCTTAAATAATTATTCTGAAAGTTACTGAATGGCATGCGCCATTATGCCACCACGTCATACTTGTGCATCTCACTTCAAGTAAAAGCAAAATTAGACTTATATTTCAGACTCTTGTCTTTTCCTTCCAAATAGTTTTTATATTTTGGAGTTACAAAAATAACACAAAGCATAATATAAGTAGATTCAGACAGAAAACATTAATTAATCAGAATCAGATTCAATCAGGTGTATTATCACCGGCATGTGACATGAAATTTGCTAAGCAGAATTGTTTTAAAGAAAGCACACACATAAGAAAGAAAACTAAACAACTCAGTCTCTTTTAGTGCAAACGATCAAAGTCATCATAGTGTTGTTAAACAGTAGTGATTGAGCTTGCACCTTTGATTCAAGGGAAGGGGAAGTAGCTGTTCTTGAAACTGGTGGTGTGGGAGTTCAGGCTTCTATGCCACTTACATGATGGTTGCTTTGAGAAAAGGGCATGGTTTGGATGTAGAGGTCTTTGATGATGAATGTTACCTCCTATACATAGCTAGGATTTTAAATCCTGGAGAAAAGACGCAATGATGGTTGCAACACAGTTTGTGGACATTATCAGGTTTAGATTGTCCTACAGTCAGTTCTGTAAATTTCCATTAACATCTCCCGATGTCAACGGTGACCATTTAAATAACAGGAAAAGCATTAAAGAAGTGTAATATTCTACTGAAGATGTTCCATAACGTTTTTGGTTGAAGCTTTTAATTGAAGTTTATGTTGGTACAGTTGGAAATGGGCTTTGTATGGTCAATTGTATAATTAGGAAATTGCCTGACACCAGGAAAAAAAAATCAGATGTGCTACCGCAACGCACAAACAGAAATGCCTTGTTCAATTTTTCAGTCCAATTTCTAGGCATGGGATATTGGCATCACCCTAAGGCTTGGGTTTAATCCCAGTAACAGTCTTAACACAGTCCTGTCCTGACACATAGTCCTGACTGAAACATCAATAATTCCATTGCCACTACAAATAGCACCTGACTCATAGAGTTCCACCAGTAGTTCTCTTGTTGCTCCAGAATCCAGCATCAACAGTCTCTTCTACCTCTACGATTTGATGCTCATCCTCAATTGTCTTCAAAATGATGGTGGTGAGCTTCCATTTTAATCTCCTGCAGTCACTTTGGTGTAGTTATTCCTAGGGTGCAACGAGTTCCACTGTATTAATTCAGTGACAATGACCAAAAGGAAAATTTTGAACCAAAAATACAGATGCCGTAAATCTAAAAGAAGAACAGAAATTTCTGTAAATGTTGAGCAAGGCAGGCAGAATTTGGGGAAAGTGGAACAGAGTTAGTGTTTCTGACCTGATGTGTTAACCCTATTTCTCTTTCAATAAGTATTGATGTAATTTTGTGTTTAATTGTAGGGAATTGTGTGTGATGAGTTTCCTTGCCTTGCTGAAAAAATGCTTGACCTCTTGTTGCAGCACAAACTGCTGATGGTGGAAATATCACACATGACGTCCAAAAGCCAGAGCCAGTGAATATTTATGATGGTGGAAAGGATGCCAATCAAGTTCATTGCTTTGCCTTTGTCAATCTATCACCATGATGGATTTCATTGGTTACATGGCCTAACAAAGTAGTACTCTGAACATATTAATCTTGATGCTCATTTTTACAAATGTCACCATTATGCATGCCAGTCATAAGACATGCAGTATTTACTTTGGTTGCATTAAAATTAATGATGACTCATAGCCTACTATTCAAGTTGTTATTTCAAAACTTACTGTTATTTGGCACTGTAATAGTTTTGTTACCTTCTGTAGATGCTACTTTTGAGATGTATTATACTTTTATATTTAATATTTTCCCTTTATTTAAATAATTTAATAGCTTCCAACAGGGGCTGCATTTTTAACAGCTGAAAGCTTTCAGATCAACCACCTTTATAACTGCTTTGATCATTTCTGATATAAAACTCCCAACACTTTCATTTGCTATCATGTCACATTCTCCAAAGTAAGGTGAGTTTTAAATTTTTTAAATAGCTAGGTCAGCCTCCTTTCAGCAGATAGAGGAAAAAAAAGTGTTTTGCTGCAACTCATCTCAATCTTTAATTACCATTATAAAATGCACACTGGAACTTAACACCGTAATTACTATCATCCCACTTTTGCTTTGAGGTTCAGAGCCTTCTTTCATTTTACAGAGCCATTTAGATAATAAAGATTCTATTAAATTTAATTGTCCAGATGACCCACTTTGAGCTCAATACCAATAGGCTGATCAGCCAAAACATACTGCAACTTCAGCAGGAACAGCAGATGGAAAGGCTGAAAAATATAATTATAATGCACATCCTTTTATAATAGAAAATTACAGAAAACAAACGTAAATTAAATGTTATAATATGTTACATAATGGCCAGCCTTATATTCTAACCACCTTTATGGTGGATTTGCACATCTCCTTTCTATCATCCTTCCCCTCCCCCCTGTAATATCGATGTGACTCGGACACCGCCGTAGATTGAACAACCAACTTTATTCACCAGACTTCCATTTTTTAAAACCCTTTTCCACGTCCTGACATCATACGCACTCTGACGCTATGAATACTCACACAATACATTACATCCCCCTTCTCAAGGTTTTTTTTACAACACTGTGAATTACCAAAACAATGCCTCTAGGTATGCCTTTCTTACAGTGCAACAACCATGACATAAACTAAAAAAATCTTACCTTCTTGTACTGTATTCTGCATTGTATCTTACAATACTAACAGCAGTGTATTTTCTTTTACTAACATAGACTAATGAACCTTTAATTAGTTTCTGTATCTAGCTGGAAGTTTGACTTGTCCCCCAGACCGTGTGTGATACAACTGTGACTGTGCTTGTCCTTTATCGGTGTCAGTCTCTCGAGTGACCTCTGTGTCTTTGGGGTCTGCATCACTCTTGGTGTTGTTTGTTTCCATGTCTGTATATGTGGAAATGTCCTGTGCATCTGTACATGGACATTTCTCGCCTGCCTTCAGCAGATGCTTCCTGTTGCTCCTGTAGACTCTTCCATCCGGCGTGCGAACTATGAAGGATCTTGGTTGCTGATGTCTGTTCACAATCACAGCTGGTTGCCAAGTGTTTCCTCTCTGTATTCTGACATTTTCACCTGTATGCAGATCTGGCAACTGTCTTGTATGTCTGTCATAGTAAATTTTTGCTTTATTTGCTTTATTTGCTTGTCATGTACTTGAGGATTACCTTCAGGAGTCAGTAGAGTTGTGGATGTTGGCAGTTTGGACTTCAGAGGACGTCCCATCAACAGCTGCGCAGGAGAGAACCCCACACCCTCAATCAGTGTGTTGCGGTATTCAAGCAGAGCAATGTAAGGGTCACCGTTGCTGCTATGTGCCTTCTTGAGCATGTTCTTGACAGTTTGTACAGCTCTCTCTGCTTGTCCATTAGACTGAGTGTGCCCTGGACTGGACGTAACATGTTGAAATTCCCAGCTTTCTGAGAACCCTCTGAACTCACCACTGGCATATTGTGGACCATTGTCACTAATGACAATATCTGGAATACCATGTCTTGCGAATGTCGACTTCATTGCGGTAATGACACCTCGACTGGATGTGTCACTTAACTTGGTGAGCTCCGGATATTTTGAATAGTAGTCCACACAAAGCAGATATTCTGGACCATTGTAGTGAAAGAGATCTGTGCCAATCTTCTCCCGTGGTCTTCCTGGTAGTGAGTGGGGAAGCAGAGGCTCTCTTGGATTGCTGTTTTTGTTCTCGTTACAGACAGCACACTGAGACACAATGTCTTCTATCTGAGTTGACATGCCTGGCCAATAGAGAATGTCCCTTGCTCTTTCTTTACATTTCACTATCCCCAGGTGTGACTCATGGATTCTGTTGAACATTTCCTGTCTCTCATTTGGTTTGGTACGATGAGTTTTGCCGTTTTAAACATTAGTCCTGATGCATAGCTGATTTCCTCTTTAAACGTCCAGTATTTCTGCATTTCCTTTGGAACATCTTTTCTTTCTGCTGGCCATCCATTCATTGTAATGTCTCTTAGCATTTGCATTTCAGGATCATCTGCAGTCGCTTTCCTGAACATGTTCAACTTCTCCTCAGAGATGTGTAGCTGAGGTATTACCCAGTTGACCTCCAGCTCTCTTCCTAGCAAGTCTTCCTTTTGCTCTTTGAGGTAAACACGGCTCAAAGCATCAGTGATGTGCAATTCTTTTCCTGGTTTATAGGTGACTGTGAGAGTGTACCTCTGTAGCCTGAGAAGCATCCTTTGCAGCCTCATAGGAGCTTGGTGGAGTGGCTTTTTGAAGGTGCTCTCAAGTGGTTTGTGATCACTCTCAACCTGGATTTCTTTGCCATATACATATTGGTGGAATTTCTCACACTCATAAACTATGGCGAATAATTCCTTCTCAATTTGAGCATATCAGCATTGACAGTCCGTAAGTGCTCGTGATCCATGCGCCACAGGCCTCCCATCCTGCGGTATAACAGCTCCTATTCCTTCCAAACTGGCATCCACAGACACCGTCACTGGTTTATTGACATCATAGAACTTGAGTGCTGGTGCATTGGTAACCAACTGCTTCAATGTGTCAAAACTTTTCTTTTGTTTGTCTTCCCAATGCCATTCAGTGTAGCTTTCAGAGTGGAGCACTGACCTCTGATAAGTTGGGAATGAATTTGGCAAGATACTGTATCATGCCCATCAACCTCAATAGTTCTTGCTTGTCTTTGGGTGGTGGTAGCTGTACCACAGCTCTGACCTTTTCATCATCTGGTTTTAGCCCATCAGCACTGAGCACATGACCTATGTATTTGATCTCTGTAGTTCTGACCTTACATTTACTTTTGTTCAGTTTTAGGTTGTACTCACGTGCTCTCTCCAGGAGCTTCCTCAGTCTCTGATCATGTTCCTCAATTGTATCACCCCATATCAGCAAATCATCAATGATGTTGACCACCCCATCCAGTCTTCAATCATTTGTGCCACGGATCTCTGGAATATCTCTGATGCAGAAGAAATCCCAAAGGGTAGACGCAGGAAGCGATATCTCCCTATGAGCGTGTTGAAAGTGCATAATTTGGAACTTTCTTCATCCAGCTTGATCTGCCAGAAGCCCTGATTTGCATCTAATACTGAAAAGTATTTTGCATTAGGCATGCGGGAGACAACCTCTTCAGCTGTGAGCTGCGGATAGTGCTCTCTTTTGATGGCTTGGTTGAGATCTTGTGGATCTATGCAAATCCTCGTCTTTTTTTCTGTGACCTCTGTCACCATGCTATTCACCCAGTTGGTCGGTTCTATTTGTCTTGTTATGACTCCCATCTGTTCCATTCTGTGTAGCTCCTCCACTACTCGATCCCTGAGAGCTACTGGAATCTTTCTCGGGGCATGCACGACTGGTGCAATAGTTGGATCAATCTGGATATGGTGTTTCCCTGGTAAACATCCTAATCCAGAAAACAAGTCATCAAAGTCTTTGAGAATGTCATTTTCTTTTTCAACACCATAGATTCGTTTTACCAGTCTTAGCTTTGTGCATGTTGCTTTGCCCAGTATTGCTGAAACATGTTGCTGTACTATTTCAAAATCGATCTTGTGATTTTGACCTTTGTATACACTGGTGAGCGCTTTTTTCCCAGTGGCGCCGTCTTGTGGCCGAAATATGCAACAAGCTTGAAGGTGGATTTTTCCAGTCTTCCTCTGATGTCCAGTGAGTTGAATGTTTCTGCCGACATTACATTGCACTTTGCCCCAGTGTCAAGCTTAAATGTCACTTTCCTCCTGTTTATTATCAGATCTTGGGTCCAATCATCTTCATCCTCCATCTCTGCATTGTCAATATTCTTGATGCTTACCTCCTGTTCCACTTCAGCTGTGCCAATGAACATGTCACTGTTGCCCTCACTCTGTTCCACAGCATGCATTTTCCTTGCGGTCTCCTTCGATCTGCACATCTTTGCAAAGTGATTTCTTTTTTGGCATAACTTGCATGTCTGACTAAAGGCTGGACATTTTCTGTATCCATGTTTATAACCACATCTGTTGCAGTTAACTTCCTTTTGATCATCCTGTGGAGCTGGCTTTGTCCTACTCTTGTTAGTTTTCACAGGTTTTATTTTGTGCACTTCCATCTCTTCATTGAGCACTTTAACCTGACTTAACGTGATCTCGCTGGTTCGGCAAACATCAATCGCCTTTTCTAATGTAAGATCCGTCTCTCTCAATAGCCTGCCTCTCACTTGATCATCTCGTATGCTGCATACAATCCTGTCACGTATTAAAGAGTCATGCAGTTGTCTGAACTCACAGTCTTTTGCCTTGTTCTTCAAATCTGTTACGTAGGCGTCTATGGTCTCCGCTGGTCCTTGAGCCCTCGTGAAAAACTGGTGTCGAATGAACGGTAAGTTTTTTCTCAGTTCGCAGTAATCTTGAAACTTTTTTTCAACATTTCAATTTTATCTTGCTCATCATCTTGGAAGACAAAAGTGTTGCAAACCTTTATTGCCTCTTCTCCCGCTACGTGGAGAAACGTAGCACATTGCACTTTCTCCGTCTTTACAGCTACGCCGCTAGCGGTGCAAAACAGCTCAAACTTCTGGATCCATATTTTCCAGTTCTCAGCAAGATCACCTTGTAGGCTTAAACTTGACGGAGGCTGTAACTGTGACATCTTTTACGTGTCTTCTCTTCCTTTTTTTCGCGATTTCTTCTGACACCATGTAATATTGATGTGACTCGGACACCGCTGTAGATTGAACAACCAACTTTATTCACCAGACTTGCATTTTTATAAACCCTTTTCCACATCCTGACGTCATACGCTATGAATACTCACACAATACATTACACGCCCCCACCCATTTTCAAATTGCTATTTGATTAATAAAGGACTAAATCTATTCTTGAAATGCTGAGTATTCAACATGTCAACTAAGTCATTAACTATTGCATCTAAGCAGCATTCCAGACATTATTGAACAAAAGTACAACTATTTTCTCTCACCCTTCAAATCTTTATTCCATGATCAGAAGAACTACAGCATAGCAGAAAGGTTAAACATTGGTAAGGGTACTCACTTGACTATTTCACACAGGCTGTATGAAGGCAAATCAGCTCGTCCACACTGTCATCATCTCCTCATATAACTGCATGGTAAATCTCTTCTGCTGCTCCCCTAGGCACTCACCATTACCTAAACCATAGCACAAAAAATTAGTCAGAAAACTTCACTGTGGCCAAACTAATATTGTATCAAGATTTATTATGTCCTGCCTCCCAGGCTCCCATCCCTCTTTTGAAAAAAATTCCTTTCTTAACCTGGCCTGTCACTTTCAATGAAAGATGCACATGTAGATTATAGATAAATAATCTGTTCCTTAAGTTTATTATAGCTGGGGGTGGTAATGGGGAGGAGCTCCCAGTACCAGTTAAATGCTCCCAATGGTGTGCATCTCAAATAGCCTCTGACAACCAAGTCCAGCTCCTGGCCTTCACGTGTGGCTTAGTTACTAAACCTGGCAGAACCGGTTCTACAGACAGGAGAAGGGGCACAGGCAGATTACTGGCACCTTAAAACCAGTCGCTTCAGCCAATGGTTGGCTGGTTGGTAGCTCATCTTGGAGAAGGAAAACTCTGATTTCAAATCTCAGTTGCCTTGCAGCTATACCCACTTGTGGGAAGGCTTCAGGAGTAAACCCTGAGGGAAAAATCTGGAGCTGGAGTCCTTAAGGCAGTCCCACACTGAGTTTAATGCTGACTGGAAACTCCAATGGTGCTGCTGGTGCCAAACTGTATCTGTCTCTGCCGTTCCTTTGGGTTTATTAGATGCATGGAGAGGGGGAGATTGCTGCAGGGACAACAGTTTGATCTCCATATTGTGCTGCCCTGGCTTGCATATTTAGATAGCTGGGACACAACATCCATCGTGAACCCTGACCAATGGATGCCCTAGATTTTCCTGATTATCCAAAGTCTTTTCCCCATCTACACTGCTTTTTGGGTTTATGATGGTGTCATTGCTGACTAACTGAACTTTGAAAGTTCACAATTATTCCTCATCATATTTCATTTATTTGTGTATAAGAAGAACAGCATGGCCACTGTCACACATATTGTTCACTGCTTCTGAACAGAGAAATGCCATTTTTATACAGAATTAACTTGCAGTTATAGATTAGCTAAATGCTAATCATGAGTTAAACTATTTTCAAATTTCCTATTTGCAAGAACCTTCTATAGTACCAATATTAAAGTCTATAGAAACTACAAAATGACATCTAATGATACTTTGAAGTTGGTAAAATAGTTGTCCCCTAGTTGGTGTATGGCTTGCACTCATCACAGAAAGCAGGATTTCCCAGTGGCCAACCATTTTAATTCCAGTCCCCATTTCCACTCTGATATTTCAGTTCATGGCCTCCTCTATTGCACATGAGCCCACTCTCAGGGTGGAAGAACAACACCTCATATTTTGTCTGGGCACCCTCCAGCCTGATGGCAACAACATCAATTTCTCTAACTTACGGTAACATTTTCCCCTCTGCCCGTCCCTCTTCTTTCATTCCCCACTCTGGCTCCCCTCTTACCTCTTCTCCTCTCCTTACCTGTTTACCACCTCCCCCGGTGACCCTCCTCTTTCCCTTTCCCCCTCAGTTCACTCTCCTTGCCTATCAGATTACTTATTCAACCCTTTACCTTTTCCACCTATCACCTCTCAGCTTCTTACTTCATCTTCCTTCCCCACCTGCCTGGCTTCATCTATCACCTTCTAGCTTGTTCACCCACCCATTCCCCCCCCCCCACCTTCTTATTCTGGCTTCTTCCTATTTCCTTTCCAGTCCATGACGTCAACTTTTCATTTCCATAGCTGCTGCCTGACCTGCTGATTTCCTCCAGCATTTTGTAAACATTACTCTGGATTTCCAGCATCTGCAGAATCATTTGTGTTTATGATCTGTAAACTATCTTTGCTTGGACATGATCTTAACCTTACCTTCCACAACTTCCACAATGGAATCCTCTCTTGACCGAGTGAATGAAGTTGCAACAACTTGCAAGAATTTCAATAACCTCCAGTTCAAATCAATTCACTTACTACACACTCCACCCTCAGTATAAGTATACCCTGGCTGCAGTGCATATGATTTGTCAAGATGACCTGCATCAACAGCTTAGGCTTCTTCAACAGTATCTCCTAAAACCAGGAGCTCCATCAATAGATAGTTAAGGACAACAGATGCATTGTACCATTATCACCATCAGATTTTCTTCCTAATCCTAGTTGGGAAATAATGCCAATGGGTCAGAGTCATCAAATATTCTACCAACCAGCACTGTGGCAACACCTTCAGTATAAAGAACTCAGAATTTGGCAGTCACTATTGGACACTATACATTTTTCTGAGATGAATTAAGTATTAAAAACGGAAATTAAATAAATTGTGAAGTGCATCCAATCTACTAATGCCTTAGAGACATTACAATGTTGTAATTATGCCAGGCATGTTCAAGGTAAACCTGTGACTCTCATTCACTTGTGTCTTTGTGAATGACAAGAATATCCTGTAATAGTTACTGCTACAAAAATCTTTATTTTTTTCCAAAGTGCTTGGGATATTTGGATAAGACTAAAATTGATGTCCATACAGGTAAGGAAAGATTTTTTTCCCAGCATTAGCATCAATAATCCTGAACAATAATTAAAATGCATAGGGAGCAACTGTGCAATATCTGTGCTTGTTTAGTTTAACTGGTCATGTTCCATGCACTAGATTTCTTTCCCAGTTAAGTCCAGCTTCTCTCTACCATCCAGTAAGTGAAGAAGAGATAAGTGTACAGCAAGAGTTTGTTTAATTTGATTTGGAAATTTCAAGGTAAACTCAGCCTCAAAACATAGATGAACGATGTTTTTGTGAGTGTCTCTTGCCATTCATACTGTGTGTAGCTGTCCATATACATTTTCGTATTGCCTTCAAAAAACAGTGTCTATAAGAATTTAGAATCCTCTACAAGTGTTCTCTTATTTAACAAATACAACAAAGGGGCTCTCCAATCAAATTGAAAAATCCTCACATTGCAAGACAGGAATTTAATAAAAAAGTGGAAATATAAACATTTAAATCTTTGAAATGGAAGCAGAAAAAATAATTGGAACATATGTGTGCTATTATTAAAGTCATAAAAGAGGATGAGAAGCATATAACATGTTGTTCATTTTCTATAGATCTTTAACGATTTTCTTCTGAGGGAAACACTCCAGATTGCAAAACTTATACAGATTAGGCGTGATGAAACTATATGCCACAATAGGTTCAAGTGACTGTCTTTATGCTTTACATATCCAAGATTGGCAAAAGGAAATTTGATGCTTAGGAATGCAGAAAGAGTAATATAGTGTCAAATAGTTTATCCATGTTCTATTAATTTATCTTTAGGGAATTGTATTTCAAAAATGGTTAGCAGTTCAGATACAACTGTACATTCAAATCAGATGTGTTTATATTTATTATAGCAGAATATACAATTAAAGTGATCAATGAGAACACTATGTAAACCACCCAGTGGGATCTGGAAAACAAATTGGTAACATTTTCGTGATGTCTGATGCACTAGTGGTGTGCTGCAAGATTGGTGCAGGTTCTCCTGTTGTTTGCCATCTATATCAACGATCTGGATGATAATGTGGTTAACTGGATCAGCAAATTTGTGGATGACACTAGGCTTGGAGGTGTAGTGGACAGTGAGAAAGGCTATCACGGCTTGCAGAGGGATCCGGATCAGCTGGAAAAATGGCTGAAAGATGGCAGATGGAATTTAATGCAGTCAAGTGTGAGGTATTGAACTCTGGTACGATTAACCGGGATAGGTCTTACACAGTGGACAGTCAGGCACTGAGAGGTGTGATGCAACAACGAGATCTGGGAATACAGGTCCATAATTATTGAAAGTGGCGTCATAGGTAGATAGGGTTGTTAAGAATGCTTTTGGCACATTGGCCTTCATAAATTAAAGTATTAAATACAGGAGATGGGGTATTATGTCAACGTTGTACAAGACATTTGGTGAAGACTAATTTGGAGTATTGTGTGCGGTATTAGTCACCTACCTACAGGAAAGATCTCAATAAGGTTGAAAGAGTACAGAGAAAATTTCAAAGGATGTTACCTGTAGGACCTGAGTTATAAGGAAAGAATGAGTATGATAGGACCTTATTCCTTAGAACATAGAAGACTGAGAGGAGATTTGATCAAGGTAACAGAATTATGAGGGATATAGGTAGGGTAAGTGCAAGCAGGATTTTTCCACTGAAGTTGGGTGGGACTACAACCAGAGATCATGGGTTAGGGGTGAAAGGTGAGAAGTTTAAGGCGAAAATGAGGGGAAACTTCTTCAGTCAGGGGTTGTGAGAGTGTGGAATGAGCTGTTAGCGCAAGTGGTGCATGTGAGCTCAATTTCAATGTTTAAGTGAAGTTTGAATAGGTATATGGATGGAGGGATATGGTCCCAGTTCAGGTTGTTGGGAGTAGGTAGTTTAAATGGTTTTGGTATGGACTAGATGGGCCAAAGAGTCTGTTTCTGTGCTGTACTTTTCCATGACTCTATAACTTCCCTGCTTTGCTTACAGGTGTCAAGAAATACTCATGCAAAACTATTATTCCACTGTAATGATCTAAACAAACCGTTACTCATGTTTCACTTGTAAAATTCCATTTGAGCAGATCAGAAGATTTGAAAGTTTATAGCATGTTAAGTTTATGTGAAATATTTTTCTGTGATGAAATTACACTGCATACTTAATTAAGGCCACAGATGCCAGTAAAATTTATGTCATTGTTAGTGTAATTTTATTAAATATGCGTTGAGCATTTGGAGAAGTTCTTATCTGTCTGTATAGTAAATAAAACGTTTCATTAATGGTAGAGATAAATTATTGGAGGCAAATGATAGCTATATGTAATATCAATATCTCTCATTCCCTTAATGAAATGAAGTCCCACAGCTTCTAAAAATGTGATTTTAATTATACACAGATATTTACAGCATTTTACCTCTTATATATGTTACTAAACACACCCAACCATGCCAGCTTCCAGGATTTAGATGCTCTAACTCTCTAGAATATGGATAGCCAGTGCGGGCCCTTTGAAGATTCAGGACCATCCTGCTAATTGGCAATCATGTTTTGGGCACCAAGAATTAAGTATTTAACGAACACTTAAATGGAACCTCAGTGCTCAATTGTAAGCCCAACCAGAGATATTGTCTAGTATTTTTTTTTTGTCCTCTGTTCTTAATCCAGTTTGATTCCGTATCTTGATCCTAGCTTCGGATACTCCACCATTGGGTCCGAACCATTCTCCTCAAGGACTCTTGTCACAGTATGATTGAGCCAGTATGGAAGCAGAGGGGTATCAGAGTCTTTCGTCCACTGTGACCAGCTGTAACAAGACAGAACCTGGAGATACACGACCTCCAGGTAGCCATTTGTCAACTTTTGCAAGGAGGAAGCCAGAGTTGCTCGGAGCCAGTACATCTTCCAGCCCCAGAGAGATTCAATGGTGAACTGGGCTCTTACTGCTCTTGCTGCAGCTTCCTCATTCAATGCTCATTAGTGCTTAAACTCCAGCCATCCCAGTTCCTTTCTGAGCACAGAAAGATGGCCTTCATTATCACTCTTCTGACTGGAAGAGTCCAGTCATGGGCCACTGTGCATTGGGAGCAAAGGTCTCAGGGTTGCTTGGATTCAGAGGAATTCATGGCCACCATGAAGAATGTGCTCCATCACCCTGGCAAAGCCAGCTGAGCCTCAAGCCGTCTGATGAAGAATCGACAGACTGGATAGTCAGCGGCTGACTTCACTACCGAGTTTCGGACCGTGGCACAAAAAAGTGGCTGGAGTGGGGAGGATGGCAACTCTATACCACCACGGACTCCAAGATGAACTGAAGGATGGCCTTGCCTTGGAAGAGCTAGCAGAGGACTTAGAGATTCTGATTGACCAATCCATTTGTCTTGATAATCATCTGGCAGAGCTGAAGTGAGGTAATGCTGCAGCTATATAAGACCTTAGTTAGACCCTACTTGAAGTGCTGGGCTCACTTCTGGTCACCTCACTATAGGAAGGATGTGGATACTATAGGGAGAGTGCAGAGGAGATTCTCAAGGATATTTCCTAGATTGGAGAGTGTGCCTTATGAGAAAAGGTTGAGCGAACTTGGCCTTTTCTCCTTGGAGCAAGAATTTGTTTAATTTGATTTGGAACCTGATAGAGGTGAATAAGATGATGAAAGACATTGATCGTGTGGATAGCCAGAGGCTTTTTCCCATGGCTGAAATGGCTAACATGAGGGGGCATAGTTTTAAGGTGCTTGGAAATAGGTACAAGGGGGATGTCAGGGGTGAGTTTTTCACTCAGAGAGTGGAGGGTGCGTAGAATGCACTGCCAACGAAAGTGGTAGAGGCTGACACAATAGGGTCTTTTAGGAGACTCTTAGATAGGTACATGGAACTTAGAAAAGTAGAGAGCTATGTGGTAGGGAAATTCTAGGCAGTTTCTAGGTAGGTTACATGGTCGGCACAACACTGGATGCCGAAGGCCCTGTAATGTGCTGCGGATTTCTATGTTCTATGTTTTATGTTTTGAAGTGGGACTACACCAAAAGGTTGAAGGGTTGGATCGTAGCTCCACTCCCCAATCTCAGACCATGGCCAGTCCGTCTCCTGCTCAGGATCCAGTCGAGCCCATGCAAATCAGCTGCAAAAGAATCTCCACTGATGAGAGGTTCTGATGTCAGAGTTGTGGCTGCTGCTATTACTGTGGGGAAGCAGGTCACCTGCGGACCGAACGTCTGAAGCTGCAGTTGTCAGGACAACTGTTAAGACCATCCAGTGTCGGGAGGACTGTGATGGTAGCAGCCAATACCCCCAACTTCACCGATTTTGGTGTCACGCTGAGGGAGATCGCTTGGGGTATGAACTGACTAGAGGTGAATGCTTCTTTGGACTCAGGAGAAACTAGAAATTTTCTGGACTTGGGGATCACCTGTCGGTTCAATATACCGCTGCAGGAATTGAGCCAGGCCATGCCACAGCTGCCTTGGACTGCTGTCCGCTTGGTTCCAGGCAGATCCAGCAGCAGACATTGGTCCTGTGGCTGAGGATAAAGGATCATGGAAGGACATTAGTTTCTATATCATTGAGTCTCCTCACATAACCCTGATCCTCGGGCACCCCTCGTTGTCCCAGCATAACCCTTACATGAACTGAAAGGAAGGGATGGTCATTGCATGGTCCAGTCACTCCAGGAGGTATGTTTTCAGCTTGGTGTTCCGACTTCCAGATTCTCCCGAGACCAGCGGCCGATGAAGGTGCAAACTTCTGTTTGGGGTAACCTGGAGTCTTCAGGAAACCCAGTCCTGCTCTCAAGTGCAGACAAAATGGCTCAAGCCAATAGGCCTGTTGGAGTCCTGACCCTATCCAGCCAGGAGTGTGCTGGAACTAGGTCTCTATGGGGAAGTCTCCAAAATGGAAACCATTGGAGCCTGGTCCCAGGAGCACAAGGACCATTTGCTGCCAATGTCTGAGGATACAGGCGAGGATTTGGACTCTGTTTTCACTGAAGATTCTTGTGAACCTATGGAGGAGACTTGGAGTCTGCAGAATCAGCCCTGCTATCTACAGAGTCTCAGGAATTGTCTTCTGCGGAAGGTTGGGGGGTAATTGCAGCATCCAAGCTGCTAGAAATCCTTTCTCTCTACAAGGATTTGGAAGAAGTCTTCAGCAAGAAAAAGGCCTCGACTCTTTCACCACACCGACCCTATGACTTTGCAATAGATCTACTGCCTGTTACTTGCCCTCCACAAGGTCGATTATATGCGTGCTCAGGCCAGGAAAGAAGCACTATGGAGGTGTATATAAAGGACTTCATCTACTTGGATGACATCAAATTTTCTTGAAGACAATGGAGGAGCACATTGCTCATGTCTGAAATATTGTAATGAGGCTTCTTGATCATGGACTTTACTTAAAGCTGGAGAAGTCCGAATTTCACGTAACCACCATTTCATTTTTGGTTTTCATCTCTAATGGCATTCTCAAGATGGACCCTAGTAAGGTATAGGCAATTGGAGACTGGCCACATCCATCCAGTATGAACCAGGTCCAATGATCTTAGGATTTACCAACTTTTTCTGAAAGTTCATCAGAAACTTCAGCTCATTTGCGGCTCTGCTGACAACACTAAGCAAGAGATCCACGGACCCTTTTGTTTGGACGACCGAAGTGGAGGCTGCTTTCGCAGAACTCAAACAGCAGTTCACAACAGCTCCTATTTTGGTTGCATCTAACCCGGACCTTTCCGTCATTGTGGAGGTGGACACTTCGAACACTGAAGTGGGTGCACTGTTGTCTCAGCGGACACCTTCGGACAATAAACTGCACCAGTGTGTGTTCTTTTCCAGGTGAACTATGACACTGGAAATAGAGAGTTGCTTGTGGTCAAGTGGGCTCTGGAGGAATGGCATTACTGGCTTAAGGGGGTTAAGAACCCTTTGATCATATAGACAGACCACAAGAACTTGGCTTATATTCAAGAAGCCAGAGACTGAATTCCCGGCAGGCCAAGTGGTCTTTTTTCTTTAACTGCTTTAATTTCATGCTGACCTATCAAAAAAAAAATCAAAAGCCGGATGGCTTTTCTTGTCAGTTTGACAAACCTAAACGAGGGAGCACCCAAGCCAGGGTGATAGCACCAATTCATTGGGGAATTGACACACTTGTTTGCAAGGCCCAGGCGCTAGGGGAGATTCCTCAGAATGGCCCTCTGGGTCGGCTGTTCATTCCTAGTCCAATCTGGTCTCAGGTTCTTCAATGGGGACATGCGTCGAGATTGACACCTCACCCAGGGATTGCCAGGACCCTGGAGTTCATTAGGAGAAGATATTGGTGGCCTGGAATGGTGAGGGACGTTGGTCAATATGTGCTGGCTTGCGGGATGCGCGCCTGGAACAAAGAGCACCGCACCCAACCTCAAGTTCTCCTTCACCCTCTGCCTGTTCCAGAAAGACCATCGGCGCACATTTCCATGGACTTTGCCACATGTGTTCCAGCTTCCAAGGGGCAGGCCGTTATCATGGTAATTGTGGATCGTATTTTAAAGGCTTGCAAAATCATCGCCAAGGACAGACTACCATCTGCGGCAGAGAAGGCTGAAATTTTTCTGCACCAGGTCTTCAAGATCCATGGTTTGCTGGTGGAAGTTGTGTCGGATCACTGCCAGCAATTCGTGTCATGTTTTTGGATGGCTTTCTGTAAGGTGACTGGGGCAACAGTGAGTCTTTCCTCTGTGTTTCACCCACAGTCCAATGGCCAGACACAGCAGGCGAACTAAGGTTTGGAATGAACCCTAAGATGCCTGGCCTCTGAAAGACTGGATTAGTGGTGCAACCATATGATGTGGGCAGAGGTCACCCACAGGGCTTTATGGCATTTACTGTATGGGATGGCCCCTTTCAAATGCCAATTCGGGTATTCTCCAATACTTTCCTCAGCAGGAGGCCAATTGGGGTTCCTGCGGCCAAAGACCTCGTTTCATGCTGCAAGGAGAAGTGGACTAGGGCAAGGGAGATTTTGGAAGGCTGAAGTAAGGGCTAACTGCAAGAGAAGACAGAAAGCAGTTTTGCAGCCTAGGCAACAGGTCTGGCTGTTGACTCAAGATTTGCCTCTCTGACTGGGGTCTAGGAAATTGGCTCCCAAGTTCATTGGACCCTTCAAGATTCTCAGGAAAATAATCCTGATGGCTTACACCTTGCAGCTCCTCAAGACCCTCAAGATCGATCCCACTTTGCAGATTTCCAAATTGAAACCTGTGAACACCAGCCCTTCAGCTCCACCACCATCAGTCTCGCCACCACCTAGGTTTGTTGGTGGCCTTCACTCTGAGAAGGATTTTGGATTTGTGAACTGTTTGGGGTGTTTGTCAGTTCCTCGTAGATTGGGAAAGATTCAGACCCAAGAAAACATAGAAACATAGAAAATAGGTGCAGGAGTAGGCCATTCGGCCCTTTGGGCCTGCACCGCCATTCAGTATGATCATGGCTGATCATCCAACTCAGAACTCTGTACCTGCCTTCCCTCCATACCCACTAATCACTTTAGCCACAAGGGCCATATCTAACTCCCTCTTAAATTTAGCCAATGAACTGGCCTTAACTGTTTCCTGTGGCAGAGAATTCCACAGATTCACCACTCTTTGTGTGAAGAAGTTTTTCCTAATCTCGGTCCTAAAAGGCTTCCCCTTTATCCTCAAACTGTGACCCCTTGTTCTGGACTTTCCCAACATCGGGAACAATCTTCCTGCATCTAGCCTGTCCAATCCCTTTAGGATTTTATATGTTTCAATCAGATCCCCTCTCAATCTTCTAAATTCCAACGAGTACAAGCCCAGTTCATCCAATCTTTCTTCATATGAAAGTCCTGCCATCCCAGGAATCAACCTGGTGAACCTTCTTTGTACTCCCTCTATGGCAAGGATGTCTTTCTTCAGATTAGGGGACCAAAACTGCACACAATACTCCAGATGTGGTCTCACCAAGGCCTTGTACAACTGCAGTAGTACCTCCCTGCTCCTGTACTCGAATCCTCTGGCTATAAATGCCAGCATACCATTCGCCTTTTTCACCGCCTGCTGTACCTGCATGCCCACTTTCAATGACTGGTGTATAATGACACCCAGGTCTCGTTGCACCTCCCCTTTTCCTAATCAGCCACCATTCAGATAATAATCTGTTTTCCTGTTTTTGCCACCAAAGTGGATAACTTCACATTTATCCACATTAAATTGCATCTGCCATGAATTTGTCCACTCACTTAACCTATCCAAATCACCCTGCATCCTCTTAGCATCCTCCTCACAGCTAACACTGCCGCCCAGCTTCGTATCATCCACAAACTTGGAGATGCTGCATTTAATTCCCTCATCCAAGTCATTAATGTATATTGTAAACAACTGGGGTCCCAGCACTGAGCCTTGCGGTACCCCACTAGTCACTGCCTGCCATTCTGAAAAGGTCTCGTTTATTCCCACTCTTTGCTTCCTGTCTGCCAACCAATTCTCTAACCACATCAATACCTTACCCCCAATACCGTGTGCTTTAAGCTTGCACACTAATCTCCTGTGTGGGACCTTGTCAAAGGCCTTTTGAAGATCCAAATATATCACATCCACTGGTTCTCCCCTATCCACTGTACTAGTTACATCCTCAAAAAATTCTATGAGATTCATCAGACATGATTTTCCTTTCACAAATCCATGCTGACTTTGTCCGATGATTTCACCGCTTTCCAAATGTGCTGTTATCACATCTTTGATAACTGACTCTAGCAGTTTCCCCACCACCGATGTTAGGCTAACCGGTCTATATTTCCCTGGTTTCTCTCTCCCTCCTTTTTTAAAAAGTGGGGTTACATTAGCCACCCTCCAATTATCAGGAACTAGTCCAGAATCTAAAGAGTTTTGAAAAATTGTCACTAATGCATCCACTATTTCTTGGGCTACTTCCTTAAGCACTCTGGGATGCAGACCATCTGGCCCTGGGGATTTATCTGCCTTTAATCCCTTCAATTTACCTAACACCACTTCCCTCCTAACATGTATTTCCCTCAGTTCCTCCATCTCACTGGACCCTCTGTCCCCTACTATTTCCGGAAGATTATTTATGTCCTCCTTAGTGAAGACAGAACCAAAGTAATTATTCAATTGGTCTGCCATGTCCTTGCTCCCCGTAATCAATTCACCTGTTTCTGTCTGTAAGGGACCTACATTTGTCTTAACCAATCTTTTTGTTTTCACATATCTATAAAGGCTTTTGCAGTCAGTATTTATGTTCCCTGCCAGTTTTCTCTCATAATCATTTTTCCTCTTCCTAATTAAGCCCTATGTCCTCCTCTGCTGAACTCTGAGTTTCTCCCAGTCCTCAGGTGAGCCACTTTTTCTGGCTAATTTGTATGCTTCTTCTTTGGAATTGATACTATCCCCAATTTCTCTTGTCAGCTACGGGTGCACTATCTTGCTTGATTTATTCTTTTGCCAAACTGGGATGAACAATTGTTGTAGTTCATCCATGCGATCTTTAAATGCTTGCTATTGCATATCCACCGTCAACCCTTTAAGTGTCATTTGCCAGTCTATCTTAGCTAATTCACATATCATACCTTCAAAGTTACCCTTCTTTAAGTTCAGAACCTTTGTTTCTGAATTAACTATGTCACTCTCCATCTTAATGAAGAATTCCACTATATTATGGTCACTGTTACCCAAGGGGCCTCTCACGACAAGATTGCTAATTAACCCTTCCTCATTGCTCAATACCCAGTCTAGAATAGCCTGCTCTCTAGTTGGTTCCTCGATATGTTGGTTCAAAAAACCATCCAGCATACATTCCAAGAAATCCTCTTCCTCAGCACCCTTACCAATTTGGTTCACCCAATCTACATGTAGATTGAAGTCACTCATTATAACTGCTGTTCCTTTATTGCACACATTTCTAATTTCCTGTTTATTACCATCCCCAACCTCACTACTACTGTTAGGAGGTCTGTACACAACTCCCACCAGCGTCTTCTGCCCCTTAGTGTTATGCAGTTCTACCCATATGGATTCTACATCCTCCCGGCTTATGTCCTTCCTTTCTATTGCATTAATCTCCTCTCTAACCAGCAACGCCACCCCACCTCCTTTTCTTTCATGTCTATCCCTCCTGAATATTGAATATCCCTGAATGTTGAGCTCCCATCCTTGGTCACCCTGGAGCCATGTCTTGGTGATCCCAACTATATCATATTTATTAATAACAATCTGCACTTTTAATTCATCCACCTTGTTACGAATGCTCCTTGCATTGACACACAAAGCCTTCAGGCGCGCTTTTATAACTCTCTTAGCCCGTATACAATTATGTTGAAAAGTGGCCCTTTTTGATGCTTGCCCTGGATTTGTCGGCCTGCCACTTTTACTTTTCACCTTACTACTTTTTGCTTCTACCCTCATTTTACACCCCTCTGTCTCTCTGCACTGGTTCCCATCCGCCTGTTGTGAACTAACCTCCTCTCACCTAGCCTCTTTAATTTGATTCCCACCCCCCCAACCATTCTAGTTTAAAGTCACCTCAGTAGCCCTCGCTAATCTTCCCGCCAGGATATTGGTCCCCCTAGGATTCAAGTGTAACCCGTCCTTTTTGTACAGGTCATGCCTGTGCCAAAAGAGGTCCCTATGATCCAAAAACTTGAATCCCTGCCCCCTGCTCCAATCCCTCAGCCACGCATTTATCCTCCACCTCATTGCATTCCTACTCTCACTGTTGCGTGGCACAGGCAGTAATCCCGAGATTACTACCTTTGCGGTCCTTTTTCTCAACTCCCTTCCTTGCTTCCTGTTGGTGTTGGTGTGCTCCTGAAAGAAACATTTTGCATTCTGCTGTCATCCCATGACTACCATCATCATCCCTCTGAGCAGCTAGAGCCGTCAGGAGTCAGCCATGGGGAGTAGGTCCTGTTACGAGATGCACCCACCTGCACAAGCTTGCGGGTTTAGGGTGCTCCAGCTCTCCGAAAATGGATAGCTGGCACCGCCCCTTTAAAGATTCAGGATCATCCCGCTAATTGGCAACCATGTTTTGGGCACCAAGAATTGAGTATTTAAAGGGCACCTGATTGAAGCCTCAGTTCTCAATCATAAGCCCAACCAGAGATATTGTCTAGCGTTTTGTTTTGTGCTCAGTTCTCGATCCAGATTTTTTCCATGTCTCAGTCCTAGCCTCCGATACTCCAGCATTTGGGACCAAACTATCCTCATCAAGGATTCTCGTCACTGTAAAATTGTATTTGTTTTGTAATATGTACTGTCGCATTAAATTTCAAAGGAAATATCTGTACACTTTCTGTGTTCATGTGAATGCCTGTTTCAGAAAATTTTAATACAAAATGGTTTCATTTCACAACATAATTTGATTTATTCTTGGCTTAATTAGCTTTGTTCAATGCTATAAAATGTACTCACATTGAGACAAGCAATGAAACTCTTAGGTGATAGCTAGGGATGAAATCAATAAATATCCTATGGGCTTTATTAAAATAGTGGACAAAAAATGAAACAAAAATATGAATGGAGGTGAAGGAGGGGGTGAATGGGCAGGCGTAGCACTTCTTCCATTTGGGGGGATAATTGCCAGGAGAGAGATTAGTTAGGAAGGATGAGTGGACAAGGGAATCATGGAGAGAGTGAACTCTATGGAAATCAAAGAGTGGGTTAGGAGTAAAATTGTGTTTGGTAGTAGGTTCCCGTTGAAGACGGCTAAATTGCAGAGGATAATGTGTTGGATGTAAAGGCTCATGAAGTGGGAGGAGAGGATAAGAGAAATACGATCCCTATCAAGTCAGTGGGAAGATAGGTTGAGGGGGGATGTTTGGGAAATGAGGGAGATGCAGGTAAGGGCAGCATCAATGGTGGAGTAAGGGAAACACTTTTCATGGATGAAGGAGGGCATTTCTGAAATCCTGGAGAAAATAAAGAACTCACCCTGGGAACAGATTGAATTGAATTGACTTTATTTCTTAAATCCTTCTCATATATGAGGAGTAAAAATATTTAGGTTATGTCTCCGCCTCAATGTGTAATGTGCAATCATAATAATTTATAATAAATAGAAGAGTCATGTAACATAGACTTCACTCAAATCTGTGTGAATTCATCTGTCTGATGGCCTGGTGGAAGAAGCTGTCCTGGAGCCTGTTAGTCCTGGCTTTTATGCTGCCGTACCATTTCCCAGGATGGAGCAGCTGGAATAGATTGTGGTTGGGGTGACTCCGGTACCCAATGATCCTATGGTCCATTTTTACACACCTGTCCTTGTTAATGTCCTGAATCATGGAAAGTTCACAACTACAGATGTGCTGGGCTGTCCACATCACTCTCCGCAGAGTCCTGTGGTTAAGGGAAGTACAGTTCCCATACCAGGCAGTGATGCAGCCAATCAGGATGCTCTTAGTTGTGCCCCTGTAGAAAGTTCTTAGGATTTGGGAGCCCATACCAAACTTCCTCAACCGTCTGAGGTGAAAGAAGTGCTGTTGTGCCTTTTTCACCACACAGCTGGTGTGTAGAGAGCACATGAAGTCCTCAGATATGTGGATACTGAGGAACTTAAAGCTGTTTACCCTCTCAACCTCAGACCCATTGACGTTAATAGGTGTTAGCCCATCTCCATTCCTCCTGTAATCCACAACAAGCTCCTTTGTTTTTGTGACATTGAGGAAGAGGTTGTTTTCTTGACACCACTGTGTCAGAAAGATGACTTCTTCTCTGTAGGCCACCTCATTATTGTTTGAGATAAGGCCAATCAATGTAGTGTGGTTGGCAAATTTAATTAGCAGATTAGAGCTGTGGGTGGCGACACAGTCATGGGTATACAGGGAGTAAAGGAGGGGACTTAGTACACAGCTCTGAGGGGCTCCTGTATTGAGATTCAGAGGGTTGGAGGTGAGGGAGCCCACTCTTACAACCTGCTGGCGATCTGACAGGAAGTCCAGAATCCAGCTGCACAAGGCAGGGTCAAGATCGAGGTCTCTGAGCTTCTTGTTGAGCCTGGATGGAACTATCGTGTTGAATGCTGAACTGTAGACCAAGAACAGTTGATAGAGAGGAGTTACAGGCAGGAGTGGTCACACCGGGGCCACGGGAGGCAGACAAGTGGGTCACAGCTAGGGGGGGATGGGGAAGAGTCAGGTAATAGTGAGTACCCCGGTGGCTGTGCCCCTTGACAATAGGTACTCCAGTTTGAGTACTGTTGGGGGGGACAGTTTACCTGGGGGAAGCGACAGTGGCTGTGCCTGTGGCACAGAGTCCGGCCCTGTAGTTCAGAAGGGTAGGGAAAGGAAGGGTAGAGAAAGGAACAGTAGTAATAGGGGACTTGATAGTAAGGGGGTCAGATAGGTGATTCTGTGGACGCAGTCCAGAGACCCGGATGGTAGTTTGCCTCCCTGGTGCCAGGGTCCGGGATATTTCTGATCGCGTCTGAGATATCCTGAAGTGGGAGGGTGAGGAGCCGGAGGTCGTGGTACATATAGATACCAATGACATAGGTCGGAAAAGGGAAGGGGTCCTGAAAGGAGAATATAGGGAGTTAGGAAGGGAGTTGAGAAAAAGGACTGCAAAGGTAGTAATCTTGGGATTACCGCCTATGCTACGTGACAGTGAGAGTAGGAACGCAATGAGGTGGAGGATAAATGCGTGGCTGAAAGATTGGAGCAGGGGGCAGGGATTCAAATTTTTGGATCATTGGGACCTCTTTTGGCGTAGGTGTGACCTGTACAAAAAGGACGGGTTACACTTGAGTCCTAGGGGAACCAATATCCTGGCGGGAGATTTGTGAGGGCTACTGAGGTGCCTTTAAACTAGAATGGTTGGGGGGTGGGAATCAAATTAAAGTGACAAGGAGAGAGGAGGTTAATTCACAACAGGGCGATGGGAACAAGAGCAGAGAGACAGAGGGGTGTAAAATGAGGGTAGAAGCAAAAATTAGTAAGGTGAAAAGTAAAAATGGCAGGCCGGCAAATCCAGGGCAAAAATCGAAAAGGGCCACTTTTCAACATAATTGTATAAAGGCCAAGAGTGTTGTAAAAGCAAGCCTGAAGCCTTTGTGTGTCACTGCAAGGACATTCGTAATAAGGTAGATGAATTAAAAGTGCAGATTGTTATTAATGAATATGATATAGTTGGGATCACAGAGACATGGCTCCAGGGTGACCAAGGGATGGGAGCTCAACATTCAGGGATATTCAATATTCAGGATGGAGACACATGAAAGAAAAGGAGGTGGGGTAGCATTGCTGGTTAGAGAGGAGATTAACGCAATAGAAAGGAGGGACATTAGCCGGGAGGATGTGGAATAAATATGGGTAGAAAACGCCGGTGGGAGTTGCGTACAGGCCACCTAACAGTAGTAGTGAGGTTGCGGATGGCATTAAACAGAAAATTGGAAATGTGTGCAATAAAGGAACAGCAATTATAATGGGTGACTTCAATCTACATATAGATTGGGTGAACCAAGTTGGTAAGGGTGCTGAGGAAGAGGATTTCTTGGAATGTATGCGGGATGGTTTTTTGAACCAACATGTCGAGGAACCAACTAGAGAGCAGGCCATTCTAGATTGGGTATTGAGCAATGAGGAAGGGTTAACTAGCAATCTTATTGTGAGAGGCCCCTTGGGTAAGAGTGACCATAATATGGTGGAATTCTTCATTAAGATGGAAATTGACATCATTAATTCAGAAACAAAGGTTCTGAACTTAAAGAAGGGTAACTTTGAAGGTATGAGACGGGAATTAGCTAAGATAGACTGGCAAATGATACTTAAAGGGTTGACGGTGGATGTGCAATGGCAAGCATTTAAAGATCGCATGGATGAACTACAACAATTGTTCATCCCAGTTTGGCAAAAGCATAAACCAGGGAAGGTCGTGCACTCGTGGCTGACAAGGGAAATTAGGGATAGTATTAATTCCAAAGAAGAAACATACAAATTAGCCAGAAAAAGCGGCTCACCAGAGAACTGGGAGAAATTCAGAGTCCAGCAGAGGAGGACAAAGGGCTTAATTAGGAAAGTGAAAAGAGATTATGAGAGAAAACTGGCAGGGAACATAAAAACTGACTGTAAAAGCTTTTATAGATATGTGAAAAGAAAAAGATTGGTTAAGACAAATGTAGGTCCCTTACAGACAGAAACAGGTGAATTGATCATGGGGAACAAGGACATGGCAGACCAATTGAATAACTACTTTGGTTCTGTCTTCACTAAGGAGGTCATAAATAATCTTCTGAAATTAGTAGGGGACAGACGGTCCAGTGAAATGGAGGAACTGAGGGAAATACATGTTAGTAGGGAAGTGGTGTTAGGTAAATTGAAGGGATTAAAGGCAGATAAATCCCCAGGGCCAGATGGTCTGCATCCCAGAATGCTTAAGGAAGTAGCCCAAGAAATAATGGATGCAATAGTGATAATTTTTCAAAACTCTTTAGATTCTGGATTAGTTCCTGAGGATTGGAGGGTCGCTAATGTAACCCCACTTTTTAAAAAAGGAGGGAGTGAGAAACCAGGGAATTATAGACCGGTTAGCCTAACATCGGTGGTGGGGAAAATGCTAGGGTCAGTTATCAAAGATGTGATAACAGCACATTTGGAAAGCGGTGAAATCATCGGACAACGTCAGCATGGATTTGTGAAAGGAAAATCATGTCTGATGAATCTCATAGAAATTTTTGAGGATGTAACTAGTAGAGTAGATAGGGGGGGAACCAGTGGATGTGGTATATTTGGATTTTCAAAAGGCTTTTGACAAGGTCCCACACAGGAGATTAGTGTGCAAACTTAAAGCACACGGCATTGGGGGTATGGTATTGATGTGGATAGAGAATTGGTTGGCAGACAGGAAGCAAAGAGTGGGGATAAACAGGACCTTTCCAGAATGACAGGCAGTGACTAGTGGGGTACCGCAAGGCTCAGTACTGGGACCCCAGCTGTTTAGAAAATATATATTAATGACTTAGACGAGGGAATTAAATGCAGCATCTCCAAGTTTGCGGATGACACGAAGCTGGGCGGCAGTGTTAGCTGTGAGGAGGATGCTAAGAGGATGCAGGGTGACTTGGATAGGTTAGGTGAGTGGGCAAATTCATGGCAGATGCAATTTAATGTGGATAAATGTGAAGTTATCCACTTTGGTGGCAAAAACAGGAAAACAGATTATCATCTGAATGGTGGCCGATTAGGAAAAGGGGAGGTGCAACGAGACCTGGGTGTCATTGTATAGCAGTCATTGAAAATGGGCATGCAGGTACAGCAGGCGGTGAAAAAGGTGAATGGTATGCTGGCATTCATAGCAAGAGGATTCGAGTACAGGAGCAGGGAGGTACTACTGCAGTTGTACAAGGCCTTGGTGAGACCACACCTGGAGTATTGTGTGCAATTTTGGTCCCCTAATCTGAGGAAACACATTCTTGCCATAGAGGGAGTACAAAGAAGTTTACCAGATTGATTCCTGGGATGGCAGGACTTACATATGAAGAAAGGCTGGATCGACTAGGCTTATACTCGTTGGAATTTAGAAGATTGAGGGAGGATCTTATTGAAATGTATAAAATCCTCAAGGGATTGGACAGGCTAGATGCAGGAAGATTGTTTCCGATATTGGGGAAGTCCAGAATGAGAGGTCACAGTTTGAGGATAAAGGGGAAGCCTTTTAGGACCGAGATGAGGAAAAACTTCTTCACACAGAGAGTGGTGAATCTGTGGAATTCTCTGCCACAGGAAACAGTTGAGGGCAGTTCATTGGCTAAATTTAAGAGGGAGTTAGATATGGCCCTTGGGGCTACGGGGGTCAGGGGGTATGGAGGGAAGGCAGGTGCAGGGTTCTGAGTTGGATGATCAGCCATGATCATACTGAATGGCGGTGCAGGCTCAAAGGGCTGAATGGCCTACTCCTGCACCCATTTTCTATGTTTCTATGTTAACAGCATTCCCACATAAGCATGCTTCTTCTCCAGATGTGTAAGGATGGTATGTAGAGCAGTGGCTATTGAGTCATCTGTCGATCGGTTGTGTGGGTAGGCGAATTGTAGGGGGTCCAGTTTGGGTGGTAGCAAGCTGCAGATGTAATCCTTGACTAGCCTCTCAAAGCATTTGCTTATTATTGAGATGAGTGCAACAGGATGCCAGTTGTTCAGGTATGTTACCTTGGTCTTTTTTGGTACAGGGACAAGGGTGGATAATTTGAAGCAGGAGGACACTCTACACTGGGAGAGGAAGAGATTAAAAATGTCAGTAAACACGCCTGCCAGTTGTACTGCGCACATCCTGAGTACTCACCCTGGGATGCCGTTCGGTCCCGCAGCCTTGCAACTGATCTGCATACCTCAGCCTCAGAGATGACCAGGTTGCAGGTTGTAGTGTGGCTTTCCTCGGAGGCTCAGAGTTAGTGATATCAAACCGAGCATAAAAGCAACGTTGGTGGCACCACAATATTTGGCTTTGATGTCTGCGATGGTATGCAGCCCTTGCCAAAAGGCACGCGTGCTATTCGTTGTGAATCTTGACTCAAACTTGTCCCTGTATTGTTGGTTCACAGCCTTGATAGCCTTGCACAGATCATAGCTGCTTTTCTTGAGCTCTAGCTGATCGCCAGTGATGTAAGCTCTATGTTGCGCTTTAAGTGCTGCTCGCACGGAACTATTGATCCAGGGTTTCTGGTTCGGGAAGACCCTGACCAACTTCTGGGGGACAACATCGTCGATGCACTTCCAGATGAAGCACATGACTCCATCTGTGAACTCGGAGGCATCCTCATCATAGAAGACATTCCAGTTGTCATCATCGAAGCAATCCTGCAGCATGGAGACTGATTGGTTGGACCAACAGTGGACGGTTTTAACTATGGCCGCCTCATGTTTCAGCTTCTACTTGTACATCAGCAAAAGCAGGATTGAAGAGTGATCTGATTTTCCAGAAGCTGCAGCGGAGATGAAGGAACTGAGGAAAGGAAATGGCATTTTTACAGGAGTTGAACTCTTTGTGAGTGCTTTGGACTTGTTCATACAGTACTTCAGAAAAATCAGGTAGTATGATGGAGTAGATAACAGGCCTTGTTGGGGTTTGTAATTGGCGGCAGGTGAAGGTCCTATCAGTTAACAACATACACCTCATTATACGTTTCCTTCAGGCCCTCCACCACGGGGCCCATAGCTGAACAAAATGTCCACACAATCGTCGGTTGGCAGTATTTTTCTCAGTTTATTTTTGAATGAAACATAGCTTAAGTACATATTAGATAATTATAAATGTCCATCTGTGGAAATCTATGTTCCAGAACAGCCAGTAGGCAGCCACAATCCTATATGTGATTATAGGATTGTGGAAGTGTCTTTTAATATATCAGATTTGTTTGATTGGTATATCTATGTATATTAAGCAAGCCACCCATTCATTTTAATTGATCTTAGTTAGATAACAGATAATGTCATTGAAATAATGAACAAGTTTCATCCAATTTGAGACTTTAACTTCAGAGTTGTATACTTCCAGTTTAATGCACCATTAGAATGTAAGAAAAAGCTGGGTCATATTCTATGACATGGAACTAGCTATTAATGGTACCTATTACTAATTCTATGCCACTGTAATGAAGCCAAGTAAATTGAAGGGGATATTAACACATTTTTATTAACTTTCTTGCAAAATGCCACTGATGGCATCAATTCCGACTCTGCTTTATTCCAACCAAATAAATCACATGAAGGAGCAAACTAGAATGAGGCAAAGGCAAAATTATCAAAAAAACAAGCTCTAATCTTTGTAAATATAATTTATATTCAAAAGCATCCAAAGAATATGAAATAAAACAGGCATTTAGGGAAGAACTGTGCATTCGCAAAGATGTAATCTACAGTATATTCTGCTGTTCTGTTAAAGCCAACCCACTCAAATCTGACCAGTCCCACTTTTGATCTGTATGTACGATTGAAATGAAGTAGCCTGCTATGACTAGTTCATCTGTGCTGTTCAGCACATTGAAGAGTGAGGTTAAGTTTCTTCTTCAACCTTTTCTCCATTAAAAATAAAGTAGTCTCTGAGACTGTTCTGTAGCTTAGAAATCTGAGGTTTGCTTTCTAAATCCTCTTTGAAAGCTCCATTTCAATACGTGAAGAGCCCTGTTGCAAATTTCTACTCATTGGAGTTGATCAGTTTTGCTGACTCAAGTTTTATTTATGGTTCATTAAGATTGTCATAGCTGGGGGAGCTTATCCCCACTACCTACTAAATGCTCCCAATGGCATACGTGTGAAAGAGCCTCTGACTACCAAGTCCAGCTCCTGCTCTTCACGTGTGGCTTAGCTACTAAGCCTAGTGGAATATTTCTACTGACAGGAGAAGGGGCAAAGGCGCCTTAAAACCAATTGCGTCAGACAGATGTGGCTCATCAGCTGTGATTTGCAGCTCATCCAGGAGTATCTGTGTGTCTCAAACAGTATCCTTGGGGACAACGGGAAAGTGGAGAAGGAAAACTCTGATCTCAAGCCTCCGCCGCCTTGCGGCTGTACTGGCTCATGGGGAAGACTTCAGGAATAAACCTTGAGGAGAAATCTGGAGCTGGAGTCCCTAAGGCAGCCTTACGTTGAGGACAACCCTGACTGGCAACTCCTGCAATGCCGATGATGCCAGACTCTGTCAGTCTCTGCCATTGCTTTGGATTCATCAGTTGTGTGGAGGGGGCAACAGCATGCTCCCCATATCATACTGCCCAGGCTTGCATACTAGCTTGTGTATCACAGAGACAGCTAGGATGCAATTTCTGTGGTTGACCCCAACCATTTCAACCAAAAATACAAGATTGGTTTCTAACAGTAACAAAATTTTAAAAATAATGGATCACATTCCACTTGGGTAGCATAAAATGCCTTGGATTTTTTAAAGTTCACTTATGGTATGTGGGTGTCGCCAGCTAAACTAGCATTTATTGCCCATCCCGAGTTGCCCTTGAGAAGGAGGTGATGAGCTGCCCTCTTGAACTGCTGCAGTCCCTGAGGTGTAGGTACAAATGCTAAGTTCTCCACTTTCACATACCCCTCCACTTCTACGCTCCACCTAGGTTCTCTCTCCCTTTGTTAATCTTTTCCATCCATCCTCCCCAA
The DNA here is from genome assembly GCF_030028105.1 of Mobula birostris. NCBI lineage: Eukaryota > Metazoa > Chordata > Chondrichthyes > Myliobatiformes > Myliobatidae > Mobula > Mobula birostris. Next base: position 89,006,275 of record NC_092379.1, on the reverse strand, counting down.
CTAATGATGACCACCATCTTCCCCCTCCCATGACCTGGTTCGGCTCCCCATCACCACATGACCAAATATCTGAGTTTTTTTCCCTTGACCCACCATTCCTATCCCACTACCCCTGCCTGGTTCTGTCTACCCACAATCCTTTCCTACTCCGATTTCAATTCTCACTACCAGTCTCTGTCACTACCTTCTCCCTGCCCTCCCAGGTTCCTTCTGCCTATGTTTTTCCCCTTATCTGGTTCCATCTACCACCCTCCTGGTTCTGCCTCTAAATCCCACTCTCCCTATCCCACACTTGGCTCCCTCTGCCCACAGTTCTCCATTCCACCTGCCTCTACCTATCTCCTACAAGCCCCTACCTCACTCCTTGCCCCCAACTCTTTTTACTGGTTATTGTTTTTTTGCACTCACGGTCCACATGTAAGATCACAACCTGAAACGTTCACTATTCCATGGCCATCTCAGATGCTGCTTGACCTGCTCATTTCCTCCAGCAGTTTGTGCTTTGCACAACATTCATAGCGTCTGAAGAAAAGATATTTAAATGCACCTTGGTCAATCTATGGATCTACTTTTTAACTTGCTGAAGTGTGATTCAAGCTCTCGTTAACTTACAGACACATACTTGCTGATACAGCACTGCAGCTCTGATAAAATATACTAGATATATAATACTTTAAATAAAATAAGTTAGGTTCCACAATGTACTAAAATGGCGGCTACTGATAAATAGTAAAAAGAAGACTGTAAATGGAATTTGTTCAGCTGGTATTGGTAAAGTTGGTAAAATTTCTATAGGAATTTAATTCTACCTGTGTATTTAACATTTCAATATTTGAGTAATATTGTAAATATATTATTTGATTAAGCATTCTTTGTTTAAATAACTCATTAAGGGTTGTATTTAAAAATAAGCTAATTGCTTACAGTACGTCATGACACCACAACTTTTTACGGGCATGCCTCGTTTAAACTAAACACAAAGTTAGATTCTCATTTTGGACTCCTGTTTTTTTCTTGCGATTAGTTTACTGTTTAGGAGTTATAAAACATAAGTAGGCAACAAGGTATTTTTAAAAATGAACCCGAGACAATGACCTATCTGTTGAACCGCAGTGAGACATACGAGTAAGAAAAAGCACAGCTTGAAGTTTGAGTTAAAGAAAGCAGCAGTGCATAATTGCCTTCTTTTAAAAAAAGATAGAAATTGGAAGAATTCTTGGATTCATAAACAACGAGTTCTGGGTGATAATAACAAATAAAAAAAAGAGCAGCAATGGCTGGCTACATCTGAAAGTTTGATGTGTTCCAATACGCAACAAATAAGAGGATTTTGTATACTGAATGGATTGAACAGTATTATAAAGCAACTCAAATAGCCAATGAAAAGTGAATGCCACTTCTACTGAGTACATTCGGTTAAAAGCAAGGTACTTATGTTTTTGACTGCTCCACCCAAACCAGCTGAACTGAGCTTTGCTGATATCATGAAAGTAATGCAGGAACATTCAGAACTAAAACCATTGTTGATTGCAGAACACATTAGCTATCTTAGGCAGAATCAAAAAGAAGGCGAGTTCATTTCAGCATACATGGCTGAATTAAGGAGACTGTCTGAACATTGTCAGTTCGCTAATGGTCTTAATGATGCACTGAGAGATTGTTTAGCTAGTGGAATCTTATAAGAAGGCATTCAAAAACAGCTCCTAACTGAAGCACAATGAGTATTTAAAAGAGCAGTTGAAATCGCTGTATCAATGGAAATGGCAGGAAGAGACACAAATGACTTGCAGTCAAGAATGAAAGTGGGCATGATCAAAAGTGAAAGGTCTAAGCAGAAACTTGCCTGGTCAAACAAATTGTGTTACTGCTGTGGTAGGGGTTTACATACATCAATCCAATGTAGGTCTAAAGGTGAAACTTGTCAGAAAATGCATTAAAGCAGGACACATGCAAGGAGCATGTTGAGCAGGGTAAAATAAATGGACTGTGCCAGGAACAGAAAAAGATAATAAGTTAAAAAGAGCACTAATCTACATGCTGTTGATGAAAAATCTGATAATGATGTGAGTGACAGAATACTGATAGCTTTGAGATTTACATTGTAAAAACTAACAATATGCAAGCAATATGGCATATACCAGAAGTGAACAGCAAATTAAGTAAAATGGAATTGGACACTGGCTCGACTGTTTCAGTCAATCCACAAAAGATGTTTGAATGGAATCTCAAAGATACTGAACTGAAGCTTGCAGATATCCAACTAAGAACTCGTACTGGAGAAAAGATAACTCCTGTGGGAATGACAATTACAACAGTAAAATACAACAACTAACAAGCAACATTGAGCTTGTATGTGAAAAAAAAACAGGAAAACCAACATTGTGGAGATGTGGTTGGCTAAGACAACTACAACTTCTTTAGAGATCTATCCGTCCGTTATTTGCATGTCAGAGTCAACTGAAACTGAATTAAGAAAGGTATTGGATGATGACACAGCAGTCTCAATCCTGTACACCATGAACAATATGTTTTCCAAGCAGAGGCACAGAGATTAATACCAACACAAGCTTGTGTTGGTATTAATCTCTGTGCCTCTGCTTGGAAAATATATTGGACCAAGAAAGGAACACATTGCTCAGAGGAATCATTAAGGTGAGTGGGAGACAAAAAGCTGCTTGTAAAAATAGATGTAAAGATCAAAGCTCAGAATGGAAGACCAAAATGAAAAGAGTCAATGGAGATATGAAAGCTGATGATGTGGAAGTGGAAGCCAAGAGGAAAGATCAGGTGGTAAAGGAAGTAATAGAAGAATTAATAAGAGAATTCTCAAGTGATCTAAATGTACCTTTCAAAGATTAAGATTAAGATGCACATCCTAGAAGGAAGGAAAAGGAAGCCGATTAAAAGATAAGGCATTGAAAAGGAGAGAAGAGACAGAGAGAAAGAACATGAGTGATAAAGCGAAAGGCATGGAAGAGAGAAGGAACATGAGAAAGACTAAGAGCGGGATAAAGAGAGAGAAAGAAGCCATGACAGGGAGAGAAGCAAGGATCAAAGAAAAGTTGAGAAAAGGAGAAAAAAACTGTCAAAGTCAACTCCTACAACTACCAGAGAGTATGTCCTAGAACATCAGATTGTTTCACGGCTACAAGTCTCACCTGCCAAACAGGGTGATTCCCCTTGTGAGGTAAGATGTTATCCCACAAGAGTAAGAAAGCCTCCACAGCAATTAAGTCTTTTGTCCTGAATGGTACATTTTAAAGTTTGCTATACTGGGGGATGTCTATATAGTAGTTGTATTATATAGTATCCTGTATCTATCTATCTATCTATCTATCTATATCTCTGTTTGTATAAGTTGAGATGCATTCTATATTGTGTTGGAGTTTATAGCTGAGCAGGACAGAGTGTTGTGCATTTAATATTTCAGAAACATTTGAGTGATATTGTAAATGTATTGTTTGAGCATTCTTTGCTGTTTCAATAATTTATTTCTGGTTATATGTAAAAATAAGTGAATTGCATATGGCATGATGTTACCACATGATATATGTATGCCTCACTTAAACATAAAGTTAGATGTTTTGGAGTTACAAAACATAACTGCACTGTTCACTCAATGAACACTTGATAGCTAAGCTTCATTCATTATATTGAGTCTTGTTTTATGTTTTAGAAAAATTGGCAACTTTTATTAAAATAATCTTTTGGAACCTCTGACTAAATGTAATGGAAATTCTGGGATACAGAAAATCAAGGATGCTTGCAATTTGCTTCATAATTTGAGGCTGATTTTGGTAGTTCATGACTCCTTAATTGGCTATTCTTTAACCACCAGATGTCACTTTCTCCTTCCACTACACATGTACACAGAATACACACATGATCAGACACATCATACAGGTACATCACAAATAGTTACATATACAGTACTACATTGTTCTCCAACTTACAGGGAAAAGAAAGAGAAACTAATAACAATAAATGCAGAAATTTAATCCAATGACCTCTATTGGGTGTTCAATCTTTTTGATCTTTCTGAATACACTGGTGTTGCTTCCATTGATTTTAGTATTTTGGTAGATTTTGTTGATGTACCTGTCTCTGAGCTGTTGAACTCTCTTCTGTCAATTCCTGTGCCAACTCTGTTTCAGAACTCAATTCAAATATATAAACAAATTCATAATCTTTCTCAATATACTGCTAGGTATCTTTTACCTAGATCATAATTTCTCATCTACTGTTAGGAAATAATTCTTGTAACAGTCCATCTTTATAATCTCTCCAGTATTCTATTTTCTCAGCTCTGACTTCCCTGAAGATGTCAACTCATAAATTTATCATGTAATCTGATTTCCTTTCCCTTATAGTATCTTTCAACATGAAAACATCTGAAAAGAAGCAGAAAGCAGATCACTTGCCTCTTGCATCTTTTCCTGTATTTGAAAAAATCATGGCTGATCCTTTACTTCAGTGTTCAATTTATGCATATCCCACAATTCCTTAATATTCAAAAGTCTATTGCCCTCTCTCTTGAATATACTCAATGAAAAGACCTCTACACTCTGTCTTGGGTATACAATTCCAAAAATAAACTCTCTTGGAAAAGAAATTTCTTCTCAGATCATTTATTACTTTGGTACTGTGACATCTGCTTTTTGACAACTCAACCAGGAGAGAAATCATCGCTGTATCTATACTGTTGAACACCCTAAGAACTTTGTTTCAATGATATCACATCACATTCTTTCCAACTCAAGAAACCCTTGGGCTAATCTACTTAACATATCTTCATAGGTCAGCATTGTGAATTATTGCCTTCTTCCAGGATGATGAGTTTTCCACAAAATATTCCAAGGGAGGCCTCATTAGCATTCTATGGAATTTCAGAAAGATGTTCTCATTCACAGTTATCTATATGAGGAGAAGAGCATGGCCTGATGGATTTCTTCCATATTTTGCTGTGATCCCACCAGGTTGTGCACTTGCTGGGTATATCCTTGTTAATGTTGTGCCATTAGGGAAATTTCCTTCATGTTAAACTTGCACAAATAATTCAATATAAGCTCCTCCATTATTTTGTTTCTGTAGTTATTAGCATGTAACTACACTGTGACTCTGGGGCAATCTGGTTTGTGGAGAATTTCTTCAGCTTGTTATGGTGAGGCTGGTTCTAAACTTCCCTACCTTGTGAAAAAAGACCTGTGACTATCTACTCTATTTATCCTCCTCATAATTTTATAAATCTCAATATCTTCCCTAATTGTTCAATAACATTCCCAAGGGCCCTGACATTTATTATATATGCCTTGCCTTGTTTTAACTTCCCAAAATGTATTACGTTGCACTTATCTGAGTAAAATGCCATTGGATATTCCTTTGCTCAATTTTCCATCCGATCTAGATCTTGTTGTAACCTGGGCAGACTACTGCTTTGTTCACTGGACCAACAACTTTGATGAAAGATCATTGATTTAAAATATGAATAACATTCATCTGTACAGGTACTACTGAATTTGCAACATATTAAAGCATATATGTTTTTCTTACAGTAGTGAGCATATTTCATAATCTGATAATCTGCATGACACATGCCGTGCAACTCATCAAGAAAAAAAATGGAGTTTATAAACTGCAGAATCAAAATTGAAGCTTGGGATAAATCAGCAATCTCTGTAATATATTAATAGTAATGTGAATTTTAAGTACACCATGACCTCATGATCTACTAGACAGGAGTCAAAGAGGTACCAGCCCTGATTTATGGCATGTGAAAAGTGGATAACAACCAATTGCCTCCCCAGTACTCTACAACAATAATACAACACACAGATGACCCTCAATAGTAACAATAATGTCTACTGCAGATTAGGTTAACTAGTTTTGCAAGAGAACCTAGTTGAAGAATAATATAAAGAATAGCCAATTATTCATCAGCATTGTTGCTATTTCTGATTATTTGCAGTGCTGTCACCTACTTTTAAGTCTCACTAATATTTTGGCATTCATTCTGAGAGTTTATTTTTACAGCTGTCAACTGCACAGAGGGTTCACGTTATTTTCTTTGGCTTTAAAACAATTATTATTAAACATTGAATGACATGCTACTGTGTCAATCAACATTGTAAGATTCATAATATTTTCAAAATCTAAAATCAAGTATTCTATGGCTGCTAAATTGTGGTTCCCATGATATCAACCCAAGAATATGCATCCATATGAGTAGTTCAAAGCAACTCTTAACTGTAGTGTGTCTTGTTATGGTTTTTCAATGATAATTAGTTTCCTCTTAAATTGGAAGAACTCTTGCACCAGACCATTTACTAACTATTTTAATTATATCATGAGTTATTACATAAACTGGTTGTTTTTTTCTCTATTTATTTAATTAAAAATTTATAAAAAACAAATTCTTATTGTCACCTCGAAATCCAGGAGGGACAATTACCTCAAAAGCCATTTGGCAATGATTATTGCTGTGATTTTCCCATTTGATTGTCACTTCCATTTGCATATAACAATATAGCATTTGAACGTAGTGTATTCTCTGATTAAAGAAACACCACGCACAGATTAGTATCAATACAAAGAAGACATTCAGGGTTGAGCTTATTAGTCTAGTAAGTCTCTTGATAGGAATAACAAGATACAGACAACACATGGCTTTTATTCTGTGATTTTGTTTCCACTCCAGACATGTAATTCAAAAGGAGGAAATAAAACTGTTTGGGTTGAGGACTTTTTTTTTTGAAAATCACTAATTAATCAAGCTGTAACAATAATAATGATTCATAATAGTATAAAAGTTCATCCAGGTTATTCACTTGATTAGGATCTTGATAAAGACCACAATTTAAAATTGGCCCAACTGTCTGAAGCCAATGCAGTCATCTAACTCAGTTTGAAACAATTAGATCAATTGTTTGAATTTGGTTTACAAAACCCAATGCAGGGACTGCAGCAAATATTACGTCTGCCTAACTGCAAGAAATTTATCCAAAAGATCCGTGAATATCAACTAGCTGTCAGGCGCATGACCAGCTCTCCCTAGTCTCTACCCATGAAGATCAAGATGGGCACAAACTCGATTGAGCAACAGTCATGGTGCAAGCAAACAAAGAATTTCCTCCCTATGTCACAACTAAGTTTCTGTAATGAAGATGAATCAGCTGAATGATAAATATATTAAAGCCAAGCATTCAGAGGACACCATAATTAACAGTGCACTGATGACGTCTCCTCATACGGTGACAAAACGTTTACAAGTAAATTGCTAGGATCGGAGAACAACTCAACCCAACCATCGACCACCTGAGCTACACATTTTCTGAGATGTTTCCATTATTTACTACAATTAGTGACAAGACCTAGCCCCTTTTCCTTTCTACTTTTAAATGCCAGTCACTGTGTCCGTCTCCTCCTATTGGTTCCGGGGAAATTTAAAGCATTACCAAGGGAACTGGATTGCATGGCATGGGTGTACAACTGGATTGGAATTTCTAATAATGGTCCAGGGATCAAAGAGATTAAATTTGTTTAGTTGGTAGCATTTTTCATAGAGCTTGCTGCCACTCCCAAACATACGGAGATCTGACTCTATATTTTGGGTTTGAGTCAGATCACCTTTGAGGAATGTACAATTACAAGCTTTTGGATTGGCTGTCGATAGGGTGCATTCAGAATGTGCTTTAATTTTATACCCTCATTTATCACTAGCCTTCCTGACAACCTATATCCAAATACCTTTGATTATCCTGCAGTACACAGTAAGGGAGGACAACAGCATCAAAGGTCAAATCAGTGGATGAGTAAAACACTTAATGTTTTTATATACTGGTGTTTTTTAACCAGAATCAGAATCAGGTTTATTATCATTGGCATGTGTCATGAAATTAGTTAACTTAGCAGCAGCAGTTCAATGCAATACATAATTTAGAAGGAAAAAAGTAAAAATAAATAAGTAAGTAAATCAATTACAGTATATGTATACTGAATAGATTAAAAATCGTGCAAAAACAGTAATAATATATATTTAAAAAGTCAGTGTTCATAGGTTTAATGTCCATTTAGGAATCGGATGGCAGAGGGGAAGAAGCTGTTCCTGAATCACTGAGTGTGTGCCTTCAGGCTTCTGTATCTCCTACCTGAAGGGAACAGTGAGAAACGGGCATGCCCTGGGTGCTGGATGTCCTTAATAATGGATGCTGCCTTTCTGAGACACCACTCCTTGAAGATGTCCTGGGTACTTTGTAGGCTATTACCCAAGATGGAGTCGACTAAATGTTTCAGAAGGGTTCTTCGTAGATTGTTTGGGTGCTCCCTCACAGGAGCTGCAGTTCGGGGTGCTAGCCTTTGCTGCCCTGTTTGCCATCTTTCTGCGCTGTCGACTGTCTCTCCAGTCGTCACTATTCTATTCATGGTCGTCATCCAGATTTTCCTGCAGGTCACTGGCTGAGCCAGATGTGGTAGTTCTAATTGGGTGGCCTTCAGATTTTTGTCCAAGACCCAGTAATCCTAATGTGTTTGGGTGATGAAACAGTTCAGAATATCTGGCAACAGCTATTTTACTGAACTTTGATTACAAACAGACTTTTCTTAATGACTATATTTCCTTAGATATAAATGTTCACTGAATTATCCTGAAGGAAGCTGTGTGCATTATCAGAGAACATTGCAGTTATAACAACCTATGCCCCTTTTTGGTGTGCAAGGATTTGTGCTGACACATTCAAAAGTATCTTCTGAATATTGTCTTCCTTGAAACAGGAGTCAAAAGGAAAGCATGTCAACTTTGAATTTACAATTGTAATGGCAGTGGAACTGTCAGTGTTCGCAATCATTATTGTTTAAACTTGACAGCTGCTTGTGCACATGCGCAGCTTGATGCAAAATCCAGAAGTTGCTGTCAGTGATACACTACTCTTCTGCATACTATCAGATTTATAGGTGAAATCCTTAGACAATAAGCTATTCAATGTACATTTCAAAACACACTTATACTATATATGATCTTGTTTGCAAAGCATTTAATGGATTTACGAGTTCATAATTACTGCTGATGTAATCTCTCTGAGTTTGAGAAATAACTTTATCAGTAGAATCTGAATTTCTGTATTCCATGATTAAAATGTCACTGTTTCCATTGTAACACACACAAAATACTGGAGGAACTCAGCAGGACTGGCACCATCTACGAAGGGGAATAAAGAGTTGATGTTTCAGGCTGGGACCCTTCATCAGGACTGGAAAGGGAGGGGAGAAGAATCCAGAATAAGAAGGTAGAGGGACAGGAAGCTGAAAGGTGATAGATGAAGCCAGATGAGAGGGAAGGATGAAGTGAGAAGCTGGGAGGTGACGAATGGAAAAGGTAAACGGCTGAAGAAGAAGGATTCTGATAGGAGAGAGGAGTGAACCATGGGAGAAAGGGAAGAAGGTGGGACACAAAAGGGAGCTTGTAGTCCTTCCCCTGTCACCCCCACCTGTCTTATTATTCTGGCTTCTTCCAGTCCCGATGAAGGGTCCTGTCCTGAAATGCCAACTCTTTATTTCTCTCCATCGATGCTGCCTGACCTATTGAGTTCCTTCATCAGTTTGCATGTGTTACTCTGGATCTCCAGCACGTACAGAATCACTTGTGCTAATCGCCGCCATTCTTTTTTTTAATTGCCTGGTCTACTGACTGTAAGAACTTTCCATCAGAATGGTTCCTCATTCTTCTTGATTTCCCAGGCTCAGTCTATCCTCTAGACTTTCATATCAATATCCCATCTGATGATTGCTACTGAAGATGCTGAATATGTACAGGCAGCTGAGAGCGCTATCCTTTCAAAATACAGATAGATATGAAACATCTTTATACGTTAAAAGTATCTTCCATTAAAATTAATTAGATACTCAGCAACTACAATTGGCTAGAATTCCCTAGCTATTGCATTGGTCTCTTGGAACTACTGTTTGGCCATTCACATGATACCAGGTCTGGAACATGGGCACCAGGTCTGATAAAGGATGAGGATCTGTCATTTCTCTTTGTTGAATTACTCCCCTACGGAGAAAACAGCTATCATTTGTAACAATGGGAATTTGATAGCTTACCGATCATATGCCAGGTCAGACCTGGTGCAAGATTTGAGGACATCACTGATTCCATTGGGATTGAAGGGCAAAGGATTAGTAAGCAAATGGGAAGGGTAATTACTTCTATTTCATTACTTACTGAAATACTTTTACTGGAACTATTAGAGTGTGCAAAAATGTCATACAGTGATATATGTTCAATGGATTATTGAGTGCCATAAAACTGAAAATTGAGCAATTAAAACCCACAGCTGAAACAGCTAAGTCATGGAAGCAAATTCAAGAAAATGTAGGTGAATGCTGAAACTCTCGTGGAGGTATTTCTGAATGTCAACGAGTTTTTATTATAGTCAAAAGAATACAAATTTCAGCAAGGTCATCTGTTGATGAAGGAAGGATAGGGACTAACAGGAAGAACAATAGACTCCCTTGTCATGCATTGCCAAAAGTAACACATAATAAGATAATTATTTAGCTCATATATTTATTATAGAGGAGAGGTCCGTGAATCAATGCAGCAACTAATATATTTTCATTATTTTATTTACCTTAATATTATGCCTGGTGCCCGAACTGTTCAGAAATCTCAATTTCGTCATTACTCTTAACACGGTTGGCACTTGATTATAAATTAGCCATAGATCCCTTAATTTATAACTACCCATCTTCAGTACTGCTGCATTAGGGTGCAACACCTCCCACCTAATCTGTGCATGAAGCCTTTGAACTTATTTTAAAATTTGCAGTTTGCAAATTAAGTCTACAGAATTGCTGGCTGGGTGAACCATCTTGACTTCCTCAGAGATCCCCGCCATCACAGTTAATCTGGCTGTATAATTAAGGACTGTGCTGTTGGGACACCGATCTTTCTAGCCAGGCTGTTCTGGTTCAGGTGTAACAGTGACAGCTGCCTGAGAATGTGGAAGATATCCAGGTATATCCTTTCCACATGCAGCAGGACAATTGGCTGCTATTAACTGTAATTCTCAATATCCAGCTTGGGTTTCATCACCTGGATCATTTAGTTTCAAATGCCAGCAATAGTTTGGTCCTAACGTGGACAGAAGAGCTAAATTCCAGAGGGAAGCTGGAAGTGACAGTACTTGATATCAGTGTAGTATTTGACAAAGTCCTACATCAAGGAAACCTAGCATTATCAAAGTCAATAAGCAAAACACTCTGATAGTCCAATTTTGTATGAAGTCATGTGGCAGTTTATATTGGAGATCTATCCAGCAACCCCAGGACTTTGTTGCAGGACACACACAAAATGCTGGAGGAATTCAGCAGGCTAGGCAGCGTCTGTGGAAAAGAGTGAACAGTCAACGCTTCAGCCCAAGATTCTTCATCAGAACTGGAAAAAAAGATGAGGTTAGAGCAAGAAGTTGGGAGGAAGGGAGAAAGAAGTACAAGGTGGTAGGTGAAGTAAAGAGCTGGAAATTTGATTGGTGAAAAAGATAAGGTGCTTATCTGCAGAAAAAGAAAAGATTGGTGAAATAAGATAAGATAAGAAAGGGGAATCTGACAGAAGAGGGTAGAAGACCATGGGAAAAAGGGAAGGGAGAGGAGCACCAGTGGGAGGGGATGGGCAAGTAAGGAGATAAGGTGAGAGAGGGAAATGGGAACGGGGGTATAGTGAAGTGCGATGGGGGGGGGGAGGCAATTTCTAGAAGTTTGAGCAATCGATGTTGGAAGCTACCCACATGGAATATAAAGCGTTGCTCCTCCAACTTCAGTGAAGCCTCATCGCAGCAGTAGAGGAGGTCATGGACTGATATGTCGGAATGGGAATGGGAAGTAGAATTGAACTGGGTGGCCACTGCATGATCCCATTTTTCCAGGTGGACAGAGCGTAGTTGCTTGGTGAAGATGTCCCCCAATCTACATCAGGTCCCACCAATATACAACAGGCCACACTGGGAGCATCAGATACAGTATATGAACCCACAGACTCACAGGTGAAGTGTTGCTTTACCTGGAAGGACTGCTTGGGGCATTAAACGGTAGTGAGGGAGGAAGAGCAGGGGTAGGTATGGCACTTGTTTTGCTTGCAAGCATAAATAGAGGAGGGAGATCAGTGGAGAGGGATGAATGGACAAGGAAGTCCTGTGGAGAATGATCCCTGCAGAAAGTGGAAGGTTGGGTGGAGAGGAGTGAAAGATGCGCTTGGTTATGGGATCCTATTGGAGATGGCGGAAGTTACAGAGAATTATGTGTTAGATGTGGAGACTAGTGGGTTGGTAGGTGATCACTACCCATCATCTCTCTTTGGTGCTCCTCCCCTTCCCTCCTTTCTTCCATGGTCTTCTTCCCTCTCCTATCAGATTCTCCCTTCTCCAGCCCTTTATCTCTTTCACCATCAACTTCCCATCTCTTTACTTCACTCCTCCCCCTCCCAGTTTCACCTATCACCTACCACCTTGTACTTCTTCCTCCTCTCCCCTCACCTTCTTGCTTGGACCTCTTTTTTTTTTCCAGTCCTGATGAAAGGTCTCAGCCCAAAATATTGACTGTTTACCCTTTTCCAAAGATGCTGCCTGGCCTTCTAAGATCCTCCAATAATTTGTGTGTGTTGCTTGGATTTCCAGCATCTGCAGAATTTCTCATGTTTTTGCTTTATTGCAGAGGCTCCTCAGGGAGGTATCCATGGCCTATCACCATTATTTGCTTCATTATAGACCTTCCCTGCTTGAGAAGATCAGAAACAAGGAAATTCACTATTCAATTTTATTCAAAATTCCTCAGCTAATGAAGTTCATGTCTGTATGAAGCAAGATCTATGCACCAGTACCACTTTGGTATGGACTGCTAAGTGGTAGATACCATACTTGCTAGGAAATGATGACTTCCATCAAGAAGTAGTCTTACCACCAATCCTTGACATTCAGTGATACGTCAATATCCTGTGTGTTACCACTGACCAGAACTCATGTGGACCTACCACATAATTATAATTGTTAAAATAGTAGGTCAAAGTAGGCTGACCAGTGACTCATTTCCTGAAAACCTTTCATCAACCACAATATGCAAATCAGAAGACTGAGGAAATATTTTCCATATGTCTGAATGCAGTTCCAGCTGCGTCTAAGATGCTTGACTGCCAAGCTTTTCATCACCCTAAAGTTTCATTCCTTTCACCACCACCAGTGAACATCATCAACAAAATACACTGCTGTTACTTACCAAAGTCATTCTAATCGTACTTCCCAAACCTATGTTCGGGAAAGTATAAAGTATAAAGTATGCCCTCTAACTGCAAAAAGGATAACGACATCAGGAGTAAGACATTCTCCAGCAGGTTCCATTCAAAGTAACACACTGTCCTTATGTGGAAACACATTATCATTCCTTCACTGAGTCTAAGTCCTGTATCTCCCTCCCTCATTCCACTTTGGGAGTACCTTTGCCAGAAAGCTTGCTGCCGTTTAGGAATGAAGCTCTGCAGCACCTTTGAGAGGTCATAGATTCATAGAATCTTAGCGCACTACAGAACAGAAACAGGCCATTTGGGCACCTAGTCCGTATTGCATGAGTCCCATCGATAAGCACCTGGACCATAGCCCTCCCCCCATGTACAATACCAACCGAACTTCCATTAAATGTTGCAATCAAATCTGAATCCACCACCTCTGCTGGCAGTTCACTCCACACTCACACCACCCTCTGAGTGAAGCTCCCCTTCAGATTTCATCTTACACCCTTAACTTATGACCTCTAGTTCTAGTTTCGTTCGACCTTAGTGGAAAAAGGCTGCTTACATTAACCCTATCTGCACCCAAGGGTACATGGACAACATTCATAGAATAAAGAAAATGCCCAACACAGAGGGGTATTTGGTCCATTGCCTCTGTTCAAACCAAAAAAGGACAATACTTGCTGGTCCTGTCAGTGATACACATATACCAAAAAATTGAGCTAATTAAAACGAAACTTAAATTGGAATTCACATTGGATATGCTGAAAGTTCAGTGTTACCAGCTCTTTCCGAACTTTTGCAGTTCCTTTACACATTTTAATTATCTGTCATTCAAATTATTTTGCTGGAATTGTATTTTCTGAAACATGGCAAAAACTAAGAATTCACCCTTCCCCACTTTTATTTGTAACAGCCAAGCTAGATGAATATTCACAGAGAAGACAGCTGGTGAAGGCTCTTTATCTTTGGTGTTACTAGATAGACAGATGTTAATGGATCATAAGAGCCATGTCCCCTGTGCATTGTTATACTGCTGCCAAGCAATTCCTGTGCAACCACTTCATCATCTCCCAGCATCCTAATTATGTAACTACCCCTGAAACCTTTGATCTGTGTCAACCCTCCTTTCCCCACCTTATTCCCTCCCCATTGTATGCAGAGGCTGATTGTTGTGTCAGGAGAGGAATAGTCAGGGAGGTTAGTATTACATTTCGAGATGCAGGAAAGTCAAGGTGATGTGAGAGGTGGAGATTGCATTGCCTGCATAAAACATCTGCCCCTATTTGACTTTTAATTCTTCTAGCAAACAAGTATTTGCATTAGTTTTTGACACATCTTTTGAATGAAACAGATCACTTATATTTATTCAACCTAGACTTCTCATATAATTTCATAAACTTCAATTAAATCTACTCTCAGCTATTCCTATTCCAAAATGAGCAACGCTAGCTTTCCAAGCAACATACACAAAATGCTGGAGGAACTCAGCAGGCCAGCAGCCTCTATGGTAAAAAGCACAGTCGACATTTTGGGCCAAAACCCTTTGGCAGGACTGCAGAAAAAATGATGAGGAGTAGGTTCAAGAGGTGGGGGTAGGGGAGAGAGAAGCACAAGGTGATAGGTGAAACCTGAAAGAGGGGGGAATGAAATAAAGAGCTGGGAAGTTGATTTGGTGAAAGAGATACAGGGCTGGAGAAGAGGGGGTCTGATAGGAGAGGACAGAAGGCCATGGATGAAACAAAAGGGAGGAGGAACAGCAGAGGGAGATGATGGGCAGGCAAGGAGATAAGGTGAGAGAATGGTGAAGGAGGTTGGTGGGGGTGGTGAGCATTACTGGACTTTGGAGAAATCAATGTTCATGCCATCGGTTTAGGGGCTACCCAGATGGAACATAAGGTGTTGTTCCTCCAACCTGATAATGACCTCATCATGACAGTGGAGGAGGCCATGGATTGACATATTGGAATGAGAATGGGAAGTGGAATTAAAATGGGTGCCCACTGGGAGATCCCACTTCTTCTGGTGGATGGAGCTTTGGTGCTCAGCGAAACGGTCTCCCAATCTACTTCCGGTCTCACCGATATTCAGGAGGCCACACCAGGAGCACCAGACACAGTAAGTGACCCCAACAGACTCACAAGTGAAGTGTCACCTCACCTGGAAGGACTGTCTGGGGCCCTGAATGATAGTGAGGGAGGAAGTGTCGCCAGAAGAAGTGGGATCTCGCAGTGGCCACCCATTTTAATTCTACTTCCCATTCCCATTCTGATATGTCAATCCATGGCCTTCCCTACTGTCGGGATGAGGCCACACTCAGGTTGGAGAACAACACCTTATGTCCTGTCTGGGTAATCTCCAACCTAATGGCATGAACATCGATTTCTCGAACTTCCAGTATTGTCCGCCCCCCTCTCCTTATCTATTCTCTCACCTTATCTCCTTGCCTTCCCAAGACCTCCCTCTGGTGCTCCCTCCCCCTTTTCTTTATTCCATAGCTTTCTGTCCTCTCCTATCAGGCTCCCCCTTCTCCATCCATATATCTCTTTCAGCAAGCAACTTCCCAGCTCTTTACTTCTACCCTTCTCCTCTCAGTTTCACCCATCACCTTGTGCCTCTCTCCCTCCTCTCTCCCTTTTAAATCTACTCCTCATCTTTTTTTCTTCAGTCCTGCTGAAGGGTCTTGGCACGAGACGTCGGCTGCTCTGTTTTCTATAGACGCTGCCTGATCCGCTGAGTTCCACTAGCATTTTGGGTGTGTTGTTTGGATTTCTCTTGTTTAACTGTTGCTTTGCATTTTTTTTTCCAATTGGTAAAATTTTCCTGTCCTGGTTGTATAAATTTTTTTCTGAAATCTTCCCAGTGCAATCATATCTTTCCTGTAATATTATGACAATGATGCACTACATACAAGCTATGGACAAATAAGCACTGTTGTAACAGATGGCACCTCTGAGAAATATGGTCTTAATTCCACAGAACCAAGCTGGAAGGCCTAAATATCTGAAAAACTTCTTGAAATCCTTGCCACCCATTTCTGCTGCAAATGGTCCCAAATATTTGCCTACCCCCACCTTCTCAGATATGACTTCAATCTTTCCTCTCACCAAAGAGGTTTGAAAAAGAAGGAGGTATTGATTTAATGCAAACTCGAAACTAAATGGAGATTTTATTTCATCTGGAGATGTTAAGTGTTTTGAACTCACTGCCTGAAAAGGTAAACAGAAATAATCATCACGTTAATAAAAAGTGCCTGGATGTGTCTTTGAAGGGCTGTAAGTCCAGAAAGGTGGACTTAGGTTGAGTGGCTATGTTTTGGTTTGAACATAGGCAATGGTGCAAGTAGACTTATTCTGTGTTGTGCATTTTCTATTATTCTATGAATGTGGTCTGTATGTCCTTGCAGTATCCCACAGGAAACAATGTCATTGTATCCCTGCTGTGGAAATATTGTTAGGATAACAAATTTGACCTCGTGATCACAAATCTTTGATCATAGTTCGAGATTAAGATGAATCTCCCCATTTCAGATTAGAATAATGGGATATTGATGGACCACTCAGAAAAATGATGGCGGTGGAGTAAAAACCAGTTTCTGAATTATTATGGAGGAGGAGATTGTTGTTGTTTTTGCTGATTGTGTTGATCTGCAGAATATTGTGGGCATGGTACGCTGGTGCTGGAATGTGTGGTACCATTTGTGGGCTGCCCTCAGCACATTCTTGGATGCATTGGTTGTAAATGCAAATAATACAATTCACGGTATGTTTTGTCATAGATGTGATCAATACATCTGAATGGTAATAACATATAGAGGCCATGGTTCTGAATGGTGAGGGTCTTTAATGATGGATGCTGCCTTCTTGAGGAATAGAATCTTGAAGATGCCCTCTTCAAGAGGTGGTAACTCAATAAAAGAGCATCCATCATAGATGGTGAGAGAATTCTGCCCATGATGGAGTGGCCTGACTCTATAACCCTCTGCCACCTTTTCTGATGCTGTGCATTGAACCTCCATACCAGGCTATGATACGACCGGCCTGAATGCTCTCCACCATACATCCATAGAAATTTGCAAGTCTTTGGTGACATATCAAATCTCCTCAAACTCCTAATAAAAGAGAGCCACTGGCATGTGTTCTTCATGATTACATCAATGTCTTGGTCCCTTAATTGACACCCAGGAATTTGAAACTGCTCACCCTTTCCACTGCTGACCCCTCGACTAGGAAGGGATTGTGTTCCCTCAACTTCTCCATCCTGAAGTCCACTATCAATTCCTAGGTCTTGCTGATGCTGAGTGCAAGATTGACAGCACTCAACCAGTTGATCTAACTATTGCCTCCTTGTTGCCAAAAACAGTGGTGCATCTATGAACTTATAGATGTCATTTTAGCTGTGCCCAGCTTCAATGCCATGAATGTGTACCAAACAATGCAGTGGGCTATGCATGCATTCTTAAAGTGTGTTGATTATCAAAGAAGAGGAGATCTTATTACAGATCTGTACAGACCGTGATCTCCCTGTGAGAAAGTCAAGGATCCAGTTGCAGAGGGAGGTACAGAGGCCCAGGTTTAAAAGGTTAATAATAAACTCTGAGGGAATGATGGCACTGAACATTGAGCTGTAATCAATAAGCAGCTGCCAGGCATGTTTTGCTGTTGTCAAGTTGCTTCAAAGCCAAGTGGAAAGTTAGTAATATTGCGTCCTCTGTTGTGGCAGTAGGTAAATTGCAGCAGATTTGAGTCCTCGCTCAAGCATAGTTAATTCTGTCTATAACCAACCTCCTGAACCCTGTTGCTATGATGGAGGTGAGTGCAATCAACTGATAGTCATTGAGGTAGCTCACTTTGCTCTGCTTGGGCACCCGTATGATTGCTGCCTTTTTGAACCTCAGCCAGCAGCAGTGAAAGGCTGATGATGTCCTTGAACTCTTTAATCGGGTAGTTGGCATTAAGGTTTCAGTGCCTGGCCAGTTAATCCATCAGGGCTTGATGCCTTGCAAGGGTTCATCCTCTTGAAGGATGTTCTGACACTGGCCTCTGATGCAGAACTCGCAGGGTTACCAGCTGCTGTTGAAATTTGCATGGGTGTAGGATTCTTCTCACTTTCAAAGTGCACATAAAAGGTATTGAGCTTATTGGAGAGTACAACATCATTGTTATTTCTACTGTTAAAGTGATTGAGTGTGCTGAAATTCTCTTTTTCTGCAGGTGACAGGTAGGTAGTTTGTCAGAGACAGTTTTAAGTTAGGTCTATTATTCAATCCTGTTTTCTGGCATACTTCTCTAATGCATATGAAAGAGGAAGTATACTGTACATGAATATTCTCTGATACAGATCCTGATGTTTTTATTGTGAGTGGAAATCATGGAAGATTAAAATGGTATGATAAAGCTTATGTGAGCCAAAATTCACATTGTTGCAACATGCCAGAATAGCCAAAAAGCTTATAGTGTTCTTTAGTCAACGCATCAAAGTTGCTGGTGAATGCAGCAGGCCAGGCAGCATCTGCAGGAAGAGGTACAGTCGATGTTTCGGGCCGAGACCCTTTGTCAGGACTAACTGAAAGAAGAGCTAGTAAGAGATTTGAAAGTGGGAAAGGGAGGGGGAGATCCAAAATGATAGGAGAAGATAGGAGGAGGAGGGATGGAGCCAAGAGCTGGACAGTTGATTGGCAAAAGGGATATGAAAGGATCATGGGACAGGAGGCCCAGGGAGAAAGACAAAAGGGGGGGGAACCAGAGGATGGGCAAGGGGTATAGTCAGAGGGACAGAGGGAGAAAAAGGAGAGTGAGAGAAAGAATGTGTGTATAAAAATAAATAACAGATGGGGTATGAGGGGGAGGTGGGGCATTAGCAGAAGTTTGAGAAGTCGATATTCATGCCATCAGGTTGGAGGCTACCCAGACGGAATATAAGGTGTTGTTCCTCCAACCTGAGTGTGGCTTCATCTTTACAGTAGAGGAGGCTGTGGACAGACATGTCAGAATGGGAATGGGATGTGGAATTAAAATGTGTGGCCACTGGGAGATCCTGCTTTCTCTGGCGGACAGAGCGTAGGTGTTCAGCGAAACGATCTCCCAGTCTGCGTCGGGTCTCGCCAATATATAGAAGGCCACATCAGGAGCACCGGATGCAGTATATCACCCCATCTGACTCACAGGTGAAATGTCGCCTCAGCTGGAAGGACTGTCTGGGGCCCTGAATGGTGGTGAGGGAGGAAGTGTAAGGTCATGTGTAGCACTTGTTCCGCTTACAAGGATAAGTGCCAGGAGGGAGATCGGTGGGGAGGGACGGGGGGGGGGGGATGTGAATGGACAAGGGAGTCTCGTAGGGAGCGATCCCTGCGGAAAGCAGGGGGGGGAAGAGGGAAAGATATGCTTAGTGGTGAGATCCCGTTGGAGGTGGCGGAAGTTACGGAGAATAATATGTTGGACCTGGAGGCTGGTGGGGTGGTAGGTGAGGACAATGAGAGCCCTATTCCTAGTGGGGTGGCGGGAGGATGGAGTGAAAGCAGATGTGCGTGAAATGGGGGAGATGCGTTTGAGAGCAGAGTTGATGGTGGAGGAAGGGAAGCCCCTTTCTTAAAAAAAAGGAGGACATCTCCCTCGTCCTGGAATGAAAAGCCTCATCCAGAGAGCAGATGCGGTGGAGACGGAGGAATTGCGAGAAGGGGATGACATTTTTGCAAGAGACAGGGTGAGAAGAGGAATAGTCCAGATAGCTGTGAGAGTCAGCAGGCTTATAGTAGACATCAGTAGATAAGCTGTCTCCAGAGATAGAGACAGAAAGATCTAGAAAAGGGAGGGAGGTGTCGGAAATGGACCAGGTAAAATTGAGGGCAGGGTGAAAGTTGGAGTCAAGGTTAATGAAGTTAACGAGCTCAGCATGCGTGCAGGTAGCAGCGCCAATGCAGTCGTCGATGTAGCGAAGGAAAAGTGGGGGACAGATACCAGAATAGGTTTGGAGTATAGATTCTTCCAAATGTGTGCTGCTTGAATTTCCAGCATCTGCAGAATTCCTTGTGTTAGTATTCTTTAGTATCTGCTTAGAACATCATTGCCTTTATGTTTAAGTTTTTTCTCACAATAGTTCAGTAAGGCATTTTGTAGGATATCATTATGGAATTTAGAATATTTTGGATATCAGAAAATATTAACAATTCAGATGAATAAAATTATAGGACAGAGGAGAAATTTAGAGTACTATTAATCTCAGTCCAAAGGTTTCCTCATTCAAAGTATGTTCAATCAATTAAATACAGAGGCACAATGAGGCAGTCTGTGCCAGATGTAACTTAATGAGTTGATTTTTACAGGTGGTCCTCCGAGCATCAGCTCATGGAAAGAGACATTAGATTTTTTCCCTTTAAAACTCCTCTTTGAAGGTTGGCGATCATGAATAATGAACTCAGTTGTTCCCCTCCAGTCTGCAAATTCATCTGTGTTTCCATTTGAAAGAGAGTCTGCTCAAATTCTATGCAAACACTGATCTAATTAGTTATAGAATGCAGGCACAAGCAGCAACAAAGACTAATCAGCTCTTCCTGAAGGTGAGTTAATCAGGTTAATTTTGTATTGGCCTCTCCACTGTAGACACGGATTCTCTTTCAGTTCCAGGTAGCTGTTGTAGTCAATTCCTACCCTGACATTATAACTGTAACTTGGCAGAAGAAATTGAAAATAAATTAGAAACTGTACAACCCAAGTTCTGATTCAATCCTGAGATCTGATGAAGGGTCTCAGCCCAAAACGTTGATTGTTTACTCGTTTCCCTAGACGCTTCTCCAGCATTTTGTGTGTGTTGCTGGGATTTCCAGCCTCTACGGATTTTCACGTGTTTCTGATTCAATCTGGAATGTGCTATGCCATTTTGAAGTGGCTGAAACCTATTTCAGTATTTCATGAGATTTCTCATCAGAAAGGAAGACGGCAAAGGGTGGTGGTGATGCAAATAAGAGCATGAAGCAAATGCCACATGTGGCATTTCTTTCTCAATCACTTCACAAAGGAAATTGAAATACATATAATTTGTGAACTTCTGCATGACAATCTCTGGGAAAATGCAAAATGCTTAGAAGTGGTTAGGACCAGGAAAAAGAGGTTACTTTTAGTAAATTCCTTTCTCATTTGCCTTGAAAGAGCCAGGGAATATGGTCCTGTGAGAAGCCCTTTACTCTAAAAAGGCACCTTTGTGAGGATTAATCAAATCACAAATAAGAGAAAATCTTCAGATGCTGGAAATCCAAGCGGCACACACAAAATGCTGGAGGAACACAGCAGGTCAGGCAGCATCCATGGAAAAAAGCACAGTTAACATTTCAGGCCGAAACCCTTCGGCAGGACTGGAGACTGCGTTTGGTGGTGACATCCAGTTGGAGATGACTGAAGCACTTATCTTTCCCTCCTTCCCACTTTCTGCTTTCCACAGGGATCGCTGCTTATGTGACTCCCTTGTCCATTCGTCCCTCCCCACTGATCTGGCCTGGCACTTATCCTTGCAAATGGAACAAGTGCTACACCTGCTCCTATACCTCCTCCTTCACTACCATTCAGGGCCCCAAACTGTCCTTCTGGATGAGGTGATACTTCACCTGTGAATCTGTTGGAGTCATATACTGTGTTTGGTGCTCCTGGTGTGGCCTTCTGAATATTGGTGAGACCCGACGTAGATTGGGAGACCACTCCGCTGAGAATCTATGCTCCCTCCGGCAGAACAATCAGGATCTCCCAGTGGCCACTCATTTTCATTCTGCTTCCTATTCCCATTCTGACATGTCCATCCATGGCCTCCTCCACTGTCGTGATAAGGCCACAGTTAAGTTGGAGGTACAACACCTTATATTCTGTTTGCGTAGCCTCCAACCTAATGGTATGAACATCGATTTCTCAAACTTCCAGTAATGACTTCCCCCTCCTCCTTCACCATTTCCTATCCCCTTTTCCCCCTCTCAAGTTATCTCATCGCCTCCATCTGGTGCTCCTTCCCCCCCTTTTTTCTTTCTTCCATGGCCTTCTGTCTCTTTCAGTAATCAACTTCCTAGCTCTTTGCTTCATCCCTCCCCCTCCACGTTTTACCTATCACCTGGTGTTTCTCTCTCCCTTCCCACCACGTTTCAAATCTACCCCTCAGGTTTTTTTCTCCAGTCCTGCCATAAAGTTTCGGCCCGAAATGTCAACTGTGCTTTTTTCCATGGACGCTGCCTGGCCTGCTGAGTTCTTCCAGTATTTTGTGTGCGTTTGTGAGCATTAAGCCAGACCCGTCTGATTGAACTCAGTTGATTGTATTATTCCTTAATGTAGAATCATATGGAATGAACTTTGGCATTATGGATCATAGATCAAATGTTGCATTGATCATTGATTTATATCAGCATTAAGTGATCTGCTTCTTATCTGAAGCAAAATTATGGTAACCCCAATAACATCATGGTCAAATTTGTTCATTTTTCTGCTTCCTAAGTGAAAACTATATTTAGAAAATTTCCCATTCCTGGAAAATGAGGACCATAAATGAAGTGCAATGTATTTTGACAAAGAACTGTCTGGCGTGGAAACACCAATGCTCAGGAATAGAAAAATATGTACAGAAAATGGTAGGTACCTTACAGTCCATCAGGGCAGAGTTCATCCCACCATTTAACACATTTACATCGACTGCAGCAACGATAAAGCAGCATCCAACATCATGGAGCACCCCCGCCCCCACCCCCCCACATTCAGGCCATGCTCTCTTCTCAATACTACTCACAGGCAGGTTGTACAGAAGCCTTAGGTCCTACAGCATCAGGCTGAGTAACAGTTATTACCATACAACCATCAGGCCCTGAACCAGCATGGATAAATTCACTAATCACAACTTCAAACTAATTCTTCAACCTACAAACTCATTTTCGAAGAGTCCTTACAGCTCGTTCTTAGTATTATTTTATTGCATATTGGTTGCATAAGGAGCTGCAGCTCCTTAGAGACTGTGTTAAGGAAATAGAAATGTAGCTCAATGACCTTCTGCTCATACTGCAGAATGAGGAGGTGATAGAAAGGAGCTACAGGGAGGTCGTCCCTCCAAAATTGCAGGAGGCAGGTCCCTGGGGAACTGTCAGGAGAGGGAAAGGGAACAGGCAGCCAGTGTAGAGTACTCCTGTAGTCATTCCCCTCGATAATAAGTATATAACTTTGGATACTCTTGGGGCGAGGGAATGACCTACCAGGCTACAGTGAGCAGGTCTCTGGCACTGAGTCTGGCTATGTGGCTCATAAGGGAAGTGTGTAGAAGAGATGAGCTGTAGCGATAGCGAATTTGCTGGTTAGGGGGAACAGAAAGGCGGTTCTGTGGATGAGAGCAAGATTCCTGGATGGTTTGTTGCCTCCAGGGTGCCAGGGTCAGGGACATATTGGATAGAGTCCACAGGCTTTTTAATTGGGACCATGAGCAGCCAGAGTTCATAGTCCATGTCACTGCCAATAACATGGGTAGGATGGGTGATGAGGTCCTGCAAAGTGAGCTCAGAGAGTTAGAATAGAACAGAACAGAAATCTGTTGTCATTGCTCAAGACAATGAGATTGAGATATAACGGATTTACAATACATGTGCTACAGCTTCATTGAAAAAATATTTGCATACTTACATGCAACAAGTGATACTCCATAATACTCAAAGGCCATTGGCAAGCCAGGGTGTAGCATTATTCCACTGCACGACCGCCCTTGGGAAGAAGCTGTTTTTTCAGTCTTGGCTAAAATGGCAGGAGATTGAGCAGACAGTGTCCAGGATGGGAAACAACCATGAGAGCTCCTTGGTGATGTTCATCCCCAAAAACTTGAAACTAGGAATCCTTTCCACTACCTCACCATTTATGAATAGTGGGGCTTGTTCGGGATGCCTTGCCTTCCTGAAGTCAATTACAATTTCTTTTGTCTTCTTGATGCTGAGAGATAGGTTGTGGTTCCTGCATCAATCAGACAGTTTCAGCACTTCCTCTCTATATACAGATTAATTATTGCTTGAGATACATGAGAGAGGGACAAGGGGGTGAGAAATGGTGTTTGGGGGGGTGGGGAAGAGGCATTACTGGAAGTTTGAGAAATCGATGTTCATGCCATCAGGTGGGAGGCTACCCAATCGGAATATAAGGTGTTGTTCCTACAACCTAACTGTGGCCTTATCCCGACAGTGGAGGAGGCCATAGATGGACATATCAGAATGGGATTGGGAAGTGGAATTAAAATGGGTGGCCACTGGGAGATCCTGCTTGTTCTGGTGGACGGAGCTTGGATGCTTGGTAAGGTGGTCTCCCAATCTACGTCGGTTCTTACCGACATACAAGAGGCCATAGCGGGAGCACTGGACACAGCATACAGCCCCAGCAGACTCACAGGTGAAGTGTCGCCTCACCTGGAAGGACTGTTTGAAGCCCTGAATGGTAGTGAGGGAGGAAGTGTAGGGGCAGGTGTAGCATTTGTTCCGCTTGCAATGGTAAGTGCCCGGAGGGAGATCAGTGGGGAGGGACAAATGGACAAGGGAGTTGCATAGGGAGCAATCCCTGTGGAAAGCAGAAAGTGGATGGGGTAAGAACAGATGTGTGTGAAATGGAAGAGATGCGGTTCAGGGCAGCATTGATGGTGGAGGAAGGGAAGCCGCTCTTCCATTTCACACACGTCTACTCTTACCCCATCCTCCCGCCACCCTACCAGGGATAGGGCTCCTCTTGTCCTCACCTACTACCCCACCAGCCTCTGCGTCCAGCACATAATTCGTTGAAACTTCCGCCACCTCCAACTGATCCCACCACCAAACATATCATTTCCTCCCCTCGAAACATATCGTTTCCTCCCCTCCACTTTCTGCAGGCATCGCTCCCTATGTGACTTCCTTGTCCACTTGTCCCTCCCCACTGATCTCCCTCATTGCAAGCGGAACAAAGTGCTTCACATGCCCCTACACTTCCTCCCTCACTACCATACAGAGTCCAAACAGTCGCTTCTGTTGAGGCGACACTTCACCTGTGAGCCTGTTGGGGTTGAATACTGTGTCCAGTGCACCCACAGGGGCCTCTTGTACACTGGTGAGACTCAACGTAGATTGGGAGACCGCTTCGCTGAGCATCTATGCTCCATCCACCAGAACAAGTGGGATCTTTAATTTCACCTCCTATTCTGATAAGTCCATCCATGACCTCCTCCATTGTCAATATAAGGCCACAACACCTTATATTCCGATAGGGCAGTCTCCACCCTGATGACATGAACATCAATTTCTCAGACTTCCAGTAATGCCTTCACCACCCCCTATCGCCATTCACCATTTCCCATTCCCTTGTCTCTCTCTCTCTCATGTTATCTCCTTGCCTGCCCATCACCTCCCTCCGGTGCTCCTCCCCTCTTTCTTCTTTCTCCTATGGCCTTCTGTCTCTTTCACCAATCAACTTTCTAGCTCTTTGCTTCATCCCTCCCCCTCCAAGTTTCATCTATCGCCTGGCATTTTTCTCTCTCCACCGCATCCCCCCACCTTTCTCCTCAGCTATTTTTTCTCCAGTCCTGCCAAAGGGTTTCGGCCCGAAATGTGGACTGTACTTTTTTCCATAGGTGCTGCCTGGCCTGCTGAGTTCCTCCAGCGTCTTGTGTCTGTTGTTTGGATTTCAAGCTTCTGTAGATTTTCTCTTGTTTGTGGATTGGGATAGGTTATTTTCTGACAAAGACGTACTTGGTAAGTGGGAGACTTTCAAAAGCGAAATCTTAAGAGTATAGAGTTTGTGTGTTTCTGTCAGTGTAAAAGCCAAGGATAACCAATTAATGGAACCTTGGTTTTTGAGAGATATTGAGGCCCTGATTAGTGAAAGATAGGAGTCGTATAGCACATATAATCAGGCAGGAACAAAAGAAGTAGTTGAGGAGTGCAAGAAATGCAAAACAGAAAACTTATAAAAGAAATCAGGAGGGCTGAAAGAAGACCTGAGGTTGCCCCAGCAGATAGGGCGAAGGAGAGCCCTAAGTGCTTCTATAGATATATTAAGAGCAAAAGAATAGTTTTCAGGAAAATCAGATTGATAATCTATGCATGGAGCCAAAAGGGATGGGCATACCTTAATGGATTATTTACATCTGTACTTACTCAGGAGATGGACACAGAGTCTATAGATGTGAGGCAATGCAGCAGGAAAGTCATGGACCCTATACGGATTACAGAGGAGGAGCTGTTTGCTGTCTTGAGGCAAATTAGGGTGGATAAATCCTCAGGGCCAGACAAGCTGTTTCCTTGGACTCTGTAGGAGTTTTAGAGCAGAAATTGCAGGGGCCCTAACCGAGATATTTAAAACACACTTAGCCACAGTTGAGGTTTTGGAGGATTGGAGGATAGCTAAAGTTCTTCTGTTGTTTAAGAAAGGCTCTAAAAATGAATCAGGAAATTATAGGCTTGTAAGCCTAACATTGGTAATGGGTTGATTATTGATAGGTATTCTAAGGACCAGACATATATGTATTTGGATAGAGAGGGACTGATTAGGGATAGTCAACATGATTTTGTGTGTGGTAGGCTGTGTCAGACCCATGTTATAGATTTTTTCAAAGAGGTTACCAGAAATGCTGATGAACACAAGGTAGTGAATGTTGTCTACATGTACTTTAGTAAGACCTTTGACAAGCCCTGCAAGGGACTTTGGTCAAGAAAGTTCAGTTACTTGGCGTTCAAGATGAGGTCATAAATTGGACTACACATGGGCTTCATGGAAGAAGCCAGGGGCTGGTTGTAGATGGGTGCCTCTCTGGCTAGAGGCCTGTGACTAGTGGTGTGCTGAGGAATCGGTGCTGGGTCCATTGTTCAATGGTCTAGATGATAATGCAGTAAACTGGATCAACAATTTTAGAATGAAACCAAGACTGTGGGTGTAGTGGACAGCGAGGAAGACTATCAAAGCTTGCAGTGGGTTCTGGGCCAGCTGGAAAAACAGACTGAATATTGGCAAATTGAACTTAATGCAGACAAGTGTGATGTGTTGCACTTATGAGCACCAACCGGGGTAGATCTCACATGGTGAGTGGTAGGGCATGGAGGAGTGTGGTAGAACAGAGGGATCTGGGAATGCAGATCCATAACTTCTGGAAAATGGCCTCACAGGTAGACAGGGTCATAAAGAAAACTTTTGGTACATTGGCCTTCATTAATTAGTGCATTGAGTACAGGAGTTGGGATGTTAATTTGAAATTGTATAAGGCATTGGTGGGGCCTGATTTGGAGTATTATGTGCAGCTTTGGTCACCTACCTACAGGAAAGATATAAATAAGATTGAAAGAGTGCAGAGAAAATTTACAAGGATGTTGCCAGAACTTGAGGACCTGAGTTAGAGGGAAAGGCTGAATAGATTAGGACTTTGTTCCCTAGAATGTAGAAGATTGAGGGGAGGTTTGATAAAGCTATGAGGGGTAATAGTTAGGGTAAATGTATGAAAGCTTTTTTCACTGAAGTTGAGTGAGATTACAACTAGAGTTCATGAGTTAAGAGTGAAAGGCGAGATGTTTAAGGGGAAATTGAGGGGGAACTTCACTCAGAGGGTGGCGAGTGTGTGGAATGAGCTGCCAGTGCAAGTGGTAAATGTGGGTTCGATTTCAATACTTAAGTGAAATTCCGATAGATGCGTGGATGGGAAGGGTATGAAGGGATATGGTCCATGTGTAGTCGATAGGAATAGGTAGACGGATAGTTTGGCAGACTAGATGGGCCAAAGGGCTAGGTTTTGTGCTGTAGTGTGCTATGACTCTATAGTTGTTTGTTACTCTTTGCTTATGTGTAGATTTTCATAAATTTGATTGTATTTCTGTATTTTCTGTAAATATCTGCAAGAAATGAATCGCAAGGTAGTACAATACATGGTAACATAAGTACTTTGACAATAACTTTTCCTTTGACTTTGAATAGCAGCTCAGGTTTGGTTCTAAGTACTGTGTGAAAGGAATTTATTGACAATGGCTGACTGCATTACCACTGGTGTCATCAGGCATCTAATGCAGAATAGCACACTTCGATATGAGTTAGCAACTACTGGAATAGAAAACACCTGGAAAGCTGTTCCATCAGTCAGTTTGAAAGTCCTCTGAGGAAAGTTTAAGCCAGAACATCTGAACTGACTTCAGCAGGTAAAAAGGGGTGAGATACAGAAACACGGGACTAACAGAAAGAAAAAAAGGAGAAAAAAAAAATCAGAAAAAGTATTAAAAATTGTTAAAGTTTCTGATGTGTGACTATTTATATGTATCCATCTCATAGGTCAAAGGGTGAATATAACACTTGGTAAGCTACCAGGCCATTTAAGGTTGGAAGATAAATGGTTGATCTTTGAGTTGTGCGGGGATATTTGTCTTTATGGGGCAGCATCATGCGCAGATTTTGACATTTATAATGTTGACATGTGTGCAACAGAACAAGTTATGATGCTTCATCCATTCAGGATTTCTCTATTAAATATCACCCAGGTGGTTTTTGATGCTTCTTCCCTACAGAAATTTGCCGAGTTAATAAAAATGACCAGCCTCCTTTTCTAATCTGATGTTAATATCCATACCTGCAAGCTACTGTGCAGCTACTTGGCCCTCAAAGCAGTATTGTTTGCACAGTCAGTATTCACAATCTAAAAATCATATATACTTCCCTGGGAACACCGTGCTTTGAAGTAGATCGTAGCTTAGCCAGAATAATGTGTTGACGTTTTTTTTAAATTCACTGCTGTCAGTGAGCTCTCTGGGCCAAGCACAGCATGTTCTGTCAGGATAAAATACATGGCTAGCAATTTCAATGCATTAAGGCACACTATATACATATGTTTATATACATATACACACACCAAAAAAATAACATTATTTACAAAGCAGAACACTTGACCTATATGCATGGAGAATCTTAAGCTCTTTCAACAGACTTAGTATTCCAGTTAGTGTTCTATTGTTACAAAGTTGGCATAACAACGGCACTCTGTCCAACAGAATTACAATATGCCTGCACACAAAGTAGTACTCAGCCGTACTACA
This sequence comes from Mobula birostris, assembly GCF_030028105.1. NCBI lineage: Eukaryota > Metazoa > Chordata > Chondrichthyes > Myliobatiformes > Myliobatidae > Mobula > Mobula birostris. Next base: position 88,976,981 of record NC_092379.1, on the reverse strand, counting down.
CTACTCATTTTTATATGAAAGATATTCTAATGTCTACTTTTTTAATATATACACACCATGAGTAATACGGAGGACCAGGAAGAGATGTGAAGAATTGCTGGAGCATATTTATCTTGTTGATTCAAACTTACTTCTGAAATCATACATACAAGTCATGCATTCGCATACACTTCAATATATGTCTATACCTTATTTATGCTTCCACTAGCATGGTAAAATAATTTAAAATGATTCATATTTCATGTAATTACCACTAGTTTCCTCTTTTAAATGAAAAAAAAAGAAGCATTGATCGTGTGGATAGTCAGAGGCTTTTTCCCAGGGCTGAAATGGTTGCCACAAGAGGACACAGGTTTAAGGTGCTGGGGAGTAGGTACAGAGGAGATATCAGGGGCAAGTTTTTTTACTCAGAGAGTGCGTGGAATGGGCTGCCGGCAACTGTGGTGGAGGCAAATACGATAGTGTCTTTTAAGAGACTTTTAGTACATGGAGCTTAGTAAAATAGAGGGCTATAGGTAAGCCTAGTAATTTCTAAGGTAGGGGCATGTTCGGCACAACTCTGTGGGCCGAAGGGCCTATATTGTGCTGTAGGTTTTCTATGTTTCTAAAAACAAATACAATGTTGCAGTTGGCTTACAGAGTTTTCTTTATTTCCTTGCAGATTTGGTACTGATTCTACATTTGAACCGTTGGATCTGAACTCATTGAAGCTTCTGTCAATTTGTCAGACGTGCTTGGATTTTGTTCTTCCCTCTCCCAAGTTTGCACTACTTCCAAGTCAGACACAGCATAAAATCAAATAGTTGACCATCCTGACTTTGAACACCTTGAGCAAAGGTAATTTAATCCATACAAGGATTTTGGATTTTATCACTAATTTCAAGCAAATATCTCTTGGTTCCACTAAAGTCTCCTATTTTTCTTGCCTGCTTTATTTGTGAGCTCATCTTGACAGAGGTAAGGACACAAGTGTGCCCGTCTTGCTTTTAGATGTGTTCCTTTTGAGTATAGTGTCATTGTGACACTTTGATTTAATGCTTAAATTCAAACCATTTTCCACTTGAGTAAAGCTGAAGTGTGTTTACAATCTTGTCTTTGTCAAGGACTTATTAGCAATAGCCCACATAGCTTTGTGGGTGGAAAATCATGCCTCATAAGCTTGATTGAGGTTTTTTGAGGTGATCAAGATGATTGAGAGCACAGTGGTGGAGTTGTCCATCTGGATTTTAAAAAGACTTTTGACAAGATCCTGCATGGTAAGCTGGTTTGGAAGCTGAGATCTTTTAGGATCCAGGGAGCCTGTGACCAGGGATGTGCCAGAGGGAATGGTGATGGGTGCACTGTTGTTTATCACATATTTTATCATTTTTTTTTGCAATTGATGGCAATGTGATTAGTAAATTTATGGATTGCATCAAAATAGGTATCATGAACAAGTATGTTTGCTACAGGTTAAGCAGAATCTAGATTAAGTCAGAAAGTAGGCAGAGAAATTGCAGATGGACTCAGGCAAGAGCAAAGTGATGCAGTTTTGTAAGTTAATACACAATAGGTTGCACGGCCCTGGGAAGTGTTGTAGAACAGAGACACCTTGGGGTACAAGTACATAGCTCTGTGAAAGTGGCAATGCAGATAATCAGGGTAGTGAAAAGGACCATGGCATGCTTCCCTTCATCAGCTGGGGCACTGGGGCAAAAGAAGTTACAGTTCTTTAGAACACAGATAAGACTACATATGGAGTATTATATGTAATTGTCATAGGGTGCTCCATAACCAGAGGGCATAGGTTAAGGGCAAGGTGTGAAAGATTCAAAGTGTTGCAAGCACGAGGCTGAGGATGAACCCAAGTGCAGGACACAGGCGCGGAGGCAGAGTTGTGAGGCGTTAGCACCGGCCCAAACGGGGAACCGGTATCCAGGAGAGTCTTTACACAGAGACAAGGTTTACGTAGAATATCCAGGAAATGACACGGAGCTTAGAACTGACAGACCCAAGGAATCAGGAAACGAGGTTCACTCACACTAGAGTCGTCCAACAAACTGGCAAAGCATGGCTGTGCCGCCCGAGTTTTATCCTGTGTTCGCTAATGGGAACCAGGTGTGTTGTAGTTAGTAGAACTGGGAATGACTGGAAATCAGACGAGGGGATTAAGGCCCAATTAAGGAGGTAATAGTAAGATGGGGAACTGCCAGATGGGACCATGACAGTATTCCCCCCCCCCCCACCCGCCACCAACGGGAGCATCCAGGCAAACTTACAGGCTTGTCTGGATGGTCCCGATGGAAGTCTTGGATGAGGGAGGGGTCCAGGATGAAGGAGCGGGGAACCCAGGAACACTCCTTTGGGCCGTACCCTTCCCAGTCGACCAGGTATTGGAGGCCCCTGCCCCAAGGTAATACAGGGACCCATCCTCCTTCTCTACAAAGAAGAAACTGACACTCACCAGGGATGATGAAGGTCGAATAATGCCCGCGCTAGGGACTCGCTAATGTATTTCTCCATGGTCTCTCTCTCCGGTTGGGATAAGTTATAAAGACAACTGGCGGGTAACGAGGCCCCGGGGAGAAGGTCGATATAGCGCAATCATATGGGCAGTGCAGAAGCAGGGAACGAGCCCATTGTTTGCTGAATACCTGTCCCAGGTCACAGTATTCTGCGGGGACTCCAGACAAGTCGAGGGGTTCCAAGACAGGCGGGTTCGCGGCAGCCTCCCTAGGGGATGGAGCCAACTGCAGACAGGTGACATGGCAAAACCGGCTCCAGCTGGCTATCCTCCCAGTAGACCGGTCGATGTAGGGGTTGTGGTGGTTCAGCTAGGGTCATCCTACAACTACAAGGGCTTGAGGAGAATGGATGACATTAAATTGTACCTCCTCTCGATGGTTTCCAGACAGAAACAAGATCAGGGGTGGCATACAGTGGGTAACCTGAGTCAGCAGTTTTCCATCCAGCACCCAGGCCTCCAGAGGGACACTTAATGGCTGTTGAGGTATTCCAGCCCGGGTGCCTATGTCCTTGTCCAGCAGATTTCCCTTGGTACCGGAATACACCAAGGCGGATATGGATAGGGACTGTTGTTGATAATTCACCATAGCCGGGATCTGCATCTGGGGGCCTGAAGGGAGTGTCGTCTGGCTCACCAGGGTCCCCCTTTCTACTAATGAGCCCTCCCCTTTGGCCGCAGAGGACAGGTATCCCAGAAATGTCCCGGCTGACCGCAATAGTAACAATCTCCAGCTCCCTGCCTCCAAAGTTGTTTGGCAGGGGAGAGACGGTTCCGTCCCAGCTGCATCGGTTCCTCCCCCAGGGCAGTGGGGACGGTTGGAGCAGGAGCTATACTTGGAGCTGCCAGGGAGGGGAGGCTGGCTGGCTGGCTGAAGATGGTAAGGTGGGACGTAGGCTGACCCGAGGAGCGGGATGACTGGTCTTTTCTCTTAGATGGTCTTGAAGTCGATTATCGAGCCTGGTGGCTAGAGAAATCAGAGAGTCCAGGCTGTCCTGGAACTCGATGGAGTATTTTGCTACGCTTCACAAACCGTGTCAGAGAGTTAGCAAGCCATTAGCGGCATCCTTACCATGAATGGGTTGTTCAAAGACCTTCCCCATTTTGGAGACGAAGGTGGGGATGGAGGAACAGATCTCTGGTTGGTTGTCCCAGACCATGGTGTCCTATGCCAAGGCATCCGCTCATAACAGCACCATGATGTATGCAATCTTTGATCTGTCTGAGGTGTACATACATGACTGTTTTTCAAAGACCTAAGAGCATTGTAATAAGAAGGCCTGTCACTTCCCTAGGTCCCCAGCATAGGGTTCTGGTTCAGGTACATACGGCTCTCAAGGGGACTGTGTTGCCGATCCAAGGGACGTAGCCATCCCAGGCTGTGTGGTTTGGTCAGACAGGGTTCTTGGAAGGGACAGAGTAAGGGAAACAGATACCCGGTCAACCTGCTCACTGACCTTCCTCACATTCATGGACAGCACACAATTGTTTTCCCATGACCTCTCTGAGCAACTGGTTGTGGGTGCCCAGTAGGTAGCCCTGGCTGGCAAGGGCCTGTTGCAGGGGGGGTCTATGTCTGCTGGGTTCATTCTTAGCCAGTTCATTCTGTTGCAAAGACAAGGCTGAGGATGAACCCAAGTGCAGGACACAGGCACGGAGGCAGAGTCGTGAGGCATTAGCACCACTACAAACAGGGAGCCAGTATCCAGGAGAGTCTTTACACAAAGACAAGATTTACATAGCATATCCAGGAAATGATGCAGCGCTTAGAACTGACAATCCCAAGGAATCAGAAAACAAGGTTTACTCACACTAGAGTCATCCAACAAACTAGCAAAGCAGGGCTGTGCCGCCTGAGTTTTATCCTATGTTCACTAATGGGACCCAGGTGTGCTGTGATTAGTGGCACTGGGAATGATTGGAAACCAAATGAGGGGATTAACACCCAATTAAGGAGGTAATAGCAAAATGGGGAATTACCAGATGGGACATTGACACAAAGGGGATTTCTGGAGCATGTGTTTTCTCCATACAGAAGGTAGGAGTTATTTGAACAAGCTGTAAGAGGAGGTGATAGAGAAGGGTACAATGATAATATTTGAAAGATATTTGGCCAAAACATGGATAAGTACAGAAAGGTATGAGCCAAATTCTGGCAAGTGGGACTCTCTCAGGTAGGTGCCTTGGTCAGCATAAACAAGTCAGGCTGAATGGCCTGCTTCTGTGTTGTATCACATTATTATTCTAAGTGCTCTGTAGATATATATCACACAGTATTCTGTGGATTTGGTTGGTACATAAGCTAGAATTTGACTGAGCTCTACCTCTGCAACACTTTTGTCTATGCATTTTATCATGTGATTCATCTCTATCAAATTCGTTGTGGGTGTTTCTGAGTTATGACAGAAAGAAGATCATAGTTGAGAGATAACATCCAAGAATACCCATTGTATTAAAAGAAAGGGCAGGTAGGCATAAGGGATGAGGTGGCTCTGTTGGTAAAAAATGAAGTCAAATCCTTAGAAAGGGATTGGAAGATGTAGGATCCTTGTGGGTGGAGTTAAGAAATATTGTGAAAGTGATGCAGGAACATTTAGAATCAAAACCAGTGTTGATTGCAGAATTCTTTAAGTTTCATAAGTGGAATCTAAATAAAAGGGAATCCATTTCAGCTGACGTGGCAGAATTGAAGAAATTCTCTGAGCGTTGTCCATTCGGTGATGGGCTTAATGATGCACTGAGAGATCATTAGTTTGTGGAATCTTACAAGAAAACATTCAAATAAAGCTCCTAACTGAAGCACAGCTCACATTTAAAAGAGCAGTTGAAATTGCTGTATCAAAGGAAACAGCACCCAGAGATGCAATTGAGTTGCAGTCAGGAATGAAAGTGAGCGTGAACAGAATTGCAACATCCAAACGGAAACCTGCCCTGCCAAACAGATTGTGTTAGTGTTGTGGCAAAGACTTACCTACACCAAACTAATGCATGTATGAAGGCGAAACTTGCAGAAAGTGCAACAAAGTAGGACACATACAAAGTGCATGTCAGGCAGACAAAAATAAATGAACTGCATAAGAAGAGAAAAAGACAAAAAGTCAAGTTGCAGTTTTAAATAGAGCACTGATCTGCATGCTGTTAATGAAAAATATGATAATGATATGAGTGTAGGATTACTGTGAAACTTTGAGATTTACAATGTGAAAACTAACTACAAACAAGCAATCTGGATTACACCAGAAGTGAATGGCAAATTAATAAAAATGGAATTGGACACTGGTTCTGCTGTTTCAGTCATTATCCAAACTGAGTTTTAACGGCATTTCAGAGATACTGAACAGAAGCCTATAGATATCCATGTAAGAACTTAGACTGGAGAAAAGATAACTCCTGTGGGAACGGCATTTGTAACAGTGGAATACAACCAACAATGGACTTTGATTGATTGGAAATCCATCCACCATTTGCATCCCCTGAAATGAAGCCAACTGAAAGTGAATTAACAAAGATACTGGACAATGCCACAGCAATGTTCAAGGATGGCAGTGGAAAACTCAAATATATCAAGCATGAAATAATGTTATATGAAAATCCCACATCCAAGTTTTACTAAGCTTCCTTATACCATCTGTAATAATGTAGCCAATGAGTTAGATCGCATGGAGGCTCACTGAATTCTTTCCAAGATTGAATGGAGACCATGGGCAAATCCGGTGGTCGCATTAGCCAAGAAGGATGTGTCTGTCAAGATCCGTGGTGAGTTTAAGGTCACCATCAACCCAATACTGAAAGTAGATCAATACCTTCTGCCTAGGATAGATAACAATTTTGCAAAACCTTCTGGAAGGAAATACTTCAGCAAAGTGGACTTAGGGGAGACCTACCTACAGATGGAGTTGGAAGAAGAGACCAAAGTGTTTCTCACCATAAACACTCATCACTATAATAGGGTTATTTCTGGAGTAGCATCTGCACCTGCACTCTGACAGAAAGGTACTATGAGGCTGTTCAGACATGCAACGTCACCTGCATGACATGATTGTTACTGGTGAGGATGAGAAAGAACACCTGCAAAATCTCAAGACAGTGGGCTCACTAAGATTTACGGGCTCAGAGCATGACACAACATGTTGGAATTCTTCAAACCAAGTTTAATTTTACTTTGTTAATTAAAGTAAATTAATTGATCACACCATCGACACACAAGGATTACACAGTGTGCTGAGACAATTCAAGCAGCAGTGGACACCCAAAGACCAAAGGACACGACAGTAACAATACTTTTCAGGATCTGTCAATTAGTAAAACAGGTTCCTGCCAAACCTAGCTACTGTACTCCACTTGTTGAACTTATTACTACAAATTGTGAGGAAATGGCAATGGACAAAACAGTATAAGGTGGCTTTCCAGAAGACAAAGGAAATGGTGATGTCAGACACTGTACTCACTCTTATGAAGCCTACCTGTGATGCCTCTCATTATGATATAGGTGCAGTCATGTTACATTTTATCAGTGATGGAAGTGAATGCCCGTAGCTTATGCATCACGTTCCCTTACCACTGCAGAGAAAAGTTGTGCACAGATTGATAGAGGGGCCTCGAGTCTGATTTGGGGTATAAGACGTTTCAACCAGTACTTGTCTGGGAGAGAGTTTACCCTCATTACTGATCACCAACCACTAGTGTCCATTTTTATCCACAGATAGGTGTTCCTTTAAGAGCAGCAGAGCTCTGTTTGAATGCAGAGATAGGCTCTGTTTCTTGAAGGACATAAGTACAAGATTGAAGTCAAGAGGACAAGTAATCATGGAAATGCTGATGGATTGTCCTATTTGCCCTTGGAAAGGGAAATAACTGAAAAGCTTACAAAAGGGGACACTCCTCTAGATGTATTCTTCCTAATGCAAATCAAAAGTCTCCTCTTACAGTAGGGATGATCCAAAGGCAAACCAGAAAAGACCCAACACCGTGTCAGGTCTACGTGGCAACTCAAAATGGCTGGAATGTACAGCAGAAATTCCAGCTCCCGCATTTTTACCAACACCAGTATGAACTGGCCCTTGAAAGGGTTGCCTTATGCGGGGATTGAGAATTGTTGTATCTATCCATTCCAAGAGCAGAAGTGTTGGAGGAGCGACATGCTGGTCATCTAGGGATGGTCAATTTGAAGGCATTGGCTCCAAGCTTTGTCTGGTGGCAGTGGGATAGATCAGCGGATTGAAATAATGGAGACCGATATGCTACATATTTGAATTGAGATACATTCTAGATTAAGTTGGAGTTTATAGCTGAGCAAGGAGGAGTGGAGGACTGTAGTGTATTCAATATTTCAGTAATATTTGACCTATATAGGACCCTGGTCAGATGCCATCTGGAGTACTGTGCTCAGTTCTGGTCAACTGACTACAGGAAGGATGTGGAAACCATAGAAAGGATGCAGAGGAGATTTACAAGGATGTTGCCTGGATTGGGGAGCATGCCTAAAGAGGATAGGTTGAGTGAACTTGTCCTTTTCTCCTTGGAGCGACAAAGGATGAGAGGTGACCTGATAAGAGATGTATAAGATAATGAGAGGCATCGATCGTGTGGATAGTCAGAGGCTTTTACCCAGGGCTGAAATTGCTAACACAAGAGGGCATAGTTTTAAGGTGCTTGGAAGTAGGTACAGAGGGGATGTCAGGGGTAAGTTTTTTACGCAGAGAGTGGTGAGTGCGTGGAATGGGCTACCAGTGGCGGTGGTGGAGGTGGAAATGATAGGGTCTTTTAAGAGACTCCCGGATAGGTACATGGAGCTTTGAAAAATAGAGGGCTATGGGTAAGCCTCGGTAGTTCTAAGGTAAGGACATGTTCGGTACAGTTTTGTGGGCCAAAGGGCCTGTATTGTGCTGTAGGTTTTCTATGTTTCTACATTGTTTGATTAGCATTCTTTGTTTACATAATTCATTACGGGTAAGAAGTACATGAATAGCATTCATCATTACGCTATCATGTCACAAGTGAGCATCTCACTAAAGGAAAACTAAGTAGACACATTTTCCCAGGCTCCCGTGTTTTTCTTTTGATTAATTTCTGTAGTTACAAAACACAACCAAAAGTGCTTTGGAAGCTGAATGATCTGAAGGTAAGTAAGGCACCTAGACCAGATGGACTTTACCACAAAGTTCTGAAAGAGTGATCTGAAGAACTGTGGAGGCACTAGTTGAAATCGTTCAGGAATCACGAGATTCTGAAATGGTTCCAATGGACTGGAAAATTGCAAATGTCACTCCACTCTTTAAGAATGGAGGGAGGCAGAAAAAAATAAATTATAGGCCAGTTAATCTGATTTCAGTGTTTGGAAAAATGTTGGAGTCCATTATTAAGGATGAGGTTTTGAGCTAATTGAGGAACATGACATAATAGGATGAAGTCAGCATGGTTAGCTTAAGAGGAAATATTGCACAACAATATTTGAGGAAACAACAGCAAAGTAGACAGAGGAAAGTCAGTGAATGTTGTTTGTTTCAATTTTCAGAAGATTTTTGTCCAGGTACTGCACAGGAGGCTGCTGAACAATATCAGAGCCCACGGTATTACAGGTGAGAAACTAGCATGGATAGAAAATTTGCCAGCTGGCAGCAGGTAAAATGTGGGAATAAAGGAAGCCTCTTCTGGTTGGCTGCTGGTGACTAGTGGTTTTCCACAGAGGATGGTGTTGGGACTACTTGTTTTCACATTATACAATATGATCTGATGTTTTTGTTGTCAAATTTGCTCATGATAGAAAGATAGGTGCAGGGACAGACAGTGTTAAGGAAGTAGGGTGTCTGCAGAAGGACTTGCAAAGAATAGGGGAAAGGGCAAAGTAGTGGCAGATGGAGTGTAGTCTAGGGAATATATTGTTATGCACTTTAGTAGATGGAATAAAAGCATAGTCTATTTTCTAAACATGGAGAAAATTCAGAAATCAGAAGTGAAAATATACTTAGGCATCCTCATGTAAGATTCCCCAAAGGTTAACTTGCAGGTTGAGTGCAGGTAGGCATGGGGAAGGCAAATGTAATGTTAACATTAATTTCAAGAGGACTAGAATATAAAAGCAGTGATATAATGCTGAGTTTTTAATAAGGCATTGGTAAGACCACAGTTGGAGTACTGGGAGCAGTTTTGGACCCCTAATCTAAGAAAGTATGAGCTGCCGTTGAAGAGGGTCAAGAGGGAGTTCATGAGAATGATCCCGGGGATGAAAGGGTTAACATATTAGGAGTATTTGATGGCTCTGGGCCAGTACTGGCTGGAGTTTAGAAGGATGAGTGGGATCTCATTGAAGCCTGTTGAATATTGGAAGGTCTATAGAGAATGGATTTGGAGAGGATGTTTCTTGTAGTGATGGATTCTAGAACCAAAGGGCACAGAGATGAGGAGAAATTTCTTTAGCCAGGAAGTGGTCAGTCTGTGGTATTGCTTGCCACAGACAGATGTGGAGGCCACATCACTGAATATATTTAAAATGCAAGTTGATGGGCTATTGCTGAGTAAGGGCATCAAAAGGTTATTGGGAGAAGGTAAGAGAATAGGGTTGAGAGGGTTAATAAATCAGTCATGGCAGAGCAGACACAATGGGCTAAATGGCCTAAATCTGCTCCAATGTCTTATGGTCTCAAATACTCGGAAATCCTGTTTCTAAGAAGCCTCTCCAATCGCTTGACTATCACTGATGTAAGACTCGCTGTTCTTTAATTCCCAGAATCGTGTTGGCATTTTACTGCAACTTTAGCAATATTTCATTTACTTACTACTGATTTGCAGACACTGTCTAGACAAGATTAGCAAACAAGTTTTCCTGCTATTGATTTCATTCTGACTATTGTGGTATAGTCAGTCTGAAAGTCCTTTCTCTCAAAATAGTAGATACTACTTAACAGTTTCATTTCCTCATATTTATCATATTCCTCATGGTTGAATTTGGTCTCTTTTTAATGACTCACTCCTTCTAACATTGGGTCTTAAATGTAATTTGGAGGAATTATTCTACTTTTAAAGCATAGGTAATGTTTTCACTTTTTAACATCCAAATGCTCATCTGATCATAATGAGAGTGTAAACCATGATTTTCTGCATATTATTCCTGTACATGGCCCTACTGCAATAGAGAACTTTACATGTTTGACGGTCCCATAGTTGGTATTGCCACTTTGGGATGTTATATCATCAATAGTAATTTGTCAATATGGGAGGGATCTGTCTAATTAAATGGTATTTCCTAAATACTTCAATTTTCCTATAATTGGTCTTGTTATTTCCGAGTAAAGGTTCATTTTTTTAAAGATTCAGAGGTTCATTTTATTATCAAAGTATATATGCAGAATACAACTCTGAGATTTGCCTTCTCCAGATAGCCATAGAATACAGGAAACCATATAAGCAGTTGAAAGAAAGGCAACAATCAACCCCACCCCCACATGAAAAGAAAAAGAAACCAAAACTCACAAACCCCAAACTTCCGCAACCCCTCCCGCACACAAAAACTAACAGATCACTCAAACCCACAGGCCCACCAATCCACACCAAGAAAGGACAGGTGAGAACAAGGCAAAAAAAAAACAGAATTGAAAGAGGGCAATATGAACTAAAGTTAGGTAGAATTACAGTGCAATCCATAAATCTCAGAATTTCACTGACATCTCCGAGAGCATCGGTACCCAATGGCCCCTCCGACAGCAGTGACTTGAAACCAGCAGCTCCTCTGATAGCATCAACTTGAATCAGCGCCCCCTCCAATGGCATCTACTTGAACCAGCAGCCTCTCCGAAGAAAGTGACTCCAACTAGTGGTCCCTCTGATGGCAGCGACTCCAATCAACAGCCCCTTCAATGGCAGCAACTCAGACCAGAGGCCTCTCCATGAAAGCGACTCAGACCACTGACCCCTCTGAGGGCAGCGAATTGAATCAGCGGCCTTTCCGAAGAAAGCAACTCAAACCAGTGGCCCAACTGAGGAAAGTGGTATGAACCAGTGGCCTCTCCAAGAACCATTCACTCCCCTCTGCATTTGCCTTGATGTTTCAATCTACCTCGACATCTTAATCGGCAAGAAGTATAGTCGATCACGGCCCTTTGTCTCGTGTCTGAGTTTCTCTTCGTGGTAACTCGTGTTTGCATTTCTCTCTTGTAGTTTTCTTGGGGACAGCAGAGTACTCAATCAAACTACAGACTGTATGTCACAGGCTCCAACTGTTTCAAAAACAAAATTAAAATAAAAAGATTAAGTAGAAGACAGAGAAAAATTGAAATGATTGACTATCTGGAAGATGTCGCACAAGGAATTGATGTTTGCTGGCTCCATCTTAACTCAAAATATTGCTCTTGTTGTTTCTGAGTATGTGAGATGCAAAATTTTTGGATTTCATGTTCCTATTTTCCATGTACTTGCATGGACTACCTTTATGAGTAAGGAGAATCAAGTTTGATAAGTGTTCCTTGTAATTTTCTTCCTCTGAAGGGTTTCGGCCCAAAACTTTGACTGTTCTCTTTTCCTAGAGGCTGCCTGGCATTTTGTGTGTGTTGCTTGGATTCTCAGCATCTGCAGATTTTCTCTTGTTTATGGCAAGCTTAGGTCACGTTGGCTGGTGCAAGATATTGATAAATGATTTGCATAGTGAGAAAATACATGTAGCTTTCAGGGGGAGCTTGATTAGTTAGGGGAGTGGGCCATGAAGTGGCAAATGGATTTCAATATGAGGTGATGCATTTTGGAAAGTCAAACTAGCAAGGGATAATTTACATTGAACAGTAGGGCCCTAGGGTGTCTAATGGAACAAAGGGATCTATAAATACAAGAGCATTTGTCCTTGAAAGTTGTGCCCCAGATATTCAGGGTGGTAAAAACAAGTGTTTAACTTGCTGGTCTTTGCCTGGTAGGGCACTGAGCATAGGAGTTTGGATATTATGTTGCAACTGGTGAGGCAACACTTGGAGTATTCTGCAAAATTTTGGCTACCTTATTATAGGAAAGACATAGTTGAACTGGAAAGAGTGCAGAAAGGCTTGTGAGAATGTTACCAGGACTAGAGGCCTGAATTGCAGAGAGAGGTTGGCTAGGCTGGGTCTCTATTCATTGAAGCATTGGAGACTGAGGGGTGACTTTACAGACATATACAAAATCATGAAAGGCATAGATAAACTGGATGGTAGCAGCCTTTTTCCCAGGGTAGGGGTGAGATAGTAAGGTTTAAAAGGAACCTGAAGGGCTAGCTTATCATGCAGACAATGATAAGTATATAAAACAAGCTGCCAGAGTAAATGGTTGAGGCAGGTACAAACACCAAACTTTCTACTTGGGTAGCTTACTGGCCAATGGCATGAAGAATGACTTTTTTTTTGTTTTTTAAGTAACCTAGTTGCCAGATATTCCTTTCCTAATCCCACCAGATCACCCAGGGCTCTCAACTCCCTTCTCTTCAAACCCCACACAGCCCACATATCTATTTTTGCTTCTCTCTCCCAACTGGTTCCATCTGCCCTTTATCACTCCCTTTTCTGGTTCCCCTCACTTGTGTCTGCACAGCATCTTCCAACCTTGTCTCTACCTATCCAGTCTGGCTCCATCTGAACACACATCGTCTCACAACATTTTGTAATTTTCCTCTTTTCCATTATTTTTCTTTCAATCACCCACCAGCCACTGGCTCTCAGATCTACCCTCCCCAATCTCATCTAAACCCATCGGACCATCATCTCCAATTCCACTTATCACCAGCCAGCCCCTGCCTCACCCTTCCCACTCACCTTCTTGTACTTTCAGTCACCCCTCTACACCGTCACTCTTGTTGCAGGGTCTCATCTGAAATGTTGGCAATCCTCAGCATCTACAGATGCTCCTCAGCTTGTTGAGTTCTTCCAGCAGTTAGTTTTTCCCTCCATGCTCACATGCAATTGAACACTGACAATATTGTATCTGTCCATCAACATGCACAAATCATTCTACTTCTATATTACTCTTGGAGTCAAATTTCAAAGGCTGAAAAGTTCAAGTTTATTATCAAAGTACATATATGTCATCATATACAACCCTGAGATTCATTTTCTTGTGGACATATTCAAAAATCCATAATTGAAAAATAACCATAATAGAATTAGATTAGATTATGAGGACACGCAGTCCTCTTTTATTGTCATTTAGTAATGCATGCATTAAGAAATGATACAATTTGTTCCTCCAGAATGATATCACAGAAACACAAGACAAACCAAGACGTGAAAAAAAAACTGACAAAAAACACATAATTATAACATATAGCTACACAGTGAAAAGCAATACCGTAACTTGATGAAGAACAGACCATGGGCACAGTAAAAAAAAACGTCTCAAAGTCCCTCGAAAGTCCCATCATCTCACGCAGACAGTTGAAGGGAGAAACTCTCCCTGCCATGAGCTTCCAGCACTGCAAACTTGACAATGCAGCATCCTGGAAGCACTGACCACAGTCCAACTCTGAGTCCATCCGAAAACCTTACGCCTCTGACCAGCCCTCTGACACTGAGCACCATCTCTGCCGAGTGCTTCGACCCCGGCCCTGCCAACAGGCAATAAGCAAAGCCGAGGATTTGGGGCCTTCCCCTCTGGAAATTCTCGATTGCACAGTAGCAGCGGCAGCGAAGCAGGCATTTCAGAAATTTCCCCAGATTTTCCTCTGTGCTTCTCACGTCCGTTTCCATCAAGTCAGGATTGTGCACAGCCCCTATTTAACAAATACGATATCAATTTGGAGCGGCCGCGCGTGCTGTGTCGTGCCGCCATCTTTTCCTCCCCTCCAGAATCAATGAAAGACAGTACTCTTGACATTACAGCTCTAGTTAATTATGACAACTTCAAATGATGAGATCCATTCCACAATAAAAATGATAACAGCTTTCATGAATATGTATCACCTTTAATCCCACAAACAGCTTGTAGGTACATCACAGGACCATTAAAACCCAAAAATAAATGTTGCTGAGTAACATCGGAAGAAATTAGGTATGAACCCCAAAAGACTTAGGCAAAGGGATAGGCTTCAAGGCATTTGTTCAAGGAGAAGTAGGCAGCATTGGGACTATGTTTTGGAAATTTAGTTCTTGGAGCTAAATGCTTGCCCACTAGTGCTGGAATGGGTAAACTCAGGAATGTGTAGAAATCTAGAGTAGATATAATGCTGATAAATGGGATGAATATAGATATTTGCATAATGGTCAGCAAATCCCTGGTGGGTCAAAGACCTGTTTCTGTGCTGGGTGACTCAATGACTATACCTCAGAGGGTTATAGGGATGGAGAAGACTATAGAGATTGGGTGGATTGAAGGGTGAGAAATTTAAAAATTAAGGCAGCATAGGTCAGCATCCCTAGAGTGATTTGTAAGTAGTACTTGTACAAATTAGGAAATGTACTCTACAGTGCAGGTCTTGATGATCAAAAAAAACACTGGACTGGAGACAGACATTTGAGTTAATTTATTGATATTATTGTGTTTCCAACATTTGCTAACCAGTTTACAAAAGCAAAATGTTCCAGATGCTGAAAATATTACTCAGTGGCCACTTTATTGGGTACAGGAATAGAACCCGGTGTAGTCTTCTGCTGCTATAGCCCATCCACTTGAGCATTCAACGTGTTGTGTATTCACACCACCATTGTAATGCATGGCTATTTGAGTTAGTCACCTTTTGGTCAGCTTGAACCAGAATGGTCATTCTCCTCAGACCTCTCTCATTAACAAAGCATTTTTGCCCACCGAACTGCCACTCACTGGATACTTTTTTTTCATTTTCGCATGATTCGCTATAATCTCCAGGGTCATTTGTGCATGAAAATCCCAGGAGATCAGCAGTTTTCGAGCTACTCAGACTACCCCATTTAGCCGCAACAATTATTCCACGGTCAAAGTCACTTTGATCACATTTCTACCCCATTCCAATTTTAGGTCTGAAGAACAACTGAACCTTTTGACCATGTTTGCATGATTTTATGCATAGATTTGCAGTCACATGATTGGCTGATTGGATGTTTGCATTAATGAGCCAAAGTACAGGTGCTCAGGTAGCTAATAAAGTGGCCACTGAGTGCTTATAGAGGTAAAAGCTGAACTTGCACTTCAGACTGTTGACATTTCATCAGAACAAGTGCTTTAGTTGTGTAGGTTCTGCAACATTGGGGAGAATTTTTAAACTCTAGTCGTGTGTGTTCAACTAAAATTAGCAATTGTTAGTGGTACAGTGTGTGTTTGTAAAGGATTATGATATATTTCAGATATCCTTTGTTTTACAATTAAATGATCACTTGGATACCTTGTAAACTTCTCATAGTGTTTAATTTAGAGAACGTGTTGAGAAATCTTTTGCATATATTTCCTGGGCTTTTTTGTTCACATTTTAGGATTTCTTTTCAGATCAGCGTGGGTGGCAGTGTCTGTCTATATGTCATTGTTCCTGACATATAAACAGTAAAAAGAACAGTGATTGACCAAGTAGGTGTATGTACAATCTTGACAAGTATGCATTAACAGGCTTTTGCAGTATAAAATGCTCAAGGTAAGCAATTGGTAGAAGCCAAGAGAACAGGCTGCAGAGCTAATTAAGGAGAGATTTCTGTTCATTCTATAGAACACTGCTTATTAAAAATATGGCACTAGATAGTAAATCACCCCCCATGTCCCTTGAAAACGTATAGTGTGAAATGCTTATTTTAAAAAGGAGGCTGGAACAATCTCATGATTGGGATGACTACCTGGCTGATTGAAAGATGTGTGGGTGCACATACAGATGCATTCTAAGAAGAACCAAGAGAGTGTAATTATAAATAATTGCTAGACACGTTTCTTTTGGAAATGCTGAATTATTGCCTATTACCATTTTGTTTCAAAGAGAACTGTAGTGGATAACTGATCACTATCTCACGCATTAGCACCAATGAATTGAGAAAAACAAAATGTCCAGAGACAATCTGATTTTTTAGGGAAGATCGCCTTGAAACTGGAGGATAAATTGTATCAGGTGACATCTGTAGCCTGATAATAAAATGCCAGTGTGCAAATATTAGTTACTGTATATAAAGAGGAACTAGCGTGTGTTAATGCATGGTGAATTTGTAATGAAGAATTGTTTTCAGGCTTGATACAGTTAGTCAATCACCTCCACTCTGAACTGATTCTAAGACCAACAAGCACACTTTCGTGGACTCATGTTTTCAGTAATATTTTGTAAAATCTACAGGTTGCCTTTTGCACATTGATTATTTGTCAGTCTTTGTTTATGTATATTTTTTCATAAATTTTATTGTATATCTTTTTTCCTGTAAATTCTCAATGTAACATGCATACTTTGATAATAAATTTATTTTACCCATTGAACTTTGACAACAGCAGAATATGAAATGGTGGAAGAGCCTCAGGAGAATGTAATGGCATTTTAAATTATTAACTGATTGATACAGCCTTTATCTAATCCACCCTGATTGTTTCATTAGTAACACTAGTTAAAGGGAAGTTTGGGCATTTGAAATGAAAAGGAACAGTATTTAGATTAACAGCTGAGGGGTAAGGAAGACTAACATGAATTATCTATGGGAGAATGAAGGAATTTGCATTCACCATGAGGATCATATGTTAATCTACAGCTGTGTGCATGTTGCAATTTTCATTTCCTTTACCATTGCTTGACATTTAAAGGTAACATGACCTTTTAGAATAGTAGTTAGTTCATTTGAAATATATATTCTTCTCACATCAGTGTGCCCTGAGGCTTAGAATGTAGAATAGTACGACACAGTACAGGCACTACAGCCCATCATGCTTATGCTGACCTTTTAACCTACTTTAAGACCAATCTAACCTTTCTCTCCCACACAGCTCTCCATTTTGCTTTCACCCTTGTGCCTATTAAAGACTCTTAAATACCTCTACCACAACCCCTGGCAGGACCTTCCTCGCACCTACTACTCTTAACATCTTCTCTATACTTTTCTCCAAACACCTTAAAGTTATGCCCCTTCAAATTAGCCTTTCTCCCATGGATAATTCTTATCAGTCCTCCTTAGCTCTCAACTGAAAATCAAAATACTTTCTCCCTTTATTTCAAACACCCAAAATCCCTTTAACTAGTAAATGGATCCCTGAACCTGTCTTGTTGGTGGGATGTCCATCATGAGGAAAATGGCAATTTTTGTCTCCACTTGGTCTGGGACAGTGTGACCACCTCTCTGATCCCAGTACAATAAATTAGTAACTTTCAAAGACCTGTCACTATTCTTTCGTTGGCTCAAGTAGGTAGGGGCAAATGTACAGGTAACCTACTTGATTCATATGAATGATGTTGAATATTGGGTTCCTTACATCTTACATCCGTAATGCTACACTGGTTGAGATTCACATTGAGTGAACAATAACATAATGTAGTAGAACATATATATAATGATACTCATGGTATTAACTACTCAGACTACTGCTAATAATAGATAATTGAATTATCAAATACTTCCAATTGCATGGGATGACTTTCAAAATTCTGAATAATGAAAATACATAGCTTAATCTTCTGTACTGTGATTTCTAATGAAACATATTCTCCAAAGCCCTTAACTGAATTATGTTTTGGCTGGCAGCCACCCAATATTCATTACAATGTTGTTTGAATATTACCCCAAATTAGGCATAACTTCAGTGCTATCTTGCTTTCATTCCACTAGATCTTCAGAATCACATGGTGGATCAGAAAACTTAAGAATATTTAATGAAGGAAACAATATTAAAAACATGAAAATAGCAGTAAGTGATAAGGAGAGCCAGCATGAACAGTGATGTTGATCTGGAATCTGCATGCTTCAGGTTTTGGGGATCAGTGACATTTTGCTTTATCTGACGCAAGTCAGACTCCAGATCAGAGATTGAGGAGAGCGAGGTGAAAGTGTGAAAGAGGGTCGGTCAAGCAAAGAAGCTGTATGGTGTGAGTAGAGCAAAGGACTGCCTACAGACCAAGGAAGAAGGGAGAGAAATGAAACACAAGGCCGAGAATTTACCTGTGTGGTACTCTGGGATTCCCGCCGTACTGGACAGGATCGTCATGGAGCCTTACCCAATCTCCAGGCTCACTATTCTTCTCTCCACCTGCCCATGTTTATTTTTTTTTTGCACAAGGAGGAATAAACATGCTAATCATCAGCTTGCTATGGCTCCTGTCCTACAGCTACTGGCAATGTAGAAAAGGGTCTGTTCTGTGCATAGATTCTATGTGTTGTACTTAGAGGTCTTGGCTCGTGGCAATGCAACATTTAAACATGTTTTTTTTTTAAATAACTGATATTTAGGCATGTAAAAAAAATTATTAACTCCAGAAGATTGGTGACTTCATTCCAGCAATGATCAGTGCTGGGTGTAGAAAAGGGTTTCTATTTTAACAGTAACTATGACTTTGTGAATGTTGTTCCATGAGGAATGCACCTTACATAATATACTGCATTACACTGGATATATTGGTGCAAAGCTAAAGGCTGGTTGTAAGTTGTATCCAGACTCTCATGTTATGGAGGCAATCCACTGTGGCTGGGGTTTAAAGGTGAGTCCAGTGATGGAACAGGCAATTCGATATGACGGTATCTGATCTTCAGGAAATCTTGGATTTGAACATCTCACGGTACATATGTGGAAGTCCAACATCATTATGTGAGAGGCAATTCCATCAGCAATTTTGTCCCATTTAAGCAGCTGGTTCAATTAGCCTAAGTTTCATGAAAATAGTTAGAAAGGTATAAAAAAGACAAACTGCTGTTTAACCGATTAATAAATTATCATTTAAATGAAATGCAGAATAAATTAGAACTCTATCAATACTATTACAGTACAATAAAGCTGGATTAGTTCCTAATAGTTGGTTTGGTTTTTGTCCATCATACCTGACAATAACAGGGAACCATATAGGAAAGTTTTTAAAGTGGAAAAGTTGTTGCACTGGGATAGTGCCACTCTCTCAACCTTGGAATTCCAGGTCCACTGGTACGAAAGTCATCACAACTGGGGCCTTCCTTGGTTGCAGTGGATGACCATGATGACTTCTGTGTCTTGTCATGCCCTTCACTTTCCACAGGTTGTTGCAGAACCTCCTTTCTGGACATTAGATATCACTGTTGATCTTGTCCGCCCAGTCTGCCAGTGCTGACTTTGCATGTTATGACAGGTACGTTCCAAAATCACTGCAGTATAAGGCCCGCTGGCTACCCTCACCTGGTTTAGCCCACCTGTTGAAGCAGTGCACTGGAGTGTGCTCATTGTCACTTCGAGCCACAGGTGAGAGCTGAGTGTATGCTACCATGTTCTTTTGATTGCCTGTAAATGAACAAGATCAACGCTGACACCTGCTGTAGATTATGAACTGCCTTCATATAACTTTTCATGATTGCATCCTCCAAGTCTTCATTTTCATTGTAACATTCACAATGATTGTCAATACCTTCAAATTCTTCATAGTTCCTAACCTGTTGAAGTTGTGAAATCATTTCATTTTCTCTCTTGGCTGTTTCTGGTATTTCCAAGTCTGAATACTTGAAACCACAGTGACCAAAACAGTTGTGAGTTGTCTTACAGCTTTTTAAAGAGAAGCACACATAACAGATGCTATTTAAAAAATGTTCATGGTGGAGTGTCTAACAGCCACACAAGTACACATCTGATGCTAGTTAGAAACTGTTCAGCAACAGTCTCCTGCCCAATTAAGCAGCAAATATCCAAAATAAATGAAGGAAATCTCAGCAATTTTCTTGATTAGTGTTTGTTCTTTAAGAGTTGTTCTAAATGAGTGGTTGCCCCGATTAACCAATGGCCCAAATCACTGGAACCTACTGTATTTTCAAATACGGTGGGTTGGTTGCACCTCAATGTAGGTCATCTCCAGACCTTTCCACAGATGTTGCCTGACTTTCTGGGATTTGTTAGTTTAAAATAAAACATTATTTTCTTATTCAATAAAATTTAAATTTAATTATTTTCTTTTTTCAGTTTTATATAAAGAAGGAAAATTCCCATTTTGATTCAAACACATGAATTTTTCAGTCAGCACAGCACTGATTTTAATAGATTTGATGTGTGGGTGGAAAGGTTGTGGGAGTTGTCAGGACAATAGAAACGTTTGCATGACAAGATCTGCAGAGATTTTTGCACTTGAGACTGTCTTATTCATAATAAATTAAACTCCTATTTGAACCCAGCCAGGAATTACTGGCTGATTGACAGGTGAGGGATCCCATATGGAAAAAAGCTGATGAAACTCAAAACAGCTGCAGACCAAGACTCCATTATAGGCTATTGATGATCATTTTTGTTCCTCCTGGCTTAAAAGCAAATTAGAAATGATACAAAATAACTTCTCTGATGTTTACTGTTTTCCTCAGATTTTCCCTGATGGGAGAAAATTGCTTCTCATTGTTTATCTGGGCTTGACTGCCATTTTGGGTGCCACGGTACCCTAGTGGTTAGTGTGGCACTATCACAGCTCAGGGCATTCCAGAGGTCGGAGTCCAATTCTGGTGCCATTCTGTAAGGAGTCTCTCCAGGTTGTCTGGTTTCCTCCCAGAGTTCAAAGACATACTGTAGAGGTTAATTAGTCATTGCAAATCATCCTGTGATTGGGTTAGGATTAATTGGGGTTGTGTGGTTTTTGGGACAGGGTGGCTCAAAGGGCAGAAGAGCCACACTACATTGCAAAATAGAATAAAAGCCTTGGAGATTAATCTACTTAAAGAGGGTGTTTATCTTGTCAGGTGGGCATTCATGACCTATGCAGTTTTAAACTGGAGTTGACCTGATCTGGACATTAAGGTGGTTAAGCCACCTTTTCCATTTTAATTGCTTGTACCTCAATCCAGCCAGGTCAAAGACAAAGTTGAATTGAAAGCTTACTTTTCCTTGTCCTGTTGAAAAGCATGCCCTATAAAAGCCAAAACATGTAGGATAGAGACACGAGTAAAGTTAAACATATCAAATTAAAGTTACATGGGGAAAGATTTTTACTGGTTGAACAATCATCAAACAATCATCAGACCACAAAACAAAGATAAATCAGTTATAAAAAGTTGCTATGAAATATCTAAGAAAATTACATATTGAGTTCACATTGTGATCAGATGCCGAATACCTATTGTTTCAGTTGTTAAAAGATCAGAATATAAACTCACCCCATTCTAATTGTGATGGATAGTCACTTGTTTATTTTCTAATCTCAGCTTTCTAAACACAGTAGCTGCCATGTGTAAGATGAAACAGTTGTAAGTAAACTTGAAACTAATATGCTTTATTTAACTTCTGGTCATAAATAGGAGTCAGGCTTCAATTTCTAAATTGTGAATGGAAAACTATAATCAGTATGAAGGTTAAAAAAGTACACTCTTTTTAGAACAACTTTGGAAACAAGCTCTGCATTTTGCAGACATTCTTTCTATGAGAAACAGATGCTAGCTCACAGCATCTACTCAAGACGCAGTACTAAACAAGGGATTGTTTAATTTGCGTTGTTTCAAACAAACAACCTGACTCTTAAGTTACTTTGTTTAGGGAAGCTTGCAGACCAGATGGATAATGTCACTTCACATTATCAATAACGTGCAACACACATAAAAGTTGCTGGTGAATGCAGCAGGCCAGGCAGCATCTCTAGGAAGAGGTAAAGTTGACGTTTCGGGCCAAGACCCTTCGTCAGGACTAACTGAAAGAAGATCTAGTAAGAGATTTGAAAGTGGGAGGGGGATGGGGAGATCCAAAATGATAGGAGAAGACAGGAGGGGGAGGGATTGAGACAAGAGCTGGACAGTTGATTGGCAAAAGGGATATGAGAGGATCATGGGACAGGAGGCCCAAGGAGAAAGAAAAGGGGGTGGGAGGGAAAACCCCAGAGGTTGGACAAGGAGTATAGTGAGAAGGACAGAGGGAGAAAAAGGAGAGAGAAAAAGAATGTGTGTATATAAAGAAATAACGGATGGGGTACGAGGGGGAGGTGGGGCATTAGTGGAAGTTTGAGAAGTCAATGTTCATCCCATCAGGTTGGAGACTACCTAGACGGAATATAAGGTGTTGTTCCTCTAACCTGAGCATGGCTTCATCTTTACAGTAGAGGAGGCTGTGGATAGACATATAAGAATGGGAATGGGACGTGGACTTAAAATGTGTGGCCACTGGGAGATCCTGCTTTCTCTGGCAGACAGAGCATAGGTGTTCAGCGAAACGATCTACCAGCCTGCATTGGTCTCGCCAATATATAGAAGGCCACATCGGGAGCACCGGATGCAGTATTTCACCCCAGCCGACTCACAGGTGAAGTGTTGCCTCACCTGGAAGGACTGTCTGGGGCCCTGAATGGTAGTGAGGGAGGAAGTGTAAGGGCATGTGTAACACTTGTTCCGCTTACAAGGATAAGTGCCAGGAGGGAGATCGGTGGGGAAAGATGGGGGTGATGAATGGACAAGGGAGTCGCGTAGGGAGCGATCCCTGCAGAAAGCAGAGGTGGGAGGTAGAGGGAAAGATGTGCTTAGTGGTGGGATCCTGTTGGAGGTGGCTGAAGTTACGGAGAATTATATGTTGGACCCGGAGGCTGGTGGGGTGGTAAGTGGGGACTAGGGGAACCCTATTCCTAGTCGGGTGGCGGGAGGATGGAATTAGAGCAGATGTGCGTGAAATGGAGGAGATGCGTTTGAGAGCAGAGTTGATGGTGGAGGAAGGGAATAACGTGTTTACATTTGGGAGTTTAATGTACACAAAGAAGTTAGCTTCACAACTTAATTGAGAACGATGTCTCTAAGATGCTTTTAGTCCATTTGTGTTAAAAGGATATCTATGGAAATATCATATGCTTGTGTAGTCATCCAAATGGAAGATAAACTACATGTAGCGAGCAGTTTAGGCTTATTAGAAATAAGGTAAGGAACATCAAGAAATGTGGAAGAAACACAGGTTGAATTAGAATCCATTCCTCCAGCTTTTGTTTCTGTAATGAATGATTTATTCATCTGCAACTCTTTGTGTTGAAATCCTTAATCGTTTGTCCTTTGTGTTTTACGAACGCTTTGTGTTTTATAAGTGGTTTGTAATGTGGAAATGTTTTATAAGATAGAAATCCTCTGAGTTCTAAATGTATTCTAGCAGTATTGTTTGCATTTAAGCTTGTATCATTGAAAATAAAGGATATTGAAAATAAAGGATCATTGAAAATAAAATCTGTGTTTTAACCTAAGCAACACACACAAAATGGTGGAGCAACTCAGTGGGCCAGGATGAAGTGACCTAATGAAGGGACTTAGTCCAAGCCATCAACTGTTTACTCTTTTCCATTGATGCTCCCTGGCCTGCTGAGAACTTTCAGCATTTTGTGTGTGTTTCTTGGATTTCCAGCATCTGCAGATTTTCTCATATTTGTGTTTTTAAACTACTATGATAACTGGAAGAATCTTCGCCATGGTTGGGAGAGGGAACCTACCACTCTAATAGTGGGTATTGACAGCCAAAAGCACTGTGGGGATAAATAGGGAATAGGGAATAAACTAGACTTTGAAGATTGGGTAATAACAGTAAAATTCTCCCTTTATCGTGTGTACTTGTGGCTATTTACTGTATATCTGATAGGGCTTAAGATCTCTGAGTTTAGAACTTTGTGGTCAGCAAATCGAACACCATCGCATAACGTACTAAATGTTTCATATTTCTAATCAATATGCCAGTAGATTGTTTCAGCAGTGTTTATCCAACAAAACTGCACTGTTGTCAAATCTAAATTATATATTGTGTTGTTGGTACTCTACTTCAGATCTTCTTGGCATTTGCTCTGTGTTTTGCTTCTGTTTAATTTCCAGCAGTAAGTGTTAAGGGAAATATTATGTGGGAGGAAGAGAAGCCTAATATTGATCTGTCTCTCTTGGTTATCACTGGGCACACTGCAGAATAAGCAGTTTCTCTAACTCATTTAGACATTAAGCCAATTACCTTTGCAACAACAGCTTTCATTGATGTAAATGGCCTTTTGATGGAAAAAATTCTCTCTGCACTAACTCTGCCAGTCATCTATTTATATCTTGGGCTATTAGAATTCATTCTATTTAAGTGAATAACAATATTTTAGCAAAGTGAACAGAAATCTAATCTTTTTATTTTCCAGATCAAAACCCAATGGGGTAAAACTTCATTTATGCTGATTTCTAGACAATGAGAGAAGTAGGTGTTTTGGGAATCGAAAAGGAAAATGGAGCCAGAGGTGATCTTGGCACATGTTTGAAAGATTAAAGTCTATCTCAGCTCCTATTTCTTTAATTTGTAAATAGAATATGCATTAAAACATAATGTCACTCGACTGTGTACAATTGGGATGTAAATCACGATTATAGCATTGTAGTGAGCCCCATACTACTTGTAAAATTGCATTAGATGCACATGTTTTTTTGCCGGTTAGCCAACAATATTGTCAATCCACGCAGAGGAGCCTTTGCCTCTTCTACAATAGGGGAATTCTGTAGTGATCCTATTGGACCTACAGCTGGATTCAGAGCAGAAATAGGGGCTCAAAGCCTAACTCACCTTGGCAAAAAATCAGGGAGGAAGGCAGAAGGGACCTGGTCAGAAGGGTCTAACTTCTGCGAGTTTACCAGGAACATCGGCCCTATTGCCATATGTTGAAAGAGGGGTGATTGATAAGTTTGTGGCCTAAGGTAGAAGGAGTCAATTTTAGAAAACCTAGCACATTTATTTTTCAACATAGTTCCCTCCTACATGTACACACTTAGTCCAGTGGTCATGGAGCATACAGCTCCCTTCTTTGTAGAAGTGGTCCACAACAGGGGTGATTGATAAGTTTGTGGCCTAAGGTAGACGGAGATGAGTTATTAGCTTCAAACTTTCTGCATTATCACTCAAAGAGTTGAACTGCACATGCATGTAACAAGAGCATCTTGGACCTCCAGGTGGTCCACAGCAGGGGTGATTGTTAAGTTCATGGCCTTAGGTAGAAGGAGATGAGTATACAGCTCTTATTTCATGCACGTGCAGTTCAATTCTTCGAGTGAAAATGCAAAAAGTTTGTTAATAACTCATCTCCTTCTACCTTCGGCCATGAATTTATCAATCACCCCTGCTGTAGACCACTTTCTGGAGGTCCAAGATGCTGACTTCTACAAAGAAGGGATCCGTATGCTCCACAACCGCTGGACTAAGTGTGCAAATGTAAGAAAAATAAATGTGCTAGGTTTTCTAAAATTGACTCCTCCTACCTTAAGCCACAAACTTATCAATCACCCCTCGTACCTAAAGAGATGATTTTCAAAGAATCTAATTGTTGAGAATTGAACCACAATAGGTCACAGTCACCATGTATGGATTAACCTACAGGTCATTCTGCTTGGTAGTAGCTGATATATGCCTGAACTCTCAGTTTGAAAAGCATGGCTATATTTATGAGATAATGCAGACTCTGCACTCATGGAGAAAGGAATTCACCCTTTTTTCCTTCAGAGAGCTGCTGACAGCAAGTGGTTGCAGATTTTCTCAGGTAACGGCCGATGGACAGGAAGTAATAGACTATAGTCAACCTTGAATAGGTTCTGCAGGGAGTATAGGGAGTTAGACAAGGGCCTCAAAGATAGTCATCTCTGCATTACTCCCAGTACCACATGCCAGTCAGGGCCGGAATAGAAAGAACAGATGAATGAGTAGCTGAGCAACCAGTGCAGCAGTTCCAGCTTCTTGGATCATTGGGGTCTCTTCTGGGCCAACAGCAACCTGCATAGGAGGGAGAAATTGCATATTTATTGGAGGGAAACCAATATTTTGACCTGAAGGTATGCTAGTGCCACTCGGGAGGATTTAAACTAATTTGGCAGGGTGATAGGAATCAGAGTGTTAGTTTAGAAGTGGAGGACTTGAGAAGAAGGTGGATGTCATGACCAGTAAAATCAGGCAGGAGCAAGGTAATAAATACAATGGCACAGATGTTTTGAAGGAGTATAATGGAGTATTACCAGGGTGATGAAAATAGAGCATGGATCAGTACATGCAAATATGATGTTATGGCCGTAGCAGAGATGTGGTTGTGAGAGATTCAGGAATGGATTCTTGTTCCAGGGTTTTGACGTTTAGAAAAGATAGAGAGGGAGGTAAAAGTAGGGGATGGGACTTCAAAGTTCAAAGTAAATTTTATTCTGAAGTTCATATATATCACCATATACAACCTTGAGATTCATTTTTCCACAGGCATACTCAGCAAATCTATAGAATAGTAACTATAACAGGATCAATGAAAGATTAACCAGAGTGCAGAAGATGACAAGCTATGCAAATATTAATAAATAGCAATAAGTAATAAGAATGTGAGATAAAGAGTCCTTTCAGTGAGATCATTGGTTGTGGGAACATCTCAATGGATAGGCAATTGAGTGTCATTATCCCCTTTTGTTCAAGAGCTTAATGGTTGAGGGGAAGTTACTGTTCTTGAACCTGGTGGTGCAAGTCCTGAGGCTCTTGTACCTTCTACTGGATGTCAGGTCCAGGATAGGTCCTCTGAAATAGCAACACCCAGGAATTTAAAGTCCAAGGGTTCAATATCCATTTAGGAACCGGGTGGCAGAGGGGAAGAAGCTGTTCCTGAATCGATGAGTGTGTGCCATCAGGCTTCCGTATCTCCTACCTGTTGGTAGCAATGAGAAAAGGAATGCCCTCAGACATGGAGGTCCTTAATAATGGACGCTGCCGTTCTGAGACACTGCTACCTGAAGATGTCCTGTGTACTTTGTAGGCTAGTACCCAAGATAGGGCTGACTAGATTTACAACCCTCTGCAGCTTCTTTCGGTCCTGTGCAGTAGCCCCTCCATACCAGACAGTGATGCAGCCTGTC
The DNA here is from genome assembly GCF_030028105.1 of Mobula birostris. Taxonomy (NCBI): domain Eukaryota; kingdom Metazoa; phylum Chordata; class Chondrichthyes; order Myliobatiformes; family Myliobatidae; genus Mobula; species Mobula birostris. The sequence continues at coordinate 88,949,612 of NC_092379.1, read as the reverse complement.
AGAATGCATTCCACCATACATCTTTAGAAGTTTTTGAGTGTATTTGTTGACCTGCCAAAACCCTTCAAACTGCTAATGAAGTATAGCTGCTGTCTTGCCTTCTTTATAACTGCATTGATATGTTGGGACCAGGCTAGATCCTCAGCGATCTTGACACCCAGGAACTTGAAACTGCTCACTCCCTCCACTTCTGATCCCCCTATGAGGATTATGTGTTCCTTTGTCTTACCCTTCCTGAAATCCACAACCAGCTCTTTCATCTTATTGACGTTGAGTGCCAGGTTGTTGCTGTGGCACCATTGCACTAGTTGGTATATCACACTCCTGTATGCCCTCTTGTCACCACCTGAGATTCTACCAACAATGGTTGTATCATCAGCAAATTTATAGATGGTATTTGAACTATGTCTAGCCACACAGTCATGTGTATATAGACAATAGAGCAGTGGGCTAAGCACACACCCCTGAGGAGATGTTATCACCAATCCGCAGATTGTGGTCTTCCGGTTAGGAAGGTGAGGATCTAATTGCAGAGGGAGGTACAGAGGCCTAGTTTCTGCAACTTCTCAATCAGGATTGTGGGAATGATGGTATCAAATGCTGAGCTATAGTCGAGGAACAGCATCCTGGCATAAGTGTTTGTGTTGTCTAGGTTGTCCAAAGCCATGTGGAAAGCCATTGAAATTGCATCTGCCATTAACACCCGCACGTCTTGTAGCTTTCTTGGTCTCCAGACTTGAATGCCTCTGATCTAGCCCTCAGCAGATTTTGGATCTCATCCAGGGCTTCTGACTGAGTGAGTTAGTGGGGACACACTCATCTACAGCTGTTTTACTAAAGTCCTTTAGGGCCATTGTGTCTTCATTCAGATCTCTAGATTAAGTGTTTGAACATGGCCCAGTCCACTGACTCAGAGCAATCCTGTAATTGTTCCTCTGCCTCCCGCGACTACCTTTTAGTTGTGCTCATCTCTGGAGCCTTGTTTTTAGACTCTGCCTGTATGTAAGTGATCTGATTTACCAAAATGCGGTCTGGGCAAGAAACGGTAGGCATTCCTTATCTTAGTGTGGCCATGGTCTAGTATGTTAGGGACCTCTGGTGCTACAGGTTATATGCTGGTGATAATTAGGCAAGGTTTTCTTCAAATAGCCTGGTGGAGCTCTTGGGCTGTAATTTGAAATGCGTTTTGATGGGCTATTTCTGGTCTACGGACGACATCAAGCCGTGTTGCGAGTGCTTTCTTATTGTCAGCCGCTGATGGTATATAAGCTGCCTTCAGGATCACAGTGAGGACTCCCGAGATAAATAGAATGGTCTGCATTTGATCGTTAGGTTCCAATTCAGGGAATACAAGTTTGACATAGCCACCATGTTGGAGCACCAATGGGATTTAGCCATAAAACACACACCTCCTATCTTTGCCTTATCTGAGTTCACAGTTCGATCCATTCTATAAATTTTGAATCCTTCTGGACTGACTGTTGCATTTGGCATGTCTGCAGATAACCGTCTCAATACTGCAAACAATTGAGATGTTTCTCATCTGCCTCTGATTCAGCAGTCTTGCCCTCAGATCCTCAATTTTATTTTCCAGTGACGGCACATTTGCCAATATGATGTTGGGTAGAGGAAGCCTCCTCGCTCTGTGTTCAGCCTGGCTTGGAATCCCCCTCTCCTGCCATGCTTTCGGCCTTAGCAACGAGCCTGAAAAACGCCGTGCCTGACTGGTCCGGGTTTTTCAGTCAATCGTCAGATCTGAAGATCACTGAGGTGATTTAAAAGTCCTTTGTTAAGAGGAAAGTTACATGCTTCAGATTGCAATGAAAGTAATTCAAAAGAACTCCTGGTTCTATATGCGTGGAACTCAAAAATCTGATAGTTTAAAAGACTATGACTGCAATAGATAGAGCAGATAACCAACATCTTTCTCCAAGAGTTGAAATGTGTAATACCAGAGGGCATGTATTTAAGGTGAGAGGAAGTTTAAAGGAAATGTGTGGAGCAAGTTATTTTTATATACACAGGGTGCGGTAGATGCCTGGATTCCTCTGCCTGGAGTGGTGGTGGAAGCAAATATTAGATTAGATTATGAGGACACTCAGTCCTCATTAATTGTCATTTAGAAATGCATGCATTAAGAAATGATACAATATTCCTCCAGAGTGATATCACAAAAAAAACAAGACAAACCAAAGACTAACACTGACAAGACCACATAATTATAACATATAGTTACAGCAGTGCAAAGAAATACCATAATTTGATAAAGAGCAGACCATGGGAACTGTTTAAAAAAAAGTCTCAGCGTTCCGATGGACTCCCGATAGTCCCCGATAGCAGGCGGCAGAAGGTAGAAACTCTCTCTGCCATAAACCTCCAGGCACTGACAACAGTCGATGCATTGGAAACACTCGACCACAGCTGACTCTGAGTCCGTCCGAAAACTTACGAGCCTCCAACCAGCCCTTCGACACCGAGCACCATCTCTGCCGAGCGCTTCGACCCCGTCCCGGCCGCCAAGCAACAAGCGAAGCCGAGGATTCGGGGCCTTCCCCTCCGGAGATCCTGGATCACACAGTAGCAGCAGCAGCGAAAAAGGCATCTCAGAAGCTTCTCCAGATGTTCTTCCGTTCTCTCACATCTGCCTCCATCAAATCAGGATTGTGCACGGCACCATACTTGACAGATTACAGATATCTGATAGAGGTTCTTAGAAAGGCATATGAATGTGTAGAAAATGAAAGAATATAGACATGGCATAGGCAGAAGGGATTAATTTAGTTGAGTATTTGATTACTGATTTAATTAGATTTGGCATAACATTATGGACTAAAGAGCTTGTTCTTGTGCAGTACCTTTCTGTGGTCTACAAATTCAGACCAAGTCAATCCCATCTACTCAGAGTCATTGCTCACTGCTCTAGGTCTTTGAAATATTGTTTGCGTCAAGGATCCTTCTTCAATGCTCAGAAATGCCCAATGTCGATTGCCTGATACTGGAGAGCAGATGTTAGAACTTCCTTCACAGTGCTCAGTAAATATGAATGTTGCTTACTTTATAATGGAAGCTGGCTCTGCAAAGGTGATGGATTTCATCACCATGTTCATGCTTAAAATGTTGGGTCCATGCTTCATGTAATGTTGGAACTGAGCTTCCCTTTCAACATTTTGGGCCCAGCCATGCCAAAGCATGGTAATGTGCAGTTAGGTCCACAAGGCTGAATCCTGTAACCTGGAGAGATTATGGGATGGGGACTGGAATGGTAGTAGGTAAGAATGGAACAGCATAAAGAAGTACTAATACTAGGTTTTTTTCCTCTGCTAGCTATCATTTTCCCTGTGATTGACAGCACCCTGTCCTTGCCTCCGTGGAATGCTTCTGTAGATTTTGGTTGTATATGGAATGTACATAAAATGCTGGAGGAACTCAGCAGGCCAGACAGCATCTATGGAAGAGTACAGTTGATGTTTCAAGCTGAGACCCTTCAGCAGGACTGGAGAAAAAAGCTGAGGTGGGGAGAGAAACACAAGGTGACAGGTGAAGCCTGAAGGGGAAGGGATGAAGTAAAGAGCTGGGAAATTGTTTGGTGAAAGAGATACAGGGCTGGACAAGGGAGAGTCTGATAGAAGAGGATAGAAGGCCATGGAAGAAAGGAAAGGGGGGAGGAGCACCAGAGGGAGGCAATGTGCAGGCAAGGAGCTAAGGTGAGAGAGGAAAAAGGGGATGGGGAATAGTAAAGGGGGAGGCATTACTTGAAGTTAGAGAAATTGGTGTTTATGCCATCAGATTGGAGGCTGCCCTGATAGAATACAAGGTGTTGTTTGTACAACCTAAGTGTGGCCTCATCATGACAACCCAAGTGTGGCCTCATGGAGGCCATGGATAGACATATTGGAATGGGAAGTGGAATTAAAAAGGGTGGCTACTGGGAGATCCTGCTTTTCCTGGCAGACAGAGGGTAGATGCTTGGCAAAGTGGTCTCCCAATCTATGTCACCCCAATCACCAATATACAGGAGGCTACACCGGGAGCACTGGACACAGTATATGACCCCAACTGACTCACAGGTGAAGTGTCACCTCACCTGGAAGGACTGTCTGGGGCTCTGAATGGTGGTGATGGGGGAGGTGTGTTACTTGTTCCACTTGCAAGGATAAGGGCCAGGAGGCAGATCAGTGGGGAGGGACAAATGGACAAGGGAGTTGCATAGGGAGCGATCCCTGCAGAAAGTGGGGGGAGGGAAAGATGTGCTTGGTGGTGGGATCCCATCGAAGGTTGTGGGATACCATCGAAGATGGTGGAGGTTGTGGAGAATTATGTGCTGGATGTGGAGGCTGGTGGGTTGGTAGGTGAGGACAAGAGAAATCCTCTCCCTGCTAGGGTGGTGGGAGGATGGGGTGAGAGCAGACATGTGTGAAATAGAAGAGATGCCGTTGTGGGAAGTGCTGATGGCGGAGGAAGGGAAGACCTTTTCTTTGAAGAAAGGGTATCACCTACATTCTGGAATGAAAAGCCTCATCCTGAGAGCAGATGCAGTGGAGACAGGGGAATTGAGGGAAAGGGATGTTGTTTCCAGCATCTGCAGATTTTCTCTTGTCTGTCTTCTGGTTGTACATGCTCAGCAAGAATCCTCATATAAGATCCTTGGCTTTTTCAAGGCTGACACTACTATATATGCACATGTACAATAAAAAAAGTGAGTTGATCCCACCTCTTAGCTTGGGGTGCAGGCATGAACATTTGATAAGCTACTCCTGGCAGCTTGAATTCTGATCCTGGCTCTCCTTTGCAACTAAGGGCATCACATAGTAAATGTGTTTGAGCAGTCTCAATGTAATTAATTATAGGTATACTTACAGGGAAATAATTGGCCATTTTATTCAAAGTTCTATGAATTCAAAGGTCTGCCTGAGCAATAGCAAGTTTTTTTTGTTTGAAATAATAAGCCTTCAAGTTCAGAATTGAGGGAAATTAATCTGTGTTTTGGAAATAAAATGAAAATAATGAATCACCAGTCTATTAAACACCATTGATGATTTTACTTTCCATTGTTCAAAGATAAATCATTTGTCCCGGTGCGGAACTGTAGCGGCTAGCATGGTGCCATTACAACACCAGCGACCGCGGTTCAATTCCTTGCTGTCTGTCGGGAGTTTGTACACTCTCCCGAGCACCACGTGGCTTTCCTCTGGGTACACTTGTATTCCAAAGATGTATGGGCTAGTGAGTTAATTGGTTACATGATTGTAATTGGGCAGCATGGGCTCGTTGAGCTGGAAGGGGTGATTATCATGTTGTAACTCTAAATAAGTAACATAAAACAAATCAGAAATGGTATAATTAGACTGTTAATCAGTCTTTTCCATCTTTCCCTGGACTAACTTCAAACCTAAGGCAGCTTGTTGGAAGATAAATGGAGCTTTCCCTTACATTTCCCACCATAACCATAATTACTCAGTTTCCACATGCCTCGCCTTGAGCTTTTACTCGAAGACTGTAATATTGCATGCGACTGTCCTGAAAGTGGGTCAGATCATTTTTTGAATACTCAAAGAAAAACCAGTGAAATAAACCCAGATGTCTCAAAATCAATAAATGCAATGGAGTTGTTGAAGCAATTAGTGTGGTTACATGACACTTTTTTTTTTGTCCACTACTTTAATCCATTGTACCAACTTTCAGAAGGGAAGGAAGTACCTTCACTCAAATAAGTGCATAAATTGTTCTTAATGCTCATATCATTTAAGACAGATTTTATTAGCTGGATTACAAAATGAGGGCTGAAGAAATTTGTCTTGTTCCAAGGCAGAGACGTATCACCATTTCCAACCTTCATGAATTAGAAAGCTACAGTAAGAAAGGAGAAGGGGGAAAAAATTGCTTTCCTGGCCATTGTGCCGTAGTGTTGAACTCAATGATTAGAGCTGTCCCTGATGGTCACAACAGCAGGCAGACAGCACAGCTGCTCAGCTCCTCCATATGCTGTAGCCAGGGAGCACATAATGACATTAGCTGTGGACAAAGCTGACACATCAGGCCTCATGGGGTATGAAAGGTAGATAAAGCTGATGACTCAAGCAACCGGCAAGAAGGTGTTTGAGCAATCATTGGAAACAATTAGCAGATATTACAGTCGTATTTCACACTGCTGCAAAGCATTAAGCTGCTTTCACATTAGGGTAATACTGTGTGAGCCTACTGCCTAATGCTGTCGCACTTGGCTTTATTACCAATGATCAACTAATGTGATTTAATGATGCCATCAACAAAACTATTGTGCTCACTGACTTTTCCAGTTGCAGCCTATCTTTAGAGCTTGATTCATCTTCAGATAAACGGGGATGGATTCTGATAGTGATATTGAAAATATTGATTTTGGAAGTTCAAAATTCAAAGTAAATTTGTTATCATAGTACAATATGTCACCATATGCAAACCTGAAATTCAAGAAACACAACAGAATCAATGAAAGACTGCACCCAACAGGATGGACAAACACACAATGCAGGTACAGAAAGCAACAAACTGGGCAAATACATAAAAAGACTGACAAGGTGTTCATTCAGACCCTGTGAGAGGCTAGTGCAGAAATTGCAGTGGCCCTTGCAGAGGTATTTAAAACATGCTTAGCCACAGGTGAGGTGCCAGGGGATTGGAGGATAGCTCGAGTTGTTCCGTTGTTTAAATGAGGCTCTAGGAATAAGCCTGGAAATTATAGGCTGGTGAGCCTGACATCAGCAGTGGGAAAGTTATTGGAAATGACTGAATATATATAAGTATTTGGATAAACAGGGATTAATTAGCAATAGTCAACATGGCTTTGTGAGTGGTAAGTCATGTCCAACCAATTTTATAGAGTTTTTCCACAAAGTTACCAGGAAAGTTGATGGCAACTAGGCACTGGATGTTGTCTACATGGACTTCATCAAGGCCTTTGACAAGGTCCTGCATGGGAGATTGGTCAAGAAGTTTCAGTCGCTTGGCATTCAAGATGAGCTAGAAAATTGGATTAGGGGAATTGGAAAGGAAGGGGGAAGGTGTCAGACTAAGAAGGTGGGGGGAGGGGAGGAAGAAGTATAAGATGGCAAGTGATGGGTGAAACCTGGGGAGGGGGTGAAGTAAAGAGCTGAGAAATTGATTGTTGAAAAAGATAAAGGGCTGGAGAAGGGCGAATCTGGTCAGAGAAGACAGAAGACCCTGAAAGAAAGGGAAGGGGGAGGAACACCAGAGGAAGATGTTGGGCAGCTAGAAGGTAAGGTGAGGGAGGGAAATAGGAATGGGGAATAGTGAAGGGGGCAATTACTGGAAGCTTGAGAAATCAATGTTCACGCCATCAGGTTGGAAGCCACCCAGAGGGAATATAAGGTGTTGCTCCTCCAACCTGAGTGTGGCCTCATCATGGCAGCAGAGGAGGGCATGGACTGACATGTGGGAATGGGAATTGGGAAGTAGAATTGAAGTGCGTAGCCAGCAGGAAATTTTGCTTTTTGTGGTGAATGGAGTGGAGGTGCTCAATGAAGTGGTCTCTCAATTTACGTCGTTTCTCACCAATATACTGGAGGCCGCGCTGGGAGCACTGGATACAGTAGGTGACCTGAACAGATTTGCAGGTGTTCAAGTAGGGTTAAACTCACCTCAACATGTCTTTTACAGTTAGGGTTGCCAACTTTCTCACTCCCAAATAAGGGACAAAAGTAGCAGTCAAATCCCAGGACACTTTACCCCAGGAAAGACTACCATGACCATGAAGCCTTGCGCGGGCACCTGTGTGTGCATGTATGACATGCTCAGGTGATGTGCGTATGCGCGTATGTGCCGATTTTCCGCCCCCCCCCGCAAATTGGTTTTGCCTTCATCTCCCTGACTATACTGTACATACATTATTTCTACTTTATATAGGTTGTGTATTTATCATATCATTCCTGCTTTTACTATATGTTAGTGTTATTTATTTTCCGCTTTGTGTTATTTGGTATGATTTGTTAGGTTATTTTTTGGGTCTGGGAATGCTCAAAAATTTTTCCTATATAAATTAATGGTAATTGCTTCTTCCCTTTACGCCATTTCGGCACGAAAGGTTTCATAGGAAAGCTCCATCTTAGTGGGGGAAATATGGGACAAGGGCGGTCCCGAATGGGACAAGGGCGGTCCCGAATGGGACAAGGGCGGTCCCGAATGGGACAAGGGCGGTCCCGAATGGGACAAACCAATTTAGCCCGACATACAGGATGTCTTGGCAAATACGGGACAGTTGGCAACCCTACGTTCAAGCTCAACAGTGCGTGGCAGGGAATGAGGAAAGGTGCAGCTGACTCATATTGTTTCTTCTTGGCCCGGTAGCACATGCTTTGCGGCCCAGTGGTTGGGGACACTGGCATACAGCACAACTCAAACAATTCTTACAATAATGTTCTATATATCCTCACCTTTTTGGACTCCACACAGGTTTCAACTGTGCATAATCTACCTGCTCCTTGATGACAAAAAATATCATGGTTTCTTTCACCTTCTGGCACCACAACTTGCCCATTATTATGTACAACCCAATTCCATACTTGCATTCCTGGATATTTCCCATACTCTTCAGAATTCTCTTCTCTCTGTACCTTTGCTAACTCCTGATCCTGTCGCTGTACCTTGACTAAGTCTATAGGTGTACTCTTTGCTGGTTTATGTATCATCTCTCCCTCCATATGTGTATTCCATTTCACCCCGCACTTTGCTCCTAGTTTGGCTAACTCATCTGCCTTCCTGGTCACTTCTGGGGAAGTCTTTAATTGAGCTTTTTCTCTCCATATGCGTTTCCTCTCACCCTGTCATATAGATCCTTCAACAAGGGTCCTGATGGTAAAGGTTTGTCATCTGCTGAAACATAACTTCTAGTTTCCCATAACACTAAATATTCCATCAAACTATTACAGACATGCATACTGTCTAAGAATATGGTTGCTCCTGAAGGATATTTATCTGTTTGGCTGGCAACAAAAGTGAAAAACAGCAACCTCTGGTGCTTGTGCACTCATTGAGTTAGGTAACTTGATCACAACACTTCTGATCTCTACTCCTTCCTTGTCCTCTACATATATACCACATCCTGTAAGCTTCTCTCCATCATGACTTGATGATGATCCATCAACGAAGATCCTTAAAAAAGGAACCTTCTCGTCATATGAGTTTAATTTTCCTCTCCTGATTTTAAGGTGGGAATGAATGGTCATTTCTGTTCTTGTTCTACCATCACCTGACACTTGTGAGATTCGCCCCAATAAGTTAAATTGTCAACAAGCATGGTTGTACTGTTAACTCTTTCAACTGAGACATTATGACGCTGTAATAGCAATGTCTATTGGACTGGTTTAATTTGACAGATTGTTCCATCCTTAATGCAACCATTCCGTAACAGCTTGATTAGAGTATGCTCTATTAAAATAGTTAGTGGATTAAACCCACAAAATAAAGGAAATGTTTAACTGCCCAAAATGCTGCTAATAAATGAATTTCATACATAGTCCTTGATCTACCGGAGTAAGCATTCGAGATGCACATATCACTGGTTTCAGTCAATCAGTTGTCTCCTGAAGGAACACAGCCGATATCACGTTACTCTTGGCAGTGACCTCAAAAGAGAATGGCTCGGAAGGGTTTGGGGTCTTGAGAGCTGGTGCTTCTGCAAGACCTCTTTTAAGATCTGATACTGCCTTAGTGTGTTCTGGCTTCCATTTCCATGGAACACCTTTCTTCGAAAGTTTCATAAGTAGATAAGCTTTGGTGGCAAACTCATCTATATAGTCTCTACAATACCCCACTAAGCTGAGAAATAACCTCAATTCCCACAACATCTGCATGCTGTTTTTCAGCCTCTCATCTTCCAGGGGTTATAACCACCCCCAAGTAACTAACCTGCTGCCCTATGTAATCAAGGTACCTAAAACAAGGAGTGTACAAGTGGCAGAGCTTGCTGCTATAGCTTTTGTTACCAGCCAAACAGATAGATATCCTCCAGGGTAGCATTTTTAGGGTTTACCTTGAGCCCGGTCTTCTGTAATAGCTGCAGTAGTTCTTTAAATAACACATAATGCTCCTCTCCAGTCTCTGTCTGTAACTGTAGGTCATCTACATAATGAAGTAAATACGGGGGAGCTGAAAGAGCTTTCAGGCCCTTTGCCAACGATTGATGGAAGATGGAGGATGAACTACGAAACCCTTGTGACAAAAATGTCTATGTATACTCTTATCCCTTGCAAATGAAAGCAAATTTATATTGATACTCTTTTTTTTTCTATGGAACAGACCAAGATCTGTTACTTATATCCAGTAGAGTGAACCATTTTACTACAGTATTTCGCTTAGTCATAGTCTTGGGTCTCATGGTTACAGTAGAGGCAGTTAAAGGGGTAACTTCATTCAGTTCTTGTTAATCTCTGGTGAGTCTCCAACTTCCATTGTATTTTTGAACTGGCCATTTGTGTGAATTATTTGTAGATATTATTTCTCACAAAATTCCCTCTCTCTGTTTGTAAACTCTGAATAATTTTCACTATGTCTGCTTCTGCTTGTTTCAGAAATCCGTATTGCTTTTGGGGTTTTGGATCAGGGCCTTGTTTAAACACTTCTCCTTGCATCCTGCCACAGTTGTGTTAATGTTTGGCAAATATTGCCTGGCAATCTAAAATAATTTGTCTGATCCATGACTCTCTTACTAGCCAGGAATCAGGAGTCCTATTACAGTGCACCACATCCACAGCTATTTCTAATCTTTACATTAGGCGCCATGGTAGCGTAGTGACTAGTGTGGCACTATTACAGCATTCAATTTTGGCCTCTTCTGTAACAGAATTTGTGCATTCCTCCTGTGAAGGATGTGAGTTTCCTCAGGTTTTCTCCCACATTCCAAAGATGTACCGGTTAGTAGGCTAATTGGTCATTGTAAATTGTCCTGTGATTAGGCTAGGGTTAAACTGGTGGACTTGGAAGGGCCTGTTCTGCACTATGTCTCAAAACTAAATAATTTTACTTTTTAAAATAAAATGAGTTTGAGCAGTCTACCATTAAACTGTCAATCACAATTCTCTGCAAATACAAAGAGATGAATTTCCAATTATAACTCTTAAAAGCATCTATAGCACCTTAATTTCAATAGCAATATATTTATTGGAAATGATTCAAGCAATAAACGAAAGAAGATAGAAATAGGATAAAAAATTTAAAGTTATTTGTAAATCTGAGCAGCAGTTCTAAATTAATGATTGCAATAGAGATAATTCACTTAGTGGTTATTAAAAAATGAAAATATTTGCAGGTTTCTAATCTGTGAACTTTTTTGTGGACTGTTGATGTCACCGGAAAGACTGGCATTCATTCCCTTCTGTAGTTACCCTCAGGTACTGAGCCATCTGCTAGAGTTGCTACAGTTCTTCTGGTGAAAGTGTAATGCTGTTAGGCAAAGCACTTCCTGGATTTAGGTTATGAGAAATTATCTGGGATATATTTCTGAGTCAGGAAAATGTACGCCTTAGAAGAGTACCTTATTTTGGTGGTGTTCCCATGATCCTGCTGTCATTGTCCATCTTGAAGGTAGGGGATGTTAGTTGGGAATGTGATCTCAGAGTAGTTTAGGCAAGCAAACCACAACTCGCTGTTTTATATGGTGTACAGTGCAGAGTGGGCTGAATGAATATGCAGGATGATGGTTGGGGCACCAGTAAAGCAAACTGCCTTATCTTTGATGGTTTTGAGCTTTTTCACTCATCCAGTGAAGTGGAGAGTAATCTATCACAGTCCTGATGTGTCCTTTGTAGATGGTATCAGGAGGTGAGCCGTTTTCCATAAGGTGCAGTCTCTGACCTGTTATGGATGTTTTGGACAGGAACCTTCCACGTTCCATGCATGGATGACAGAACACTAAGTAATGGTATTGCCACTGAATGTTAGCAGCAACACGGTAACAGAATTGGTTGAGGTGAAATAAGCTCACAAAGGAACTGGATTTGTTGGGTTCTCTCTTGGAACCATGGCCAAATGGTCAGCAACTCATTAACTGATCTCCTGTCTGGGCTTGGGTGGGATGTCCCAGTAGCAAATGCTGTGATGAGCTGCTCTTACTGATGGGGATGGAAGTTCACAATTCTAACGCAACCCATGGGCTGACAAAAATAGCCTGAAAGGCATGTACCCCAGTAACTGGATTATCCATAGGGAAAGTATCACACCACAGTACAAGGAATCACATGGCAAGGAAGAATCTGAAACTTTGCATCTAATGCACGATTACCTTCCAGTTGTCTGATAACTGGGCCACATATTCCCATTGCCCAGCATTTATTGATCAAACTCCCCTGGAGATGAAGGACGTTACTCTTTTCTGCTCCAAATATATCAGAAATATTCTACTGTTGAATGTCAGACAGCCCAGAATCGTTGTGGAGTTTGTCAGTCTCAGCGATAACTGTGGTACAACTAGGGGTTACTGGCACCTTAAAACCAGTCGCTTCGGGAAGATGGGGCTCATCAGCTATGGATGGCAGCTCATGAGGAGAAGGAAAACTTTGATCTCAAACCTCTGCTGCCTTGCGGCTATACCTACTCATGGAGAAGGCTTTAGGTGTAAACCCTAAGGGAAAAATCTGGATCTGGAGCCCCTAAGACAGTTTACATTGAGTCCAATGTTGATTGGCCACTCCTGCAACACTGCTGGTTCCATACTATATCAGTCTCTCCTGGTCCTTTGGGCTCATCAGAGTAGGATAGCTTTCTACATGAACAACAGCTTGCTCTCCATATCATACTGTCCAGGCTTCCAAATCTAGACAGCTTGAAAACAATACCCACAGTCAGCTCCAACTGACGGAGACCTCAGACAGACTCGGAGTGAGGCAGAGAGAAAACAGGTTGTGGGAAAATAAGTGGGGCCATGGGAATGACGGGAACATTCTGAGATCTGGCAGAGGTTCGATGGGTCAAGTGGCCTTCTCTGTTCTCAAGGAAATATGAAAAACAATACGCAAATGTGCCTCTTTGTATTGTTGGTGAGAACTGTTTGATATTATTGATAGGAACTGTGTCTTCTTTTGTTTGTATTTTTCTGACAGACAATTGCAGGACTTTCTTTATAGATTGTTTGCCACCAGCAGGAAATTTTACCCGCAAGCTCTGCATATTAAAATTAATAAGTGAATATTCATGGGCAATGTACTTGCAATTTTCTGACAGACACAGCTTGCGGGCAAGGTTCTGTACGACTCATTTAAATTGTTTATATTTTCTGCCTCCAGCTGCTGAATAGATACAAATAAAATTGAGAAGACAACTATAAAAATTAAAGGCTCTTCCCCCTATCAGCCACTGACAGCTTTCCCCTATTTGACTTGCACATGAGTCTGAAACTAAGACAGGGGTCCCATCTAGTCCTGTGAAATCATTCAGCCAGAGGCTTCCCACCACTCAATGATTGGGGTCCATTGACAAATCTCAGCAGAACCTGAAAGTTGCTCACCAATATGAATGCTAGGATATTCCAAATCACATAATGGGATGGGCTACAACAGCAAGGAAAGCCTGACAATTATGAGTGGTTCCATCTGACAACTGGAAATGAAGGTAATTGCTGGTAATTGCCAGTCTGTGGATCATACATCTATTCATTAGCCTCCTACAAGAAAGTGGTGGTGGTGAGCCTCTGTCTTGAAGTTCAACAGTCATGTATGAATGCTTCTCCTTTAGTTCCTAAATGTTTTGCTGCAATCAAGCAGTTTATGATGCCACATCAGAGGGTGATAAAATACAACTGCGCTGGTGTGCATCAGGATGTGTGCATTGGTCAGGGATTCTGAAATGACATTAGTATACTAGATGGGTATTTGTCTGCTACGATCTTAGGGTTTCACACCATCTTCGCTGTTGCTTATTTCTTATTGCATTATTAATTGTCTAGTTTTAAATTGTCCTTGTGTTGTCTGGGATTGAGTTTGTGTTGATAAATTATTTGAATAATTACTGTTTTATTTTACTCCTTAAATATCTTTCCCAGAATGACAGGGCGATATTTTTATTATTGTCACATCTACTGAGATACAGTGAAAAGCTTGTCTTGCCTGCTGTTCATTCAGGTTAAAACATTATATAGTGAATTGAGGCAGTACAAGGTACATACAACAATAAACAAATGCAGAATAAAGTGCAGCTGCTACAGAGAAAGTGCACTGCAGGTAGACAATAAGGTGGAAGATCATAACAGGGTAGATTGCAGGATCAAGAAACCATCGTACAGTACTAGGGAAGCAATAAATCATCTTATAACAGTGGGGTAGAGCAGACCTTGAGCAAGGTGGTATGTGCTTTCAAGGCTTTTATAATTTGTTCCTGATGGGAAGGATGCGGGCTGGTGGCGCAGTGGCATCAGCACCGGACTTCAGAGCGAAGGCTCCCGAGTTCGAATCCAGCCGGCTCCCTTGCTCGCTTTCCATCTGTGCTGGGTTGAGCGTTGAGCTAGCAACTTGGCCTTGTAAAAATAAGAAAGCCTGCTAAAAAAAACACCATCATGACGGCATCCCGATGACTCCACTCGGAGTCAAGGGCTTTCTTCTTCTTCTTCTTCTGATGGGAAGGAGAAGAGAGCATGTATATAGAGATTCCCTGGGGTCTAGGAATCTGAATTAGCATCAGTGCTTCTTTGGGCACATACACATGAAACAGCTTAATTTCATCATTTGCAGACAAGGTGGAACCGAGAAAACTGGGTGGATAGTATAGATAGCATCAGGAAGGTATGATCCATGAACACTACCTTATTATTCCTTTTTTGTCCTATTTATTTATATTTGTAATTTATAGATTTTTATATTTTCGCACTGTACAGCTGCCACAGAATGAAAAATTTCATGTCGTATGTCAGTGATAATAAATCTGATTCTGAAAATGGGCAGAAACTCAGCAGATGAGAATTGATGTGCTGTAGTGTCAAGTGATTGATTTCAATTGCAAGAAAGAGCAGAGGCAATATAACATAGTTATACCACTTTAAAGAGATTACATGATCAAAGAGAGCTATTAGTCTTTGAACATGAGTTTTAGCAATTGGCAGGATGAATTTAAAGATTAAACAAGACTCATAGAATCCTTGGTTGTATAAATAGGGACAGAGAACAAAAGCAAGGAAGTTCTATTGTAGCATTGCTCAGCTCATACAGCAGCAATTTTAGGAGCAAGTCACTTTCCACAGTCTGATCAAGTGATGAGAATCAAGGCGATAGTTTGCGCTTTATAGTAGCTGGAATATAGAACAATATAGACCAAGGCATTGGGTGTTACCGCATCAGTTTTATTTAGGAAGTTTTGTCAGTGCATTGTATGCAAATGATAACTGGCTAATCGAGGGCTATGACGATTTCCAGGTTTGAAATCCAAGAACTCTATTCTGGTATCTGTCCCCCAATTTTCCTTCGCTACATCGATGACTGCATTGGCGCTGCTTCCTGCACGCATGCTGAGCTCGTTGACTTTATTAACTTTGCCTCCAACTTTCACCCTGCCCTCAAGTTTACCTGGTCCATTTCCAACACTCCCTCCCCTTCCTAGATCTTTCTGTCTCTGTCTCTGGAGACAGCTTATCCACCGATGTCTACTATAAGCCTACTGACTCTCACAGCTATCTGGACTATTCCTCTTCTCACCCTGTTTCTTGCAAAAATGCCAACCCTTCTAGCAATTCCTCCGTCTCCGCCGCATCTGCTCTCAGGATGAGGCTTTTCATTCTAGGATGAGGGAGATGTCCTCCTTTTTTAAAGAAAGGGGCTTCCCTTCCTCCACTATCAACTCTGCTCTCAAAGGCATCTCCCCCATTTCACGTACATCTGCTCTCACTCCATCCTCCCGCCACCCCACTAGGAATAGGGTTCCCCTGGTCCTCACCTACCACCCCACCAGCCTCCGGGTCCAACATATTATTCTCCGTAACTTCTGCCACCTCCAACGGGATCCCACCACTAAGCACACCTTTCCCTCCCCCCCCCCACCCCCAGTCTGCTTTCTGCAGGGATCGCTCCCTACGTGACTCCCTTGTCCATTCGTTCCCCCCCATCCCTCCCCACTGATCTCCCTCCTGGCACTTATCCGTGTAAGCGGAGCAAGTGCTACACATGCCCTTACACTTCCTCCCTTACCACCATTCAGGGCCCCAAACAGTCCTTCCAGGTGAGACGACACTTCACCTGTGAGTCGGCTAGGGTGATATACTGCATCCGGTGCTCTCGATGTGGCCTTCTATATATTGGTGAGACCCGATGCAGACTGGGAGACCGCTTTGCTGAACAGCTATGCTCTGTCCGCCAGAGAAAGCAGGATCTCCCAGTGGCCACACATTTTAATTCCACATCCCATTCCCATTCTGACATGTCTATCCACGGCCTCCTCTACTGTAAAGATGAAGCCACACTCAGGTTGGAGGAACAACACCTTATATTCTATCTGGGTAGCCTCCAACCTGATGGCATGAACATCGACTTCTCTAACTTCCGCTAAGGCCCCACCTCCCCCTCGTACCCCATTCGTTATCTATTTTTATACACACATTCTTTCTCTCACTCTCCTTTTTCTCCCTCTGTCCCTCTGACTATACCCCTTGCCCATCCTCTGGTTTCCCCCCCCCCCCTTTTGTCTTTCTCCCTGGGCCTCCTGTCTCATGGGCCTCTCATATCCCCTTTGCCAATCACCTGTCCAGCTCTTGGCTCCATTCCTCCCTCTCCTGTCTTCTCCTATCATTTTGGATCTCCCCCTCCCCCTCCCACTTTCAAATCTCTTACTAACTCTTCCTTCAGTTAGTCCTGACGAAGGGTCTCGGCCTGAAACGTCGACTGTACCTCTTCCTAGAGATGCTGCCTGGCCTGCTGCGTTCACCAGCAACTTTGATGTGTGTTGCTTGAATTTCCAGCATCTGCAGAATTCCTGTTGTTTACTCTGTGTGGAGGTTTGGCAGAGGAGTCATGGATAGGGAGAAGGTGTCAGGGACTGGGAAGAGAGGAATCTTTTGCTGTTGATTGGTGGTTTTGAGACCTGTAATTTCTATTTGAGACTGGGACAATGGGGATTTAGAGCGCTGAGTTTGGCAGTAGTAGTGATTGGAGAAACAGCTGTTAGCTTAAGAGGCCATGACTGATGATTGGTGGGGCTTCACTGGATGGTGAAGAGGGTGGGGGCTTATTTAAGATATTGGTTATTAAGGATTCTGTTGGTTGTGTGACTCTCCCTGGAAGGCCAGATTGGGTGAATGGTGGAGAATAGGGTATTACTTCATCAATGATGGTCTACTTTGGAAGCTGAAGTTGTAGACTTTCCTCTGGTAGCCTTTGCCATTATCCTGCTCCTGTTTCTATCCTTCTTCAGTCTAGCCTTGGTTTTGCATGCGGCTGTCCCACCGGAGCCAGACCCAACCTTTAGGTTTCTAAGCAACTCAACAATCAGCTCATAATAATGAGGTATGCACAGTTACCAGGTGTGCATTGCAGGCACAGATCCTGACACTGGAGTTTTCAGAAGATCTTTGAAATTTTTCATCAGGATTCCGGTATTTACATAGCTCTGATTGTAAAGGTGTTCAGCTGCTGTTGTTGGATGGAGAGTTATGTCAAGAATCACAGAAATAAAGTGTAATCCTCCTCCTTCAGCAACTAAACTTTCGGGCAGTTCAGTTCCCCAATGGACTTTATTTCACTCAGATACAATTGTTATCACAATCTGGCTCAGATTAAACCCATTCTAATGTTATATTTTTGCCTCTACCACACACCAGGAAGTGCATTCCAAGCACCCATCTCTTTCTGTGTGGAAAGCTTGCCCCTCACGTCTCATTTGAAATTATACTCTCACATTAAATGCAGGCCCTCCGGTGCTTGGCATTTCAACCCTGGCAAAAAAAGGTACTGTCTGTCTACTCTATCCATGTTGTCTATAATCTTATAAACCTCTATTAGATCTCCTCTCAGCCTCCACCACTTCAGAGAAAACAACCCAGGTTTGTACAGTCTCTCATTATAGCACATGCCCTCGAATCCAGATCGCATCCTGGTAAGCCTCTTCTGCACTCTCTTCAAAGCCTTGACATCTTTCCTATAATAGGGCGACCCGAATGGTATGCAATGCTCTGGATGTGACCTAACTAGAGTTATATAAAACTGATAATGTGTGTGATAATTAATCCAATTTTAGATTTTGATGCTTATATTATTTGTAAATGAAATTATGCAAAAATCCACAAGTCCCAAAAGAACAACTTCAAAAATTAGCGATAATTGGTTAAAACTGGAAGTAAAATAAACCTCATTGACAATATAAAATATTAACTGTGGTTTTTGAGAAACCGTAGATAAATATTTGCCTTTTAGTAAAGTACAGCATTTAATTCTAATTCCGCATTACCTTTGGGCATCATAAATTATATTTTAGTACCTGTGCAATCCTCAGTGCAATCATTTTCTCCAACAGTTCTGAACTCTAGCTGCTAACTTAACCAGCAATAGAGTGAATTAATTCTTACCTGAAAATCTAATTAGTCTATCCAGTTAGCAAGCCATTTACGTATATTTTTGATAATTTCAGTTTCAGAAACTTATGAGGACTCTTGTTTTACTGAAGTTCTGATGCATGATTGCAAGTAGTATAATTGTCAAAAAATAAAATCCGGCTAGATCACATGGTGTATTTTTAAAATATTCTATACTAATGTCAACAGTTACTCATGGTTCATGCAACCACTAAATCCAGATGTGGTATGGAGAAGATAATCCATTTAGATACATTTAAAAGGCACTCTATTTGGATGTAAAGGGGCACCATTTATCATCAAAGGGAACTCTCTGCATTACGTGGTGCAGATCAAGTTTGTAAAGTATATTTTCTATCCCAAATGGTCAGTAGTCCAATCACAAACAAGAGAAAATGTGCAAATGCTGGAAATCCAAGCAAAAGAAGCACACACACAAACACACACAGACACACGCAATATTGGAGAAACTCAGCAGGCCAGGCAGCATCAATGGAAAAATGAACAGTTGATATGTCGACTGTACTCTTTCCACAGATGCTGCCCAGCCTGCTGAGTTCCTTCAGCATGGAACTCCAGTTTATTTGTGAATTGACATGTTTATAACAACATGTAGATATGGGGGGAAAATTCTCATTATTTCAGTGCATTTCTCTTACACCTTTGAAATACAGGACAACAGGAAATTTCATCTGCTATGTGCCTCTCAAATGCACCAGCCTCACTGTCTTTTGGTCTTGCTTGTGCAATCCATAATATTTTCAAGTTTCATGGCATTCATATGCTTCAAAATTGTGTCCTGCATGTGTACGTCCAAACATATATCAAAACCAGCTGTGGATGCGGAACTAAATCTTGGAGAACCGAATTGTATCATTCTCCTTAATCCATTCACCACAACTCTCTATCTATTCTATTAAAAGACCCTTCATCCTAAATTGACCAAGAACCTACTATGTGACACATTATCATCTTTTATATAAATCCTTATATGCAACAACTGTTCTGGCTTCATCCCTCTGACACCTCAGCATATTTTTTCCAAAATATTATAAAGTAAAAACCATTAATTTCTGTAATAAATTGCAACAGGATATTCTTAAACTCATCAGACAACTGAAATGTAATGAACCATCCCTGTACTATAGTTAATTATCATAGCAAAGGAGTAGCTTATGATATTCATCTACTTCCAAGAAAATTGCCTCATTATTTGAATAGTCTGTAGAAGTGTTCAGTATAAACTTCTGAAAAATTTGAGCAGTTTTCCAATTTTACTGTCCTCTTTAACATTGACTTTATATTTTTTTGCATTTTGGGCTGTTAAACATTCAGAATCAGATTTATTTATTGTGCGTACATCGAACAAACAATGAAATACAATGTTCACGTTAACAGCCAACGTAGCCAAGGATGTGCTAGTGGCTGCCCGGAAGTGTTGCCACACATTCTGGATTCTGATCATGAACAAACTCCTCAGACATTAAACAACAGAACTTTTTCCTCAAAAGGTTTTAGTAAAAACAAGGAGAAAATGACAAGAATGCAAGTCAAAGGGCAAGTGAGGAATGTTCACAGGGAACTAGAACTCTTCATATCTATAAAGAAACAGGAGATTTCTGATGCTGGAATCTGGAGTAACAAAAAAAAAATCCTAATCAGGATTTTCATCCCAAATATTGATAATTCCTCTTTCCTCCCCCTCCCCTCCCCACAGAAGCTGATCAATTTACGAATTGTTGCTCCCTCTTTCTATAATTAGGCTGTGGATTCTTCAAATTCTATATGAACAAGATGTAAGTTTGCAGATAACTGAGGTTGGTGGAATTGTGAACCAGGTAGATGGCTATCAAGGATATAGCAGGATATGGATCAGTTATGGATGTGCATGAAGAAATTGCAGATGAAGCTTTATCCAAGCAAGTTTGAGGTGTTGTTCCTTGAGAAGTCAATGCCCTGGGATCCCTCTGATCTTGGGGTCCAAGTCCATCACTCTCTGAAAGTAGACACACAAGTAGTTAGGGTGGTAAAGAAAACGTATGGTGTGCTTGCCTTTGTTGGTCAGGGGTTTTGAGTATAAGACTAAGGAAGTCAGGTGCAGCAAAGTAAAACCTTGATTAGATTGAACTTGCAATAGTGTGTGCAGTTCTGGTTGCCCCATTACAGGAAGGATAGAAACAAAAGAAGATCTCAGATGCTGGAAATCCAAAGCAACACACACAAAATGCTGGAAGAACTCAGCAGGCCAGGCAGCATCTATGGAAAAGAATACAGTCAACGCTTCAGCCAAGACCCTTCAGCAGGACTGGAGGGGAAAAAAAAGATGAGGAATGGATTTAAAAGGTAGGGGGAGGAGAGAGAGAGAGAGAGAGAAACACTAGGTGAAATGTGGGGTGGGGAAAGGTGAAGTAAAGAGCTGGGAAGTTGATTGGTGAAAGAGATACAGGGATGCAGAAGGGGGAATCTGAAAGGAGAGGACAGAAAACCATGGAACAAAGAAAAGGGGGGAGAAGGAGCACCAGAGGGAGGTGATGGGCAGGCAAGGAGATAAGTTCAGAGGGAAAAAGGGGATGGGGAATGGTGAAGCGGGGTGGGGGCATTACCAGAAGTTTGAGAAATTGATGTTCATGTTATCAGGTTGGATGCCACCCAGATGCAATATAAGGTGTTGTTCCTCCAGCTTGAGTGTGGGCCTCATCACAACAGTAGAGGAGGCCATGGATTGGCAGAGGCAGGAGTCATGAAGACAGATGGAGCAAATGGCAAGTGATTTGTGATGGCAAGGGAAGAGGATGACTTCAATCTTCCCAATATTTCATTGGAGAAAATAGTTGTTTATCAAAAACGAGAGCATGGACGGTGGAGTATCAAACCAGAGATGCTGAAGATATTCAGATAAATGGTGAGGACATTTCTCTCCATTGCTTCATTGAAAATAGACATCACTGGCAAAGACAATGGTGCCCACTTCCTATAAATGTATTCTAAAATACTGAATGGCTTCCTGTGGATTTTCCAAGAGATGCAATTGGTCAGTTTCTTTGTTAAAAGGCCTGAACAGATTAGATATGGCAAAGTTATTTCCCATGGTAGAGATCCTAGGACAAGAGGACACAACCTCAGGATTGAAGGACGTCCATTTAGAACAGAGATGCGGACAAATTACTTATGTCAGAGGGTGGTAAATCTGTTGAATTTGGTGCCTTGAGCGTCTGTAGAGGCCAAGTCATTGGGTGCATCTAAGGCAGTGATAGATAGGTTCCTGATTAGCCATCGCATGAAAGGGTATGGGGAGAAGACAGGGGAGTGGGGATGACTGGAAGAATTGGATCAGCCCATGATTGAATGGCGGAGCAGACTCAATGGGCTGAATGGCCTACTTCTGCTCCTATATCTTATGGTTTTATGGGTCTGAGGTCAAGTTTAGCCTAGTTAACATACAGTGGAAAGATTTCCTTTCTGAAGGACATCTGTGAACCTGATTGGATTTTTGTATAATCTGTGGTTTTATGATGTTGGTTTATTAGCCTGGATATATTGGAGTACTGGACTTATAGTATCCATTACAGGACTTGAACATTAAATCATTAATGTAGACTTTGAGATTTCTCATCCAGTAAATAAGCATATCTCTCAGAAAATTACTGTCATCAGAATATACCTGGAATTAGATTTTACAATGACATCACTGAAGAGTATTCTGATGAGAGATAGGTAAGAGCCAACGGTAGTTCTGTAGAAAACAGTCTAGGAGAGGGAAGCGAAGCCACTCTAGGTCCAATTGGATAGATTAGAATGGAACTAGGCAAGGAACATGGAAAGAGTTATAGGAGGATGGCAATGGAGCAGACTATATCTAAAATGATGAAAAGTAATAATCTGTACAGTCTGTGTTATTTACCAATGTTTGGTACTAACTCACTGCACCAAAGTCTTCAAAAAGACACGAGCATCCTGGTATCCACTATTTTTCATCACATCTCAGTTAAAGTTTTTGAAAGTCAAACTTTGTGTTGGGATTTTAACACCGGCCTTGATAACAACAGTAAATCTTAGTTATATTGAGAAATAAAGCCTGACACCACTACATTGTAAATAGTACACAAAACAAGAAAGAAATCCTTCCAATTAACCTCCTCTTCCTCTATGTCCCTTTGCACATCTTGACTTCTGCAGTGTCCTGTGAAAGTGAGTGGGTGTGGAGAGGAAAATGTTTTCAGAAAACAGGGCAACTATTGAAAATATTCTGTAAACAGCATTTGGCACTCTCAGTATGATCCAAGCAGCACGAGAGACCTTAGGGACTGCAGACAGGTAGTGCAAGGTCAAGAAGGCAGCCATATGTAGACGAAGTTAAGCTGCACTGCTGTGTGAAAGGAAAATGGTTGAGATATGAAAATCTCAGTGGGAGTTCTGTTTCAAGTTCATCAGCAAATTCTCTTATGTATATGGTTTCTACGACCAATAGATGCTGATAAAGTAGGAAAAAAAGAATATCAACTAATGCAGAATAAGAAAGAAGACTCCTTATTTTCTGCAGATTATTTGGGAGTATTATCAAGACATAAACATTTCTGTCTTCCTCTAGCTTTGTAACATCCACATTACAAATATCACCTTTCAGCCTTCAAATCCTGCAATACCCTGAGGACTGGGAATTAATTCAGCTATGTGATAATTTACAGCATAGTATTTCCAAATATAGATATCTTTACTGCTTTAGCTGCATAAGGCTATTTGGACCCAGATAATCTATTTGCTACAGCTTCAGTCAAAGCATTCACTTGACTTGCATGTAGTAATGATGAGAAAGGTCATGTTCAGATCACAAATTTAAATGTTCCAATCAACAAATGGGCTCATTTAAGCTTTAATTAATTTGAAAATGTATGAATGAGTTGCAATTAAATATTAAATCAGGGACTTTCTATTTTGTTGAAGAGAATTTTGTGATACCAAATCATGTGACATAATGGAATACCATATTTCACTGAACTTACTTAAGACTTAATTTACATAACAACTTCAGATATAGCATAAGTAGAATAAATAGATTATGTGTTATGCTTTACTGGAGGAAAATAAAAACAAACATGTGCTAAATCTAAACAAGGAAGGCAAATGCAGATTACTCCAATAAACTGCAGAATATTTTGCTGAATATTCTCTTCTTCCTTTTATTTTTTCACACAGTCTTTTGGCCCCAGCACTCCCTGTCTTTAAACTTTATCAGTACTGAATTAGCTAATCTCAAATGAGGAGAGAGTTATTGCACTGAAACCCGTCTTAGTACTTAGGTTGGTGAGTTGATGGGAGGACTGGGTGTCATGATTCTAGCTCTTGGTTCTTAACCTGGATCTTTTATTAATAAGCTCACAGGTGTGGAGGCTGCAGAAGCACAAGATTATATCTGCCTGTCATGTTCCCTGTACATGAATTACCTGCTGACACTCACACCTTGCAGCCATTAGAGAGCCACTTGAATGTGATATGTGCATTTTATTGGCCAATAGCACAAAATAATTAAAAAAAAAAGATTGCAGTTCTCTCTCCCATCTCCTAGAGAGAATGCTGAAATCACTTGACAGTTTGTGCAGTACTTTCGATGTATATTTACTTCAGGAAAGGCAGCAGAATAATTGTGCATAGCAATCTCCTGCAAAAAGCAATGCAATTGTGACCTAATAATCTGTTCTTAATGTCGATTGACAAAGAAATACTTATCAGAATTCTAGGGATACCACTATCAGTACTTGATGAAATCGTTCTCTGAAACCTATCATAGTCTTTTGAGAGACTTAACCATATTATGATTTAACATTTCCTCAAATATAAATGTAGGAAATAGAAATTCTAGTTTTGCTCCTTGTGTTGTTCTGCAGACTATTGTGGGCATGCTATGTTGACACCGGAATGTGTGTTGACATTTGTAGACTGCCCCCAGCACATCCTTGGATTGTATTGGTTGTGATTTGACTCCTGTGCACTTCCTTGCATTGGATTATTATTGGGACATGTACCAATGTATGGCGAGAAGCAGGGCTGGTCAGGGCTGATCATTCACATTGCATCCTCCCTGTCTAGATGCACAAGCCTGGGCAGTGCGATATGGAGAGCAAGCTGTTGCCCGTGTTACAAGCTTCCCCTCTCCATGCATCTGATGAATCCAAAGGAACGGCAGAAACCAAAAGAGTTCGGTACCAGCAGTGCCGCAGGTGTTGCCAGTCAGCATTGAACTCAATGTAGGACTGCTTTAGGGACACCAGCTGTGGATTTTCCCCTTGGGTATTACAACCCTAAGGTAGAACAAGATAAAACAATAACAATTATGAATAAAATATAAAAGCTACAGAGAAAGTACAGTGTGGGTAAATGATAAAGTGCAAGATCATAACAAGGTAGATTGTGAGGTCAGGAGTTTACCTTATTGTACAAGAGGTCCTTTATGTCATGTTTGTTCTTAATGAAAATAAACTTAGCATGGGTAAACGTTAACATATTTTATTTACTGAATGGCGTTAGCTCAGCACTGAGCACATGTGACCAGCTCACCATAGTCATTTCTGCTTCTGGGTGAACCGTCTGCACTGGGAACTGAATTTCTTTATTATGTACACACATAATAACATACCTTTCCCCTTTAAGGAAAAAAACAAACACAATACTATATGCTCATAAACTTGCAAGAAACAATAATGTTTCCAACAGAGATATCTATATAAACTTCAATTGCAATGAGAAAATACAGTGCCCTATTCCCTCAGCTACTTTCAATCAGTATCTGAGTTAGTTTGATGTTCCTCTTGGGTCTGCTATTTGTTTCCACAGATGTATTGCTTTCATTTGCTGCGTTAATATTAGTGTTCCTTCTGAGAACTCTGATCAACATGTTAATTTCTTTCACATCCTTCTGCTAAGATCCTATCTGTTCATCTCTGTTCTTGTTCTCACTGTGTGACCATAATTCACTCCACGTGTTCCATAATGGAGTCCTGGACCACATCCATGTGATCAGTGAGTCTTTTCACAAGTTACAACTGACTGTCTGTGGTAAACCAAATATATATATGTTGTAACTGGGTTACCTGTATGGACACGCCCCTCTGCTGATTGCCCCTGTAGCTCCTCCCACAGAGCCCTGAATAAAGGCGATTGGGCCATGGCTCCTCCTCTCAGTCCAGGGGCAGACACTCAGCATGCTGGAGGTCACATTTTACTGCTAATAAAAGCCTGTCAGTATTTACTCTACTTCCAGTCTTTTGGAGTTATTGATGGTACATCACTGTCTCAATTCACAGAGCTCCCTCTGTTGGCTGACTATCATAGTTAGCAACTCCTCCTGTGTTGTTTTGTGTTGAACGGTTGTTGTTCTGAACTTGGCCACTGTGTGGTTCCCCATCTTCTTTTTTATATTTTCCCTTCAACTTTGGAGAGGATCATGGAGCTAGTTTTGATTTCCAATCTTCAACTGGAAGTCAGTGAGAGACAGATTTTGAACCAAAGCTGCATGAGGTGGAAACAAACTGGTGACTTCTTCATCATGATCACTCTGTTTAGCACTGGCATCCTGACTGTCATGCTGGTGTAGCTGGTATGGATGTCTGTGGAAGGTGCAATTCTTGTGCTTCTCTTGCATAACCTCTCTAGTGTTCTCATGGATGCTGTTGCAAGTTTCTCGAGTTACATCCAGTAAGCATCCGAGCGCCTGAAAGACATCTGCATAATCTTCCATGAGTGTTGTATGGTCATCTTTGGTCCGTGAAGCCACTATGAAAACTTTTTTCACCAGGCTGAGCTTATCACACACACTTAGACCTAATGTTGGCTGTACTACCTTCTCCACAATCAGTAGCTGTGCCTTTAGGTGTCAGCCCTTGTGCTTGAAGGTCAATATACAGATGTCTTTTACTGGAATGTTCTCTCCATTATAGCCTGTCACTTTTACCATCATTAGGTAAATCTTGTTCTTCACTTTGAGAGCCTTGTAATCATCAATGGACGTCCTGGGCTCCGGTGTCAAACTTGAATGGAATTACTGCCTCATTCACAGTCACTGGAATGATCCTTCAGTTTTACCTGCACCAGAGGTCTGTAGAGAATCCACAAGATTTTGTCCATTTCCTCAGGAGCTGTGTGCACCCTTCTCATGGTAGCCCCAGCTTTGCAGCACTTTGCAAAATGAGTGCTCTTCCCACAATTATTGCAGGGATTTCCATAAGCAGGACACATGCTTGAAATGTACTGTGAGAGCCTTCCTTTTTTGCCTAGCTGTTGCTTTGGGAAATGCTTTGTGCACTGCTCCTCTGTTTTCACAGCAAGCATTGTTGTGTCTGCCCTGTGCAGCTCCTTAGCTTGTGCTTGTGTGGTCTCTGTTGCCCTACAAATGTTCACAGTGTTTTCTAGTGTCAAATCTTTTACGTGGAGCAGACTTTCTCTAAGTCCATTGTCTGAAACTCTGTAAAGTATTCTGTCTCTAACAAGTGAGTTTCTCAAATCTTCATACTCACAGGGGACACACACAAAATGCAGGAGGAACTCATGAGGCCAGACAGCATCTATGGAAAAGAGTAAACAATTGATGTTTCGGGCTGAGACCCTTCATCAAGTCCTGTTGAGTTCCTCCAGCATTTTGTGTGTGCTGCTTGAATTTCCAGCAGCTGCAGATTTTCCCATCTTTGTGCTACAACTGCACTGTAAAGTCTCTTAGAGAGATGCTAACCCTGAAGGAGTTTAAATCTTCCTTTCAGGAGTTCAGTGAAGACCTCTCTCTCTCTCTCTCTCTCTCTCTCTCTCTCTCTCTCTCTCTCTCTCTCTCTCTCTCTCTCTGGTCCCCCTCTGTGATTTCTGCTGCCCTCCGAGTCCAGATGAAGGGTCTCAGTCCAAAATGTTGATTGTTTATTCTTTTCCATAAATGCTGCCTGGCCTGCTGAGTTCCTCCAGTATCTTGTGTCTGTTGCTTGTATTTCCAGCATCTGCTGATTTCCTTGTGTTCATTCTCACATAACTTACTCAGTGTGCGAAGCTTAGCTAAGTATTGGTCAAAGGTAACACCTTGTTTCTAGTCACAGGAAAATAACTTGTATCTCTCAAACATGATGTTTTTACTTGGGACAAAATACTCCTCAAATTTTGCCATCAGAGTGTCCAATGCAAAAGCTGTCTCATCGATTTGAAAGCTGTTGTAGATGTCGAAAGCATCTTTGAGAATTACATGCAGAAAAATAGATGCTTTCAGTTTTCCATCAGCCACTCTCACTCTGCTAGCTGCTAAATATATATTGAATCACTGTTTGAAGCTATTTCAGTTATCTGTTAGATTGCTGGTAAACTGCATTGGTGTGGGAAATATTAGCTTATCCATGATGGGAATTTTTGGCCTCTCACCTGCATTTCTCAGCGAACTCGGTGAACTTCAGGACAAGCTCTGTCGCCTCGCTAGCCTGCTTCTCTCCATCAGAATTAGTCTCTTTCTCATTTGCGCTCAGTATTCATCCATGTGTAGACCTCATGCTAACTTCTGACACCATGATGTATTTATTTTTGAAAAAAAACTTAGCATAGATAAAAACTTACACATTTTATTTACACAATAGCCTCAGCTCAACACTAAGTGCGTCTGACCAGCTCACCTTGACCATTTCCGGTTCCGGGTGAACCGCCCACATGGCCCACTGGGAACTGAGTCCTTGACCCTGGTACTATGTTTATAGTCTCTTGTATCTTATGCATTCTTGAGCTGGTATTTGTAGATATATCTTCCAACAAACCCCAGCGACAAAGTTATTGTATGTTGCCTACTGGAATGCAATGCTAACATGGATCTGTGTAGCTAACAGCATTAGAACATTGCACACATCAATGACCATTATTCAATTTCAAACAGCACTGACTGTATTTTATGAGCAAATGTGAAATTCAAGTCTTTCACGCAGTGCACAAGAAATTCCTGCCTTCTGATGGGATATCTAGCCAATAAAAGTGCATCCTGTTAGGTGTCTTCCTAACAAGCTGTGTGAGATGATCCCTGGTAAAGAAGATATTTAGCATTACCATGTCCTTGGGATACCAAAAGCAATTCATCAGTTACTTTGAAAAGTTTGGCCACTGTTATGAAAGTAATCACAGAAGCTAATATCTACATAAGAGAGTATTATAAATGAATGAGCAATTAAAATATTTATAGTGTTGCTTGAGGCAAGAATAAAGCTCAGGAAGTTCAGATAACTTCCTTTCTATTTTAAATAGTTTTCAAATCCTGACTAGACAAGACAGCCTTAGTTTAATATCCCACCCCAAAGGTGCAGCTGACAATAAAGCAATCCTTTTGCATTGATTCATCTGTGTACTAACCTAAAGAGCTCCAACTGATGAATTTGTCTCGGAGGTCTGAATATTACTGATTGAGCCAAGTCTAAGTTTGGAGCTTTTGCTAAATATTACTTCTGGAGTCTTGCACTGAAATAGAATTTAGAATTATCTTTATTCTTGGGCTACTTTTCCCTCCAAAACATTTTTTTTACTTGTGCCCTTTCTTGTATAATTTACATTGATAATTTATGTTTTTCTTGTGAATGCTGCATATCTGATGCGTAATATCACAGGCAAATCTCACTGGAGTGTATTCAGGGATTCATCTTCGAATCTGGATGAGTATGCTACAGTTGTTACCAACATCATTAAAACCTGTGTGGATAAGTGTGTGCCTACAAAAACTTACTGTACATTCCTAAACAAAAAGCCATGGCTGAACCAGAAGGTATGTCGTCTGCTGAAGGCTAGATCTGTGGCATTCAAGCCTGGCAACCAGGCCTGTACCAGAAAACCCAGTATGATTTGTGGAGGGTTATTTCAAGGGTGAAGAGGCAATTTTGAATGAGGTTGGAGGCAATAGCGTGATTGGTAAAGATGAACTCAACACCTTCTATGCACGCTTTGAAAGGGAGAACACAACTACAGCTGTGAAGATCCTTGCTGCACCTGATGACTCTGTGATCTCTGTCTCAGAGACTGATGTTAGACTGTCTTTAAAGAGAGTGAATCCCCGCAAAGCGGAAGGTCTCGATGGAGTACCTGGTAAGGCTCTGAAAACCTGTGCCAACCAACTAGCAGGAGCATTCAAGGACATTTTCAACCTCTCACTGCACTGGGTGGAAGCTCCCACTTGCTTCAAAAAGGCAACAGTTATAACAGTGCCTAAGAAGAATAATGTGGGCTGCCTTAATGACTGCCGCCCGGTAGCACTCACATTGACAGTGGTGAAATGCTTTGAGAGGTTGGTCATGACTAGACTGAACTCCTGCCTCAGCAAGGACCTGGACCCATTGCAATTTGCCTATTACCACAATAGATCAATGGCAGACGCAATGTCAATTACTCTCTGCATGGCTTTAGACCACCTGGACAACACAAACACTTATGTCAGGATGCTGTTCATCGACTATAGCTCAGCATTTGATACCATCATTTCCACAATCCTGATTGAGAAGCTGTAGACCCTGGGCCTCTGGTCCTCCCTCTGCAATTGGATCCTCAACTTCCTAACCAGAAGACCACAATCTGTGCTGATTGGTGACAACATATCCTTCTTGCTGACGATCAACACTGGGGTGAGTGCTCAGCCCACTGCTCTACTCGCTATATACATATAACTGTGGGGCTAAGCATAACTCAAATACTATCTGTAAATTTGCTGATGATACAACCATTTTTGGTAGAAACTCAGGTGATGATGATAGGGCATACAGGAGTGAGATATGCCAACTAGTGGAGTGGTGCCAGAGCAACAACCTGGCACTCAACGTCAGTAAGATGAAAGAGCTGATTGTGGATTTCCAGAAGGGTAAGTTGAAGGAACACATACAAATTCTCATAGAGAGATCAGAACTGGAGAGAGTGAGCAGCTTCAAGTTCCTGAGCATCAAGATCTCTGAGGATCTAACGTGGTCCCAACATATTGATGTAGTTATAAAGAAGGCAAGACAGCGGCTATACTTAATTAGGAGTTTGAAGAGATTAGGCATGTCAACAAATACACTCAAATACTTCCATAGTTGTACTGTGGAGAGCATTCTGACAGGCTGTGTCACTGTCTGGTATGTAGGGGCTACTGCACAGGACAGAAAGGAACTGCAGAAGTTTGTAAATCTAGTCAGCCCCATCTTGGGCACTAGCCTACAAAGTACCCAGGACGTCTTCAGGGAGCAGTGTCTCAGAAAGGCAGCGTCCATTATTAGGGACCTCCAGCACCCAGGGCATGCCCTTTTCTCACTGCTACCATCAGGTAGGAGGTACAGAAGCCTGAAGGCACACACTCAGCAATTCAGGAACAGCTTCTTCCCCTCTGCCATCTGATTCCTAAATGGACATTGAATCTTTGGACACTATCTCACTTTTTTTTAATATACAGTATTTCTGTTTTTGCATGTTTTTTAATCTATTCAATGTGTAATTAATTTACTTGTTTATTGATTATTTTTATTTTATTATTTTTTCTCTGCTGTATTATGTATTGCATTGAACTGTTGCTACTAAGTTAACAAATTTCACATCACATGCTGGTGATAATAAACCTGATTCTGATTCTGAAATTGCAAGTTTTCCACTGCTTCTGTACATATGATAATAAAGAAGCCTTTGACATGCACTGCAGTGTTTTAACCAGCAGTTAATAAAACGTATTATAAGGACAGCTGCTCTCTTATGCAGATAATTTGTGACGTATGTAGGGGGAATTTCTGCATAAATATCTTTAATCCACAAAAAGGTCTTGAGCAAATGCAGAAAAGTCATTAACCAGGATTAATCCCCAAATTTGAAAACACTGCTATCGGCATTCAATTGATCAGTAGTTCCAACAGTTATTCATTTTGTTAGTTGTTGCAATCAGATTATGTATCCCGTCAAAAGACCTGTAAAATCATCCTCCTAAAGAATGAGATTGACATCATCATCCTTTGCCTCAGAGGAGAAGTCTTCATAGTCGTTCTGGCTCAAAATTCAAATGTTAAACAGTATCTAGAAATAATACTGACCGGTTCTTGTTCTTTCACTGAACTAATGAGTTCAATCAGTTTAAGGAAAAGCTACCAGTATAGATTCTGTTCTGGAAACACATAGCTCATGAGGCACAGTAAAAAATCAGAGAGTTGAGCAAGAAACAGACGTCCCTCTTTAGCTAATGTGTAGGTGAAGAGGAAGTCAGGTGATGTTAACAGTACAAACCTCCTCCATTCCTACCAATAACACAACACCGCTCGGGCTGCCTTAAGTGAATTGACAGTAAATCAAGGTTCTGGGTGTATGTCGGGTGCTTTCATGATGTTGAAAGGAAAAACAACATTGTTCTGTCTAGATAACACCACTGAAGATGTTTACCTAAGCCAAAATTACATTTTCAATTTGATTCATTTCAGAGTGTGTTTTGTTCATTGACTCTGTGACCTATAGGATTCTATTCTTCAGGGCAAATTTAAACCTGGGGAAACACTGCAGCCTGACAACAACTAGTGGAGGA
Source organism: Mobula birostris (assembly GCF_030028105.1). Taxonomy (NCBI): domain Eukaryota; kingdom Metazoa; phylum Chordata; class Chondrichthyes; order Myliobatiformes; family Myliobatidae; genus Mobula; species Mobula birostris. Next base: position 88,917,567 of record NC_092379.1, on the reverse strand, counting down.
TGTACTGAAGGAAATGGGCTGCTGAAGTGATTCCTTTCACATCATAAACAGCACTGGTTTTCCTGGAGAAATGCATTTGATTAAAGATCCCTTTTGTCTGAAGAAAACAAGCATCCTGTTAAGACTGGAAGAGCTTTGAAACTAACAAAATAGGTCAAATTAAATTTCCTTCATGAAGAAATTTTCAGAAAATCTGTGTCAGCTCAAAAGGAAAAAAAGTTGTAGTTGTACTGATAACCCTCCAGGGATTTTTCTCACAAGTACAGTATGTTTCAGTGAGCCGAGTTTGATACAGTTCATCCCTTTCCTAACTTATACTTCAGGAGAGCTATCATAAACAAATTCTGCTTTGTTATAATTGATGACACCTCAATTTAATCAATTCCTGTTTTTTGCTTCCAAAATAAGAATCTAATGGAAAGTTGGAGGAGACAATTTATTGCCAGCAGGCTTCAGGGACCAATCTTAATGCAGCTGGATTCTGGCTGTAAATCTAAACCATCACCGAGTCCAACGCAAATCAAAAGACAATTTGGGTACTGTCAAATCCAAATCAAAATGAATGACTTCAGAAACCAATAGACTGCTGCATGTAAAAATTACCATGTATAGACCCAATGGCACCTACTTAACAACAGTTCAACTCATTTGTCATGATTTTGCTGCCGGCAATGTGTGCTTCACAATTTCTACCCTTTGTGGTTTAATCACCAGATAGACCTGATATGATATTGATATGATATTCTGTGTTGACTTTTTCTTTGGCTGAAAGGTCATCACACATTAGTTTCTGCACAAAATTCAGGTACAAGTAGACATTGCTTAGTTTTACTTTTCAGATAAATTTACTGACTGGCTCCTTTGTTCATTTGGGAAACTGTGGTAAGTGCAGTTTTTGATTGATATTACTTTTTAAATTGGAGCCCTCAAGCTGAGTTGACTAATGCTTCCTTGGGGACTGTTGTATGGTTTATAATATTATATTTTCTAATGAAATAACAAACCTTGATAGATGAAAGCTCAGTTGTGAATAACTGAAATTTTAGTTAAGCTGACAGAATATTTCATGTTTCAATCTTAAATAAACATAATAATCAAGATCTTCACAGGAAGGTAGTAGACATCTTATAAATGGATCTTTTGAAAAATAATAGAAGATTGGTTTATATTGAATGTGATATACTAACTAATCCAGACTGACATATTGATATTTCTTCATAATTTTTCTTGCTCTAGTCTTGCAACAACCACAAGGCAACCACCAAGGAGATAATGCTGAGCCTTTATAAGACTCTAGTCAGGCCATATTTAGAGTATTGTCAACAGTTTTGGGCCCCATTACTCAGAAAGCAAGTGTTGTCATTGGAGAGAGTCCAGAGGAGGTTCACAAGGATGATTCTGGGAATGAAGGGGTTAACATATAAGGAGCATTTGGCAATGTTAGGCCTGTACTCACTGGAATTTAGAGGAATGCAGGGGGATCTCATTAAAACCCATCGAGTGTTGAAAGGACTAGATAGAGTGGATGTGGAGAGGATGTTTCCTATGGTGGGGGTATCCAGATAATAAAGGGCACAGCCTCTAAATTGAGGGGCAACCCTTTAGAACAGAGGAAAGGAGGATTTTTTTAGCCAGAGAGTAGTAAATCTGTGGAATGCTCTTCCACAGACCAGTGGAGGAAAGTCTATGTGTATATTTAAGGTGGAAGTGGATTATTTCCTGATTGGTCAGCACATCAAAGTATATGGCGAGAAGGCAGGTGTATGGGGTTGAGTGGGATCCAGGATCAGCCATGATGGAATGGAGGAGCAGACTTGATGGGCTGAATGGCCTAATTCCACTCCTATGTCTTATGATCTTCTGGTAACATAGTGGTTAGTGCGATGTTATGACAGCTTGGGACATCGGAGTTTGGAATTCAGCTCTGTCGTCCTTTGTAGGCAAGTTTGTACATTCCTTCCTGTGCGTGTGTGGGTTTCCTCCCACAGTCCAAAGATGTACTGGTTAATGGGTTAATTGGTCATTGTAAATTGTTCTGTAATTAGGCTATGGTTAAATCAGTGGGTTGCTGGGCAGCGCAGCTCAAAGAGTCGCAAGGGCTATTCTGCACTGTATCGCTAAATAAAAATAAATACAATATTTAAATCTGAGAAGGTTAATAACTAAAATTGGAATTCAGATTTTTTTGTATGATTTGTATTATTTTGTCAGCAGCTGTTAGTTTATTGGGAGGCTTTGGCATTAAGAGAAATATATACTTTTTAAACTTACTTATCTTCCATAAAGAAACAAATGAACACTGCGGGATATGCAACTATAATCTGCAAAAATAATGCGCAAAATTATCAAGGATCTGGTCACATGTGGTAATAGTCTATAATGTACAGACAAATATCTGAACTGCTTAAACCTATTAATTCCTCGTGTTTGCGATTTACCAAGCTGTACACCTTAGAGAATAGAAAAAAAAATTGCTCTCATCTGTCCCAAGAAACATGTATTGTTTTGAGGCAAGCCTACTTTTTTTATTTCCCCAAAAACTTGCTGTGGTAAACAATAATTGAATTATACCATTATCTCCAGTCTCTTATCAAATAATTGAATAGATTCTCTGACAACCTGTCAACGTCACTAACATTTCATCCCCAAATACTCTATCGTTGAAATGTTGAAAGACTGTTATAAAGGGCCCAATTCCTCTGTGTCCAGTGTTGAAAGAGCCTATATTGTAGTGTGTCCCAACAAACACTTTGTGGTCCATGCATTCTGTACCTTGGAATGTACCAACTGGTAACAGTTAGTTGTGGATATCTCCTTATACTAGGAGTAATCAGAATCAGGTTTAGTACCATTGGCATATGTTGTGAAATTTGTTGTTTTGCAGCAGTAGTACATTGCAATACATAATAATAATAAAAATGATCAATTACAGTAAGAAGTATATATAAAAAGAAATTAAATGAGTGTTGTAAAATGAGAAGGAAAGAAATATTAAGGAAGTGTTCATGGGTTCATTGTCCATTCAGAAATCTTATTGCAGAGAGGAAGAAACTGTTCCTGAAACGTTGAGGCACATTTCAGTGAACCAGTTTGAATCTTTCACTAAGGTGACGACATACCAGCAGCAGTTTATATTGATATTATTAGGAACAGCCAAAAAAAGCAGACTTTTGTGTTACATAGCTGTTCAGGTGAAGCCTCAACAACAAGCATTATGGTGGAGTGCAGAAACAATTCTGAAGGAACTATATTCATACTCCTTATAAGAAACATTTTGTTTTGATGTATAGTATATGGGATGGCACAGTAGCGTAGTGGTTACTGGCTGGTATGTTAATCTGTCATTGTGAATTGTCCTGAGATTAGGCTAGGGTTAAATCGGTGGGTTGTGTGTGATGTGGATTGAAGGGGCTACACCATGCTTTATCTCAATCAATAAACAAACAAACCAGGCAAACAAATAGGTAGTAGATAAATAAATAAATAAATGAATGAATAAACAAATAATCATTGCTTGAATGGCTCATGTTTGAAAAGCTTATGGATACTGAATTACCTCAATATATGGTGCCAGGTAAAATGTTGAAAGCCCTCTTTGTAGAAATTATACTTGCTTAATTTAAATTTATTTCTTCTCATGTGACTGCACTGCTTTAAAATATAGAGTAAGGCATTTCTGTTGCAAAACCTACCATACAATCTTGGCACTTTTTAATCAGCTGTTTACCATTTACATTGATGATTTGGAGGAGGGGACTGAGTGTAGCGGAACAAAATTTGCTGATGACACTAAACGGAGTGGAAAAGCAAATTGTACAGAGGATGTGGAGAGTCTGCAGAGGGATATAGATAGGTTAAGTGAGCGGGCCGAGGTCAGACAGATGGTATACAACATTGGTAAATGTGAGATCATCCACTTTGGGAGGAATAATAGGAGAGCAGATTATTATTTAAGTGGTGAAAGATTGCAGCATGCTGTTGTGCAGAGGGACTTGGGAGTGCTTGTGCATGAATCACAAAAAGTTGGCTTGCAGGTACAACAGGTTATTAAGAAAGCAAACGGAATGTTGGCCTTCATTGCCAGAGGGATTGAATTCAAGAGCAGAGAGGTCATGCTGCAACCATACAGGGTACTGGTGAGACCACACCTGGAGTACTGTGTGCAGTTCTGGTCTCCATACTTGAGGAAGGATATATTGGCTTTGGAGGCGATGCAGAGGAGGTTCACCAGGTTGATTCCAGAGATGAAGGGGTTAACTTATGAGGAGAGATTGAGTCGCCGGGGACTCTACGCTTTGGAATTCAGAAGAATGAGAGGGGATCTTATAGAAACATACAAAATTTTGAAAGGGATAGATCAGATAGAAATAGGAAAGTTGTTTCCATTGGTAGGTGAGACACTGCCTCAAGGTTCAGGGGAGAAGATTTAGGACAGAGATGAGGAGAAACTGTTTCTCCCAGAGAGTGGTGAATCTGTGGAATTCTCTGCCCAGGGAAGCAGTTGAATCTTCTTCACTAAATATATTCAAGATGCAGTTGGATAGGTTTTTACATAGTAGGGGAATTAAGGGTTATGGGGAAACCTACTTCTATTTCAATTAACCTATGCTCCTACTTCTTATGTTCTTATGTTAATTCATTGTCAGACAAATGCATATATTCTCATTACAATGCAAATCAGAAAAGAAACAATTCTAAAACTGGAATTCAGTCCTTACAGAAGCAGAATTACTAGCTAGAGTATAACTGGTCATCAGCAGACCTGCTAGCGTTTGCAATGCTTTTTAACTTCTAACTATTGACCTTTCATGTAACATAATCTTTTGGTTCAGAGATTTGGTTCCATATATACCAACAACATACTGCTCTTGCCCTGAAGTTGAATCCTTTGTATGTATTCACAGAGGAGGAATGTCATGATGATGTTGCATTCAAACATAATCCTATCTTACCCACCCCCCACCAGCCGCACAGTTGACATAAACACATAGATGCTTTTCAGCAGGACCAATCAGACAGAGACTAGAACTGGAAAACCTGCATGACTTTTCCGCTCCCTGGCTCTCCTGCATTGGATCAAATTGTAACATCTCAACTGAGACTGCTCAGCACTGCACATCAGTACACCAAGCATTCAGCAGCGCTTATTTGCTTATCTTCTTTGTACAACATGAGGACAAATAGTGTTGTATTAATCTGTAATGTTGAATGTTCCAAAATAGATTTAGACAATAGTTCAGAATAGCGCCTAATGGCTTTTGAATAAAACAAAATAAAATCCAGTATCTGAGCATTTTATATTCTGGGTGATGTTAGTAGTACTGTGTGAAACATCCAACAATCTATGTTATGTGTGTGTCTTGCGTTAATCAATGAATGATGCTAAATTTGTCTTGACTAAGGGTTTAGCTGGGTCCATGAATACCAGCTGGGTTGCAAGACGGGAATTGAAACAATTATTGAAAAGTGTGTACAAATGGAAGGCAATGCTCTCACATCTGCTTAGCCTGTGCAATTAACAATTGGTTCATTATGAGGTGACTTAACTTAGAAATGTTAACTTGGGATGTAATGTTGAATTTGTATAAGGCATTGGTAAGGCCAAATCTGGAGTACTGTGTACAGTTCTGGTCACCAAATTATAGGAAAGATGTCAATAAAATTGAGAGAGTACAGAAGAGGTCTACTAAAATGTTGCCTGGGCTTCATCTCCTAATTTACAGAGAAAGGTTGAACACGTTAGGTCTTTATTCCTTGGAGTGTAGAAGGTTAAGGGGGGACTTGACAGAGGTGTTTAAAATTATGAGGGGGATTGATAGAGTTGACGTGGTTAGACTTTTTCCATTGAGAGTGGGGAAGATTCAAACAAGAGGACATGGGTTGAGAATTAGAGGACAAAAGCTTAGGGGTAACATGAGGGTAAACTTCTTCACTCAGAGTGGTAGCTGTGTGGAATGAGCTTCCAGCAGAAGTGGTTGAGGCAGGTTCTATGTTGTCATTTAAAGTTAAATTGGATAGATATATGGACAGGAAAGGAATGGAAGGTTATGGGCTCAGTGCAGGTCGGTGGGACTAGGATAGGGTAAGAGTTTGGCACAGACTAGGAGGGCTGAGATGGCCTGTTTCTGTGCTGTAATTTTTATATGGTTATATATGGAAATAACTTCATCAAAGTTTCTTTCAAAAACACTTCAGTGTGTACCTCACCCAAATTGACCAGCAGGGGTCCAATTTCACACCTCAAAACTGTTGTTTTTTTAAAAGAATCTTCAATGTAATGAGTTCAAGATCATAATTATCTCTTTTTGAAATTCTATGCGTGAAGAAATCTTGGGGTTTCAAGACCACACTTGATTAGAGGGCCTTCTAATGGAATAATCTACAAACTATCACTGTCTGAAATCAGTCTGGCAAAATAGAATTTCAGTGAGGTCACGTTAGGTTAGGGTCCCCAAACTGGGGTCTACGGGCCCCTCAATTAATGGTAGGGGTCCACAACATAAAAGGGGTTAGGAACCCATGCTGTAGATGCAGAAGACTTGTTCAACTGCCTTTAGAAGAGAAGGATGAAAATGAAAAAGAATTAATCAGAAATGAAATCCTCCCCAGGAATGAGCTGTTTACCCTCAATTCTCATTACAATAATTTTTTTCTCATCTAAAATTAGCATGTGAAGGTACTCCCCTTTCAGTTTGGATTCTCTCTGTAAAATAGTAATAATGTAGTTTCACAACTAACTTATTGTACATGTTAAATGGTTAAGAAGCAAAAAATGCACATACTGTTAGTTACCAAAATGTGGGAAATATTTGCAAATATGGAATAAAATGTATTGTTTTTTCAATATTCAAAGTTGTAAAAAGTTCATCACAAAGTTATATCATTCATATAGATGAATGGGATACCAGGCTTTGCTGTCTTTTCAAGTGCAAACCTATTGTGAGGCTAATTTCACAAGAAACAATATAATTGAGGTGGATATTTGTGTAATGCCTTTTTCAAAAGGCATGAAGTGCACATCCCAGCACTTCAACAAAAAAGCACTCAAAACTAGAATAAATGGTTAATTCAGTTTTGAAAAATGTATCACTGATGTTGTGGAATTTGCAAGAAGTTAACACTAGCAGTGAATATACATTGGTTTTGACACTCCTAAGGGGCTAATTTAAACCCTTTGATTTTATTTACATGCTGCAGTGCAGCTACAAGTAAAGTTGTCATTGTTTTCTTTCCTCATACAACTGAGCTTTGAACTGGTAACCCAGGAGATTTAGAATCTTTCTACATTAAAAGTAAACTGTAAATGTACTGATTAAAGATTCAAACAAGAGAGTGTTAATTAGTTTCCAATTAAAGAGTAATATTGCTAAATCAAAATTTGAATAGAATTAGCTATAGAATAGAATAGATTAGCTCAAATTATGTCAGCATAATGATTTACTGCTTATGTTCTCCTTGTTGGCTGATTCAAGGACATTGCAGGGTTTACAGCAACTGTTGAAAATAAAAGTATTGTGGGTACATATTGCCTTTCATGATTTTAAGACATCTACAAGGAGTTAATACAAAAAGAAATGAAATTGACCTGCAGTTAGTGTTGTACTATAGGGAATTATATTTTCACAGAGACATAGCATGGAAAAAGGACCTTCAGTCCATCAAGTCCATGCTGGCCAATTGAAGCATATTTTCACTAATCCTACTTTTAATGGCATTTTATTATTTCCTCATTATCATCAACATCCCAGATTTTACTACTTGCCTACACACTAGGGGCAGTTGACAGCAGCCACTTATTCTATCAGCATGTCTTTGGGACATGGTAGAAAACCTGAGCAACTGGGGAAACTTGCATATTCACAAGAATTTTCCAACGCCAAAAAGACAGAGGCCAGGATTCAGGTATTGTCGTACAGCAGGTCTGTTCACTGTGCTACACTTTCTGCCGGTATGCAGGCAACTCACAAGACTATGATGATGACCAGTTAATCAGATTTGGTGATATTGGTGGAGGGATTAATACAAAAGTCTTGGTTTAGCATCTGGTTTGAAAGATGACACTTTCATCTTTAGAAGGTATCCATCTTTAGATTGAAGTAAAAATAATCCTTGTAGTTTTTTAAAATTGGTTCAAACTTGAAGGATAACACATTATAGTCAAAAACTTCATTTCCAGAAAGTTCAGACGGTAGTTAAGACTTACCTTGCCAATAGAAAATTATTTACACAAGAATATAGTAGCATCATATACAACTGGCATGTGTAGTGTGTATATATATCACTTATGTGCAGCTATTTCACACTGTTTCATGAATTTCAATCCAAATCTTTCACAGAGATTTTGACTTAGTGAAGCCTGAAAATTGAGATGCCAACTCTGATTTTCATGTTTAGTTGTGGACTTGGGGCTATTAGAAATTGCAGTCCAGTTCACTGTGTAAGAGTGATTGCTTCCATTTCAAAAGCAAACCTTATCCACACCCTGTTCTTAAGGACACTTTAAATATACAGTGTATTTTCTAATTTATATAATAAATATCCAAATAATCAAGTGGACTGGAATCTTAAATGGAAAAACTCCTCATTAAATTCACATCTCCTCTACTCTAATTAATCTTGTTTTACCAGATGTGATGTAATCTCATTTTCCCCAACCGTTAAACCACATTTAACTGAAAATTTATATATTATATATATATATATATATATATATATATATATATAAAATTCTCAACAGAACTGATATGACTTTCTAATTGGATTATCATTGTTATATTAACGCTCACTGCTTCACACCCCTCTGTTCATCCATTTGTAAAAGCTAGACACACAAAATGCTGACTTCCTCCAGTATTTTGCGTGTATTAATTTGGATTTCTAGCATCCGTAGACAGAATCTCTTGCGTAAAAGATGTATAGTATGTTTGTTTCATCCTCTTATGCAAGAATCTGACCATGATCTGAGTGAATGATGGACCAAGCTTGCTGCTATCCTGAATTTGCATTTATATTTGAGCAGCTCTAACAGTTATCTTGTATGCCCAAGGGGTTCCATAGACTCTCAGCCTATAGTTTTATGAAGCAATTATGCAATGTTCTGGAAAGTCATTTATTGTGATTACATTTTCCTTTTGATGTAAATGGGTGCTGTATTAGCTGCATCAGCAATTGCACTACAATACAGCCTAGCTATTAAATCTTCATCATCACATTTATGCAGCGATATATATTGTAGTCAGCTTCATTTGGAGTTCAGTGTAGGTAGACCAAGGTATTTTTGTCTTTGCAGTAGTGACAGTGTCAAATGAAAGCTAAAGTAAAGATAGATTCAAATATCAGCTCAAGGAGTTTAACAGTCCTTAGTGTAGCAATGCTAGACTAGGAGGAATAAATTAGATGATTCTCATTTGACCAACGGAAACATTTTATCTCCCTCAAAGTCATTTTTTTTGTACACCATCTTACTATGTAGAGAAAGAGTCAACACCAGGATGAAGGAAATCAAGAATGCAAAAAGGCTCATCAGGTTATACAGCTCATCTCCCTAATAACTCTCCTTCTCAAGTTCCTGATCTCCAACCCCAAGTCTGTGCTGTGGGATGCACTTTATAAACGAGAGTATATGCAGTGGTAATCTGTGGCACCTAATACAATGGGACTCAACTGCTTCTGATGCTTGTTTTGTCTAGTCCATGATAGAAATTGATATTGGTGTGGAACACAACAGCTACTTAATGCAATAACATCTAAATCTATTGCAAATCACCATAGTCTGGTATGCCAGATCTACATTTGCAGCCTTTGGCTTCGATGCAGTGGGAGCAAGCAAGCTGCGAGTTGTTTTATTGGACTGTCTCCTTCTAAAGCTGTAAAAATCATGCTATCAGTAAGCTTATAAACAGGTGCATGGTGCCTGAATTGCATTTGACTCCGAGTTTATCTTCATTTTCACAGACTATCCATCTTTTCTGGAACATTGCTCACCTCTGGGCAATATTCTCACTTGTATTGCAGTGAAAATACTTCCCCTGCTTTAGTTACATCAGACTGCACTGGTTGACTGCTTAGTTTTCCATTGAACTTTAACACACCAGCTTACCGCTGCATACAAGGTATCCCAAAGTAAGTCTTACACCTTGCATCATAATGATATCAACTGCCTGCCTGCTCCCAAAGCATTGAATGCAAAATATTTCTTATTTATAAATCCTTCAACTCCTTGGACCTATTTACCTTCACAACCTTTTCAGGATTTGCACTTAGTCAAATTCTCATAGAGTCTTAGAACTGAATAGGACAGAAACAGGCCCTTTTAGTCCACCTCAGACATGTTGTGAACCTTATTTATGCTAATCCCATTTGCCTGCATTAGTCCTGTATCACTCTATACCATACCCAGCCTCAGCCATCCTTAACACACGCTGCAACAGTTCACTACTACAGCCTTGCTTTTATCTTAACCTCACTGAAGTACGATGAGACTATTACAATAAAGGCATGATTGAAATGCAAATTATGTTAGAGCCACACATGTCAACATAATATTATTATGGAGCAAAACTAAAATGATATGCTAGAATACATGCTCTTCTATTACTTGATATGCACACTTACGTTTAGTTTAAGTTCAAGTTCATGTTCAGTCTGAACTGTACACGTGTACACCACCAAACGAAACAACATTCCTCCAGACCAAGGTGCGCAATGCAGTACATGTAACTCACACACATAACACATAAAGTAATACTACCACAAATAAATTAACAAATAATGAGGTGCACAGATGATACAAGTTTAAAAAGTAAACAGCAGAATGCTACTGACACTTCATACAGTGCATGATGAGTTCTGATGGTGGAAGGGAGTTTAGTAGTCTGGGAGAAGAAGCTGTTTCTCCATTTTAATCGTTCTTGTCCTAATGCTATGGTACTTTCTGCCTGACGGTAAGGCGTGAAAGAGATTGTTGGATGGATGGGAGGGATGATTGACAGTGCTAAGGCCCGGTGTACATAGCACACCTGATAGATATTTCTGATGGGTGGAAGAGAGACCCCACTCATCCTCTCAGCAAACCCCCCAATCCTTTGCAGGGACTTGTGGCCAGAAAACTATTTAAAAGCAATCCTACAATATTCTTGTGCATTGAAATATGTTTTGGTTCTGAGCACTTTGAAATCGACCAATAAATCTAATAATTTAAACAGAATGCCGATTACAAGAACACTTTCCAATTTGGTTTCCTTTAAATTAATTTTAAAATACCTCTGAGGCCAATTACACTGCACATATTGCATTAGAGGAAAGTAGTTGACCTTTTATATTGATGCAAAGCTCATTGCATAATGCACAGAAAAATTACTATATCACACTTAGAGGAGTTCAATTGCTTTGATTGGTGTTGTGAATATGGCTTACAAAGCAAGACAGAAACTCCAAATATTTTGCATAATGAATAAAAGAATATTCAGTACTTGAGTATCACCAATAATGTTAGTGCGCTTATAAAAGGAAGATGAAAAATTGTATCTCTGTTCTCTTGCAACAAAAAAAACTGAAGATCAATCAAATAGATATCTTTAAGGGTTTGAAGTACAGGAAAAGAGTTGCTTTGGAAGATTAGCCAAGATCTTACTGGATCTTGGGAAGTGAAATACCTTGGTAGAATAAGAGGCAATACAGATAAAATGCTGCAGATCTGAGGAGCTTATGAGATAAGTTAAACCTGGATTTACAAACATATGAATACAGGAAAGTAGCATACATACTGAGAGCATGGTTCGTAGAACAAATGAAAATCAAGATTCATATATAGAAGCATGAAGTACTAATGTGGAGGTTATATTAAAGAACAAGATATTAGCTAGCCTACAACTGAAATAACTTGTCCAATTCTGATTACAATGCTTCAGAAAGAATAAAAAGATGTGAAAGAAGGTGCAGAAAGATATACTACTATGATTTCAGGAATGAAGGTTTCAGACCGAAGGTTCGACTGGAGTAGTTTTGCTTTTTCTTCTAGGTGAGAAGGAAGTTGGGAAGGATTATGATAAAATCATGACTGATTGAGTTAAGGAAGAACAAAGGAATCTATATATTATGGTGAATGGTTTGATGACAGGGGCACATTTTTTTTGCATAAAATACAAGGACTTACATCCCATGTTCCCCATGGCTTGAGAGAGGCAAGACGGGAGATTGCTGGAACCTTTAAAATCGTCTTTGTATCCCTCTGGCTACAGGATCAGGGAGTAGCCAATGTTTTTTTCTTTTTTTTTTGCAATAAGGGCAATAAGAAAAATCCAGGTAATTATAGGCAGGTGAGCATCATTAGTGGTAGGGAAGCTATTAGAGAGGATATCTAGGATTGATTGACATTTGGGAAAGCATGGGCTTATTAATACTAGTAAACTGGACACTGAGCCGGTTATGTTTTAGAAAACTTAAGTGAGCTAATTTTTGATGGTGATTGATGAGGCAGAACAATGGATATGTTTACATGGACTTTAGCAAGACATTTGACAAGATCTCTCATGTGGACTGATTCAGAAGGTTAAATTGCATGAGATCCACAGTGACTTGGTAGATTGGATCCAGAACTGGCTTGGCCAAAAAAGGCAAAGGATTGTGGTAGAGAGATGTTATCCTGACTGGAAGTCTGTGGCCAGTGGTTTTCTGTAGGGGCCTGTTGTTTGTGACTTCTGATGTCTGTAACATATTTCTTGATTAATCATGCAGATTGGGTGGGCTAATAGGCTTTCTGGCTGTACAAAAATGATAGATTGTGAATAGTGAAGGGGGTGGTTAAAGGGTGCAGCAGGAAATAGATCAGTTGCAGAGTATAGTCTGGGCAAGTATGAAGGTGTTGCATTCTGAGAAGTCAAAGTTAAGAGTATACAGTAAATGGCAGGACCATTTATTGTATAGAAGGATCTTGAGGTCCAGGTATATGGCTCCATGAAAGTGGCAACACAAGTAGTTAGGCTGGTAATGAAGTTGTATGACAGGCTCACTTTCACCAGTCAGGATACTGTGTATAAGAGTCGCAAGGTTATGCTGCAGATGCATAACATTTACGTTTGGCTGCAGCTGGAGTGTTGTGTGCACTTCAGATCTCCCCATAACAGGAAGGATGTTGAGGCTTTGAAAAGAGTGCAGAAGACGTTCATTGGATGTCTCCTAGATTAGAGGGTATGAGCAGAGGTTGAACAAACCTGGCTTGTTTTGTCAGGCCAAGGAGAGACCTGATTGATGTTTCTAAAATTATGCGAGGCAGATATAGAGTAGATCGTTTCGGTCTTGCTCTCAGTCAAAATTTCTAAAACTAGAGGAAAAATATTTAAGGAGAGATGGAGGAAGTGTGTGGGGCAGCTTCCCCCGCACATCCCCCCCACCCACACCCCTTCACACATAGAGAGAGGTAGATGTCTAGAACAAGCTGCCAGATGTAATGAGGGAGTCAGACAAGATGTTGGTAATCAAGAGGCATCTAGACAGGCACATGATCATGTGGGATGGAGGGAAATGGATCATGTGATGAGATTAATTTAATTTGACATTATGGTTATTGTAGATACTGTTAATGCAAACAACTAATCAGCCAATCATGTGGCAGCAACTTAATGCATAAAAGCATCCAAACATAGTCAAAAGGTTCAGTTGTTGTTCTGACAAAACACCTGAATGAGGAAGAAATGTGATCTAAGTGACTTTGACTATGAAATGATTGTTGGTGCCAGAAAATGTGGTTTGAGTATCTCAGGAACTGGTGATCTCTCCGGGTTTCCATATAGAGTTTACAGAGGATGGTGTGAAAAACAAAGAAAAAATCATGAGGTGAGTATTGGTCCTCTGAGTGAAAATGCCTTGTTAATATGGAGTTCAGTGGGTAGACTGGTTCAAGCTCAGAGGAAGGTGTCAGTAACTCAAATAACCACATTACAACAGTAGTGTGCAGAAGACCATTTCTAAGTGTACAACATGGTGAACCTGGAAATAGGTGGGTTGCAGCAGCTGAAGGCCATGAACATGCATTCAGTACATACAGGAGGTAGCCATTGTGTGTATGTTCTGTACTAAGAGGGGTTTTTCTTTAACCATAGAGAGTAGTTATACCCTGGAATTCACTGCCTGCAAGAATGATGGAAACAGAATCAAACAGGAATTTCAAAAGGAGATTTGACTGATGCTGAGAAAGTGTAACCTGTGGAGCTTTAGGGAAAGAGAAGCAAAATCATAGCCATCATTGTCTTAGAATAAAATGACCTCCTTCTGTGCCATAACAACATTAGAACTGGATCATTCTACAAACTTGAGAAATGCTGAGGCCTACTCCTAACTCTTAGGTTGCTATTCCATGGATGTAGCTGGGACACTCAGCTGTAGTGTTGCTGGTGTGCACACTCAAGTACTCCGTATCCCTTCCCTGGTTTTCTTATCAACTATATTATTACTGTCCATGGATGAACTGGGCTGAGGTGCCTGTTTTTGTGCAGTATGTACACCTGAAGTCTCTGTGCTTTATCTGTACTTCTCTTGCACAGAGAGATCTATCTTTGTTATGGTTTAAATATTTACAGAAGAGGGAATAAGCAGTCTCACTATGCACACATGAAGCTGAATTGAACAGATATCAGGAGGCCCAAGACATTTTTGACCATTCTCCCTTTAGCTTTGTGCTTGTACTGGAGTTATCTTCAATAGAGTTAAAGGAGAGAACAGAGTTTCTTAAACTACCTCCCCCTCAGATTGTCATATTTTCACATAAGTCCCATATGTTTTGAAACAGCTGAAGACAACTAGCATTGAAGATTCTGTCAACAATTTAACTGTCCATTGAATTCTCCAGATGAAACTGATTACTTCCAAAAGATTCTTCTCCTTCTCTCACTAGCATGCTATTGATGCTGCCCAAAGATTTAAACTTGGTCTCACATTAGTCCTGTTCAATGTCACATCAGCTTTCGTATTTATGACATACTTCAGTTCTACTTGCATTTCCACCATCTGCCTCCTGCTCAACTGATAACCAGTATTGTGTGAGAAGAAATTTTCTCCCAGTAAACAGTGGGAAGCTTTGATCTTCAGATTCTGCTACAATTACAGTCCACTGACTACCATCTCCATTCCCCTTCCATATGCCCATCTCAAAATGGAGCAAAATATTTCCCACTTGATGTTACATCTGACCTGTGATGAGCCCCTAGTCACATACCTATGCCATAATGAGGACTGCTCATTGTGAAACAGTACTTCATTCTGCCTTGGTTCATCTACTGCTAAAGCCTGTATCAGTACATTTGTTACCTTCAATATTCAAGATCTCATCCTTCCCTAACTCTGTAACATTTAGTCTTTAAAAAACTAGAGAAACTTTTATTTCTGGTCTTGTGATTTTAAATTGTTCCATCATCAGCAACAAGGTTTTTACCCGGAAACCTCTAAACTCTGGAATTCCCTGCTTTAATCTCTGTGTATTTCTTTCCTCCTTCAAAATGATTCGTAAAACCTCCCAACTCAACCAGATCTAGCCTAAATTCAATCTTCTTGAATTGGTGGTCAAATTTTCTTTGATATTTCTCCTGTAAAGTCCCCTAAGATATGTTAGTTTGTTAATGGAATGATATAAACATCAACTGTTAACTACAGTACAACTGCAGTTACTATAAATCAAAGAGCTGAATTTTAAATTCATGCTTATAAAGAGACATTTGTCAGATCTATCTTGTTTTGAACATTTTGGTATAATTGGCCAGATCGCTGGATGTTTATACTTGCAGAGCACATTTGTTTCTCTAACCTGATATTAATATTTATTTGCCAAATTAGACTTAGATGTGGGATCTGCATCCTTCAGCAATCTGTGCCTAGGTAGTGTATTTTTCCCCAAATCACTTGATTATTATTTAATGCTATATTTGTATTTTTGTATATTCAAATGAGTCTACTTGAGAATACATGGATACGCTTGAAGTTAGCTATATTTATAAGCTCCATTTGAAAAATCCGAAGAGCATATCAATGATTCATTTACAAAAACAGCAGCCTGTCATGTAGAGCTTACAGATATATCTGCAATGCAGCAAAATGATTCTCAGGGATTAGAAGTTTGCTCAAGTTCCTAGCTTTAAACTCACAACAACAGTTTACCTCAGGCACATAATACATGGTGTGTGCAAGCAGAAACACTGGCATATCCTACTCTAGAAGACGGTATACAAGTATATTTTTCTTAAAACACATGCAGTGGTATGTTTACATTCTGAAATTGTGTCAAGATTTTTCAAGCTGCTTTCTGCACATTTTAGCAGTTAAATGAAAATAACCAAATCTTCTGTATCTTAAGTATTTAAGGTTCATTGTAAGGAATTTGGCAATGCTGCCATCAAGGATGTGGCTGACAAATTCATTGCAATTATATTAAACAAGTGCAACATGCTCTAATATATGCCTGTTTTACCACCTTGATATTCTGACCATGCAATTTTTTTTGTGTTGTATGTATGTGGTGCAATGGCACAGGTTTTCATCATTCTGACAGGCCTGCTTCTCAGTAATTGGCTTCTCCATGATTTAAGGGTAGATGCAACAAGTTAATGATGTGCTGTTTCATGTACTACTGTTTTCCATTGCTTCTGGTCCCCAAAAAATCTTTTCCTCTCTTGCCATCAGTAATCAGCCAATGGATCCATGCAGATCTATTAAAAAAACACTGAAGCAAACGACTACACAGTTCCTCAAATCAGCCACACTATTCAACAACATGTTGCTGTGTATCTAAAATTCATTTACCCAGATTAAGTCCTTACTGCTCTTTAAAAGACTTGTCATTTTTTAGCTTCGCACATCAAAATCTCAACAGCTTCTTGAGGGAGAGTGTTCTTGTTTACTGCGTGTTTCAGAGTTGCATACTTTGTCAGCATCAGTGCACTAGTTCAATTTTTTTAAAAAAACTTATCTCAGTATTGCAGGACCTGACTGAAGCAGGAAAGCGGCACGAGGATCTGGAGCTAACAAATCCAGTGGTACTTTATATTGTAGTCACGTCAACTTCATCATGGGCAAATTGTTATTGCCAGTGAAAGTTTTTAGGGAATACTATGCATTAATGGTCTTTCACTCACAATATTTGCTAATGGCTCTGTATTGGGTCAAAGAACAGAGAGAAGATGATTTTTCTTTGCTGGCCTGAGCCACGTTTACAGGTGGAGAACAACACTCTCCTTGTCCTGATACATGTCCCAATGAAGGACAGACTGGAGCAAAACAAATCTGCTAGAGGAATTCAGTGGGTCAAGTAGCATGATAGGGTTAAAAGGAATTGCTGATGTTTCAGGTCGAGACCTTGCATTAGATTGGATGACAATGCTACCATACCAAAGTATAGATAAAAACCCTCTAGCCAGCAGGCAGACAGCATGGTAGCTACTGCTAACCTACCCTTTCACTTCAAGTGATGTCAGCCGAGAACACATCAGCTTCCACACATTTGCTGACAACATTCAGTTCTGGTGTTTCACCACCTTTCTTCACAGGTTGATAAACTATTAAATTAAACACTTCCTGGGCTTCCAGCTGGGCTTAGGTATCAATTATAACCAACATTTTGATGGCAAACTCAGCCATCTTCATCAGGAATGATGTCCGGGCATGTCTAGTCCAGTGGTATTTATACCCCTGTAGTTTGTCCGTCCTGATCGGTTAGTCATCATCCAATCATGTTTCCGCTCTCCCATTTTGTTTACAATCACATTCCAGTTCTTAGAGTGAGACCTTCATCTTTGTTAAAATTCTTTTCCTCTAATTTTATTTCAATGGTTTCCTTTACGAGGCGATCCCAGAAGCCATTGGCATGGCAAAATAGTTTTGTGCCGTCAAAGTCAATCCTATGGCCAATATGAATGCAATGTTCTGCTACTGCCGATTTCTCCAGGTATCCCAAACGGATACACCTTTTGTGCTCATGGATGCGGGTTTCCACCGTGTGCCCCTTCTGGCCAGTATATGCTACTCTGCATTCTCAGGGAATCCTGTAAACACCAGCCGACCTAAGTTCCAGGTCATCTTTGACCTGCATAATCTGTGATTTGAGCTTCCTTACAGGTTTGTGGATGGTATTTATCCGATATTTCTTCAGGATCCTGGTGATCCTTCCAAAAACCATGGAAATTTCGGGGAGACAGGCAGTAGCAACGGGTTCTTCCTTGTTGTTAGGATTCCTGGTTTTTCCATTGACCCTTTTAAGGGCCCAAATGATTTCCTTCACCTTGTAGCCATTCTGTAGGAATGTCATGCATTACTGTGCCAGACAAGACGCACGGTGGAAACCCGCATCAAGGAGTACAGGAGGTGTATCCATTTGGGTTACTTGGAGAAATTGGCGGTAGCAGAACATCGCATTCATCATATATGCTGGAAAGCACTAGATCATTTTTCAAACTGCTAAATTAAAATCAACTTGAACTTTCCAGAAAATAAAGTTTGAGATGGACATTTATTGCTTTTGGATCCATTTTGGATGCAAAGCATAATACTTGGCCACCATCTTCATTCTCCACTTATCCTGACTACTGCCCAATAAGGAAGAATGATATTATTTGTAAGCTTGTTTTTTTAAAAATTTTTACTAAGGTAATCCTGCTGTCTCAATTTGGAGCATGCATCTCCAGTGAGTGGTGACTTTTTCCCTTGAATCCTTTTAACTTCAGTTTATATTGGCTCCTTAATGCTATACTCTGCCAAACACTAACTGGATCTAATCCGTATAATTCAGTTTTATTTTATCCATGCTTGGACAAACAATGTAAGGTATGGAGCTGAGTGGTTTTGAAGAACTAAATTAAGCAGTGGATAGGCTGAATATTAATGAGCAAGTGTCACTTGCCAACACTGTCGAAGGCACCTTCCATTGTTTTGCTGATGGTTAAGAATTAATTAATGGGAAAGTAATTGGCAGATGTGTGCTGCTTGACAGAACAATTTCCCAACTTATTAGCAGATGCCAGTTTTAACTGTACTAGAACAATTTGACTATAACAATGGTTATTGCTAAAGTGCAAGTACTCAATAACAGACTAAGGTATTGTTTGGTTCCTTAACCTTTGTATTTCCAGTACTCTCAGCTACTCTGTTAATATTGCATGAAGAAAATCAGATTGATAGATTCTGTGATGGCATACCTCAGGAGAAAGGAGAAAAAGCATCCGCCTGATACTTCTGGTTGGAGATAGTTGCAAATAATTGAGATATAACAAGATGTTTAGCAGATCAGACAGCATGTTGTATGTAGGGAGGGAAACAATGTTAACCATTCCCCTCTGCCCAGCAGAGCCTGTCCTCACTCTTTTGGCTCTTCCTACTTCCTTCAGAAAAAAGGTGTAGCCATGGGCACTCACATGGGTCCCAGCTATGCCTGCCTGATTATCAGCTCCGTGGAACAGTCTATGTTGCAAGCCTACACTGGTGACCATCTGGCATTTTTCCTACGCTACATCCATGACTGGATTGGTGCTGCTTCCTGCACCTATGCTGACCTCGTCAATGTCATCCACTTTGCCTTCAACTTGCACCCTACCCTCAAATTTACCTAGTGCATTTCCAACACCTCCCTCCCCTTCCTCGAACTCATTGTCTCTATCTTCGGAGATAGCTTGTCCACCGATGTCCCACCCTGTTACATGTAAAATCTCAATTCCCCTGTCTTGACCGTTTTCTGCTCTCAGGATGAGGCTTTTCATTCTAGAATGAAGGACATGTCCTCCTCCTTGAAAGAAAGGGGCTTCCCTTCCTCCGCCATCAATGTTGCCCACAACCGCATCTTTTCCATTTCACACACGTCTGCCCTCACCCCATCTTCCCATCACCATTCCAGGGATAGGGTTCCTCTTGTCCTCACCTACCACCCCACCAGCCTCCGTGTTCAGCACATAATTCTCCAAAACTTCCGCCATCTCCAGTGGGATCTCACCACCAAGCAGATCTTTCCTTTGTCCCCACTTCCTGCTTTCCACAGGGATCGCTCCCTAGGCAACTCTCTTGTCCATTCATCCCTCCCCACTGACCTCACTCCTAGCACTTATCCTTGCAAGTGCTACACCTGCCCCTACACCTCCTCCGTCACTACCATTCAGGGCCCCAAATAGCCCTTCCAGTGAGGCGACACTTCGCCTGTGAGTCTGTTGGGGTCATATACTGTATCCGGTGCTCCTGGTGTGGCCTCCTGTACATTGGTGAGACCCGATGTAGATTGGGAGACCGCTTCCCCAATTTGGATAGGTACATGGATGGGAAGGGTGTGGAGGGCTATGGTCTGGGTGAAGGTTGATGGAACTAGGCAGGTTAATGGTCCAGCAAGGCTAGGTGGGCTGAAGGGTCTATTTATGTGCTGTAGTCTCTGATGACTCTTGACATTTCAGTCCTCAAAATTTAAGAATATAACAAATTCAAATTATCGGCCTTTTCAATTTGAATCAAAACTAGCTGATCCTAATGAAATACCATCAACCTATTTATGACCTCCAGTTTTCACCCTCTCCACAAGTTGTGTTTGAGCTGAACTGAATTTAATTCAATTAACTTTATTACTTGCGTCCTCCATATACATGAGGAGTAAAAATCTTTACGGTACATCTCCGTCTAAATGTGGAATGTGCAATTTAAAGTCATTTATAATAAATAATATTTACAACAAGACAGCCAATACAACATAGGAATACAATTATATCAGCATAAATTAATCAGTCTGATGGCCTGGTGGAGGAAGTTGTCCTGGAGCCTGTTTGTCCTGGCTTTTATGCTGCGGTATCATTTCCCAGGTGGAAGCAGCTGGAACAGTTTGTGGTTGGGGTGACTCTGGTCCCCAGTGATCCTTTGGGTCCTTTTTACATACCTGTTTTTGTAAATGTCCTGCAGAGTGGGAAGTTCACATCTATAGATGTGCTGGGCTGTTATAACATTTTCAGACTTCCAGCAACAGCATGGTATCCTTTTACCTCACAGTTCTTGCATCGTTTCATTACCTCCTCCCTGTAACTATTCATCTCTTTCTGCTGCCTTCACCCCTCTCAGCCAGCACCATCACCTGGGTTGTTAAATTTCCTTCTGTTGCCACACTATCACAGACATTCCTTCTCTTCTTAGCCCTCCTCTGTAACTTAACTTTTTCTAACTTGTTTCTAACTTGTCTCAGTTCTAATGAAAGATCATCAACCTGAAATTTTAACCAATTCTCTCTTCACAGAGATTTCCTGACATGAATATATTTCCTGACTATATCCAGAATTTTATTTTAGTTTCTCAGTATCTGCAGATTATCATATTTTATTTTTCCCAATAATCACTCTTGCCTTTGTCAGTGCTGCATTGTTCCCAGCCTTTGTAGAGAATGAAGCTGTTTTGTTGTCAGGTTGTCACATTGTATGATTTTGTTTGAAATACTGTTGAATTTATAAGAGAAATTTGCTGTTATAAATTGAGCAAATAAATGAAATGTTGTGTTTCCACCAGATGAAAATCATTGCATTTTCAGGAAACAAGTGTATAAATGCATTAAAAATGCTTGGAGCTTACTGAAATAAAATTGATACCTAATTTGTCTTGAATGTTATCTTCTGACAAATGTATAATGGTGAGGCAGCAGTTGGAAAATGATTTAGTGACTTTTCCAGGGTTATAATTCTTGTAGGGTAGCAATGTTTCATGAGAAACACAAAGGTTGCTAAGAGTGAAGATTATGAGAAAAGAAAAGGTAACGGATCAGCTGTGAGGTTATTTGAACAGCTTTGAAATCCAGACATCAGAAATGCAGTTTTGACATCTGGAGTGAATACAGATAGCAGGGCAAAAAGAAGGGCAAGCAGATATAGCTTGGCTCAGGGGTTGACTTAAAAAGGTTAAACCTTAGCTGAATCTGTGAGAATATATATCATCATTATCATCATCATCACCACCATCATCATCATCATCAGGTGCCATGCCCAGTTTGAGCTTTGACTGCCATGGCCCACACACTCCTGTTTCAGGTCAAGTGGATCAATTCATTTGTATTCATTTCCAGTCCTCTGGCTGCTGTCTCCATCATCACTTGTCTTTGCCTTCCTTTTGCTTTCTTCCCTTCAATCTTTCCCATAATTACCATGCATTCTATCTGCTCTTTCCTAATCACATGTCCAATGAAGTTACTTTGCCTTTTCATGATCTCACACATTATTTCTCTTTTTGTGCTTGCTCTGTTCATGACATCCTCATTAGATATTCATTTTGTCCATGATATTCTTTGCATCCTCCTCAAAAACCACATCTCTGCAGCTTCAATTCGTTTCCTCATGTTACTAGCTATTGTCCAACATTTTGAGCCATATAACATAACTGGATAAATGTAACATTTATATATATATATTAAACAAAAAAATAGCATTAATCCAGGATGCCTGAAAGGCAGTTCTCCATGATAACTATTATTGCATAATATTCTAACTACCTAAAAAAGATGGCAAAGCACCAGATAATTTAAGAGATGAAGTCATTCCAATAGAACTAGAATCATCTGCAAGATGTAGTGTATAATTAGTTTCATTCTGATTAAATACAGTGCAATACAAAAATGGACTGTATTGTCTGTGTTAATGACTTTCCTTCATTTTCACTCACTGCAAAGTGGTATGGAAGAGAGTTTTTGTGTTTAGTCGGAAGGTAATATTCTACATTAGTAATCTTTTTGAATAGGCTGGATAAAATCTAGGCTGTTAATGATAGGTTGAAATGAAAGGGAGTTTCAAAGAAACAAAGCTTTGTAGCTAGTTTGGGGAGTACGAGTGAGGGAAGTGCATGGTGGGGACAATGGCAGCAGCGAGGGAAAGATGGTTGCAGCTAAAATTGCATCAGTGAAAAATAACAATTCATTCCACAGATTCATATTTACTTTGCATACTCCAACAACACAGTGCTATATTCAATCTTTCACCAATAATTAGGATGATTCTCAATTTTTCAGCAGAAAAGTTCCAATAAATTATGTTATTACACATCAAGAGACATTAAGATACCAGTTTATTCTCATTCATAAAAGCAGATTTATCTAAATCACATATCACAAAGGCAGTACCATTAAATAAGCCATACTTTAAAATGACTTTATCTTGTTTTTCAATTGACAAGAATGTGATAGTCAGTGAGAATTAAGGCTGTGGAACTAGTAGAGGAGGATAGAGGGGTGTGGTGTGAATGCCAGTAAGAGTCGATGTACATATCCATTTAATCATGACAACACTTTATTCATACACTGTGACAAATATGGAGTGCTGATTGAAGACTACCATACCGGTGAAAAGTCCAAGTGGCATGCCTGAAACTTGCTGGTGTTGCAAGAAGAGAGATTATTATCCGGTAGAGGAGTATGTCATGGAGACTTTTACAAAGGGTATATCTATAATTCATACGTAAATCAGTGGTGATTGATGGGAACAAGCTCAGGCCTAATATATCTAGTTATAATTTGCCATTTATTTCCAGAGTTTGATTATGCTCTGAAATGCTTTGGAATGTTCTTTGGTATTGATAATACCTTATGAATGTGGTGGTTTTGTTACTGAGACAAGTGTTTAGGGAGAAAATCCCAACCTGTGGAAACAATGTGGCTGATCACTGCCTCTGCAGGTCAAGTGGAGGGGGGAGCCATTTTAGATTAGAGCTTGAATAGCAAAAAGTGCAAGCAGAGGTGCAAGGCAGCAGGAAATCATGGGAGAATTTATGCGTAAATAGGAATGCACTGATAAGTCACAAACACGAAAAATAATTGAAAGAGAAGGATACGGTTCTTCAAAATACATCAAGGTAAATTACAGTATTAAAATTCATTTCAGGTTTCAAGCTTTAGCTAATACAATTAA
Organism: Mobula birostris; assembly: GCF_030028105.1. NCBI lineage: Eukaryota > Metazoa > Chordata > Chondrichthyes > Myliobatiformes > Myliobatidae > Mobula > Mobula birostris. Next base: position 88,893,685 of record NC_092379.1, on the reverse strand, counting down.
CAAAGTGATGAAATATTGTTTACATTGTGTAAGAAATTATAAATGGGGAAAAAATAAGCTGTATCTCAAAACAAAGGCTGGATAAGATGAATTGTCTGGCTCAGGAAGAAAATGCTGAATGCATACTTAATTATTTTTGTTGAGCTGCAATTTTAATTTTCAAATGACTTTATTATTCTCAATTGGGTATTTATTACCGGAAATAAAGACATAACATAAAGGTAGGAAGGCAGAGCTCTTAGAGGAGAATTACCAGGATCCTGCCTGGATTAGAGAGCATGTCTTATGAGGAATGGTTGAGTGAGCTAGGGAGTTTCTCTATGGAGCAAAGGGCAATGAGAGTTGACTTGCTAGAGGTGTGCACGATATTAAGAGGCATAATTGGAGTGGACAGACTCCATGGGCTGAAATGGCTAATAGGGGGCATAATTTTAAGGAGGTTGGAGGAAAGACAGAGATAAGATTTATTTGAACAGAGTGGTAGCTGCATGGAGTGCATGTAGGTGGTGGTAGAGACAGATACATTAGGGACATTTAAGAAACTCTTAGATAGGCACACGGATGATGTAAAAATGATGGGCTATGTAGCAAGGAAATGTTAGATTTATCTTAGAGTAAGTTAAACTGTTGACACGATGTCGTGGGCTAAAGGGCTTGTACTGTGCTATGATGTTCTCTGTTTTATTTATAATTAGACCAAGCTGTGATTATTGATTTTTCAACTTTTCATTCATTATTGGTCCATAGCACATCTTGCTCATTCTGATGAAATAGTCATCACCTACAGAGTACTATTTTCTGGTCACATCATTATTATTCCTGCCAACAGCTTGCAATTGTGCCTTTAATACATATCCATAAAGAACAATTATAGTTCAGATCCTTGCATGCCTCTCAATTAATGCTATAATGCAGTAGCCCAATCTCAAGCAACTCCTAAGTGAATAAAGTCTTGAACATTGCAATGATCTCTTAAAACTTATAGCACAGTTCCACTGCATGATTAGCTCATTTGGATCCCTCAGGATCCAATGTTTCAGTTGTGTCCCTTTGCACTCCTCTAAACTCAGGTGTGTACAAGTCCTGTCCGACAACCTTTCCTCATAAGACAAACTGCTATTCCAGGTAAGCCTTCTCTGAATTGCTTCCAATTCATTATCAGCCCTCTTTATATAAGGAGGCCAATACAGTACATTATACTGCAATTGTAAGCTCAACCATATACAAATGAAACAGGCCTTCTCTACTTTAGTACTGTATTCAATTCCCCTATCAATGAATGCTCATACTCCATTCACTTTTGTAATTACTTTGTGTAACTACTTAAATGAGCATTTGATAAATCATGCACTAGAACATCCCAGATCACCATGCATTTCAACTCTTGCAATCTCTATGCTTTCTGTTTTTAATTTTCCAAAACATGAGATTTTTCTCATATATTATACCATTTGTTAGATCTTAGCACATACACTTAACTTATTTATATCCTGTTGTAGCCTCCTTTTGTTTTCACAATTTAATTTCCTGCCTCTGCTTCTGTCATCATTAAATTTTACAACCATACCTTTGGTGTTTCCATCCAAGTCACCTACACAAATTATAAAAAATTGAGGCTCCTGGATTAGAGAGCATGTCTAGGAAAGGTTGAGTGAGCTAGGGAGTTTCTCTGTGGAGCAAAGGGCGACGAGAGTTGACTTGCTAGAGGTGTGCACGATGATAAGGGGCACAAATGGAGTGGGCAGACTCCATGGGCTGAAATGGCTCATAGAAAGAGATAAGATTTTTTAGAACAGTGGTAGATGCATGGACTGCATGTAGGTGGTGGTAGAGACAGATACATTAGGGACATTTAAGAAAATCTTAGATAGGCACATGGATGGTGTAAAAATGATGGGCTATGTAGCCTCATCATTAAAAACTCCTGATGAGCAAAAGACCCATTTATGGCTCCATTCTTGTTTTTCTGTTCGTCAGTCAATCTTTTATCCAGGGCAATATATTGGATCTACAGTTTTTATTTTGCACAATAACATTTGACGCACAACTTTCTGGGAATTTTAGCGAATCACTACTTCTCATAATCCACTATGTGTGTCTCTTCTTCAAAGAATTGGTCAATCATAATTTCCCTTTTCGCCAAAAAATGTTGACTAAAAACACTGTCAACATAACAAATGCTATAGAAGCCATACTACTTGTTGGGGGGAGTGGAGCATTCTGAATAATTCCCAGTGAAAATTAATCTGAATAATGTTAGACTAACAATAGTAGTGGTAATCAAGAAATGTGAAAAGACTTATTTAGTTAATCTGTACTATTTTGGTGTGTACATTGTTCTCTAAGTGGAAAATTACCAATTATTTTCTAGAGTATTTTGGGTTGGAAGGTAGTAAACAACAGATGACTGAGTAAAGCTAACAGCACAGGAGAAGCAGCTAAGATGCTTGAAATTACACCTAGAACATAAATCCATACAGTACATACATAAACCTTTTGTTAGCATACAGCATGAAACTCAATTATGTAAATTATAATATATATTTATCAGAAATTTTCCACATTTCACTGAATGTTCTCTGCTCTTTATAGGCAATGCCTTGGGATTAGACAAATGCGTTAATTCCCCTTTAATTAAAAATATAGTTGAGATTTGTTCAAAAGAAAAATTGACTGAACTTTAACAAATATAACTATACTACACATGTTGGTAAGCATTTAATTAATCAGCCTGCCTTGTTTGCCGCTTACACTAACAGGCACCACGGAGTTCTCTGGAATAATAAACAAACATTAATGTGATTTCACTGGATATTGCCACAATACTTGCTCAGAGGTTATAGGTTTCTTCAGATAAAAAAAACAAACTGAAGCAAGTATAACAGGTGCGATAAAATAATACTGTCCTTCACTTAGTGGCAGCTGATATTGTATTCCATATCTACCAAATGTCACTGGTTTTAGAGCAATAGGATTAGCAACTATTCTTTTAGCATTATTATCTTGCTTAGGAGATGATAGGCAGTTTATAAAATCACAAGGAACAAGCATTTCAGAACAGTCTTCACGTTCAGGCTTGCTATCGTTCCAACTATCTTTCTCAGTAGAATATTAAGGGCACCTGCAGCAGGAAGAAAAGGTTTGCAACCAGGACCCAGTAGTGCCTTTGTAAGGCTTGTTCCCAGTTCTCCACTCTATATATTACAGCAAGCACCCCTCCCTCCCCATCACCCTCAAGATGGGTGTCCCCCAGGGCTGTGTGCTGAGCCCATTGCTGTACACATAACTGTACACTCAAACACCCGAATAATCATATTATCAAGTTTGCCAATGACACAACAGTGCTGGGGCTCATCAATGATTAGACGGCCTACTGAGAGGAAGTGAAAGAGCTTGAGGCCTGGTGCCTGGCAAATCGTCTCTGACTCAATGTCAACAAGACAAAAGAGATAGTGATTGATTTCAGGAGAACTCGCACCACTCACATCATTCTTTACGTTCGCAGCACAGCAGTGGAAACTAAGTCTTTGCAAATGCCTGGCAGTGCACACCTCACACAGCCTGGTAGTTTCAGATCATACTCTACACAATCAGGAGAGCTCACAAATGCCTCTACTTTCTGAGGAAGCTGAAGAGAGCTGGACCGTGCACATCTATACTGACATCCTTGTACAGGTTGCGCAGTAGGGAGCATCCTAACATGCTGTATTACTGTGTGGTACGGAAACTGCACTGCAGCGGACAAGAAGGCTCTACAACAGGTAGTCACAACTTCCCAGTGCATCACCAACACCATCCTACCCATCATTAAGGACATATGGTATGTGCAGAAAGGTGCTGGATAAAGACCAGCAACATCATGAAGCATCCCACCCTGCTCATGCTCATGGATTGCCTGTTCTACTCTCACCAGGGAGGTGACTACCTAGCATCCACACCAGGGACACCAGACTCAAAGGCAGATACTTTTCCCGAGCAGTAAGGTGGATAAACACCTCCACCCCACCATAAACCCATCATCACTTCCTTATCATTTTCTGTCAGAGTCACTTTCTGTGCCTAGCCACACTTTATACAATCAATCTATGTATATAAGCTAAATTATGTATTTACATATGTTGTATTTTTATTATTGCATTTTTTATCTTATAGTGTATTCATTGTGCTGCATTGGATCTGGAATAACAATTATTTTGTTCTCCTTTATACTTGTGTAATGGAAATGACAATAAACAATCTTGAACCTTGAAATTGAAGGAGGGGTAAACATGGATTTGTGAAAAATCTGAACAGTTTTAATGGCATTTTTAGCTTAATGATTTGATTGTGCATATAAAGGTAATGATGTTATCAAATATTGCAAATTCTATCAATGCATTTTGGGGCCTAATATCAGTAATTGGGATGCAAGGTATTCCAGATATCTTTTGAAGTGTTTTAAAAGAATTGCATAGTTGAAATATGTCAAATCAATTGAAAATTATTTGTTAATCCCACACTATAAATAGTATACAGCCATGTAACCTTCCCCACAGCCTCGCCGCAATATCATGCTGAAATAAACACTTCTTTCTTGGAGAGATTCAATGTGCGGAAACAAATATCACAGGTTGAAATATATAGTTTATCTCCGGATGTCATCCTCAGCAAAGGGACAACCTCAGGCTACACAGATATAAACACACAAAATGCTGGAGGACTCATCAGGTCAGGGAACATCTATGGAAATGGATAAACAGTTCACGTTTTTGGCCAAAGCACTTCTTCAAGACTGGAAAGGAATCAGAATTAGAATCAGGTTTATTATCACCGGCATGTGACGTGAAATTTGTTAACTTAGCAACAGCAGTTCAATGCAATACATAATATAGAAAAAAATAATAAATGAAATAAAAATAATAAATGAGTAAATCAATTACTGTAGATGTATAATGAATAGATTTTAAAAAGTGCAAAAAACAGAAATACTGTAATATTTAAAAAAGTGAGGTAGTGTCCAATGTCGATTTAGGAATTGGATGGGAGAAGGGAAGAAGCTGTTCCTGAATCACTGAGTATGTACCTTCAGGCTTCTGTACCTCCTACCTGATGGTAACAGTGAGAAAAGGGCATGACCCGGGTACTGGAGGTCATTAATAATGGACGTTGCCTTGCTGAGTCACTGCTCCCTGAAGGTGTCCTGGGTACTTTGTAGACTAGTACCCAAGATGGAGCTGACTAGATTTACAACCCTCTGCAGTTTCTTTCAGTCCTGTGGAGTAGCACCCCCCCCCCCATACTAGACAGTGATGCAGCCTGTCAGAATGCTCTCCACGGTTCTATAGAAGTATTTGTTAACATACCAAATGTCTTCAAACCCCTAATGAAGTATAGCTGCTGTCTTGCCTTTTTTATAACTACATTGATGTGTTGGGACCAGGCTAGGTCCTCAGAGCTCTTGACACCCAGGAGCTTGAAACTACTCACTCACTCCACTTCTGATCCCTCTATGAGGATTGGTGTGCCAGAATGAAAATGTGGGGGAGGGGAAGGAGGACGAGCGACGAGCTAGAAGGTGATACATGAAGCCAGGTGGGTGGGAAAGGTAAAGGGCTGGAGAAGAAGGATTCTGATAGGACAGGAGAATGTATCATGGGAGAAAGTGGAGGGGCACTGGGGGAGGTGATAGGCAAGTGAGGAGAAGAAGTTAGAGGCTAGCGTGTAGAATAGAAGAAGAGGGAAGAAGGCGGGAACAAAAAAATACTAGAAGGAGAAATGAATGTTCATGCTGTCAGGTTGGAGGTTAAGTAGACAGAAAATGGGGTGTTGCTCCTCTATCCTGATAGTGACCTCATCATGGCAAAGGAGGAAGCCATGGACTAACTTGTCGGAATGGAAATGGGGTTTGGAATTAAAATGGTTAGCCACCGGGAAATACCACTTTTGGCAAATGGTGCGGAGGTGTTTGACAAGGCGGTCACCCAATTTACATTGGGACTCACCGACGTGGAGGAGGCCACATTGGGAGCACCGGATACCATAGACAATCCCAATAGATTTTCAGGAGAAGTACTGCCTCACCTGGAAGGACTGTTTTGGGGCCTGTATGGAGGTAAGGGAGGAGTTGAATGGGCAGGTGTAGCTTTTCTGTCACTTGCACGGAATTGTGCCAGGAGTTAGATTAGTGGGAAGGGAGAAATGGACAAGGGAATCAAAGAGGGAGAGATCCCTGTGTAGAATGGTGGGGGAAGGTAAAGATGTGCTTGGTGATAGGGTCTCACTGAAGATGGCAGAAGTTGTGGCGAATGTGTTGAATGCGCAGGCTCATGGGAAGGTAGGTGAGGACAGGAGGAACTCTATCTGTGTTCGGACAGTGGAAAGATGGAGTGAGCATGAATGTCTGGGAAGTGGAGGAGATGCTGGTGAGGTCAATAGTGAAGGAAGAATACCCCATTCTTTGAAAAAGGGAGACATCTCTAATGTTGTGGAAGGGAAAGCCTCAACCTGGGAACAGATGTGGCGGAGACAAAGAAACTGAGAAAACTCCATTTTTGTAGGACATCGGGTGCGAGAGGTGTAGTGAAAATAGCCATGGGAATCAGTAGGTTTATGAAATAAATCAGTAGACAGATTGTCTCCAGGGATGCAGACAGAGAGATCAAGAAAGGGGAGGGAGGTGTCAAAAATGAACCAAGTGAATTTAAGGGCAGGCTGGAAGTTGGAGGCAAAGTTGATGAGCTCAGCACTGGTGCATGAAGCAGCACCAATGTAGTCATCAATGTAGTGCAGGATTGTAAACTTCTATGAACTCCTGTGCCAAAATGTGTGGAAAATCAACAATAATTCACTGCACAGTACCATTCTTTAAATCAATTTCCTTGTAAAATTAGGTCACCTTGAATGTCAACATAAGGAATTTGGGGACCTCGACTGTCCATAATGCATAACAATTCACTTTTGATTCTGAATTAATCAGCTGCAAAGGGATGAATAATCTGGTCCAGTTAAAAGTCCACCTTCAACTGGAAGTGACCAACTTCCTTCAACTCGTGTAAATTCAGATACTAGCTAATGACAGGTATGCTCTACTCAGTAGTTATAATACTCCCGTTAAGGCACAAAATTGTCAAAGGTACTTGCTCAGACAGTATTTTCTGGAAACTTTTATTGACATTGTTTATTGCTTTGAAAATAAATAATTGTTTCCAATGATCAGCTTAATATTCACTATGTCAAATGCATGGTTCAGACTTGTCACAGTCAAACACTTTTCCTAAGTGCACTTCCTCAATTTGTACATGCCTCATCTATTTCTGCTAATTGCAACATACACAAATGTTGAACTCAATAGGCCATGGAAAAGAGCAGACAGTCTATGTTTCAGGCTGAGACCCTTCATCAGGACAGCAAAAACAGAGACGAGAAGTCAGTATAAGGAAATGGGGGAGGGGAGGCAAAAGTGCAAGTTAGTAGGTGATAGATGAAACCAGAAGAGGGGAAGGGGTGAGGTAAAGTCGATTGGTGAAAGAGATACAGGGCTGGAGAAGGAGGTATCTGATAGGGGAGGACAGATGGCCATGGAAAAAAGGGAAGGGGGAGGAGCACCAGAGGGAGGTGATGGGCAGGTAAGGAGATAAAGTGAGAGAAGGAAATGGGAATAGGGAATGGTGTAGGGGAGGGAGCAACTACTGGAATGATCCCTTCTCCTGTCTTCAACCCTCTTCCTCTTCCTGGACACCCCGCTCTAGTCTTCTGCCTGCTCTGAATCTTTTCATTGCCAACTGTCCACAAGACATCACTGTCTTGACTTTGCTACTCCTCCGTCCAATTCTAATTTCTCTCCTTCCGAATGCACTTCTCTCCTCTCTCTCCACACTAATCCTAACCTCACCATCAAACCTGCAGATAACTGGGGTGCTGTCGTCATCTGAAAGACTGACCACTGCCTTGCTGAGGCCAGATGGCAACTGTCAGACATCTCCCCTTATGTATCTCTTGAACAGGACACCACTAAGGAGCACCAGATCATCGTCACCTGCGCCATCACTGACCTTATTAATTCTGGGATCTCACATCCACTGCCACCAACCTCATAGTTCCCTTAACCCACACCTCCCATTTCTACCTCCTACCCAAGATCCACAAACCTGCCTGTCCAGGTGAACCATTGTTTCTGCTTGTTCCTGCCCCACTGAACTTATATTTCCATACCTTGACTTTTTTTTATGCCCCCTGGTTCAGTTCCTTCCTACCTATATCCATCACACTTCACACATTCTTGATCTTTTCAATGACTTCAAGTTCCCTGACCCGCATTGTCTCATTTTCACTATGGATGTCCAGTCCCTGTACAACTCCATCCCCCATCAGGAATGCCCTAAAGCTCTCTACTTTCTGTTCACTAGATCCAAACAGTTCCCATCCACCACCACTTTGCTCCGTCTGGTAGAACTGGTCCTCACTCTCAATAATTTCTCCTTTGACTTCTCCTACTTCCTTCAAACAAAAGGTGTAGCCACGGGCACACGCATCGGTCCAAGCTATGCCTGCCTTTTTGTCGGCTACATGGAACAGTCTGTGTTCCAAGCCTACTCTGGTATCACTCCCCAACTTTCCTAATGCTACATCAACAACTGCATTGGTGGTGTTTCTTGCACCCATGCCGAGCTTGTTGACTTCTTCAACTTCGCCTCCAACTTCCACCCTGCCCTCAAATTCACCTGGTCCATTTCCTATACCTCCCTCCACTTTCTCGATCTCTCTGTCTCTGTCTCTGGAGACAGTTTATCTACTGATACCATTTATAAACCCATTGATTCTCATAGCTACCTGGACTATACCTCTTCCCACCCTGTCGTGTCCCTTTCTCTCAATTCTTCTGTCTCCATCTCAGCTGCTCTCAGGATGAGGCTTTCCATTCCAGAACTCATGAGATATCCTTCTTCTTCAAAGAAAGAAGCTTGCCTTCCTCCACCATCAAAGCTGTGTTCACCCACATCTTTTCTATTTCATGCATGTCTGCCCTCACCCATCCTCCCACTACCCTACCAAGAATAGGGTTCCTCTCGTCCTCACCAGGCTTCACACCCTGCACATAATTCTCAGAAACTTCATCCATCTCCAACAGGATCCCACCACCAAGCACATCCTTCCCTCCCCCCACTTTCCACTTTCTGCAGGGTTCACTCCCTATACAACTCCCTTGTCTACTCAGCGCCCTCCTCTGATCTACCTCCTGCTTCACCTTGCAAGTGGGACAAATGCCACAACTGCCCCTGCACCTCCTCCCTCACTACCATTCAGGGTCCCAAACAGACACTTCACCTGCAAGTCTGTTGGGGTCATCTACTGCATCTGGTGCTCCCGATGTGGCCTCCTGTATATCGGTGAGATCCAACATAGATTTGGAGCCAGCTTTGCTGAGCGCCGAAGCTCCATCCACCAGTAAAAGTGGGATCAAGCAATGGCCACCCATTTCAATTCTACTTCCTATTACCATTCTGTCATCTGTCCACGGCCTCCTCTACTACCACAATGAGGCCACACTCAAGTTGGAGGAGCAACACCATGTATTCTATCTTGGTAGCCTCCAACCTAATGGTATGAATGTAATTTCTCAAACTTCTGGTAATTTCTCCCCCATTCCCATTTCCCCCTCTTACGTTACCTCCTTACCAGACCATCACCTCCATCTGGTGCTCCTCTCCTTCAATTTCTTCCATGGCCTTCGGTCCTTTCCTATTAGTTTCCCCCTTCTCTGGCCCTTTATCTCTTTCACCACTCGACTTCCCAGCTCTTTACTCCACCCCTCCCCCTCTTCCGGTTTCACCTATCACCTACTACCTTGTACTTCTTCCACCCCTCCCTCCACATTCTTACTCTGACTTTTCATCTCTTTTTCTTCCAGTCCTGATAAAGGATCTCAGCCTGAAATGTCAGCTGTTTACTCTTTTCCATAGATATTTCCTTGTCTTCTGAGTTCCTCTAGCATGTTATATACAAACATTCCATGTGTTCATTTCTGTGGATGCTGCCTCACCTGATGAGTTCCTCCAGCATTTTGTGTATGTTGCTTTGGATTTCAAGCATCTGAGAATTTCTTGTGGTTGTTTCTGCTCATTATTTTATTGCACAGCCAAAGGGTTATCCATCCAGTTAGACCGTTGCGATGTTCAAGAAAAGATGCTTCACACTTTAATATTCCTCCTTTAAATTGTAACATTGCAGGGCAGATGTACTAATTATTGCTTTTTATTTTAGAAACTTTGATTTTAGTACCATACCTTGAGATTGTCCCCAAAACTATTTTGTCTTTTTTGGTATGAAAGTGCCTTTACTATGTCTGATGGGTGAAGAAAATACATACTCGGTTATTGAGCTGCTGTAGTTCCACCAAACTTTGTAGTTTCACTGCATCCACTTACACGATTCTCCCTCAACTTAGGCTGGATCTCTGCAAAAGTTTTCACCTGCAGCAAAACCAGTAAAACTTCTTGCCTGTGAAGTTTCATTTAAATTTAGCTCTTCTCCAGACTCAGTGGACCTTTGAATGACATTGGTCTATTGTGGTTTTGAATGATCCTAGCTTTTCTCCAAAACCTATGGCATTATCAGTGATAACTTCTAATCCCCAAATTCTCTCTACCTACTCATGTACTTTTCAATAGAAAAATTCTGACACAGAGCTGATCCTGAATATCATTCACCTCCAACAAAATGGAAAGTAGTTAAATATGAGCTCAAATTCAGTGTTGAAAAACTATTTTGCACATCTCGAAGAATAAAACTCCACCCCAAAGAAGCTACATTGTGTATTGATGGCAGTGAATAATACTCCTTGCAACAACCTATTCAAGTTCTTGAGATTAAAACATGCATTTTTTCTTGGATATTGCATCAGTTCAATAGTAACAAGATCTTTGATTTAATGCTGGAGCCGAAGTATTTTCTGCAATGACATTATATACTGCCTCTTCCAGTGTATATCTTAAAGACTAGCATCTTAATAGTTACTGGAGATGTTCATCAAGCCTGATTTAATATGTTCTGTTAAGCTGTCTAGTTCCATTACCAAATATGTGAAGATATCATAGCATTAAACAATCATTAGTTGCTGGCTTATAGTCATTTAATGTTAATATTCCAACTGGTAGTATTCCATTAATTGCATTATCATTCTACTTGACGATATCTATGCTCTAGCATGTTTTTATGCCCAGAGGTCTTATATTATGAACAAATTTACAGTCTAATCTACATCTATAGTCACCATATTGTGCCAATTATTGTACTGACCTAATAATGGGAAAATGAGCTACGTGACAAGATATAATCACACAGTTAAATTATTAAGTTTTAAACCTTTTACCACTTTCTTCTATAAATAAAATGAAATTACAGTACATTGGATTCCCACATGAAATCTCAGATAGTTCCCTGACTAATTTAAATGAAAAGCACTGCCGTTATTTCTAGTTTCTGACTGCTTAGCTTAGCTGTGTTCAAATGACACACATCAAAGTTGCTGGTGAACGCAGCAGGCCAGGCAGCATCTGTAGGAAGAGGTGCAGTCGACGTTTCAGGCCGAGACCCTTCGTCAGGACTAACTGAAGGAAGAGTGAGTAAGGGATTTGAAAGTTGATTTGAAAGCAGTCAGCAAACCCCTCCAACTTTCAAATCCCTTACTCACTCTTCCTTCAGTTAGTCCTGACGAAGGGTCTCAGCCTGAAACGTCGACTGCACCTCTTCCTACAGATGCTGCCTGGCCTGCTGCGTTCACCAGCAACTTTGATATGTGTTGCTTGAATTTCCAGCATCTGCAGAATTCCTGTTGTCTGTGTTCAAATGATTTGTTTTCATAGGCTTTTTGTTTGCAAAATAATTGTTCGGTCTCCTCTTCTTAAACATACTCCCAAAAGCAGGACCTAATTCTCTTCTGCGGAACTCATGTTTCCTCCCTCAGTTCCGATATTCTTTGGTCCATTTGTGCAGCTTCCACTTCTAGCCTGAGAGATTTCCTTTAGTTCATGTATTCCATTCACATTCTCTCTCATTGACTTGCTAATTATGTTAGGCTGAAATGACACTCTCTCCTGCATGACAAATCTCATTTGTTTTTCTATTACAAATTGGCTTCTCGAATCAACCTTCCCTGCACTCTTAAGACTGCAATTCCAAACACAAGTACCTCTAAATATTTCTTGTGATGCAGTTGCATGAAGCTCTCAACATCTGGTGAATTTTAATAACATCATTCTGTATTGATCATATGATTCACTGGTGATTTGACCTTTCTTGTTAAATTGATACATCACAACAGGATGAAGATGCATGATTGACACCTCACAGGACGTTGCCCCAACACAGGTACTAATTTATGCTCATCTCAGCATTTGGTCCAGACTATCCAAATGTGGTCTGCTGTGTATCACAAGTAGGGCATCTTGCTGCCTGGACTCATTGCATCACCTGCTCCAGTTCTATTGCTACAATGTAATTCTGCTAATCTAGTTTGTATCTATCTCCTCCAGTTTCCTGCAACTTTACTATAATTTGGTTTGCAAGTCTGAAGTGACATGAGAATACTCTTCAATGCCAGGATTGATACATTTTAAAAACCACATGACCAGCTTCATGACATTTGCCTAATCCAAATGAGAGACACTTTAAACAATTACGCCCAGCATCACTACCATCTCATATTAATTCTTCCTTAATTATTAGGTCGGGAAATATTTGTTGCAAAGACGGTTTAATTTTTACGTAATGTAAAATAATGTAACTAATGTCAGGGTTTGCTGACTGCTTTGTTGGACACCCAAGGATCCAATGTAAAGTAAACCCATTCATGAGATGTCCTGCTGTCCATTGTAATAGTATTTACTCTTAAGCTTATGGATCTCTTTACAGTGTTGAGTTAAGCATCTTGTCTAATTCTCTGAATTCTGATGAAGGTGTGGAGTCCTATGTAGGATCCACAGATACTACAGAATAGGATGGGTGCTACTTGATGGAGCAAGTGTATGATAATTGTGATACATTTGCTATTCTGCACTTTTTCTGCTGTTTATTGCTGTGTATGAACTTTACAAGCTCAACTATACTTCACACATATTAATATAGCCTGCACACAACAAACATTTGATTAACTATTATTGAATTAACTATTAGAGAACTATTAACTATTAGAGAATTGAATATCATTTATGGAGGTGATATCAAATGAATTGAAATATATTTGGGAAATTACCACACTAGCAAACTAATCAACATAACAAGATTTCAGTTAAATGGGACCCAGAGCTCATTAAGAATTGTGCCTGCAAACTTCCCAGTACGGGAGCTTCACACAATTCACTAGAGAATCAATAAATCTCACCCTAGAGAAACCTAAATCAATAATAAAGCAATTAACACATTTACAGCCGACTTCTCTACTTTGCAATTAAATTAACAGCAAATACAGATATACAAATTATAGACTGAAGGTGATGTAGGGTAACAAAAATAGTGGAGATAATTCTGACATGTCTTCATTGCATAAAAACTATTGTATTTAAAGCAATGTCTTGGCTTTATTTCTAACAGCTCATTTAATGCTACTTGTACTAAGCCATGTTGGGAAATTTGTCCACATAGTAAGTTATCATTTGTGGTACAGTTGCAATGTGCACCATACAGATGTAATTTGTAAAGGGAGACATTTTATGCAGCATGGATAAGTCATAGAATAAATTATTGTTAAGAGAATACTCAAAGCTCCTGAAGTGCTGTACATTGACAAAAAGGTACATTGGTTGACTATGAATAATTCTGTCAAATTAAGCTATATCTATAACAGGATATATACACTGAGCAGGATTGAGTGTAAACAGTTTTACTACTACATTTCGCTCTCAAGACACAAACAACATGACAATGGTGTCTCCCATTTTGTTGACATATTCCACAGAGCTCTCATTTAAAATGGGTGCAGCTCAGCTTCCAATTGCATGAAAAACACTAGAAATCCTAAGAAATGTACATTACAACAGCCTTTGTGATATCTGAGCACAACTTGCCATTTCATATACTAGCTTCAGAGAAAAGTCAATAGATTCATGGTTGGCAATTCCACCACCAAGAAATAATACCACATGTGCTTTGGTCGATAACTATATAGCAGCACCTTTTTCCATGGCATGGAAGTAACTTAGTTTTGATGTTTCCAGAGCAATTATTATGACCGATAATCCATATGGGATAAGTAATGAGACAGATCTTTTTCCTGACTTTTGCTTGAAAGGGTTACACGTGGACAATCTTCCGAGTGTTCCACATGGGCAAAAATTTGAAAATAAGACATACTAAAGTATTATTTTTGTTGGTAGATTCTCTAACTTCAAATATTGATTTTTCTGAAACAGAAGAAATAGTTATTTATGTTTAGATCCTTATAATAGCTGCAGTCTTCTATAAGGTTCTTCTATTGTGAAGAATCTGATTTTTCATTGCTTATATTGGAGAATCTGAACAATACTTAGCATATTTTCAGAAGGGCAATACACAAAATTGGTTACATGAACAATTAATATAATGTGACAACATAATCATTAATGAAGATACAAAATGGAGCCTTGAATGTATCATATGCGCAAACTATGCTTTATGATTTTCAGTGGCAAAAAGGAAAAAGTGCAAAATAACCTTGTCATAATGTCACACAGAGTAAGTGAGCAAAATGATTGACTAGTTTTGTTCTGCATTTCCAATTTTCTCTCCATGCCTTCACTGAAGCTGTATGTGTACAGGGTGGCAATTAATCTTCTGGTACCTTGCCATTATTCATGCGTGACTAAGCTCATGTATGATCATCTTTTAGATCCTGACAATACCTAAATGTTCTTATTTCTATTAGAAACAATTGGATCACAGTCCAGGAAGAAAACCCCAACTTATGCTCATTCCTCAGTCCAAAAATGAAATACAGTACTTTTATCAATGCCTTTTTCTAAAAATCTTCAACTGAGAAATAATCATTGTATATTGTGAGGACTTTTGATCGACATGACTAAGCTCCTTGAACTGTGTAAACATATATAAGTCTGAGATACATGTGCAGTTTTATTCCCTATATCCTTATGGCACAATGGGAATCCTTTCACCCCTTTAACTCCACACTGACTTGCACAGCAATCTCATTCCTCCAATAAATTTTCCCTGTAATTTTTTTCTCCCCATTTCCGACACGAAGGATAATCTTTGGCAAGCAATCACAACCCATGTGGGATTTGGGAGAAAACTAAAGCAAACTGGGTAATCACCTTGGTCACAGGGAGAACCATAATTTGCCATCCATTCATTTCTCAGTGATCCTGTGACTGCTCTGTTCCTGCATTTACTGGCTATCTTTCTAGTGTATTCTGAATCAATTGAATTTGATCCATAGATAATACACAATAGACAAAAATTAGCCAAACATATTTGTTTTTAAACTTCCAGTGTACTATTGCTGGACTTCATTTAAAATGTCACATACTGCTTAAAAGTAATACCATTTGCTTACCATTCTGAACTAAAACTGAATGTAGAGTGCAGTTATTACTGGGGAGATACATCAGAAAGATTTCAGGGGCATTTGGAGCAGGAAAATGGCCAATACAGTTTAGACTGAGCAACTTGAACATTTGTTCTGGCAAAATCTGAAAACAAATTTGACAGAATGTTAACAGTAACAGTAAAAATAGTCTTTATACTGAACACTAATGGTAATGGACATATCAAATGATTAATTGAATAATTATAACACGTAATTTTGAAACATTTTCTGTTTAAGTGGCTTGTTATTTAGATAAGAATGCATTCCTTTTTAAACATCTTTACACTTCAGTCAACAGTTGCTAAGTGAGCCTGACACAGTTTTATAGAATTGGGAATAGAGAACAAATCTCTATCAAGCTGAATACAGACTAAGGTGTATTAACACACAACCATATATACAAGCAGACAATTGTTTGGTAAACCAAATATTACACTCTTCTCATATTCTGGAATCAATCTCAATTCTGATCTCTTTCCAAGATTTCACACTTTGACAGTGTAATTTTTTTTTCTAAACATTAAAGCTGCCAAGCAGTATTGTGTGCATGGCAGCATGTCGAGGTGATGTCTCATTGGAAATAACAAGCCCAGCTAAAAGATGTCACTTTGATAAATGCTTTACGTCACAGGCATCCTCTTTCACAGGTAACTGTAATGTTTTGCAACTCCAAAACATAAAAACCAATTGCAAGAGAAAGACAGGCATCCAGGAGAATGGGTCTTTTTTATTTTAATTTTTATTTTAAGCAAGGCACATGCTTATGGCATGGTATCATCATGACATATGCAATTCACATATTTTTACAGAAAACCTGTAATTAATTATTTAAACATACAAGAATACTCTTGTGTGATAACATCTGTCCTGACAAGGGGGCCACTCTGCTTGGAAGGTGAGACATGTGGCTGTGAGAACAATCTCAGGATCTGGGGCCTCCTCCATGGTTGTAGCGGGAGCTGGCTCTGGAACTGGTTCTGACAGCTCTGGGACATATTTCTTCTCCTTTTCTACTTCTTTCTTTCCTTTTTTTCTTTTTTTCCTTTCCCTTCTTCTTGTTTCATGAGTATCTCTGCATTTGCTAACTTCTCAAGAAATCAGGTCTTATTTATCCTCTTCTGTTTCCATGGCACTGATGTCACCCTCCTCTTTCCTTTCCTTCTTGTGCATCTTGATCTTGAGAAGGTACATTTAGTGGAGTACACTGGAGTATTTTAATACCTTTTATTGCTCCCTTTACAATCTGATCGCTCCTCCTGGATCTCCTGATTGCCTCCTGATCTCTCATCCACAACATCGGACAAATCCTCTGTTTTCGTATCTCCATTGACTCCTTTCATTTTGGCTTTCCATTCATCCAGCTGTGCTTTGGTTTTTGCATTTACTTTGACAAGCAGCTTTTTGTCTGCCGCTTGTAACTTGTGCAATAACCTTAATGCATGCAAAGTAGATTCTGGTTCTTTATGCGTACAAAAGCAGAAAGCTTGCAAACTTCCCGAAGCTTCTTGAAACTCTCTTCCAGCTTAAAACCAAGCCACATTTCACAAGCAACTTCCCGATCAACATAACAGAAGCTCTCTCAGATATGTTTGCCAACAAAAACTGCTGTAGTCGACCATTGTTTTCATCACTTTCATGATTCCTCAGAGCAACATGGTCCTTCCCTGGTCCAATATGCCTTCCAGCCAGAGACACAGAGGTTGGCACCAACACCTGTTTGCTTTCTGTTGGGCAATAGCGCATGGTGTACAGCCTGGGGACTGTTGTGGCATCCAGTACCTTTCTTAATTTGTTTTCAGTTGGCTATTACAGTTATATGGCGTGCAAATGGTGGATGGATCTCCAATCAAGTTGTAGTAGTCTCAACCAATCACATCCCATAATGCTGGCCTTTCTGTTTTTACCACAATCAAGCCTGATGTGGCTTGTTGGTTGTTGTATTTCACTGTTACAAATGTCATTACCACAGGAGTTATCTTTTCTCCAATACAAGTTCTTAGTTGGACATTTGTAGGCATCAGTTCAGTATCTTTGAAATACCATTCAAACTCATTTTGTGGAATGACAGAAACTGCTGAGTCAGAGTCATATTCTATTTAAATTAATTTGCTGTTCACTTCTGGTGTAAGCTACATTGCTTGTCTCAGGTTAGTTTTCACATTTTAAATTTTAAGGCTACTCAGACCTGTGTCACTCACATTATTTTCCGACTTTTCATCAATAGCTTACAGATTAGTGCTCTTATTGAAACTGCAACCTGACATTTTACCTTTCCTCTTCCCTGTGCAGCCCATTTATCTTTCTCTACCTGACATACTCTTCGTATGCTTCTGGTTTTGTTGCAATGTCTGCAAGTTTTGCCTTTGATGCTGAGATACATTCTAGGATGCACAGGAACACAGCATCAGTGATGTAACCTGGGGTCATCAGGTGTTTCAGGTCTTTCAACGTCAGAAAACCTTGCCCAGGTGACCCAGCCAGGTTTGATCAGTCCCTGGCTTGTGTCCCAGCAGCTCTGGTCCACAGGTCACACCTCTTGATCCATAGCCATCTGGAGGCGTGCTCAGCAGCCTTATTGATGGCCTTGATGGGTTTTCTCTTTACAGCTCCTGCAAAGCCAAGAAGAGAGTAGGTTCTTCAGAGTGAGCAGCGAGCAAAACCTCCACACCTCACATCTAGAGGTTTGCAATATGCCCTCCACCCATGTTTCTGGCACTACTTTACTAGCTCCTGGTATTTGGTCTTGTGCTCAAACATCTCCTCAGCCCACCACAATCACTGGCTTTAAGGCTTCTGACAGAATGACCATACCAGGCCTCAGTGATGATGATGTAATGAAGTCAGGGAAATTTAAGTGCTTGCCAAGATCGACTTTCAGTTGCCAGTCAGACACCATGGCAAGCAAGCCAGCTGGTGATCTGGGCTGAGCTTGTAGTTGGTTTTCAGTTTTCACCAAGGCTTTGGATTTTCTAGATTTGGTAGAGGTGCTTACGGTCGCTAATACCCATAGAGATATTTTCTGCTACTGCCTTCAGCACATGGTCATGGCAGCAGTGAAAGTGGCCTTCTCCCAGAGCTTTTGAGCAGCTGCTGAGAATACGTTCCGAGGTCCCTCTACCAGAGCTGAGAGGACGTGATGGGGCCTTGCTTTTGCCCTAGGCAAAAAGTTTTGCTGGACCAGGCAGGACATCGTACACAGCCTGGATCATGAATTCGTTACACTGGGATTCTGCCTGCCAGATGTTGAACCAGGAAATCTTCTGCTTCAGCACAGGCTCTCACCTGTACAAGTTCCCTGCTGCCCCATACCATCCTGGTGTACACACTTACTCAGCCGCTGTTTTCACCTCTTCCTGGACCAGTTTCCATCTGTTCCTGCCCTGGGCCATGCCAAGGCATGTTGAAGGGAAGCTGCCCAGCCCTGCCTGACCAGACGCTACTGTCCCTACCAGATTCTTGAGTCTAAGACTTCACTCAGCCATCTTCAGTGTGTCCTGGGCCTTCTACCTCCTGCCTGTCTGGACCTCAATGCCTGTTGTCAGGATTTTGGGGTCACTGAAATCTCTATGCCATCTTCTTCTGTATGGGAAACCATAAACTCCTCATTCAGGCTACTGAAGGGAAGCTTCAGTTTATTCTTCCCATACAGAACAATGCTGCTCAGGTTACATGGGAGGCCTAATCATCTTTGAAGGTATCCATTGATTTTTCTTTCAAGAATCTCAACTATTGGCATAGGAAGATCATATATCAACATTGTCTACGGAATTTGGGAGAGGATGCCATGCTTGTAGATGCAGGCCTTGAATTTGTCAGGTAGGCCCGACTTGTCCACACTGGTGAGCCAGACTTCTAACTCCTTGGTGGTCTTCTAAATGGCAGGCGCAACTCTTTTTTTGCTGTTTTCTGATCTTTTGTTTTATCTCGACCAACTTTCTCCCCTTGTGAAGATAAAAAAGAAATACGCTGCATTTTTTTTTAACTCTAATGTCTCGCTGCGAATCAACAGGTAGGTAGTTGACTTGGGTTCATTTAAAAACTTACCCATCACCATTGTCATGTCTCCAAAGTGTAAAAACTAACTGTAAGAAAAACAAGGGAGCTGAGAGATAATGTGTCCAGTTTCGTTTTTACTTTAAGCGAGGTGGGTGCATACGATGTGGTAGCATCATGATGTATGCAATTCACGTACTTTGTATATACAACCCGTAATGACTTATTTAAATGAACAAGAATACTTAATCAAACAATATTTGTTTACTAGCATTACAAAAGGGATGAGTTCAAATTTCCTTAAACTAAATAACAAAAAAACAGAAATTTTGGTTATTGGTAGAAATAAAAATATATCAGTCTTAGAAATAAACTTGATCATCTGGCCTTACAAATCAAGCCAGAAGTAAAGAATTTAGGCATTATTATTGACTCTGAGCTAAATTTCGAATCACGTATTAACCATATTATCAAGACTGCTTTCATTTAAGGAATATTGCGAGCATTCAATTTCTTATAACAGCTCAAGATACAGAAAAATAGATACAGGCTTTGTTTTTAGCCGATTAGACTACTGTAATGCACTCTTTTCAGGACTGCCTAAGAAAGATATAAATAAGCTACAGCTTGTTCAAAATGCAGCAGCAAGAATCTTAACTCAAAAAAGAAAATCTGAGCACACTTCACTTGTTTAAGATGGTGCTGGTGAATCTTAGCAACTTATGGCTGGTGGCTAACAAAACAAGGAAAACGATGAAATACTTTGTTAACCACTCGTTTTCTGGTAAACAATCATCACAAACAATAGCCTGTAACTTCCTTCTGGACGTGGAAGCAATATGATGCGGCAGAACTGAGGTGAGGCAGTGGGCCTGTCACTGAGTGTGAGGAAGAGCCGAGGTTCGATTGATTTAAGCACTGGGCCAGAATGGAAAGGATGAGTCCAGGCCTAATCAAGGCAGCGGGGTCCGGGCCCCAGAACATATTGAAGCAACTGAACACAATGTTTGAACGACGATTTAAGCACCGGGCCAGATTGAAATGTAAGGGTGCAGGAACGGAGGCGGGGGACGGGCCAGTTCAGCTTGCTGCTCCACTCTGCACTGGACTATGGGTCTATGGACAAACTCTCTTTGTTGACTTCAGTTCAGAACGTTTTTTGCTTGCGTTGATTATTTACATGCCTTTTTTTTTCCTCTCTGCACATTGGGTGTTTGACGGCCTTTTTTTTTTGTTGTTTTTTTTTGGTTTCTTTGTTTTCTGGCTGCCTGCCAGGAGACTAATCTCAAGGACATATAATGTATAACAAATGTACCTTGAACTTTGGTTTTAGCATCAATACACTGGCTGCTTGTGTCCTTTAGGGTCAATTTTAACTGTACATAAGGCTCTAAGTAAACCAGCTCCTCCGTATATTTTAGAGTGTCTATCCCCTTACATCTTAGATTGTAATCTTAGTTCGGCGAATGCTGGTTTGCTTAGTGGTTCCTAGAGTCAAGCGTAGAGGAACTTGTGATGCCGCCTGTTGTTCTTATGCACCAAAACTCCTGAATACACTACCGATTGAGATACGCTAGGTTAGTTCTGTGGACTGTTTCAAAACACTCCATAAAAACCTAATTTTTTAATTTGGCCTACTTATAGGATTACTTAATACTTGCTGATGTTGATGGCATTTATATCATTTGGTATATTTGATTATATTTTATTTTATATAATGTTCATCTTTACTTATGATTTTTAATTTTGTCTCATATTTTATGGTTATATTGATTTATCTTTACAATCTATGTAAACTACTTTGAGCCTGCATCTTAATGTATGAAAGGAGATATCTAAATAGCTATTATTATTCATATATTTATAATATTAATAAAACCTTACTGAAATATTAAATACAGTACCAATACCACACAAAAAAAACAAAAACACAGAAAAAGTTGCTTCTAATTAAAAAGATGCAGATCAGGCCAGTAACTGGGGTACAAACACTGGGCTGACATTTCAGCACTGGGGGTGGGGGGGGGAATCTTCTCCAGTATGTGATACCACTATCCCATGGCCTCTTAGGTCAGGTACAATGGCATATTTTCATTCAGCTTGTTTGATACCTGGGACTTAGGTCATGAAGCAAAAGAGAGCATAAATCAACGCAACTAACTTCCAGTAAACACAAATGTGTTTTACTATTTCCCTTTACCATTCATCCAGTACATGTATGCACACAATGGCAAGGCGACATATCAGACATCTCACAACATGAGGATGTCACAAACAGCCAATGATCTAATCTTTGTCGCCATTCTGTCTTGTTGGTTTGGAAGTAAAGGTTACTGACTGAAAGCTGGGTGGAATTGCATGCCCCCGCTATATTATTCTTGTCCTAGCTTCTAAACATCAGCCGAGATAATGACATCCCATAATCTATGAGGATGTACGGGAGTGCACAAGAGAAGCACACTTCAATGATAAGAGCAATAGAAACATATTAACCTCATGAATAGAAATCTTTGCATGTTTAAACAAAAATAATAAAATAAGTGAATTCTGGAAATGCTCAAAATGCCAGGGAGCATTTAGGGAGACAATATTTCAGGTCAATAAACATCATTTAAAAATCTCTTACAAATGATATTACATGATCTTCTGTTTTTATCTTAGCTTTCCAGAAGTATTTTAATTTTGAACTCAACAAGAGACTTGGATCTGTAGCTCCACAGAGAAAATGATACATATACTGCCCTTTACAAACAAAGGGTTCCTTACTTACTCAGTGTACTGGCTAGCATATCAGACTAACGTAATTTTGAGTTGCTTACAATTTGGATTCAGAGGGTTTAAATATCTTTGCCTTTCTTCTGTCATGAAAGTAGTGGAGAAAGGTCACCTCTCTTCAAAATGCCTTGTTGTGGCTGGCAAAGCAAATTCTGGGACAATATAGATGAATTTGAAACACTCGAGGTGAAGTTGTGCAACCTTAATTTGTTTCTTCGTGAAATGGCTTGCTTCTTCAAATGTAGCAATGACATTGGAGCACCCTAAATCAATTCCAACTGTTCTCATTTTGGCTGCTGCAAATGATGCTAGCTCAAGTAAATACTGTTCCTGCAATCAAAATCTAGACATAAACAAGAGCAGGAAGTGGTGCATTAGTGGTAATGCTGATAATCCTACCTAGGAGCTGAAGAAGGTAAACTTTTATATCAATACTCACATGTGGTTATAGTGTTTTGAAAAACAACTCCCAAAGTTCAAAGCAATGTCCAACCATTTATCTGGTCATACGCTTCTTGTTTGTAGATAAAACAAAGTGCACACTAGATTTTAAATTTTAGAGCATGGTGAATCAGCAGGCGGATCTCGCAACACTATGCCCACTCACTCATGGTGCTCATTAAAACCGTACTGTATAAATATAACTTCAGTGCATTTTTTAAAAAGTATCATGAACCAGCACCACATTGACATTTAGGGGAGAAGAAGCACCCAGAAGAATATGTTGGTCTTATTGCAATGTTCTTATAGAGTACGTGTAAGGCAGACAGAAAGATGTTCATATTATAAATAACATCACATATTTCACATAGTTTAAAGTAGTCATGCCTTCATTGATATGGAGTTCAACAGTTCCATTTAATATCAGAGAAGGTATGCAAAATACAACCTGAAATTCTTACTCTCCACAGACATCCTCACAAAAAAGAAGAGAACTCCAAGGAATGAATGACAGGAAAAAAAAAACTTAAGAGCCCTAAAGCCCTTCTGCCTCCCTCCCACGCACAAGCAGTAGCAAAAGCATCACCCCTTCCCCTCCACCCCATTTATTCTAGCATAAAGTACCAGCATTCCCTCCAGCCATTATGCAAGTAACTGCAAAACCCCCAAAGAGAGAACTTGGTCTACAGTACACCAAAAACTAACTGTTCACTTGAACGCTTCAACATCTCACAGGCTCTCTCTCTCACTAACAAGGGAGAAGTTTGCTCCTTCCATAGTGAGATGGGAGACAAGCAGTCGCTATTTCGATGTTACAGTCATTCTGAAGTGTTGCTTTTTATTTTGAGCTCCCTGACTCGAGAACTGGCAGCAAACTCTCCCTCACCATTGGAAGAAAGAGAAAGAGCAATCGATCCCGAGTGCAGATTCTTCTGACAACTGGTCTCGCTGTCTTCAATGTTCTAGCTTCTGCTACGCTTCAGTTCACGACTCCAGTAAGAAATCGTTTCTAGAGGGGCGCGCAAGGCCCCAAAGGTGCATAACTTCTGGCTGCCCTTGGTCATACAGAAACTTGGCCAACTGGGAACATGCTGCCATGCAGAACCACACTTTTTGAGTGCCGCTGTAGATCAAAGATCCCAATAGGACTCCAGCCACCCTGTAAAGGAAAATAGAGACATTAGAATAGGAAGAATTTAATTGTTTCTCTGATGAGCTGGGAGAGGTAGCCCTCTGGCACCATCTTTAGCTCCACCCATTCCTTTAGAATATGAAGTATATTTTTCAGAGGCTGATATCACATAGGGAATCCTTAGAGAATCCATCTCTCTCTGCTTTATTGCAATTAACTTGTTTTCTCTTTTAAAATATGGCTTTTCTCATTAAGAAGTATCAATTTTTATGTAATTTCTTCTGATTTATTTTTGTAGAAGGATGCTGATAAGTTAAGTGAAGCAGTTTCAGGTATTCAGTGATGGGAAGGTGATGCTACAATTATGAGGACAGGATCTTAATCCGAGTTAAGTGGACAAAAATAAGAAATATAGATGGTTTATTCAGCTTTATATCACTTTGGTTTCAAGTTAATGTTGTCCAACATAGTTCTTTATTATTTTCATTCAGACAATATACTCAGGCAGAAAGGAAATGTTTAAGAACTATTGCTGGCAATCAAGACCCATAATAACATCGCAGCAAATAACTAAGAATAATTTTTATACATGCAATTTGTGGATCATAAAATTAACTTGTTTTCTTTTATCAACCTGAGATATTGCCTCTGTATCTCTTTCCACTGATGCTACCTGACCTGTTAAAAGGTTTCCACAGTTTTTGTAACATGGTCCTTTTCTCCCCTACTCTTTAAAAGGCCTCCATTCACAAATGACAGTTTTCTTGGTACCCATCGCACCATAACCTTAGGCTGACACATGCTTTTTTTCCCTCAAGGCACTATGTATTTTTAAAGTAATACACACAAAATGCTGGAGGAACTCAACAGGCCAGGCAGCTTCTATGGAAAAGAGTACAGTCAACGATTTAGGCTGAGGCCCTTCAGCTGGACTGGAGAAAATAAAGATGAGGAGTATGTTTAAAAGGTGTGGGTAGGGGAGGGAGAAACATAAAGTAATAGGTGAAACTGGAAGGGCGAGGGATGAAGTAAAGAGCTGCAAAGTTGACTGGTGAAAGAGATATAGGGCTGGAGAAGGGAGTATCTAAGAGGAGAGGACAGAAGGCCATAGAAGAAAGATGTCCATTATAAACAAAAAGACTCTAACAGCTACCTGGTCTATACCTCTTCCCACCCTGTTATTTGTAAAAAAAAAAATAATCCCCTTCTCTCAATTCCTCCATCTCCATTGCATCTGCTTACAGGATGAGGCTTTTCATTCCAGAATGAAGGGGATGTCCTCCTTTTTCAAAGAACGGGGCTTCCCTTCCTCCACAATTAAATAAATCTGCCCTCAACTGCATCTCTTCTATTTCATGCATGTCTGCCCTCATCCTATTCTCCCGCCACCCTACCAGGTATAGGGTTCCTTTTGTCCTCAACTACCGCCCCAGCAGACTCCACTTCCATCACATAATTCTCTGTAAATTTCGCCATCTCCAATGGGATCCCGCCACCAAGCACATCTTTCCCTCCTACCCCCCCCAGCTTTTCACAGAGATTGCTCCCTACATCATTCCCTTGTCTATTCATCCCTCCCCACTGATCTCCCTCCAGGCACTTATTCTTTCAAATGGAGCAAGTGCTACACCTGTCCCTACACCTCCTCCCTCACTACCATTCAGGGCCCTGAACAGTCCTTCCAGGTGAGGTGAAACTTTACCTGTAAGTCTGTTGGGATCATATACTGTGTCTGGTGCTCCTGGCATGGCAGCTTGTATATCGGTGAGACCCAACGTAGATTGGGAGACCGCTTCGCTGAGCACCTACACTCTGCCTACCTGAAGAAGTGGTATTGCCCAGTGACCACACGTTTTAATTCCACCTCCCATTCCTGTTCCAATATGTCTAGACATGGCCTGCTCTACTGTTGCGATGAAGCCACACTTGGGCTGAAGGATCAACCCCTTATATTCTGTCTGGTTAGCCTACAACCTAATGGCATGAACATGGATTTCTCAAATATCCGGTAATACCCTCTCCACCATTTCCCATTCCCCTTTTCCTTCTCTCATCTTATCTCCTTGCCTCCCCATCACCTTCCCTTGGCACTCCTCCCCCCTTTTCTTTCTTCCATGGCTTTCTGTCATCTTCTATTAGATTCCCCCTTCCCCGGCTCTGCATCTCTTTCATCAATCAACTTCCCAGATCTTTACTTCACCCCCTCCCTCTCAGTTTCACCTACCAATTTGTGTTTCTCCCCACCTTTTAAATCTACTCCGCATCTTTTTTTCTCCAGTCCTGCCAAAGGGTCTCGTCCCAAAACGTCGACTGTACTCTTTTCCGTACATGCTGCCTGGCCTGCTGAGTTCCGCCAGCATTTTGTGTGTTGCTCAGATTTCCAGCATCTGCAGATTTTCTCTTGTATGTGTTTTAAAAGTATGAGCTACTGCTCTGAGATTCTACAAATTTTAGGAACATACTTTTCCTGGGTTTGGCACCGATATGCTTGCATGCAATTAACATTGAAAATTAGTTGCTCAGTGGGAAGAGTTATGTTTTTATCCAACCAATAACTGCCAGTAATAGCCTGCAATCTATAACATCCATAAGTGATCAATAGTTCAAAAGGCATAAACAATCTTTTCATAAGACATGTGGGCCACACTCAGGGTGGGGACAAACATTGATGAAAAATGTGTTAATTCCCCAGATAGTGAGGTTGCACAGAGTTTTGCTGTAGATGATTTAATTTCATGGGGAAGGTTTCAGAAGTTTGGTTGGTTGGTACACAGGATGAAATGCTTTGTGCATACATGGCCCTACCAGAAGCCATGTTGACAGTGCCAAGGAACATTTAGGAGCTAAAAGACTTTAATGCAGAGTTTGGAGGACTGTCTTTTCCACATGGACCTCCATTTGCCCACTTGTCCACCCAACCAGAAAGTGAAGTCTAAAGTGTGGTGCCATAGTTTTCACTGCAACACAGATAGAAACTATTTAATATTTAATTGCTGCAGTGGAATACAAAGTGTAAAGAAACATTTAAGGCTGATTTATACTTGTGCGTCAAATGTACGCCATAGGTACGATGTAGGCATGAACCCTATGCCGTAGCCTAACGCGCACCTCTCCCAAAATGTAACTATGCGTTGTGGCGTCGCAAACTGCATCAACTATGATTGGTCCGCTTGGTAGCACCGCATTCCTCATACACTGCAATAGCTTGCCATTGGGCGACTGAAGGCCAGGGAAGGAACTCTGGCCGCAATGCTTTCCATAAAGCTTTACAGACTTCCGAAATTATGGAGGACCCTGTGCTTGATGCCAGTTTGTAGCTAGCTGCTACAGCCTGTTGACTTCTACCTGAAGCTAAAACTCGAATGGTGATCGCCAGCCTCTGAGTATACTGTGTGTACGCTGATGCGAAATAAATGGTTGGAGACGATGAATGAACCAAATCGTCAAATCTACCTGCCAACATCCAAAAATATTTGAAATGCATTTCCTCGTCCATGTCTCTCAGTGGCAGGACAGAAAATTCACCCTCCTTCAGTTTCAGTCGCCATTGATCGAAGTTTCAGTTTCTTCGTGTTGAGTTTCAACACGAAGAAACTCAATACAGTGGCATAGTGTTTTGGCGGTGAATTGCAGAGCGACGCAGACACACCAACGCACAAGTATAAATGCTGCTCACAACGGCGTAGCCCACTTGCGTAAGCTATGGCGTAAGCTAGTATGCACAAGTATAAATCAGCCTTAAGTTGTCAAGTCTGACTCAAAACTTATCCATTGACAGGTTTCTAGGACTGCTGTTTTTCCATCCCAGGGTAGTAGGAGACAATGTATGCAGTATAATCTAGCTGCTGTTCATCAAGAAGACAACAGTCATTATCCCTCCTCTGCTCCTCTACTCATGCCCTCGCTGCTAGACGACAGCTTGCCTGCCTTGACTGATAATTCCCATGCTGAGATGATTGGTTGAAGGATGCTAACTTTCAGTGTGGTAGGCAGCTTTGCAGGATATTATTGCAGTCATTTGAAATCACTTTACAAAGTCTTTAGCAGTTTCCTTCATTGACACACCTGGGCTGCATTGAGTGAGTGCACTGGGACATGCGAAGTCCCACAACTTATCTGAATGTGCAGGCTGATCCATCGGGCTTATTTGGAAAATAGTATGCCATATGTTAACCTGGTATGAAAAGTTTATCTTGCAAAGGAAAATGGCCTCATGGATAAAGGAATGACATACAAGGGAAATAATGCAATCTATAGGAAACTGAAATTGTATTGATTAGTTATGAGCTTGGATGTACTTTTTGTGGAAGGCCTAACCAGAAAGGAGCTTAGACTTCCTTCTTTCTTCTCTTCCCAATCCTCCACCGTGTTCTTTCTCTGCAACTGCTTGCTATGCAGCTGATAGAAATTAATGGCACCTTATGCTCATGAATTTATATAGCACAGAGACTAATCCAAATCATGACAGTTAATATATCAATTCATTGAGCTTTTTAACAGAAAAAAAAGATCTTTAGGTCCTTAAAATGTATTCCAATGCAGACTGCTGCAACATTCGTGGACTCGGGATCTTGAACTATATATTTTTTTGTATGTACTTGCTATCTTATATGTGCTATATGTGCCTTGCGCTCTGTATGACTGTAGGTACTCTGTTTTTCACCTTGACCCTGGAGTAACACTGTTTTGCTTGGCTGTATATCATGCATATTTATATATGGTTAAGTGACAATTAAACTAGAGCTATGAAAAGGAGTAAGGGAATATGTGAAAGAGTAGAAGGCAGGTGAGATTAAATGGCAAAAGGGGTGACAGTCAAGGTGGATAAGGGTGAAAAAAGGCTAACCAGGCAAAATATTAGTACAAGATGATTATTAGCAGAGGTATGTAGAATATGCTTAAAAAGTCTGGTGGCTACTCATTTCAATTTGACTTCCCATTTCTATTTATTCTGATATGTTGGTCCAAGGCTTCCTCTACTGCCATGATGAGGTCACACTCAGGGTGGAGGAGCAACACCTCATTTTCATCTTGGTGGAATCCAATCTGATGAGACGAGCTTTGATTTATCTTATTTCCAGTACTTTCGACCTGCAATTCCTTCTTTTTTTCCATTCTATATTCTGGCTAACTTCTCACCTTCTCTTCACCTTCCCATCACCTCCCTCTGGTACCCTTCAACTTTCCCTTTCTTCCATGGTCCTCTCCTATCAGGTTCCCTCTCCTTCATCTCATTATCTCTTCCACCTCTCACTTCCCAGCTTCGTCCCCATCACCTGGCTTCACCTGCCATCTTGCATTCATTCCCCTCCCCCACCTAATTCTGGCTCCGCACACTTTCTTTCCAGTCTCGATGAAGGGTCTCAGCCTGAAACGACGACTGATTTTTCTCCTGTATAGATGCTGCCTGACTTGTTGAGTTCCTCTGGCATTTTGTGTGTGTTGCTCAAGAATTCCAGCAGTTGCAGAATCTCTTATGTTTAACAATCAGAATTACCACTGATGATCTAAAATTGATTAAGTCGGTATTATCCAGGATGTTGTACTCTGCCAGTTAGAAGATGAGGTGTTATTCTCCATGCATGTTGAGGTTTGTAGGAATGGCAAGAAATCAGACACTGAGAGGTCAGAGTGAGAGTGAGACAGAACATTAAAATGCAAGACAAATGGAATTATTTCAGGACCATTTTTGCAAATTGAAGCAGGTTTCTCTGCACTGCCATCACCCAGTAATTGATTGGTGTAGAAGTGACATACATTGAATAAATATGGTCTACTAAACTAAAAGGGAAGAGGTAAATGAGTAACTTCAGCACCTCTAGAAGTTGTACATAAATTTGAAGTATCCAAACAAGAAGTGTTTGCAAACTGTCTTGTGCAATATTGAACAGCAAACTTTAAGATGTTGCAAATGTCTCGTGTTCCATTATGGCATGCCAACTCTTCATGATTGCTCAGTTTAAGTTCTGCAATAGCATTTCAGGAATATGTTTAGCAGGGGTACTGCAGCGATTCAAGAACAAAGGCAATAGAGATAGGCAATAAACACCGGCCTTATCAAAGTCACCCAAAGCCTGAGGATAAATCTGCTAACTACCACACTGTCAGGAAACTTTCTTGGGCAAAGTCTGCATCGCACTAATCTGCACTAAAATGTATGCAATAGTCCATATTGTGGATATGGCAAAATGTGGGTGATCATGATCTTTCCATAACCATGAATGTTCTTGGCAATTTTTTTCTCTAGAAGTTGTTTTCCACTGCCTTCCTCTGGGCAGTGTCTTTACAAAGTGGATGAGCCCAGCCATTATCAATATCACTAAGGATTGTCTGCCTGGTGTCAGTGGTCGCATAACCAGGGCTTGTGATATACACCAGCTGTTCATATGACCATCCACTACCTGCTCCCATAGCTTCATATGTCCCTGATCATGAGGGGTAAGCAGATGTTATGTCTTGCCCAAGGGGGACCTGCAGTCTACTAGAGGAAAGTAGCACCATACATCTCTTTTGGTAGAGACGTAATTCCACTCCACAACACAAATGGCAAAACACAAAACCATATTATGTATTGTTGAATCACAAACAAGAGAAAATCTGCAGATGCTGGAAATCCAAGCAACACACACAACATGCTGGAGGAATTCAGCAGGCCAGGGAGTATCTATGGAAAAGAGTGCAGTTGACATTTCAGGCAGAGACCCTTCATCAGGACTGGAAAAAATAAGATGAGGAGTCAGAGTAAGAAAGTGGGGGCGGGGGTGGGGAAGGACCACAAGCTCTGATGAAGGGTGTCATCCTGAAACATCGATAGTTAACTCTTTTCCACAGATGCTGCCTGCCTGTTGAGTTCTTCCAGCATTTAGTGTGTGTTATGCATCGTCAAAGCCTGTCTACGGACTAAGTTCAGTGCTGAATGACGAGCACCTGTCAAGCCACTCCCTTAAAGCTTCTGCAGCCAGAAACAACTCAAGAAAGCAGCAAGTATTAACTGGATGGCAATAATATTAACTAACTAGAAAGGAGATAATAAATCCCTCCAAATTGTTCAGCTGCTGATCATGTGCCTCTTAAGAAGGCTGTATCTGAAATGCCATGTTCCAAGATGGCACTACTGTCATACTGATTGATATCATAACATGCCTGCTTTAACACATTTCTATGGGGCGTTCCAGATTGCTTCGTTTGTAAAATATGCATTCTTGAAAGTTTGCTTGAAAGTACAGAGTTTTGATCCAAATTGCTAAATGCCGTAATTTGAGTTTGCATGGAGTTGCTATTGCCGATAATTGGAAGGTCAATGTGTACACTCAGTGGCCATATCATTATGTACAGTTGTACTCCTGCTTGTTAATGCAACTATCTACTCAGCCAATCATGTGACAGTAATTCAATGCATAAAAGCATGCAGATATGGTCAAGAGGCCCAGTTGTAGTTCTGACCAAACATCAGAAGAGGGAAGAAATGTGAACTAAGTGACTTTGACCATGGACTGATTGTTGGTTCCAAATGGGGTGATTTGAGTATCGTATGTACAGGACTCTCTAAAGCAGGGGTCCCCAACATTTTTTATGCCATGGATCAATACCATTAAGCAAGGGGTCAGTGGACCCCAGGTTGGAAAACTCTGCTCCAGAGTTTACAGAAAATGGTACAATAACAAAAAAAATCCAGTGAGCAACAAGGCCTTGTTAATGAGAGAGGTCAGAGGAGAACAGCCAGGCTGGTTCAAGAAGACAGGAAGGTGAGAGTAACTCAAATAGCTATGCCTTACATCAGTGTTGTACAGAACATCATCTCTGAATGCAGAACACATTGAACCTTGAAGTGAATCGGCAGAAGAAGACAACACTCAGTGGCCACTTTATGAGGTACAGGACATACCACATGACGACTTATAAGTTCTATGCATCTCCTTCTATAGAAATGAATAGTCAGCTGGATCAGCCTCAGGGGAAGAATGGGTCATGGTTGAAGGTGCAGATTCTTAGACATGGCACAGATAGTCCTGGTGGAGATCCAGAGGAGATATTGTGCACCTGCAGGGGTAAGGATTGCAGCTTGCTCTTTGAATTCCACTCTTCTGCAGCAGCTGAAACAACTGTAATTAGTCTCCTCCAGACCCCTGCCAGATCATTTCTAGATGCCTAAGGCTAAACACCATACCACCAGATGACTTGTCTTGGACACACAGAGCATAATTATTTTTCAGTTTAAGTTCCTGAAGAATGTCAGAGGGCTGTGGGATTCTTGATGTGCTGTCCTACCTACTTTGTCAAAGTCCTTTCAAAATCTCCAACAGCAAGGAGGAACGAAAAGTGATACAACTTTAAGAATTGTGCAAATCCTCAGCAAACATTTGTTTGTTCACAATCAGCTGACTGCTGGTGGGAGACAGCTTTAGGAGAAGCACTGTTTGACAAGTTGCTGAATGCCTGAAAACTATTTATGCTGAGCAACTTCAACTTCTTTGCCAAGTTGGCATTTGGCCTGAAGGCAGGATAAATAGCTCAATACCCAAACAGTTGCACCTCAGAGGCACTTTAATATTAGAAACAGCCTTCAAAAATTATCCCCTTCTGCTGAATAAAATGTGGCTGTTCTCCAGTTTATGCTTTATTTTGAGGAGTAATCTCAATGCTTGCCCGTTTTACTGTATCAAACAGCAAACTGGATGAGTTTTAAAATCTACAACATCTAATGATAAACTGAGCAAGATTGAATCCATAATTTATCCCACAAGAATGCAGAGGTGTAACTGTATCCATAAGCAAAAGTATGTATTTTTCTCCTTTCCGAAGCTTCTGAACGCAGGAACTTTATTTAATGGATGGTTTGCAGAGAGCTGAATTTCAGAGTTGAATTTTGTCCTTATAATTAAAGCAAGACCAGAGTCTTTAAAACAAAGGGTTTTTTTTATTGCTTACAAAATACCAAAGAAACCATGAATCAAAAGTGATTTTCTGGATTGGGAGATATTATCTGTTCAGCTATTTTTAAATATAAAAAAAGCTAGCACTTGCATTCAGTGATCTCGTCACATCATGCATCATGTGGAGGATCTGTGCTAGATCAGTGACACTTCTGTGAGATTTAAACAGCCTTTGCCCTAATTTAATCACATCACAAAACAATGTAATTGATTTGGACTATTCTTCTCCCTCACCACTTCGAACCATTCTTTAGTGTGTGGCAGGGCTTGACACTAGCCTTTTGACCCTCTTTCCAGTAAGTGAAGTTACAAGGCAAGTCAAGAGATCACTGAAGCTGGACTAGAACAAAAATGCTTTGTTGTTGACTCTGTCTTTTAGATAGGGAATGTGAGTGTCATGTGGAAAAAGAAATGAAAATATCCTCTGGCTGCAGTTACTTCTCGGGAAACAAGCCTGAGACTTTATTGCATATTTTCCTGGATATTACGTTACAGCTCACATTTCTTTAAAACGGATGGGATCTTGCTAAGCAAAGGACAGTATCAGTAAGTCTGTATTCAGCAGCATGTAAGATCAGCTGCTGTTTAGAGTTTTGGTAGCTGTCTTCCTGTGTTAATCTGATTTACTTGTTTAAGGGCTGACCTCATCATCCTGTCAGTATGGTATCCCACCTACACAGTTAGCAGCAGCTTACTATTTGCTGTGAGCGCTAGCAGTACTGTGTACTGCTCAGACAAGAAAGGTTTGTTCTTTTTGGTTTCCACACTGAGAGGATTCAGTGCAGAGGCGTGCAGTAGGAATAAGAGGAAGCTTGCTTCCAACTACAATTTAAAATTTCTCTTGGACAATGATGTCTGTGTCCGGGAGGAAGGAGTTTGACATGAAGCAAATTCTGAGGCTGAGATGGAAATGGTTTAGCCACCCCTCGCAGAGCTCTTCTGGAAACACTGGTTGCCTCCAGCAGGAGGGATTTGAGCACCGTGGCATGGGTCAGAACAGGTTGAAAAGCCACTCTCGGGACAGAAGTGGGCTCAGGAAAAACAGCAGCCCTATAAGCAGTTTGCTGGCACCTGTGCCAGGACCAGTTTACAACAGACCGGACTGGCAGCCATGCCACCAGCAAAATACAGTTCCACACACACCGGAGAACGAAGGGCTCTCTAAAATTCCGACAGAAGAGGACTCGTGTAAAGAAGAAGAAAAAGAAAACAAAGAAGCTTTGGAACCAGAGAGTGCTGATCTTACAGAGGAGTCTGGAGAGAGGTAGGAGTTTGTAGTGAGGAAATATTAGCAGCACTGAAGAAAGCAAAATATTATTTACATTTTTTAACAGAAAAGTCCATTATATAGGGATTATTATTGCTTATTATTGCTGCAAAGCTTTCACATATTTTTGTGTTTTGCCCTTTGCAAGTGTAACCAATCAGGTACCGAGTGCATTACTACATATTCCAGTGAAGTAATCTAATTCCTGTGGATAATTTCTCTGCAATCACATGTTTTTCACACCTTAATAAAACGTGCAAGTATGTGCTGCAACTCCATAGGCTGGTAAGAGTTTTGTGTCAACTGTGTACGCAGCCTTAGACATATGTCTGTTCTCAGTGCAGTCAGCAGAACAGATAAATAATTTATTCTGAGTTATATTTAAAATGTGTCAAAATCATGTTTATTCAAAGCTTTATTTTATGGCACATGATAAAGAAAACAGATTTTAAATGTCCTTTATCTCATTTGTTTATATGAGTGGAAATACCTGATTTAAAAGCCCAGAAACTGTAACATTTTGGCTCTACTCCAAAGATCTACGGTCCTACATACCATATGTAGTGGACTCAGTACCACGTGGAGTGGCTGATGTAAATAACATTGAAAGGGAGGCTGGATAAGTATTACATGGTGGAAGGAGCAGTAGATGAGATGAAATAAGGTAGGAACAGACACTTTTGGATAACGAAACCTGGCACCAACTTTTTGGTGAATAGCTCATTATTGCGTTGTAGTTTCCACATAATTTCAGTCACCCTCCTAGCAAGTAACTGCTATGAGAAAGAGTTAACAGAAAAGGGCAGAACGCATGCTGGCATTGCTTATTGATTAGTTAGTGCTCTGATACTGAATTCACACATAGCAGTCTCTGTGCCATCAGGAGGAGCCAGAAAACAGGAACCTAAAAAGAAGGAGGGAAAACAGAAGCACGAGTTGTCACAACCTGCTGTGGAGGAACCGCCGTGGCCAGGGGGTACACAGTTGTACTAGAAGAGAGAGAGAGAAAAGTAAACATATTAAGTGAAGTAAAGGATGAAAACAACCTATACCCAAAGAGTGGTGGAGGGTTGAGCACAAGGAATCTTTAACCAAAAAAAAAATAATTACAATAAAATCTGAAAATTGCACATACTTTTCCTGGTAGATTAGAAAGATTATATCCTCATTTAAATATGTTCAGAGGAAATGCCAATTATTGATGCTATTTATACACTAATACGGATTGGTAAAGGCTGCTTCAGCATTGGTTAAAGAGGACCTGTCAGAGCAATTTGCAGTTCAGTGCTGGGAGTGCTCCACATTGGTTCACCTTAAGTGTTACCCTTATCTGGTGGTCCCTTGGACAATCACTTCCTACAATCCCCAAACATGAAGCTCTTGAAACCTATTGAACGTAAAAACGTCCCTTTAGAGCAGAGATGAAGAAGGATTTCTTTAGCCGGTAGGAGTGAATCTATGCAATTCATTGTCACAGATGGCTGTGGAAGCCAAGTCATTGGGTATATTTAAAGCTGAAGTTGATTAGTTGTTGATAAATAGGGACATAAAAAGTTACAGGGACTAGTCTAATTCTGCTCCTATGTCTTACGGTCTTGGTGGTAATCCAGTCCCTCCATCCATCCACCAAACTACAGACTTGGTTACATCCCCATTTATTTATCTACTGACTCAACTCACTCCTCAACAACTGACCATGTCCACAGACTATTGATTTTTATCTGGCCTCTTACCCTTTCTCCTCCCCCCTCCCCCCCATGACCCCGTCAACCAACCACTGGTTTTCCTTTGTTTCTGATTTAAATCCTCCCAATGACTAGCAATATTTATCTCCCACTACTGCATGTGATCCCTGTCAGATCCTACACCTGCCCAAACCCAACCATCTCAGTAACTCTTCACCTAGCTCTCTTCCATCCACTTGGCTTCATTTTATTATTCAATCACTGGTTGGCTACAATCCCCAAATTCCTTCCAGTTGCAGGCCAGAGACCTTCACACAGTGCTGTGTCACCTGGGGCAGAAGCCTATTTCAACATTTGCCTGATGAGGGGAGTGCAAAGAAAGAGCATGAGATGATACCATTGTCTTAGTGCCTGACTCAATTTACAGCAATGAATCATAAATAAAATAATTGTGGCACTTTTGCAAACATACTGTTAACTGCCTCTGAACAGTGTCCTTTTATTGTTGGAGCATATGACATAGCATGATAAACTAAAGCCTCGAGTATCCAATTGCTAAACTACTACTTTGGATGGAAGATGAGAGGCAGGAAATAGTTCTTCATGGTTTCAGTGAACATTATTGGCTATCTTTTGAGATGACATACAGTATTTGATGGACGTTTATAGTTAGGAAGCATACAATAGCTATATGATATTTGGGGAGTGCGTGAATAGAAAATGTTCAGAGGGATATGGGCCAAATGTAGTCAGTCGGATCTAGATCATGTAGGCAATTTGTCTAGCATGGACAAGTTGGGCCAAGGAGCCTTCTTCAGTGCTCTATGACTCTATTGCTCCACCAACAAGAACGGCCATGCACAAACATGCACAGAATGGAGAAAGAGCTTTTTGGCAGGCTGCAATTAGCACAAGGCCAATAAAAAGAAGAGCGCTGTAAGCAGTGAGCCATTTTGGGAGCATCCATTGTTGGAGTGGGCCAGTGTTAGTGGCCAGGCTTTGGCTCAAAGGGCTTAGGTGAGAACAGACTTGGGCAAGCACAAGCAGAGGTTCCAAGTAAGTAAATAAGTTTCTAGTAATTATTTTTTTCTGTTAATACTGAAGCTAGTGTGCTGAGAGCAGGTCCAGAGATAGTAGTATGTTCTTTGTGTGAAATGTGGGAACTCTGGGAGATCTCCTGTCTCCATGATAACTACATCTGCATGAAGTACACCAAGCTGCAGCTCCTTAGAGGCCGTTTTAAGGAACTGGAGCTGCAGCTGGATGACTTTTGGCGAATACATAAAAAAATGAGGCAGATTAACAGGGAGGTAATCACCACTGAATTTCAAGAGACAGGTACCTCGTTAGCTGTCAGGAGAGGGGAAGGAAATGGGCATACAGCTTTGGATAATTTTGGAGGTTATGACCTACCAGGGAGAAGCCACAGCAACCAGGCCTCTGGCATTGAGTCTGGCTCAGTGGCTCAGAAGGAAAGTGGAAAGAAGAGGTGTGCAGTAGTGATAGGGGATTCCATGGTTAGAGGAGCAGAAAGCAGATGTTGTGTACATGAAAGACACACCCAGATGGTCTGTTGCCTCCCAGGTGCCAGGGTTAGGGACGTCTCAGATTGGGTCCATGGCATTCTAAAGGCGGAGGGTGAACAGCTGGTTGTCATGGTAAAAATTGGTACCAATGGTTTATGTAGGAAAAGTGAGGAGGATCTGAAAAGAGAATATAGGGCGTTAGGTAAAATGCTGAAAAACAGGATCTCCATGGTGGTAATCTGTGGATCTGGATTGCTGCCAGTGAGGGTAAACACAGAATGATTCAGCAGATGAATGCATGGCTGAAGAATTGGTGCAGGGCGTGGAATTTCAGGTTTCTGGGTCATTGGGATCTCTGCTAGGGCAGAGATGACCTGTTACACCTGAACCCAATGGGTCCAATATCCTTGCAGGCAGTTGTGAGGGAGGGTTTAAACTAATTTGACAGGGGGATGGGAATTGAAGTGATAGGACTGAGGATGGGGCAGTTGGTATTGGTACTCTGTAGTGAGACTGAGGAAGGACAAGCAGATGATAGGGCAAAATTGCAGTCAGTGGGATGAGTTAAAGTGTACCGGGGCAAAATCAAACAGGGTGATGAATACAGTACTGAAGTTGTTATATTTGAATGCACACAGTAAACAGAATGAGGTAGATGATCCTGTAGTGCAATTAGAGATTGGCAAGTATGATGTTGTAAGCACCCCTAAGTTGTGGCTGAAAGAAGATCATAGTTCAGAGCTTAACATACAAGGATATACAATGTTACAAAAGGACAGGACGGTAGGCAGAAGGGGTCAGGTGGTTCTGTTGGTAAAAAATGAAATCAATCCTTAGAAAGAGGTGACATGGGATCAGAAGATGTAATATCTTTGTGGGTAGAGACTGCAAAGGGTAAAAAAACACTGGCGGGTGTTATATACAGGCCTCTGGACAATAGCCAGGATGTGGGCTACAAATTACAGTGGGAGATAGAAATGGCATATCAAAAGGGTAATGTTGCGATAATCATGGGGAATTTCAATATGCAGATAGATTGGGAAAATCAGGTTGATGCTGGATCCCAAGAGAGGGACTCTGTAGAATGGCTGTGAAATGGTTTTCCTGAGCAGCTTGTGGTTGAGCCCACCAGGGGAATGTCAGTTCTGGATTGAATGTTATGCAATGACCCCGATTTGATTAGGGAGTTTAAGGTAAAGATGCCTTAGGAAGTAGTAATCATAATATGATAGAATTCACCCTGCCATTTGGGAAAGAGAAGCTAAAGTCAGGTGTATCAGAATTACAGTGTAGTAAAGGGAACTTCAGAGGCATGAGAGAGGAGCTGGCCAAAGTTGATTGCAAGGGCACACTAGCAGGGCTGATGGCAGAACTGCATTGGCTGTTGTTTCTGGGGGATATTCAGAAGGCACAGGAAAGATACATCATGAAGATGACAAAGCACTCTAAAGGGAGGAACAGATTCAAGGGAAATCAAAGACAGTATAAAAGCAAAAGAGAGGGCATATAGTATTGCAAAAATTAGTGGGAAGACAGAGAATTGGGAAGCTTTTAAAAACCAAAAGAAGGCAATTAAAAAGCCATAAAGAGATAAAAGATGAAATATGAAGGTAAGCTAGCTAATAATATAAAAGAGGAGATAAAGTTTATTCAGATATCTGAGTCTGAGGCCGCTGTAGGGTAGGGTCAACATGGATCTTGTGTCCTAGCTGTCAAGACACACAAGTCAGGGCAGTACAATATGGAGAGAAAGGTGTTGCCCATGTAGCAAGCTCCACTTCTCCACACAGTTGAATAACCCAAAGGAGTAGCAGAGACCGATACAGTTTGGCACCAGCAGCATCACAGGAGTTGCCAGTCATTGTTAAACACAGGACAGCCTTAAGGACGCCAGCTTTGGATTTTTCACTCGGGTGTTTACTCCCAATGCCTGCCTCATGAATAGGTATAGCAACGAGGCAGCAGAAGTTTGAGATCACAGTTTTCCTTCTCGTAGATGAACTGTCAACCACAAATGATGCCTGAAGTGACTGACTATAAGGTGCTAGTAACCTGCCTTTGCCCATTCTCCTGTCAGTAGAAATGGTTCTGTCTGGCTTAGTAGCTAAGCCACATGTGAAGGCCAGGAGCTGGAGGTGGTTGTCAGGGTCTATTTAAGGTGCACACCATTGGGAATATTTAATAGATAGTGGGAGCTTATCCCCACAACCGCCCCCAGCTAAAACAACCTTAAGGAACCTTCAGATGTATAAGGAATAAATGAGAGACAAGAGTGGATATCAGACCACTGAAAAATGATGCTAGAAATGTAGTTATGGGGGACAAACAAATGGTGTACGAAATTAATAAGTATTCTGCATCAGCCTTCACTGTGGAAGGCTAGTAGAATGCCAGGAATGAAAGAGTGTCAGGGGAAGGAGTGAATGTTCTTGCTGTTACCAAGGAGAGGGTGCTTGAGAAGCTGAAAAGTCTGAAGGTAGATAAGTCATCTGGACTAGAGGAACTAGACTACAGATTTTAGAAAGAGGTAGCTGAAGAGATTGTGGAGGCAGTAGCAGTGATCTTTCAAGAATCACTAGATTCCATAATAGATTTGGAAGACTGGAAAACCGAAAATGTCATTCCACTCTTTAAGAAGGGAGGGAAGCAGAAAAAAAACAAATTATAGGCCAGTTAGCCTGACTAAAGTAGTTTGAAAGTTTACTAAGGATGAGGTTTCACAGTACTTGGAGGCATCTGAAAAAATAGGCTGAAGTCAGTTTGGTTTCCTTCAAGGGAAATCTTGCCTGATAAATCTGTTAGAATTTTTTGAGGAAATAACAGGCAGGATAGACAAAGGAGCTTCAGTATATGTTGTTCATTTGGATTTTCATAAGGTCCTTGACAAGGAGCTGCACATGAGGCTGCTTAACAAAACAAGAGCCCATGGTATTACAGGAAAGATTACTAGCATGGATAGAAGATTGGCTGACTGATAAGAGGCAAAGAGTGTCAATAAAGGCGGCCTTTACTGTCCAGCTGTTGGTGACTAGTGGTGTGCTGTAGAGATCAGTGCTGGGACCACTTCTTTTCACATTATATGTCAATGATTTCGATGAAAGAATTGATGGCTTTGAGGCCAAGTTTGCAGAAGATATGAATATAAAGTGGACGGGATGCAGTGTTGAGGAAGCAGGCTGTCTGCAGAAGGACCTAGACAGATTCAGAGAATGGGCAATGAAGTTGTAGTTGGCATCCTTCTGTCTCTACAGACGGTAGGTAGCACATGAGAAAGGTGGTGGTGCACTTCCTGGAATGGCTGAGAAGTCCCACTCTGGAGTGACAGTCTCTTCCACACCTGCAGGTGAAGGAAGACTGGCATCTGATTGGAGTGACCCTCTCCTTCCGTCAAGCTCTCCTGGCAGCAAACTAGTTGATGTGGGTACGTCCTGCTCCTTGCACATTTTTTGACTGTCAGACTCCAGGCAGCCCGATCTTCTGCTATATCTTCCCAGTTGTTCACATCGATGTCGGCCAGCTTCGTATCTTTTTGCAGATGTATTTGAAGCAAAGCTGTGGGTGGCCAAATGTGTGAACCCTCTGCCAGCTGCCCCAACAGCAGGGTCTTTTGGAATTCCACCAGAGCCCATTCACCTGACATGTCCTAACCACCTGAGCTGTCTCTGGCTGAAGAGGGAGAACAAATCGGGGATGCCAGCATATTGTATTAGTGGCTCTGCCCTGCCAAGATATGTTCAGAATCCATCTGAAGCAGCACACATGAAAGCTGTTCAATTTCTTCTCTTGGCTAACATAGATTGTCCAGGCTTCACTGCTGTAGAGGAGAGTGCCAAAAACACAGACCTGATACACACAGAGCTAGGTATTCACAGTCAGATGGCTGTTGCTCTCCACTCTCTTGTTCGGTCTAGCTGCAACAGCTGTAGCATTGGTAATTCCATTGCTTAGCTTGGCATCAAGAAACAGTGTCTATGATAGTTGACTCAAGATAGGTGAAGGAGTCAAACACCTCTGGAATGTAACCATCGTTGGTGATGGATTAGAGGGAGTCTGTGTCCTGGCCCATGACATTTGTCCTCTTCAAGCTGCTGGTCAGCCCAAACTCCTTGCAGAAATGGAACTGTTGTCGATGTGATGATGCAGTTGGGCTTCAGTATGGGAAGTCAATACTGTGTCATCAGCAAACAACAACTCGTGAATGATAATCTCTCGGATCCTGGTCTTCGAGCGAAGGTGAACAATATGGAAGAGTTTACCGTCAGATTTGGTATGTAGGTAGTTTCCCTCGGTGCTATCAGCTCTGGTATGTAGGTAGACGCCCTCAGCACATTCTCCAGAAGTATACTGAAGCAGCATGGTGAAGAAGATGCTGAAGAATGCATTGCCAGATCACAGTTTTACTTCACTTCGCTCCTCACTGGGAAGGCTTCTGAAGTTGTGCCGTTAAGCAGACAGTAATGTGCATGTCTGCATGGAAGGAAGTGATCATGCACAGCTGTGTTGGAGGGCAGCCTATAATCTGCAGCAACCTCAAGAACCCACTTCTACTGACCAGGTCGAATGACTTCATCAAGTCAATTAATATGATGAAGAGTGTTTTTTCCTGCTCTCGACATTACTCCTGCAGCTGGTGTAATGAGAAGATCATATCCACTGTGGATCTGTTGACTTTAAAACCCAGACCGCCACTCTGGGTAGACACATTGAGCAATGTGCTGCAGACGTGCCGTAATGACTTTTGTGGCTTTTCCCATGATGCTGAGAAGGGAGATGCCATGGTAGTCAATGCGATTGCCCTTGTTTTTGACAAGGTGACAATGTTTGTGGCTTGCATGTC
Organism: Mobula birostris; assembly: GCF_030028105.1. Taxonomy (NCBI): domain Eukaryota; kingdom Metazoa; phylum Chordata; class Chondrichthyes; order Myliobatiformes; family Myliobatidae; genus Mobula; species Mobula birostris. The sequence continues at coordinate 88,851,540 of NC_092379.1, read as the reverse complement.
TTGTGGTATGTAGCCTTTCTCTCAGCAGAGACAGAGGAGCTTGTGCAGATGATACAGTAATGCTGGTTGGCTACTCTTCAAAAACTTCTGGAGAGATTCTGTCATCGCCAGGAGCTTTCCCACGAATGAGATAGCCAATGACTTTGCTGAGTTCTTCCAGTGCGGCAGTGCATCTAGTTCCTCCGTGAATGGTAGATTTGGGATAGCCTCCAGTGCAGTGCTTGTGACCACATCTGAGTACAAATCTACATAGTGGTCAACTCAGCATTGCCTGGATCAGATATGACTTCTCCAGTCTTGAACTTCAGAGGAGCAGTCTTGGTGACAGAGGGACCTGTGGCCTTCTTGATGCCTTCATCATACATAGCAATGCCGTCATCGTGGCTATCCCTCAAGGTCAAGGATGATGGTCTTCGTTCTGAAGAAGTGGCCCACAGAGCGAAGACGCCTGTGCATGTATTTGTTTAACGTGTACTTGATGTTGCACTCCAAGAAGCACACGATACTTCACAAATCAACCAACTGATTCCAATGGCATGGGAGGAACCACGACGATTGGAGCTGATGGATTTGTTGCAGCCTTCATCCGCCTTCACAGCCATTGAGTTCGAAGTAACTTTGTCTGCCTGTTCCATCGTTGAGGTCTTGGGTGGATTGTTCTTTGTCAGGAACCTCACCCTTGACCTTACTGCCATGGGTGACCCTACCAGGAGCATAGCTGCAGATGGCATTTCTCTCAGGATCACAGGACCACACAAGCTTCTCCACCACGACAAGGTGACAATCCGTGGAGGAGACATAGCAATGAAGTAGTAGATGGAATATACTGCAGGGAAGTGTATTGTCATGCACCTTGGCAGAAGGAATAAAGGCATGGAATATTTTCTAAATAGAAAGAAAATTTAAAAATTAAAGATGTAAGAAGACTTGGGAGTCCTTGTGCAGGATTCTCTAAAAGTTAACTTGCAGGTTGGGTTGGTAGTAAGGAAGACAAATGCAATGTTAACATTCTTTTCGTGAGGACTGGAATACAAAAGCAAGGATGCAAAGTTGAGGCTTTATAAGGCACTGGTCAGACTGCACTCAGGAGTATTGTGAGCAGTTTTGGGCCCCTTATCTAAGAAAAGATATGTTGGCATTGGAGATGGTCCAGAGCACCTTCGACTTCTCCTCGGCCGCTGAAACACGCAAAGCCGAGGATTTTGTGGCCTTCAGCTCCAGAGATTCTGGTTACCACACAGTAGCAGCGGTAGCAAAGCAGACATTTCAGAAGTTTCCCAAATGTTCCACTGTGCTCTCACGTCTGTCTCCATCAAATCAGGATTGTGCATGGTCCCCTACTTGACAGATAATAGATATTCATCACCGGAGATGAGGAAAAATTTATTTAGCAAAGTGTGGTGAATTTGTGGAATTCATTGCCACAGACAGCGGTGGGGGCCAGTTCATTAGGTGTATTTAAGATGGAGTTTAATAGGTTCTTGTTTAGTCAGGGTGTCAAATGTTATGAGGAGAAAGCAGGAGACTAAGGTTGAGAAGGTAACAAATCAGCCATGATGAAAACGCAGAGCAGACCTGATGAGCTGAATGGCCTAATTATTCTCCTATATCTTATGGCTTTGTGCTCTCTGACAGTAAATGCTAGGTTAGAATTCCTCTCATACAACAGAAACAATAGAGACCTTCGAGGTATTCTATCCTGCCCTTGTGATATCACTTTCTCTTGTTGAATCGCACAACATTACAGCAACTAATTCATCGTATTCAAAAGTTTCAATGACACACTTGACCGAAGACAGTGAGTTGAGGGTGTCACTGGCATAAGATGCCTCTGCCTTCTCCATAAAAAGTGGAAAAAAGTTCAGGTTATGTGGAAAGAATCACGTATCTTTTTATCATTATATCAACTGTTTATTCCCTAGCTCCCATTTTTTTTATTTTTGCAATATTCTGTTTTTTAAGTTCTATCCTAGAAGCACTGTTAAGCCCCTCATACTTCTTTGTCAGCTTCTTCACCGCATGCCATTTTCTGACTAAAACAGGAGACAAGAAATCTATTCTGGAGTTCCGTCAATGCAATTTTTGAGAAACAATTTGAGACAATGCAATTGCCTTGGATGAAATGAAAGTCACTGTGGGCACATCAAAAGCTCATAGTCCCTCACTGTTCAAAGCACAGAAAACAATATTGATTTGCTAATCTTAATGATCTAATTCCAAGCAGAAGTTTCTTGATAATCAAATTAGAAGCCAAGGAAAAGGTAGTCAGTATCTCAAGCTAGTCTGTTGATCACATGTTCTTTTGATCAGCACATCCACTGGGCAAGTCCCAAGGACATTTTACACACTTAACATCAGAAAAAAAAGATACATTATTCTGTATAGTAAACAGTTTCTAGCTCATATTAACAAATAGGATTATTGGCCAGATCATGCTGGCTCACCACATCAACAAGGATATATTGCCCCCGGTCGAAATTTGTCTGCACTAATTTTGGCTGGACTCAGTAGGCCTTTTATCCAGACCTCCACACTCACCAGCAACATGACCTCACTCCAAATACATGTGATATCATTGATGTGTACCTTGTGGAGTATAAGAAATGTAAGAGAATACTTAAAAAAGAAATCAGGAGGGCTAAAGTAAGGCATAAGATTGCTCTGGCATACATGGTGAAGGAGAATCCTAAGGTCTTCCATACAGTAAATATATCAAGTGCAACAAAATAACTAGGGACAAAATTAGTTCATATGAAGATAAGCGGATCATTCATATATGGAGTCAAAAGAGATGGGGAGATTTTAAATGGATTTTTTTGCATCTGTATTTACTTGGGAGACAGACACAGAGTCGATGAAACAGGCAAAACAGTAGTGACATCTTAGATTGTATCCAAATTACAGAAGAGCAGGTGCTTGTTATCTTGATTGAAAGTTAGAATGGATAGGTCCCCAGGGCTTGACAAAGTTTTCCCTTGGACCTTGTGGGAGGCTTGTGCAGAAATTGCAGTGTCTTAGTCCAGATATTTAAGATGCCCTTAGCTATGGATGACATGTCAGAGGATTGGAGGACAGATAATGTTGTTTCGTTGATTTAGAAAGGCTTTAAGAATAAGATGGGAAATTATAGACTGGTAAGCCTGATCTCAGTAGTGGGTAAGTTAATGAAAGATATTTTGAGGAACTGGATATATAAGTATTTGGAAAGACAAGACTTAATTTGAGATACACTTAAAAGTTGCTGGTGAATGCAGCAGGCCAGGCACTATCTCTAGGAAGAGGTACAGTTGACGTTTCGGGCCGAGACCCTTCGTCAGGGCTAACTGAAAGAAGAGCTAGTAAGAGATTTGAAAGTGGAAAGGGGAAGGGGAGATCTGAAATGATAGGAGAAGACGGGGGTGGGGGGTGGGGGGATGGAGCCAAGAGCTGAACAGTTGATTGGCAAAAGGGATATGAGAGGATCATGGGACAGGAGGCCTAGGGAGAAAGAAAAGTGGGGGGGGGAAGCCCAGAGGATAGGCAAGGGGTATAGTGAGGGGGACAGAGGGAGAAAAAGGAGAGAGAGAAAAAGAATGTGTGTATATAAATAAATAACAGATGGGGTACGAGGGGGAGATGGTGCATTAGCGGAAGTTAGAGAAGTCAATGTTCGTGCCATCAGATTGGAGGCTACCCAGACGGAATATAAGGTGTTGTTCCTCCAACCTGAGTGTGGCTTCATCTTGACAGTAGAGGAGGCCGTGGATAGACATATCAGAATAGGAATGGGATGTGGAATTAAAATATGTGGTCCTTATAAAAGGAAAATAAAAGGCGCCACACTTATCAAAGTTCAATCTCTTCGTGCACAAACAGTTGGAGTTCAGGACCCTTCTTCTTCACCTTGCGACCCCTTGGACCACCTCGACTGGCCACCTAGGACCAACAACGGTGGTCGACCAGTCGCTCCACGCGAGTCCGTCTCAGTCTCCTCTCCTCGTCGAATGCCCTGCTCGGGTTCCGACCCTGTTAGCGGACTCACAGCACCTGGTCCATCCTCTGTCTCTCTCTCCCGCCTTCTCCCCAAAAACCCTGTGCATACAATATCTTCAGACAAACCAAAAGCATAACAACTATCCCAATTGGTTCGTAACAACTTTCTTATCAGTAACGTGATCTGAACAAACCGCTAGCGGGAGGACTTTCTCAGCAGTTAACATAACAAAGAAGCCCTTTCAATTATAACATAACAAAGAAGCCATTTTAATTATACTACGCAGTGACATAAAAAAAACCCCTTACAATAGCATGAAATCAAAATCGAGAGGATACAATATAGCAAATATTAATTGGAAGCTAGAGGATCGGGAAGCTCTTAATACCAACAGTAGGCAAATAAAAAAGTAACGAGGAAAGAAAGGAGAAAATATGAAGATAAACTAAAAGAGGACAACAAAAAATTTTTCAGATAAATGAAGAGTAAAAAAGAGGCAAGAGTGGATATCAGATCACTGGAAAATGAGACTGGAGAGATAATATTGGGGGATTTGAAGAAATGCTGGACAAACGGAATAAGTATTTTGCGTCAGTTGTCACTGTGGAATACATCAGCAATATGCTCGAAATTCGAGTGTCAGGGCACAAAAGTGACTGCAATCTCTATTACTATGGTGAATGTGCTTGTGAAACTGGAAGTTCTGAATGTAGATATTGTAAGTCATCTGCACCAGATAGACACACCCCAGGGTTCCGTAAGAGATAGCTGAAGAGATTGTGGAGGAATTGGCAGTAATCTTTCAAGAATCATTAGATTCTAGAATGTTTCTCTAGAGCTGCAAATGTCATTCTACTCTTTAAGAAGCAAAGATGGTAATAGACAGGAAATTACGGGCCATTTAGCCTGACTTCAGTAGTTGGCAAGAAGTTATATGTTTTGGGGTACTTGTAGTAGTCATACTTTATTGATCCCAGGGGGAAATTGGTTTTCGTTACAGTTGCACCATAAATAATAAATAGTAATAGAACCATAAATAGTTAAATAGTAATATGTAAATTATGCCAGTAAATTATGAAATAAGTCCAGGACCAGCCTATCGGCACAGGGTGTCTGACCCTCCAAGGGAGGAGTTGTAAAGTTTGATGGCCACAGGCAGGAATGACTTCCTATGACGCTCTGTGCTGCATCTTGGAGGAATGATTACATGGTAAAATAGATCAAAGTCAGCATAGTTCCCTTCAGGGAAAATCTTAACTGAAAAATCTGTTGGAATTCTTTAAGGTTAAAATAGGCAGGATAGACAGTGGATATAGTCTGCTTGGATTTTCAGAAGGCCCTTGACAAGGTGCTGCACATGAGGTTGCTAAACATGATAAAAGACTATGATAATATAAGAAAAATACTGGCATGTACAGCGATTGGCTGATTGGCAAGAGGCAAACACTGGGAATAAGGGTGGCCTTTTCTGTTTGGTTGCCAGTGATTACTGGTGTACCGTAGGGATCAGTGTTGGGTTTGCTACTTTTCATGTTATATGTTAATGATCTTGATGACAGAGTTGATGGCTTTGGCCAAGTTTGCAGAAGGTACAAAAATAGGCTATTGGATAGGCAGTGCTGTGCCTGCAGAAGAACTTGGATAAATTAGAGAATGGGCAAAGAAGTGTCAAATGGAATACAGTGTATGGAAGTGCACTTTGGTAGAAGGAATAAAGACGTAGACTATTTTCTAAATGGGAAGCAAATTTAGAAATTGGAGGTACAATGAAACTTGACAGCCCTCATGCAGAATACCCTATAGGTTAACTAGCAGGCTGAGTTGGCATTAAGGGAGGCAAATACAATGTTGGTATTCAATTTGAGAGGACGAGAATATAAAAGTAATGCTGAGGCTTTATAAGGCATTGGTCAGACTGCACTTGGAGTACTGTGGGTAGATTTGGGCCCCCACATATAAGAAAAGATATGGCGGTATTGGAGAGGGTCCAGAGGAGGTTCATGATAATGATCCCTGTAATAAGAGAATTAATATAGGAGGAGAGTTTGAAAGCTTTGTTCTTCTTAATAGCTGGAGTTTAGAAGAATATGGGGGATCTCACTGAAACTTATTGAACATTGAAAGTCCTAGATGGAGAGCATGTTTCCAATAATGTAAGAGTCTAGGACCAGAGGGCATAGCCTCAAAATACAAGGACATCTGTTTAGAACAGAGATAAGGAGGAATTTTTTTTTTTTTGCCAGGGGATAGTGAATTTGTGGAATACATTGCCACAGAGATGTAGAGGCCAATACAGTGGGTATATTTAAACTGGAGTTTGATATGTTCTTCATTAGTGAGGACATTGAAGGTTACACAGAGGAGGCAGGAGAATGGGTTGTGAGGGAAAATCAGCCATGATTGTATGACAGAGCATACTGAATGGGCTGTGTGCCCTAATTCTGCTCCCATGTCTTATAGTCTTTTGGTCTTATGGTCTTTTCCTCCTAAATCTCTACCCCAGAGTGCACAGGGAATTCAGTGGAGTCTTGGAATCTGAGCCAGTCATAGGATCCAAGATGCAATTCCACAACAGAATATGATGCTGGAATATGCAACAAATTGGTCTTCTTCACCAGATTCCCTGTGAAGTTTAGGCAGCAGAGTAAATGTACAGATTCAGCCCTTGGCAAAATCAAAATCAGCAAAATCTTACCTAATATTTTGCATGAAACATTTCTTCTGTTTGGCCTTTAAATTGTCTTAAGATAATCACAAGAAAGTGAAGGCCAAAATTTGATTTAGCAGCACGGTATGGGTCAGACAAAGAAAGCAAATGTTTTTTTTCACCTGTTTTCCAACTGCTTTGGAGCTAACAGCCTGCAGTCCTGGAACATTCAATTCACAGCTTTGACCATATGATCTTGGGTGAACACTTGGTTCTTTATAAAAATTTGACCAGGATGAAAATGAGCAAAATGCAACTGTATGTCATCTTCACCCTGACAAACACTTTCCACCCTCACTGATGGTAATCATATCATCCACAAACAAAAAGGTCTTATAATCGAACAGAATAATATGCAAAAACTCATGATAAGCTGGGTGAAACATGAAGGTGTGTAAAACTTCATTTACAATGCAGTCTTGAATGTCAAAACAACTTACATTTCTCAAACACAGTATTTGTTGTAATGTGAGCATTATTAAAAGTAAGTTAATACTAATTAGGATAATTGGGGGGTGGTTTCACTTCCATTTTTTTTTTACTTCCGGTGTGCTTTGTACATAGTGTTCCTGCCATGCCGTACGGGTTGTGAAAGCCTCTGTGTATATGTATCAGTTTTGACGTTCGAGGTGAAGTTGTTTCTTCAGGCATGAAGTTGTCGAGTGTGCCTTTTCAAGGTAGAAGTTACCACATATTTTTGGCGACGAGGTGAACAGGTTTTGTGGACGTGTCGGCACATTTCAAACGGGAGCAGCAGCGCCGATAAGGGGCCTCACGTTCAGATGGCTACGTTTGGGGACTATCAGTGAATTTGTGGAGTTAATAGAGGTCTGGTCGGAGTATGAGGAAAGGTTGGTACACTTTTTCTGTGCTAATGGAATTACTGAGGAGGCTAAGAAGTGCTCTATTCTCCTGAGTGTGTGTGGGGTGAAGACTTACATGCTAATAAGGAATTTAGCCACACTGCAGAAACCGGGGGACATTCCATATGACGAACTGGTCAAGCTCATGGGGAACCACTACAATCCGAAACCTTCTGTGATAGTCCAACGGTGTAAGTTTCACAGCCGTTTCAGGAAGCCAGGTCAGTCTGTGGCCAATATTGTGGCCGAGCTTCGGCAGCTGTCGGAGCATTGTGATTTCAGGGCAGTGTTGGAAGACATGCTGCGTGATAGATTGGTATGCGGCATTAATAATGACAACATACAACGCCACCTGTTAGGGGAAACCCCACTGTTGACTTTCAAGAAAGCCTTAGAGATTGCCCAAGGCATGGAGATGGCTGCTAACAATGTCAAGGATATCCAGAAAGGACATGGGGGATCGCAGTCGGTGGCAGTGCACCAAGTCAGGAGGGAGACTGGTAAACAGGCAAAGCGGGTGGAATGTTTCCGGTGTGGAGGGACGCACTATGCAAATGATTGCTAATTCAAAGACACTGTTTGTCATTCTTGTAGCAAAAAGGGACATTTAGCTAAAAAGTGCAGAAGTTCAAAGGGTAAGATTAAGCCTGGGCAGGGGAAAGCTCAACAGGGTCAGGCAGCCACACACCATCTAGAAGATGCAGATGAAGAGGCAGCGTGTGCCTACAACATGTTTGGAGTGGAAATAGGTGAGGAACCACCTGAACTATATTATGCCATAGTCACTGTCAGGGGAAAGGACATTAAGTTTGAGATTGATTCAGGGGCTACTGTACCGGTCATTAGTGAGGAGAGCTACAGGTGGACATGGGGGTCCAACCTGCCTCCCATCAGACCATCAAAGCTCAAGCTCAGGACCTATACGGGGCAGCCCATACCTCATTTAGGGGTGTTATATGTGGATATTTCAACCGGGGGTCAGAAGGCCGAAGCCAGGCTAGTGATAGCCAAGGGCAGGGGGCCCAGTCTTTTGGGTCGCGATTGGCTTCGCAAAATCCGGCTAAACTGGCATGAAATTAAGTATGCACACATGGCGGAGAACATTCTGCAGCGGTACAGTGACGTTTTCAGGGATGAGCTAGGAACACTGAAGGGCATGACAGTGAAACTCCATGTCGACCCTGAGGCTACACCATACTTTTTTTAAGCCCAGGTCGGTGTCCTATGCCATGAAAGACAAAGTCGAGGAGGAGCTGGAATGCTTACAGAGGCTGGGCATTATTGAGCCCATCCAGTTTTCAAGGTGGGCGGCTCCCATTGTTCCAGTTTTGAAGGCAGACAAAATGGTGAGGATATGTGGGGATTATAAGCTTACGGTGAATCAGGTTTCTAGGCTGGAGGAGTACCCATTGCCATGGGCGGATGACCTGTTTGCGACCTTGTCAGGGGGTAAGCTGTTCACAAAGCTGGACATGAGCCACTCCTATCAACAGGTTCTGCTCGATGAGGATTCAAAGGAGTATGTCACAATTAGTATGCACAAGGGATTATTCAAGTACAATCGCCTGGTGTTTGGAGTAGCGTCCAGCCCTGCCATTTTCCAAAGGACAATGGACACTTTGCTGCAGGGGATTCTGCACGTAGCAGTGTACCTTGATGATATTTTGATCACAGGGGCTACGGAGGTGGAGCATCTGGCTAATTTAGAACGGGTGCTGAAGAGGCTCTCAGATGCAGGGCTGCGATTGAAACATGGAAAATGTGTGTTCCTGGCATCGAGTGTGACTTACCTGGGACACAAGATCATAGCTAAGGGGGCTTTGCCCTGTGGAGGACAAAGTGAGAGCTATTAAGGAGGCCCCAAGCCCTAAGACAGTCATGGAACTCAGATCATTTTTGGGCATAGTGAATTGTTATGGCAAGTTTCTTCCTGACCACTCAACGGTTTTGACCCCACTCTATGAGCTGCTTCACAATGACACTAAGTGGCAATGGGGTGAAGAGCAGGAGAAAGCTTTCAAGGAAGTGAAAGAACTCCTCCACTCAGCGAAGCCACATGTTTACTATGACCCAGACAAGGAGATCGTCCTTGCATGCGATGCCTCGCTCTATGGAGTCGGGGCAGTTCTCTCACATGTAATGGAGGACCACTTAGAGAGGCCTATTGGTCTTGCTTCACGTACCCTGACAGAAGGGATATTCACAACTAGACAAAGAAGGTCTGGCCATTGCTTTTGAGGTCAAAGGCTTTCATCAGCACCTTTATGGACATGTATTTACAATTTATACGGACCATAAACCACTAATAAGCCTGTTCAGTGAGACTAGATGCAGCCCACCGCTAGCTTCAGCCAGGATACAGCGTTGGGCTCTTACATTGTCAGCCTACCAGTATACTATAGTGTACAGAACGGGTGGGGATAATGCAAATGCCGATGCATTGAGTCGACTACCTTTACCTGAGACACCTGTTACTACATATGTGTCTCCAGAGACTGTGTTTTCATTGGAGAGGCTGTCAGAGACACCTGTCAAGGTGACCCAGATCAAGCAGTGGACAGAGAGGGACCCAGTCCTGTCCCAAGTCAGGACTTTTCTTTTACAAGGTTGGCCCAGAGTCGTGCAAGGAGAGGAACTGAGGCCTTATGCCATACGCAAGACAGAACTCAATCTGCAGGATGGCTGCATTTTCTTGGGGGGGGGGAGGGTCATCGTGTCTCCCCCTAGCCATTCACAGAGTGTGGAGAAAATTCATGAGACTCACCCAGGAGTGTCTTGAATTAAAAGCCTTGCAAGATCCTACGTTTGATGGCTAAGAATGGATCAGGATCTGGAGAACAAGGTAAAATCATTCACGCAATGTCAGACTGATCAGAGTACGCCACCACTAGCTCCTTTGCGCCCATGGGAGTGGCCAGACCACTCCTGGTCTAGGCTACATTTGGACTTTGCTGGCCCTTTTATGGGGCAAATGTTTCTTGTAATAGTAGATGTGCATTGTAAATGGATCGAAGCTCACATCATGAGCAACATCACAGCCCCCTCAACCACGGACAAACTCAGGCAAGTGTTTGCAGTCCACGGGTTGCCTGACTCTCTGGTCACTGATAATGGCCCGACGTTCACCAGTGAGCTGCTCAGTGAGTTCATGCAGCAGAATGACATTCATCACATTGGGACGGCCCCTTTTGACCCAGCCTCAAATGGTTTGGCTGATTGGGCTGTTCAGACAGTGAAGGAAGGCCTGAAGCGGATGACAGGGGACTCTTAGCATTCGGCTTTCATGTTTCCTGTTTAAATACCATCTCACGCCACAGACTATGACTGCCCGCACTCCAGCACCAGCAGAGATGCTGATGGGGCATAGGCCCAAGTCAAGATTGGACCTGCTGCGTCCGGACATGAAGGCAAAAGTGAGACAGGCTACTGCGGAGGCATGTCCACCAGTGACTTTGCCAGAGGGCGAGACACTGGCAGAGGGGTTGGGGTCCCTTGAAGAGAATGGACATTCTCACGCAGATACACAGACTCCTCTCATGCCCCCCAAACCAGACCCACCCAAAACACTCTCACCAGCGGTGCCTGCTGCATCACCAAGGGTAGTGCGCAGATCACAGCGCACCCGTAAACCTCCTGACAGACTAAATCTTTGACAGGACAGTTTTTTGTTGCTGTTGTTAGATTGAATATTGAATCTGTCATGTTTTCCAAATGTTTTGTATTGCTAAACTGTTGCTGAGATACTAGTATAAGCTTTCAGGGGTACGCAAGTTTTTATTTCCTAGTTTTTTTACATTTGGAGAATGTTGGATTTTAAAGGGAGAGAAGTGTTGTAATGTGAGCACTATTAAAAGTAAGTTAATACTAATTAGGATAATGGGGGGGGGGGTGGTTTCACTTCCGTTCTTTTTTACTTCCTGGTGTGCTTTGTATATAGTGTTCCTGCCATGCCGTACGGGTTATGAAAGCCTCTGTATATACATATCAGTTTTGACGTTCGAGATAAAGTTGTTTCTTTGGGCATGAGGTTGTCGAGTGTGCCTTTTCAAGGTAGAAGTTACCACAGTATCATTTTTCTTAAATGACAGATCACATGACTGATGGATGTTCATAGTTTAAACATTGTTTATTATAGAGCTGAAAAAAAACCATCATATTTTAAATTATGCAATGAAATTTGAACATTGTGTAAGAACTGTTGCAGCTTACATTTATTTAGTAACTTAATGTAATTAATTGCCTTACCATGCTCATATGAGGTTTATTAATCACAGTTTAAGATATAAGGTATTAGATCTGACAACAATAAAAAACGCTTGGTTAAAGAGAGTCCTTCTGTAAAAACAAAATCAATGCCTTCGCAGAAGCTGAGATAAAAGTATTTGCCAGGGGTTAAGTAGTTGTAGGCATTTTAAATCAGAGAAGAGTAAATAGGCTATTTGAATATTTAAAGTAAAATAATAAATGATGTACAGTATCATCAGAAACTGTCTTTTAAAATTGTTACTTTCAAATTAATGCCAGGAGGTTTTTCCAGAATATATATTGTAGTGTAAAGGCTTTGGTACAGATAAATAATGATTTATTAGTAGTGGCTGGAAGGATTTAACATCTGGGGGTGTTTTAATGTGGGCTTGTGCCTGCATGAATTTGAATGTATTCCATAGGGATCATTATTTAAATTTTTGAAGAGGCCATGTTCAGAAATTCAATTACAATCTTATTTAGCATTATGCATGCATACATTTCAATATGGTATGACTGTTTTGTGGGGGAAATACAATGAATGCTGAATTTAACATGCAATTTACATTACAGATGTTATATAAATTAATATATCTTTTGATTGCTCAGCCTTAAAGCAAAGCTACAGCCTAAATAATCTCCCAATGCAGGCACGCTTTCTTCCAGTCATGTGTACTTGGAAAAGTAGGGATTACTCTGCTACTAATCAGAATTGTTAATGAGATCAGGTGAAAACTGAGATGAAATATATGGTATTTTGAAATATGTTGTATATACATCTATTATATTTTTAAAAACTTACCCTAGTTTATAGTAAAACGCCACCTCTTTTTCATAAACGTATTAATTCCAGAAAGTAAGGTGGAGCAAACATTCACGCCTTCTTAGTGGATGTGAGTAATATCCAAAGATAGAATTTTTAATGATAAAGGTGGAACAAAGGTTCCCCCTCCATGCTTCAGCATGATTTTCCATACTAAAGGAGGATGAATATTCTGTCAGTTGATCTGAAATAAATTGTTGATATTATAGACAGCCTCTGTATCTCTGGGTTATAGAGATTTATGATTACTGCCCAACTGCTTCGAGTGAAACAGACGTGTGTGGGGACAGTCACTGAAGCCCCCTCCTGCCCAGTGGACGAATAGCCTGTGAAATCACTGTAAGCCTCTGATAAATACAGTAGTTACTGGGAACTGACACAAGGTACTGGCAGTAATTTAAAGATAGATTCAACTTTCCAGAGGGTTAGTGGGGGTAAAACTGCATGCATGCCTGGAGAGAAAGAAAAGAAAAGCATTCACTGAAAGAATTAGTGGTTAGTAAAGGGTTTATATTAAAGGCTGCAATGCATTATGCATTTTGGGATGATTTTAAATGCCATTACATCCATTCGTGATGCTTGGTCACAGCTAACACAAATGCTGTACTTCATGTAGATTCATAACTATTTGTTTTCTTCATTTTAAAACACGTGGTGTACAAAAACACATTGAGCAAAGAGAAATATTTTCAAATACTAAATTAAATAGTCAACTATATTGTGGCGCAAACACGAGGAATTCTGCAGGTGCTGGAAATTCAAGCAACACACATCAAAGTTGCTGGTGAACGCAGCAGGCCAGGCAGCATCTCTAGGAAGAGGTACAGTCGACGTTTCAGGCCGAGACCCTTCATCAGGACTAACTGAAAGAAGAGATAGTAAGAGATTTGAAAGTGGGAGGGGAAGGGGGAGATCCAAAATGATAGGAGAAGACAGGAGGGGGAGGGATGGAGCCAAGAGCTGGCCAGGTGATTGGCAAAAGGGATACGAGAGGATCATGGGACAGGAGGCCTAGGGAGAAAGAAAGGAGGCTGAAGCCCAGGGAATGGGCAAGGGGTATAGTGAGAGGGACAAAGGGAGAAAAAGGAGAGAGAGAGAAAGAATGTGTGTATATAAATAAATGACAGATGGTGTACCAGGGGGAGGTGGGGCATTAGCGGAAGTTTGAGAAGTCAATGTTCATGCCATCAGGTTGGAGGCTACCCAGACGGAAATTCTATAACTATAGAATTAGTTATAGAATTATAACCTTAGAAACAACTATAGTGTGAATTGTAATTAATGCAAATTATTGGGTTTCAGAAGGTTAAACCAAAATTATCTCTGGTGTAACAACATTCATTCTTAGAAAATTAAGAATTACTGGCACAAGGTAATATGTTTAACTTTTAGGTCGTGAATTTTGTGATAAAATGGCTACTGGAAAAAACAATCAATTGTTTTCAGCATGAATTAACAATCATCCACAATTTAAGATGGCTAAATACATCTAACAATGGGTAAGCAATTTATTAAACAGTTGTTCAAGTGAGGTCTTCTAATCTGGTAGAGTTACTGATCTGTAGTGTTCATTGGTGGAGACAGAGAGGCATGTAACACAACAGAAGAACATGATTTGAAATAACCTGCTTTGATTGGAAAGAAATAGTTGCAGAAAATAATCTCCCATTGACAAATAATTTCTCTGAATTACCCACTGCAAGGTATCTGAAGATGGACTTTGGGCACTGCTAAAGTTCTATTATGTTTCACAAAGGATAGAAGCTTCAGGACACAGAAATTCAAACAAGGTGCTTATTCTAAGTTACTGTGTGTGTTGCTTACATTAAATATACACATTGTAAAACTATCATATTATTTGACCACATTTAATTTACATAATCCTATGTGCCATATTGCTTTCCATTTCAATGTAAATGTATTTAAACATTTCTGACCATCGTACGTGGTCATTACATATCAATTTCCTCGGTCAGTTTAGCCTTCACAAATCTGGTGGTGAGTAATCTTTTGACTGAATCAGCACAGTTATGTGACATTTGAAAAAAAATAATTGACTGTTCATCATGTTGTGGTGATGCTTCACAACCTCAGGATTTAACCTGGATCCTTGAGTGTTCTTTGTGTGGGTTGTGCACTATGATTGCATAAGTTTCGCCCACCTCTCAAACACCTGCTGGGAGGTGAGGGGCTGTCTGTAAATTGTCCCTAGTTTAGGAGAGTGGCAGGAGAATCAGGAACGAATTGATGGGCAAATGAGTGAGAATAAGCTATGATGGAAATAACTGGAAGGAGACAGATGGGAATGCTCTGACAGCCAGAATGGGCTTCATGGGCAGAAAGGCCGACCATATTGTGAAGTATGCGAAAGTAGGAAAAGTCATGAATGGCTTCATCATCATTCTGTACTTCAATGTCAACAGGTATGTTGCTTTCAGTGATCATCTGACCTATATGGACAGCACTGTTAGAACAGGTGTAATGTCTACAACGTTGAAACATTAACTCCTCTTCTCATTCCACCAATGCTGCCTGACCTGTTTTCCAGGATTTTATGCTCTGAGTGCATGGTATCCTATTGGATAATGGTAATCCAAGTCTCTCAAGAAGCGATAGAATATGAAGTATCCATATTCAAGGAACAGAGATTGGAGTGTCCTTCCAGTTATAGTCAGAGCACAGGAAAACGCTACACATGCAAAGCAAAAGGCTCTTTTATGAAATTTTACGCAGCGCTGGGAATAAGAATTTTTAAGTTTGTAACCAGTAAACAGAGAAGGCCAGTAAAGTTGATGTGATGTATTTGGAATATCAGAATTAGATGCCACTCAAGAGGTTATTAAGTGATATCAGATCACTGTATCTGGAGATAAATATATTGACCTGGACTAAGGAGTTGTTAACAGATGGTAGGAATATGCATGTCAATTTTGAGGTGGTGTGCTATAGGGATTTGTGCTGGGATCGTAGATCATAGAACACGCTAGCACAGTATAGGCCCTTTGGTCCAAAATGTTCTGCAGAAATTTTAACCTATCCTATAATCAACTTTTGTTTTAGATTTAGGTTCCTTTACTATCAGGGAATGTATACAGTATACAACCTGAAATTTGTACTCTTCACAGACACCCACAAAACAAGAGAACCCATAGAATGAATGATAGAGCATCGAAGCCCTGAAACGCTCCCTCCACCTTTTACAGAAGGCACAAACCCCCTCCCCCCAATGGCACCAGCAAAAGCACCGCACCTCCCACCCCCCACCCCCCACCCCCACCATGCAAGCAACAGCAAAAGCCCCCAAAGAGATCCTGATCCAGAGTCCATCAAAACTACAGTCCGTTATCCAACACTTTGGTGACTTAGATAGACTCTCTCTCTCTAGTGAGGGAGAGTAAGATTGCTCCTGCAATCCTTCCCTTCTACATAACATGCCATTTTTCTATCATCCATGTGCTTATCTAAGAGCTTCCTAAATGCCCCTAGTGTATCTGCCTCTGTCACCACCCTAGTCAGTGTGTTCCATGCGCTCAACTCTCTCTCTGTAAAAACTTACCTCTGACATCCCTCCTATACTTTCCTCTAATCACCTTAAAACTATGTTCCCTGGAATTAGCCATTTCTGCCTAGGGGAAAAAGTCTCTGGCTATCCACTCAATCTACACTTCCTACCATCTTGTACACCTCTATCAAGTCACTTCTCATCCTCCTTTGCTGCAAAGAGAAAACCCCTTGCTCACTCAACCTATCCTCTTAAGACATGCTCCCAATTCTGGTAGCATCCTGGGAAATCTCATCTGGACTCTTTCCAAAGCTTCTACATCCTTTCTATAATGAGATGATCAGAACTAAACACAATATTCTCAGTGTGGTTCAGCTGGGGTTTTATAGAGTTGCAAGATTACCTCATGGTTCTTGAACTCATTCTCCTGACTAATGAAGATCTACACACAGTACACCCTCTTAACCACCCTATCAACTTGTACAGAAACTTTGAGGGATTTATGGATATAAACCTCAAGATCCCATTGTTCTTCCACGCTGTTAATTACTAAACCATTAACTTTGTATTCTGCCTTCAAATTTGACCTTCTAAAGAGAATCACTTAATACTTTTCCAGGTTGAACTCCATCTGCCACTTTTAATGTTCACAATTTTTCTATTAATGATTTCAAAGAGGGGATCAAATGAAATATATCTGAGCTTGTTGACAATATAAAATTGAGTGTTATTTTGAACTATGATGAGCACACAGAGGCCCGAAGGAAACAGAGACAGGTTAAGTGAATGTGTAAATGTGTGGATGATGCAATATATGTGGAAAATGAGAGAAATATATCTGGGAGAGAAAAATAGAGGCATATAATATTTTTGAAATAGTGAGTTATTTGGAAAGATCTGGGTGTCCTTGTACACAAATCATTGCAAGTTAAGTTTTACATACAGAAAGTACTTGCGTAAGGTCTCCACCAAAAAAGTTAATAATCTCTTTACCACCACAGCTGTTGCCTGATCCACTAAGTTCACGCTGTATTTTTTTTTGCACAGGGAAAACAGCAAGATGGGCTTATGGAGGAAAGATAATTTGCTCTATTTATGTAGGATCCTGTTGATATTACACTTGAAATATTATTTCTACTTAAGAAGGAATATACTTAAGAAAAAATGTAATGAAGTTTCACCAGCATGACTCTTGGCATAATGTGCTATGACTAAGCAGAATGGGCCTATGCTTTATTCATTCCGGAAGAATAAGAGGTTATCTTGGAGAATACAAAATAATTATGAGGAATGAAAGAGTAGGTCATCCAGGTTGTTATACTTAGAACCAGGTTGTCCTATCTGAGAAGAACGGGTTGACCACTCAAAACAAACATGGCATTTCTTTATTAAGAGTGTAGTGGATTTTTGGAATTTTCTAGAGAGATGTGGAGTTTTATTCACTAAATATATTTAAGACAGAGAATGATAGATTTTCGGAATGTTAGGGGAATCAAGAAATTTGGCCTTAGTGCAGATGCTGAGATGAAATCAAGCATGATCTAAATTAATTCTTAAGCAGGCATGACAAGCTAAATTACACATTCCTTTTTGCATACTTAAGTATTTTCTTACTTTCTGAAACATTTCCTTCTGCTTCATTCACAAGCTTTGTATTCCTCCATTAGATTATGCTGCATAGATTTCATTCACTTGAAAAACACTGGCGTATTAACAGTCCTGCCAGAGTAAAATGAGCAGTAAAGTTTGGAGCTGTATATTACTCAAACAAAAATTTAGCCATTGAGTGATTCCTTGTGAAAACAAAGAAAGCTTGCTTTATCAATGCTTTCTTTAAAATAAGCACCTCTCTCTTGGGTGGCTCACCAGAAGCAATTTAAAATGGAGAAATACTTAAACGGCTTAATGCCATTACATCATGTAAGACACTTAAGTAAATACAAAATAAACTGTTTGTCCAATTGCTCAGGATAGATCCATTTGAACCTTTCAAAGGTATGTTCTACTACACTGTAAGTATCTGTATGTCTGCTTTTGGAGTTGGTTTAATACTGCCACTTGTACTGAAGTACAGTTAAAAGCTTGTCTTGCAAACTGTTCATACAGATAAAATTATTACACAGTGCTTTGAGGTTGTACAAGGTGAAATAGTCGCACAATGTAGAATGAAGTGTAACAGCTATAGAGAGTGTGTACTGCTCGTGGACAATACAGTACGAGATCAGAACAAGATAGATTGTACGAGGGAACCATTCAATAAACTTATAAATGCAAGGTAGAAGCTACCTTGGAGTCTGGTGATATATGCTTTCAGGCTTTACTGAATGGGTGAAGGGAGGAGAGAGGATTTTTAGGATGGGTGGGATCTCTGATTTTGCGCGCTGCTTTACTAAGGCAGCAAAAGTTATAGACAGTCTGGTTTTCATGATTTGCTAAGTCACATTCAGAAATTTCTGCAATTTTTTATGGTCACAGGCAGAACAGTTGCCATACGAAACTGCGATGTATCCAGATAGAATGCTTTTTATGGTACATTAATAAACATTGGTACAGGTTGATGGGGACATGCAAAATTTCTTTAGCTTCCTGAAGAAGTAGAGGCATTAATCAGCCTCCTTGGCCATGGCATCTACAAAGTTAGATCAAGGCAGGCTATTGATGATGTTCTCTTCTGGAAACTTGAAGACCTCACCCCTCTCCATCTCAGCACTATTGATATAGGTAGGAACATGTACACTGCCCCCTTCCTGAAGTCAATGAGCAGCCCCTTTGTTTTGCTGCCATTGAGGGAAAGGTGTTGTCATGACACCATGTGATTAAGCTCGCTGTCTCCTTCCTGCATTTGAGATACGGCCATCTGCTGTGTTATCATCTGTAAAATTGTAGATGGAGTTACAGCAAAACTTAGCCATGCAGGATCTAGTACAGGGAGTGGAGTCAGGGGCTGAAGATGCAACCTTGTGGTGCACCAATGATTGGAATAATTGTGAAGGAGGTGTTGCTGCCTATCCTCACTGAATGCAGTTTGTTGGTCAAGAAGTCAATGATCTAGTTGCAGAGGCAGGTGTTGACTTCCAGGTCTCCAAATTTGGTGATGAGCTTGTTTGGGATTATAGTATTGAACGTGGAGCTGTAGTCAATGATCAATAGTCTAACACAGGTGTCCTTTCTGTCCAGATGCTTTAAAGATGAGGGTAGTGCTAGGGAGATGGTGTCTACTATTTCAGTGGTGGGTGAATTGAGCTGGGATGAGGTGTTCTGGAAGGCTAAAGTTAATATGTGCCATGAACAGCCTCTTGAAATCAATTCATAATAGTGGATATCAGGTAGTCATTAAGGCATATTACCTGTATTGGTTTAGGTAGCAGGATAATAGTGGTCTTCTTAAAGCAGGTAGAAATCTCAGATTAAAGCAGGGAGGGGTTAAAATGTCTTCTACTACCTGTGCCAGATGATCTGCACAGGATCTAAGGACACGGGCAAGAACACTATTATGGCCAGATCTTTTTCGCAGGTCCACTCTCCAGAAGACTAATCTTACAGCTGAAATGGGATCTGAGGAATCAGGTTCATTGGAGGCTATCAGGGTGGGTAGTGACATTTAAGCTCTTTCTGTTTAAAATGTGCATAGAAGCTGTTAAACTCACCAGAAGGAACGTGGTGCCTATGCGATGTTGCCTGAATTTGTTTAGTAGCTCATTATAGCATGTAGTTCCTGCCACAACTGATGGCTGGTCTGGGACTGGATTCTTTGGACTAATATTGTCTCTTGGAATCTCTGATAGCTTTAAAGAGGTCATATCTTAATTTCTTGTTAAAAAAAAAAAAAAAAAAAATATGAATGCTGCAGTATCAGACTTCAGTAATGAGTGGATTTCCCAGTTCCTTCACGGCTTCCAGTTTGGGAACACCCTGATTGTCCTCTTTGATACACAGTCCTTAGCACATTTGCTGATATGGTCTGTTATGGTGATGACATACTCTTCTAGACTGGCAGCTGAGTCCTTGAATACGGAGGAGTTTACTAACTTAAAGCAGTCATGTAGAAGCTCATCTCTTTTATCAGAACAGTTTTCTGTACAACTTTCTGTCCTGGATCCTCCTGTGATAGCTTCTGTTTGTACTCATGGCCTGGTGGAGTGAGTTACCAAAGTGTGGGTGGGGGATGCTTTAGTAGGTTGTATAGCAATGGTAAAGGCTGTTGGGCCCCTAGTGAGACAGAAGACAGAAGACATGCTAATAGTATTTTGGTAACATTCTCTTGAAGCTGGCATGGTTGATATTGCCAGCAACGATGAAGAGGGCCTCAGGTATCCATTTCAAGACTGTTGACCACAGAGTATAGTTCATTGAGTGCGAACTTCACGTTTATCTGAGGTGGATGTAGACTGCTGAAGGGGTAGCTGAAGTGAGCTCCCAAGGAAAATAGTATGGGTGACACTGGATGAGCAGCAGTTATTTCAAGCTGGATGAGCAGCAGTTATTCTGAACTGTCTTGTTCAAGCATCATTAGCTATTGATTAAGAAGCAGATTCTCTGCCTCTAACTTTGCCTGAGGATGTTGTATGGTCCATCTGGAGAAATGAGAGGTTCAATATAATCTGAGTGTGCAAGAGCAAGTATAAAAACAGTATTGCTCATCTTTTGTCACTGAAATTGTTAATTTCCTTGGTTCTTTAGTGTCTTGCTCTATTCGCATCACGCTACAGAGCAGTATGAACATGGGTAACTTGAAACAATGACTATCAAAGTACATTTGTCCAAAGTACTTTCAAAACTTTTCCAGAATAATCTTTACACTGCCTTTGTTCCTTATCATGGGTGGATGATTTGAATTACCTGTCATATATATCTTATAATTGAACAATTTGTTAATTTACATCTCTCATAGTGTTAAGGTCCTATTGGTTTATAATGCAGCCTGATTGCTACACAGACAATATAGATTTTTTTGCAATCTGCAATGGCTGTACCGTTATGCACATTCACTTTTCATGAAATGATGTGAAAATTTCTTCCTCTGTGCTGATGTTACAAGCAAGCTACTGCTCCTCCCTGTTGTTTTGTGGTTTGTTTTATTAGCTATTGATATGCAACATTTTTTCTGATAAGAGTATTATTTAGACTCTTTATAATAAACGTTGCTTGATGTGTGACTGTCAGTACATCTATACTGTGCATTTTCAGCACTAACTTCCAACTCAAATAACACTGGCTTTTAAAAAAAATCTCCATCCCCTCCATATAGTATGTGAATGATTCACAAATCTTGATGTCCAGCCACAGCAACATGTGAAGATTGCTGGTGCTTGAGCTGTCATTTTCTTTTATTTTGGCTAAAATGGTCTTGCTTCAAGGACGTAAGCATGAGGAATTCTGCAGATGCTGGAAATTCAAGCAACACACATCAAAGTTGCTGGTGAACTCAGCAGGCCAGGCAGCATCTCTAGGAAGAGGTACAGTCGACATTTCGGGCCGAGACCCTTCGTCCTGACTTTGCTTCAAGGAGCATGTTTCCATTTCTCTCAGCTAGTTGAATTACTAGATGACACATTGTCTTCACTGCTTTAATTTCACCTTAAAATTAGATCATTGTATTTTTAAAAAGCTATTGCTGATGATTCAACATCAAGAACAGCTCTTCAGGGCTTGTGTAAGATGTACTTACTGAGTTTAAAGCTGGAGGAGTGAGTCTTCTGGCCCATTTTCGGCCGCTTTTCTTGGAGCCTTCATAGAGAACACAAAGAATGTGATGCTTTTAAAGATGGAACACTGATTTGCTTCTTGTAAGCTTGTCATCAATTGGAGCATTGAAAATATTGCTTATAGAAAAATTCCAGGACACAGGTGCCTTGGACAGAGGTGCTTATTCTAATTCAGCAAAGGATTGCCTATGTGAGCAAATCAGAATCAGGTTTATCATCACTGACATTTGTCATAACTTTTTTGTGTTTTGCGGCAGTAATACAATGTAATAAAATTTACTATGAATTACAAAAATAAAGAATTATTGCAAAAAGAGCAAAGTAGTGAAGTAATGTTCAAGAATTCCCGGACTGTTCAGAAATCTGATAGTGGGAGGGGAAGAAGCTGTTCCAGAACTGTTGACTGTGCATCTTCAGGCTCTTGTATCTCCTCATGGAGGGCAGTAAAGAGAGGAGTGCATGTTCCAGATGGTGAGAGACCTTCACGATGGACTGCACCATCTTAAGGCATCTCATTTTGATGACATCCTTGATTAAAGAGAGCCTTGCGCCTCTGATGGAGGTGCCTGAGTCTACAACCATCTGCAGCCTTTTCTGATCCCGTGCATTGGCACCACCATACCAGATGGTGATGCAGCCTCTTAGAATGCTCTCCATGGTACCTCCATAGAACTTTACTAGAGTTTTTGACATACTAAATCTCCTCAAATTCCTAATGAAATATGGCTTCTGACATGTCTTATGCATCTTCATAATTGCATCAATATGTTGGGGCCAGAGTATGTTGACCACCAGGAACTTGAAGCTGCTCATCTTTTCCTTGATGAGGACTGCTGTGTGATCTTCTGATTTCACCTGAAGTTTACTATCAATTCTTTGGTTTTACTGATGTTGAGTGCAAGGTTGTTGTTGCAGCACCAGTCAACCATCCAATCTGTATCACTCCTGTACTCATCCTTGTCACTATATGAGATTCTGCCAACAACAGTTGTGTTATCAGTGGATTTATAAATGGTGTTTGAGCTGTGCCTAGTCACAGACACGATTATAGAGAGACTAGGATAGACTAAGCATGGATCATTGAGGTGCATCTGTGTTGACTGGCAGTGAGGAGGGGTTTTATTTCCGATCTGCACTGAGAAAGTCAAGGATCCAATCGCAGAAGGAGGTACAAAGATCCAGGGTTTAAAATTTTCTTCAAAATACTATGTACTGTGCATTGCACATATACCTTTGAAGATACTAATGCTATTATATAGAGAATGATCTATTTGTGATCACATCAGTCTATGCTGTAATTACATGATTTACTGGCATAACCACTGACAAATACACCACTCATTTTTTTTGTTAAAAGAAAGCAAGGAGTGGAGCAGCTGGTAAACACAGTCAATTAAACCTTTGAGAGCTTCCCTGAAATTTCATGAGGTTACTCTCGTTTGGAGACCAATCGTTCATAACTTCTATTCACAAGCTGACAGTAGTCCAGTCTAGCTCAAGGATTGACTGTTTATTCATTTCCATTGATGCTGCCTGACTTGTCGAGCTCCTCCAGCATCGTATGTGTGTTGTTCAATAATGATGCAACACTGTCCATTTCTTTCATTGGCCTATTCCAGTAATACAGCTTAAGTAACTTTGCCAAAGCAACACTATGTTATTGAGTAATATTTTATTTTGTTAAATATTATTTTGTTATATCCATTTTATTTGGTAGACATTTGGAACTAAATATAATTAGGAGTAAATTCAAATGGATAGCTTCACATGTGCTTCTTAGAAATCTAATTGTCACTACCCAGCTGCTACAGAACTAGCATTCCTATCCTTTCTTGGCTTAAACGTAGTATATACAGTGGCATGCAAAAGTTTGGGCACCCCGGTCAAAATTTCTGTTACTGCGAATAGCTAAGTGAGTAAAAGATGAACTGATTTCCAAAAGGTATAAGGTTAAATATGACACATTTCTTTAATATTTTAAGCAAGAAAACTTCTCTATGTCCATCTTTTACACTTTAAAAATAACAAAAAGGGAACAGGGCCCGAAGCAAAAGTTTGGGCACCCTGCATGGCAGTACTTAGTAACACCCCTTTTGGCAAGTATCACAGCTTGTAAATGCTTTCTGTAGCCAGCTAAGAGTCATTCAATTCTTGTTTGGGGGATTTTCACCCATTCTTCCTTGCAAAAGGCTTCTAGTTCTGTGAGATTCTTGGGCCATCTTGCATGCACTGCTCTTTTGAGGTCTACCCACAGATTCTCGATGATATTTAGGTCAGGGGATTGTGAGGGCCATGGCAAAACCTTCAGCTTGCGCCTCTTGAGGTAGTCCATTGTGGATTTTGAGGTGTGTTTAGGTTCATTATCGTGTTGTAGAAGCCATCCTCTTTTCATCTTCGGCTTTTTTACAGATGGTGTGATGCTTGCTTCCAGAATTTGCTGGTATTTAATTGAATTCATTCTTCCCTCTACCAGTGAAATGTTCCAATGCCACTGGCTGCAACACAATCCCAAAGCATGATCAATCCACCCCCGTGCTTAACAGTTGGAGAGGTGTTCTTTTCATGAAATTCTGCATCCTGTTTTCTCCAAACATACCTTTGCTCATTGCGGCCAAAAAGTTCTATTCAAAAGGTTCAAAGGAACATCTAAACAAGTCTGATGCATTTTGGAAACAAGTCCTGTGGACTGATTAATTTAAAATAGAACTTGTTAAGTGTTCTACATTTTAAAAGATTACTTGAGAACATGAAGTGATGGTCTTTATCATTTTCATGGGCAGACACAGCATTATCTGGTTGACATTCCAGAGCCATAACATAATGCTGCAAAATTAACCATAGAAACCTTTACAAAAACCAAAACTAAGGATCTCATAACAGAAGCCCATGAAACAGGAGCAATGATGGGTTAATTGCCTGTCAAACCTACTGCACCATTCAATAAAATCATGGCTGAACTCTTCTTGGTCCCAATCACCAATTTTGTATTCTTTCCTTATATATGCTCCCAATTTCCTAGTAGTTAAAACACTTGTCGGTCTTGTAATTTCAGTATATTCAATAACTCTACAGCTCTAAAGGCAGAGAAATTGAAACCTTGATGACTATCTGAGGTAATAAATTCTTACTGTGGTCCGATTCAAATCAATGGCCACTTACTCTGAAGCTATGCCATCATGTATGAGATACACCCACTAGAGCAGGGGTTCTCAACGTTTTTTTATGCCATGGACCCCTAGCATTAACTGAGAAGTCCATAGACCCCCAGGTTGAAAAGCCCTGCACTAGAGGAAACATCCTCTTGACACTCACCCTGCCAATCCACTCAGATTAGAAGTTTCAATAAGATCACCTCCCTTTCTTCAATACTCCAATCAGTCCAGGCACAGCCTGCTCAAGTTTTCTTCATGAATGAATCTTTCATGAATTGACCTAAGGAATCTTTTCTAGACCATCTCTCAAGCAAGCACATCCTTCATTAAAAATCTGAACAAAATATACATGTAGTATTTCAAGCCCCATCAGTGATCTGTAAATCTCCAACAAATCTGTCATATTTTTATATTCTTTATCCTTTTTTAATAAAGGCCACCACAGCATTAGCCTTCCTAATTACTGCCAGTACTTGCATGCCAAGATTTATGCTTCATATGCCATTCTTCTCAGATAACATTTTGTAGTCTCATTTCATCAAAATAATTTGCTTTTCATTTTTTCTCCCAAAGTGGGTAACCTCACTATTTCCCCATATTATGCTCTACCTGCCAATATTGTGCCCACTTTTTTAATCATTTATATACCCCTTTGCAGGCAAATCTGGCTAATGTACATTCAGTCCGTCAATATAGAATTGAAGTAGTTAAATGTCCCACACTGATCCTGCAGGAACCCAAGTAATTACTGATTGCCAATAAAAAACATGTTCCATTTATTCAAACTCTCTGTTTTCTGATAATCAACAGATTCTTTATTCCTATGAATATGTTACCCACAGCTCCATGATGTCTATGGAGTAATCTTTTATGTAGCATTCTATTGAATTCCTTCCAGAAATCCACTGGATCTAATAATTCCCCTTTATTTGACTTGTTGCATTCTCAGAGAATTCTATCAGATTTGTCAAACAATCTTTCCCTTTTATAAAATTATGCTAACTCTGCTTGATTGTCTTATGATTTTCTAAATTTCCTACTATTACCTCTAGTAGTGGATTCCAGTATTTTCTCGGGCTGAATATTAGGCTAACTGGACCATAGATTCACACCTTCTGTCTTTTTCCTTTCTTAATATTTCTTGATATAGTGGTATTACATTTGATAGATTACGATCAATAGATCCATTATTTCTACAACTGCTGTCTCTTGCATAATAAAGACAGCTGGAGACAAAATAACCATGTTCAACAAGTTCCAGCCATTTTCTAGTACTTAGAACATAGAACATTACAGCACGATACAGACTTTTCGGCCTATGATGTTGTGTTCACTGTCTATGGGAAACCTACCAGGCATCAATAGGAAAATAGTAAAATGTGAAGGCAAATCAGGGTCATCAACCAGAGATTTATAGGTACCACAACATTTCAGATGCTTGAAATAGCTGAGAAACAAGAACTTCCAAAGAATTTTAGACATATTCAAAATTGAAGCAAATTATCTGTTTTCATGCCTGTCATATTTTTCAATATGTAACCAATGAATTGTGAAGTTAAAAATGTGATTGTGTAACATCTGCTGTCTTAATGTATTAAGGATCCTCATTTGTGCAGAATTTTGTTGCACAAGTATGGCAGGTATTCAGGGAGACAGCTCCTCATCACCTTCAATGGAGATAAAAGATCATCAATGCATGCTGACTTCTGAGATGTGCCTCCCTTCTCCAAGGGTTTAGGAATCAAATGATTCCACTTTCTTAGTTCACATGTTGCCAATCCTTTGATGTTCATCATATCATTGTTCACTAGACATATTGTGAATATAGAACCAAGCCACACAATATGACAAATAACTTCAACTATCCATTCAATGGCCAATTACCATCGCGCATGACTTTAGTTCCTTTCCTTTCTCTGTTGCATCTGAGCAGCGCATCTCTAATGGCTGAATGCTTAGTGAAAGGCCCTTCTTTAAGAAATTCTATTATAATACAATCATCCCCGATGTATAATGATAAAAAAGTAAACAAACACAAGAGAGGGACAGATCCAAAAAGCAAAATTTACAAAATTTGCCTCAAAGCTGGAAGGTGATGTGTCTAATGATATTCCCATTAGTTAATTTATACAATGTGACATGAATTACAATCAAGTAACCATAAATTTGCCCTTTTGACATGCCTTTTCTATTTCCCATTGTAATCTGTGGTCCATATCCCAGCTATTGTTGGGAGGCCTGTATATAACTGCCATCAGGGTCCTTTTACCCTTAAGGTTTCTTAAATCAACCCACAAGGATTCAACATCTTCCGATCCTATGTCACATCTTTCTACTGATTTGATGCTATTCTTTACCAGCCACCACCTCTGCCTACTTCCTATCCCTTCAATACAACATGTAACCTTGGACATTCAGCTCCCAACTACAACTATCCTTCAGCCACGATTCAGTGATGGCCACAACATCATACCTGACAATCTGTAATAGTGCAATAAGATCATCCACCTTATTTTGTGTACTCCATGCTTGAGATATAACGCTTTGAGTACTGTATTTGCTACCCTTTTTGACTCTGCATCCCTAATGCACTGAAACTCAGCATTCTGGCTGCAATTTTGTCCGATGCAGTCTGACTGCGTGCTATCTTTGCTTTTTACCATACGTCCTATCCTGAGTCCCTTCACTTTGTTTCCAACCCCCTGCCAAATTAGTTTAAACCTTCCCCAACAGCTCTAACAAATCTGCCCATGAGAATATTGGTCCCCCTCAGGTTCAGTTGCAATCCATCACTTTTGTACAGATCATACCTTCCCCCAGAAGAAATCTTAATGATCCAAAAACCTGAAGCCCTGGGCCTGCATCAACATCTCAGCCATGCATTAATCTGCCCATTCATCCTGTTTCTACCTTCACTGGTACATGGCACAGGCAGCAATGACTGAAGATCCTGCTTCTCAGCTTCCTGCCTAGCTCTCTCAATTCTCATTTCAAGACCTCTTTGTTTTTCCTTCCTATGTCATTGGAACCAATATGAACCAAAACATCAGAATGCTCTCCCTCCCCCTCCAAAATGATGTGGAGACGATCCGAGATGTTCCTGACCCTGGCCCCTGGGAGGCAACATACCATTTGGGTGTCTTGTTTGCATCCACAGAATCTCCTGTCTGTTCCTTTTAGTCAACATGTAGGTCAATTTGGAAAATCAGGTTGGTAATGGATCTCAAGAAGGTGCTCAAAAAGCTGAAAGACCTAATGGTACATAAGTCACCCAGACCAGATATACGGCACCCTGGGGTTCTGAAAGACGTAGCAATAGAGATTGTGGAGGAATTAGTAATGATCTTTCAAAAATCATTGGACTCGGGTGTGGTGCCAGAGGACTGGAAAATTGCTAATGTCACTCCACTCTTTAAGAAAGGAGTAAGACAGCAGAAAGGAAGTTATATACCAGTTAGCCAGTTTGCCCAATGAAGCTGTTGGAATACTTTGAGGGGTTACAAGTAGAATAAATAAAGGAGACGTAGTGGATGTTGTATATTTGGACTTTCAGAAGGCCTTTGACAAGATGCCACATATGAGGTTGCTTACCAAGTTAAGAGCCCATGATATTACAGGAAAGCTGCTGACATGGTTAGAGCTTTGGCTGATTGGTAGGAGGCAGCAAGTGGGAATAAAAGGATCGTTTTCAGGTTGGCTGCCAGTGAGTAGTGGTGTTCCGCAGGGACTGGTGCTGGGACAACTTCTTTTTATGCAGTGCATTAATGATTTAGATGATGAAATAGATGGCTTTTTTGCCAAGTGTGCAGATGATTATGAAGATTGCTGGAAGAGCTAGTAGTGTTGAGGAAACAGGTAGGCTGCAGAAGGACAGGTTAGAAGAATGGGCAAGAGAGTGGCAAATGAAATACAATGTTGGAAAATGCATGGTCATGCACTTTGGTTGTAGAAATAAATGTGCAGACTGTTTTTTAAACAGGGAGATATTTCAAAAATCTGAGATGCAAAGAGACTTGGGAGTCCTTGTGCAGAACACCCTAAAAGTTAGCTTGCAGGTAGAGTCCGTGGTGAGGAAGGCAAATGCAATGTTAGCATTCATTTCAAGAGGTCTAGAATACAAGAGCAGGGATATGATGATGAAGCTTTATAAGGCACTGGTGATACCTCACACAGAGTATTGTGAACAGTTTTGGGCTCCTCATCTGATTAAAGATGTGCTGGCATTGGAGAGGGTTCACAGGAGATTCACATGGATGATTCTGGGAATGAAAGGGTTATCATACGAGGAATGTTTGATAGCTTTGGGTGTGTACGTGCTGGAATTTAGAAGGATGAGGGGGGATCTCATTGAAACCTTTGAATGTTGGAAGTCCTAGACAGAGTAGATGTGGAAATTATGTTTCCCATGGTGGGGGAGTCTATGTCAAGAGGGCACAACCTCAGGATAGAGGGATGTCAATTTAAAACAGAGATGTGGAGTTCTTTAGTCAGAGGGTGGTAAATTTGTGGAATTTGTAACCACAGGCAGCTGTGGAGGCCAGGTCATTGGGTGTAATTCAGCAGAGATTGATAGGTTCTTGATTGGACAAGGCATCAAAGGTTGTGGGGAGAAGGCTGGAGAGTGGGGCTGACGTGGGGAGAAAAGGATCAGCGGAGCAGATTTGATGGGCCAAATGGCCCAATTCTGCTCCTATGTCTTATGATTATTCATGAAAATCCTTTGCAGATATATACAATTGTATACTATAAATGCTTTCCTTATTGCAAATCAATAAAGATAAATTGTGTAAAAAAACTTGAAATGAAACATGTTAGAAAATACACAAATTTCATTATCTCATACTTTCAGTCTGAGTTAATATGTATTCAGTTATCAGTTCCTTCACAAATATTGGATGAAGCTTATTCTTGTCCGCACCACAGCCCTAACTTCAAGTGGACGTCACAAAATTCCCAAGACAAGCTATATTACTTCTCAAACCATTTAACTATCTAAATATGAAACTTGACTTTCTAATGCTTCCAGTTAATTGAGATCATATAATACTGTCACGAGTTCATTATCCTGCGCAATCCCGAACTGAATGGGAAATAATACTCAGCATTGGAACTATAATAAGATAAAATTTTGGTGACATTGTCATGTGATGGAATGAGCTCCCTGCAGTTTTGCCTGTGCTATGTGAGATAAGCTTGGTTAAGTTAAAATTAAAGGAAGAATTTGCTCGAGGCATAGGCACATATTTATATCATCAGGTTTATATTGGAAGCCTTGTTTTTTTTCTACAAAGGGCAATAATGCTCTGTAAACAGTAGAGTTAAAAATACATGTGGACTAAGATGTTAACTGTCCTGTGCTATCACCAGTGGGATCATCAGTTGATCTGCCACCTGTCTTCAAGAGTTTCGTCCCGCTTATGATCAAGACTCCCTCGAGCTGGTGGGCCAGCAGTGCTAAAGCACCACCTCCCACTGGTGAGCTTAAAAACTTGGCATCTGCCTCTATCAGAGTTGTTGGTCACTTCCATCCAACAGATAGTCTGCTGTTCAGGTGTCTATGCACTACTGAAGTGTTTGCAGGATATGTATACACTGTCTGACTATCTGCTCCTCTGAACATACTTGGTCCACACCCATGCTGATCCTTTCTCTGCTGCCTCAGCTACAGCCCTGCTGATTGACTTGAGCTCTCTTCTAGTGAAGCCAAGGTTACGCAGCCACTTCTGGAAGGTGAAAGCAATAAACCCACGGCAGCCTACTTCAAATGGATAGCATGAGACCTTCCACCCTCTGTCTCTGCACTCTGATCTTAATTCTGCATACTTGGTTAACTTGCGCTCATGGGCTTCATCAATGTTGTCTTCCCAGGGGACAGTGAGTTCACCCATAACCACTTCTCTACTGGTGTCAGACCATACGATCATATCTGGTCGCAATGTTGTGAAAGCTATTTGTTCCGGGAAACTGCCTTTCCCGTCCAGGTCAGCCTTGACACACCAGTCATTGGCTGAAGAAAGTATGCTTGATCATGAGCCTGCGCTGTACACCCTTGACTTGGAGCCTTCTTTCACAAATGATATGTGATGTTCTGTGCAGCATGGGGCATGAGATAAGTTGTGCTATAGTACTCTCTGCTCAACCGCTTCTGTTACAACTTTGAGAACATTGTTATGTCTCCAAGTGTACATGCCGCTGGAAAGATTGACTCTGCATGCACTCAAAATATGTTGAAGTGTTCCCTTCTCACTACAAGCAGCAGACCTGTCTGTCTTATCTTCATACCAAGTGCTGAGGTTGGCAGGTGTTGGGAGCAGATCATACGCTGCTCTGCATAGAAAAGAAATGCAGAGCGGT
The DNA here is from genome assembly GCF_030028105.1 of Mobula birostris. Taxonomy (NCBI): domain Eukaryota; kingdom Metazoa; phylum Chordata; class Chondrichthyes; order Myliobatiformes; family Myliobatidae; genus Mobula; species Mobula birostris. Next base: position 88,820,216 of record NC_092379.1, on the reverse strand, counting down.
TCCATCTGCCACAGAACATCCCAAGATAGGTGTCGTTGTTCAACACTTTCCCACCGGGTCCAAGCCCCTTGTTTGGCCAGGCCAGCTGTTTTAGCTAACCTCTTCTGCTCTTCTACCTCTCGTATTTCTTGTGTTACAAGCTCAAGGCGCTCCTTACCTGTAGAAGATGACCACCACTTGTGGGTTGTCCATCCAAGCCCCTGGCGGCCTAGCTGGATAGCCCCAACCATCTCCTTGTGCTTCAATCTGGACTCTGCCTCATCAACTGCTACATGGGCTGACCACTTCCTGCCTGATCTCACATCCGGCTGGGTGTTCTTGATGACAGGGTCTTTTGAGTCTCAAAGCATCAAGAATGACCTTGCCTTGGCTACCTTGACCTCTCACAAGCCACTTCTTCACATACTTGTTGATCTTCCGTTCCATTGCCTCAACGTGGGACATTGCCACTTCATAGGCAGTTAGTGGCCGTGGCATCAGTTCATACTGCAAGTACAACAACTTCAACTTCCCAGGCAAGCCACACTTGTCAACAGACATCAGACCTCTGCTGATCTGTTCTCCTGTCTCTTGAACCCTCTTGGTGTCTCTTAGCTCCTCCGTGTACCATCGCCCGAGGCTCTTAACTGGTTGGTCCTGAATGGATGGAATCTCCTCTCCACAAAAGGTGAAATGAAAGTCAACCAGCTTTCCTCTCCTAAGAACAAGGCTCCTTGACTTCTTGGTCTTGAACTTCATTTTTCCCCAATCCCTTAACTCCTCGAGTCTAGATTGTACATTTTCCACTGCCTCCGTGCTGGGACCCAAAAGGGTGAGATCGTCCGTGAACGCTCGTATTGGTGGTAACTCCACTCCGCCATCAAGTGCGACACCTGGTCCCACTGATTCTGCAGCCCTCACAATGACCTCCTAACACAAAAAGGATGGCTGAAATCGCACATCCCATTGGGATTCCAGCATTCAAGCTCTGCCACCTAGTTGTAAACTGCTGAATGGAAAACCTCATCCGGAAATCGTTGTAGTACTGCATAACAAAGTTCTTCACCTTAGCAGGAATCCATAGGAAGTCCATCGCAAACTCAATCAGGACATGGGGAACAGAACCATACGCATTTGCCAGATCAAGCCAAACTACAGCCAGATTTCTTCTCAACCTTTTCGACTCCTGGGTGGTATGCCATATCATACTAGAATATTCAAGGTATCCTGGGAAGCCTGGTATTTCTGCCTTCTGCACAGATGTATTTACCAATCCATTCTGTATCGCAAATGAAGATATTCTTTCTGCCAGAGTGCCAAACATGATATTCCCCTCTACATTCAGGAGAGAAATTGGTCGGAACTGATTCAATGTAGAAGAATTCTCTTCCTTCAGGATGTATGCTCCTTCAGCCTCACTCCATGACAAAGGAACAACACCTTGTCTCCACACCACCTTTAAAAATCTCCACAAGTATTTCCTCAGCTCTTCACACTTCTTGAACACCTTATACAACACTCCATTAGGTCCTGGCACTGAGCCTGACCTTGCCTTTCTGATGAACCATTCAACTTCTGCCACTTTGGGTTCTGACAGATCAAACTTCACTCCTGGCTTGGTAGGCTTCACAAGCTCTGAAATGTCAAGCAAAGGAGCCTCCCGCTGTTCGTTAGAGTAAGTGCTTCCAGGTGATCCTCAAGTTCTTGTTGAGAGATGTTAAGCTGCCCGCTCTTACTTTGTTCAAACAGTTTCTTTGTGAACTCGTGAGGGTTCTTAAAGAACAACTTTCTTTCCTTCTCTCTCTTCCTTCTCTTTTTACGTTGTGACTCTGCACGATGGAGTGATGCTAACTTTATTCGAAAATGCTCACGGAGATCAGCAAGCCCTGGCTTGTCACCCTCACTTGCTATCTTCCACCTCTGTCTCAATGATCTAAGCTCTCTCCCCAACCTACTAATCTCCTTTTGGCGCCTGCTTGGTTGCTGTGTAGGCTTTGCTTTCTTCAACTCAACCAAACCAAACCTGTACTTTCTAACATCGTAAATCATATCGCCCATCACTTCCAACTTTCTCGTTGATGTTCCCCTGAGAGTGTCCTCCAACATCATACTGATATCTCCATCAAATACACACCTAGCCTTCTCATCTGCCATTGCTGGCCACTTAACCTTCCTCTTCTTCTCTACCTCCTCACCACCGCCATCATGCGAAGGATCTACCTGGGTACTGTGGTCTGAAACCTGACCTGGGTAATCTCTCGTCTGACCTGGAGTATGATGACTTTCTCCAGAGCGAATCCCTGTGGCTTGTGAATCAGTGGTTGAAAAGACCACATCATCTGTCCTTGGCGAAGTAATCTCATTTTCATCCACTGGGTTGGAATAGCACCTCAACTTTGCTTGGTAGACTTGTAAACCTTTAATGCTGGAAAACGCTCTCCCATACCAACATGCTGGACACTCAGAGCCTCTTATCCTAGCTCTTGGTCGTAGTCGTTCCCTGTAATTAACTGTCTCCGTCCGATTGGGTCCATCATTCTCCCTTCCTCTCGGAGGACCCCGAGGGTACGTTTCTCCATGACATAGTAGAATAGTTTCTTCCTGTCTGAAACATCAAACATGAACTGTGAACTTGAGCTTAAACTTTCGGTCCAGGGACAGATCTAAAGCACACACATGTACATTGAAGCTGGGACTCTGTAACATTTGTTCTTCTGCAGAGAATCTTCTAGTAACACCAACATATTTTTGTAGCTCAGTTAATTCCACATTCTATTTGTTGTGAACAACGTACATAATCACATTCAACTGCAAGTAGCAAGGAGCTGAAAAGATAAAACAACTTCATAGTGTGACATCAAACTCAAATCTAGCTTTACTTATTATTTCTGGTTCTGATTATATTACTTCAAATTGACATTTCAGGTAGATGTTATTTAAAGCAGACAATGGTGCACTGCACTATTACTATCAAGCAATAGAGCATTTTTCTGATTATGCCATGGCCATTTACTTGCTATGAGCCATAAAGTTTGGTTAAGAATCTCTCCATGGCTGCATCAGGGGAAACTGAACAAGCAAAGCATTATTCGATATCTTGTTCCATTCTTATTTTCAAAGGGTTATTGTTTTACACTGGTGGGGAGTGAGCCGTTGAACATCTCTGGCAGCTTCTTTGTTGAACAAAGGAAACCATATTCTTTGCTTGCTGAAAAAAAACACAATATCATTTGATTGCATACATAGGAATATACTAAAATCCTACAATACCTGACAATCAATCCACTTATTAACGTAATTTGAGGCTCTAAGTATCTGCCTCTTCATGGTCAACCACTAGAGCTACAAGACTGAGAAGCAATATCAGTATACAGAAAATTTTCTACCTGCCCTTACTTCTCACTGACATTTAATGTTCTTTGGCTACTTAGAACTAAAGTGAGGAAAGATTCCTTCCTAATAGTCATGAATTCCAGGAATTCTCCCATTAGATTGTTGTGGATGAATATATTATTAGAACATACTTAAAAGAGGGATTAGTTGTTTATAAATATGAATTGAGGGAAACAGGGAGAACCTGGTAAGTTGAGGCTGATAGTCAGCCATGTCTTACTGCAAAGGAAAATAGATTAAAGGGCCCTACTTTTGTTTTTTTTTACTCTTACACGGTTACTATCAAGCTCAATAAAAGATGCCCTTTGGAGAATCAGTGTATCAGCTATCAATGGAAATTAAACTCAGGTGTACTGACTGATTGCAAGATCTGGGTCACCATTTACGAAGTCATTTGACGGGCATTATTAAAATACAATTGCAGCAAACATTCACTTTTGAAGTGTGTGTAGATTTGGAAACGTACATACGAAGTTCCTTGGACAACCTCAGGTGTCATTATGAAAATTTAGTTAATGTTGCAATGTACAATAGTAATGAGAAACAGTGTGAAAGCCCACCTCCAACACATAGCAGTGTGATTATAATCAAGTGACTTTCCTTAGTGATTTTACGCAGGGCAATGAGTCTTCAGATCCATTAGGTTTCGTACCTGGCACATAATATTTATTCTGAAAATATTGGCCCATACATGAATACCGTAAGTTTCCTTCCATTTAAAAAAAAGCTGATCTCAAACATGACAGCTATTTAAGAAAGTGGAGCTAATTGCTTCTGGAGACAGTAGTGTGCAATTAGCCTGTAGATACCTCCTAATCAGTGTCCAGGACTTGTACCATGCTTGAAGTGGGTAATGGAGAACAAGGACGGAGCCTGCCTTGGATGTGAGTGACTCACAGTGGAACAGTTTACTGATATTTACTCTCCAAACTCTCACACAAGCAGTCGGGCCTCTGTAGATGCTTCTGGAGAGGAACTGATGAAAATGCTGGAAATGAGAAGGATTATTGAGAGAAAGGCAATATAATGGAAAAGTTTAAGGAAAAAAACATGATTGAAGAGCAAGTAAATTTTTCATATATTGTGAATCTAATGTGTATGTCCTCCTGGTTCCTTTCCCCTATGGTTCACTCTCCTCTCCTATCAAATTCCTACATCTCCAGCCCAGTACCTTTCCCCCACATCGGGCTTCACCTATCACCTTCCAGCAATCCTTCCCCCAACACCGGGCTTCACCTATCACCTTCCAGCAATCCTTCCCCCAACACCGGGCTTCACCTATCACCTTCCAGCAATCCTTCCCCCACACCAGGCGTCACCTATCACCTTCCAGCAATTCTTCCCCCACACCGGGCTTCACCTATCACCTTCCAGCAATCCTTCCCCCACACCAGGCTTCACCTATCACCTTCCAGCAATCCTTTCCCCACACCATGCTTCACCTATCACCTTCCAGCAATCCTTCCCCCACACCAGGCTTCACCTATCACCTTCCAGCAATCCTTCTTCCCCTTCCCCACCTTTTTATTCTGGTACCTTCCCTCTTCCTTTTCAAATCTGATGAAGGGTCTCAGCCTGAAACATCGACTGTTTGTTCATTTCCATGGATGCTGACTGACCTGCTGAGTTCCTCCAACATTTTGTATGTGTTGATTTGAATTTCCAGCATCTGCAGAATCTCTTGTGTTTTATAATGTGCATATTATTAGGTTACAGATATTTTCTTAAACAAATCCTTTTGAAGCTTTCAGCAGGATTTATGCAAATCTGTGGAACCAGCATCTAAAGTCAGAATCAAAAAATAAAATTGGAGAAAGTCTCATCTCTGCTGCAGTTGTTAGGAAAAAGTATACTTTAATATACTGCAGTTTTCCTTCTGTTCCTAAAAGTTAAATAACACATAAATATGACATTTTTGATTTCCATAGAAACTTTTGTTATGAAAATGAGTTTGTCATTTTATCTTGAATTTAATTCCTTTTAGTTTTGCAAAATTTTCACATCCCTATTACAGCTACAATGAGTCACTCTCTGGACATGAAGAAATTGAGAAGAGCTGCATATTTGTATTAATGAGGTACAGTTGTGAATAACAATGAGCCAGCTCTGCATGCCATGGTTTTCTCTATAAATGTACAGTACCCAGAAACATTTATTTGAAATCTACAGCTTGCATCATGGATATATGGGTGACAGCCTCACTGTGAGACTTTGTTTTCTGCAATACAACGGGGTCATGTGAGGGACAGGGAAGGACAAGACTGGCCCACTAAAAAAAACAGTTTTAGTGGAATTTGACAGCCAGCTAAGTCTTGTCTTTTTGCTGAACCAGAAAAGTAAATTATGTCAAATACTTAATTATTCAAATATTTTCTGACATTCAAAAATTGTGGAGAACCACTTAATACTAATGAATGCTTATAAAAGCACAAAGTGAATGAAAATAATTGAGATTAATTCATAATTAAGTACTTTGCAGCCCTTTTACTCTTATGAAATTAAAGAGGAAGCACTCCTAACCTGCATTCATCTCCTGATCAGAGTCTGGGGTCTGCTCTATGCGAGAGAAGTTTAACATTGAGTGAGGACATGAATTGTCTCAGTTCTGAATGCTTCCTGGTGGAATAGCCTAGTTATATTTACTGAAGCACACACAGAATGTTAGAGGAACTCAGCAGCTTGGGCAGCATCTATGGAAATAATTAAACAGTCAACATTTCAGGCAGAGACCCTTCTTCAGGACTGACAAGCAGAGGAGAAGACACCAGAATAAAAAGGTAGGGTGAGGGGGAGGAGGCGAGCTGGATGGTGATAAGTGATCCGGGTGAGTTCATGGTTGAAGAGTCGGAGGGCAGCTGAGATCACAGAGGAGGAGCAGTGAGATAGGGTTTCATTGAACCTGCTGACAAAAAGTTTAAACTTCTTCAGAGTAGACATCCCTCGAAGAGACTTTGCAGTGAAGCAGCAAATCATAAGCACGAGAAAGTCTGCAGACATTCTTGTGTTCATGGTGATATTTCCTCTCCAGAATTTCATTTAAGTAGTAGGCCCTTGGCTATGTAACAGAGAGCTTGAGGAGCCCAGTTATGTTGGAGGAATAGTTGTGCTTTTCAGCCACCACCGTTTATGTGCAGAAATCTAGAAATTACTTGTTGCAATTTGAGGAAATGTTAGCAGTCACGTGGGGCAATGTCAATAATCAGATGGGAAAGCGTTGGCTTCCACATCGAGAAATACAAACTTAACATTTCCTATCAAAATTCAGATCACCTTACTTCCTCTGTTTTTGAAGAGTACTAGTAGAAAGTCACATAATTGTAAAACTGTTTTAACATAGAAAATAGGTGCAGGAGTAGACCATTTGGTGCAGGCTCGAAGGGCTGAATAGCCTACTCCTGCACCTATTTTCTACGTTTTTATGTAACTGCCCAACCATCTAATATATGAGAATTTTGAAGGTAATCTTTTCTTTTATTAATTCATTGACAAGACCTGAGCTTTGCTTGTTGTCCCAAAATGAATTGTCCATCCATAATTGTCTCTGAGGGATGATGTTAAGTCATCTAGGTTGGTTGGACTGGAGTTGCATTTTGGGAAGATTTGGGAAGAATGGAAGATTTTCCTCCTGATGTATATCAAGGAAACAGATGTTTCTATTATATGAATGCCCATTAGGTGCAAGATTACTGTTACAGAGACAGCTATTTTTAAGTTGAATTGCAGATTTATCTAAACGTTTCATGGGATCGGATTTGTGGACCATCTTGAGATCCACGTTCCACAATTCTGGTTGCTTGTCTACTAACTTATCCACCAGTTACCATACCTAACTCCATGGAAGTGAACTGTTATTTGGCTACATAATTTCATACCTTCATTTTAACTTCTTGTGACTTCACCTGTGTTAAAATGCCAAGTAGTCAAATGACAAATTAAATATTTATCAACTTGCAGCATTACTGTTTTCAGCATCAGCTATGTTCTTGAAAGCATCACAAATAAGGTAGATGGTGGAAAATGTCAACACGTCAGGCAGCATCAATGGAGAGGGAAACGAATTAGTGTCTTAGGTTACACACATCAAAGTTACTAGTGAACACAGCAGGCCAGGCAGCATCTATAGGAAGAGGTATAGTCGACGTTTTGGGCCGAGACCCCCCAAAGCGTCGACTGTACCTCTTCCTATAGATTTTGCCTGGACTGCCGTGTTCACCAGCAACTTTTATGTGTGTTGCTTGAAATTCCAGCATCTGCAGAATTCCCGTGTTAGTGTTTTAGGTTGGTGGCTTTTCATCAGGATTGAAGTGTTTCACGGTCCGGACTTGTGTCTTTGCATTTCCTGTTTTTATTTTAATCATATCAAATTCTACTTAAGACGAAAGTTCACCAATGTCAGTAAGTATATAAATTAAAAAACCATACGAGGAAGTTTTGTATCAGTTTTTCTTAGTTTATTTATAGTCTTCCTCAGAAGTTCACTACCTCACAAGTTTGCCTGTCTATAAGACTTTTGAAAGTACATTCAATGTATGTTCTTGGCATTAGCAGTGGACCAATCAATTCGCAGAGAGAGTGATTTGCACAGATCATGGGAAAAAGCTTAAAAAAGGAGCGTTTCGCGGGTCTCGGCACATTAGCAGTAGACCAATTTGCGATGAATTTGGGATTCATTAGCAGGAGCAATTAGAAGTAAAGCAGGGGCAAAGCACAGTGGCCATTGTGGGAGAGGACCAGACTAGGAGTGGGAACTTGCGGCTTTGGCAAGGGGACACAGGTAAGTAGCAAGTAAGGATTTTGTAGTGGTTGAATAAAAAGTTACTAAATTATAGCTAATTAAATAAAAGTATGATGCAGGATCAGGTGATGTGCTGTAGCTGCATGATGCGGGAACCGGTGGACCCTATTATGGTTCCTGGTGACCACCTCTGCAGCAAGTGTTGACTGCTCGAAGAACCCAGGCTCAACGTTCAAACATTGCGGCACATCAGGGAGGGGGATAGTTACTTGGATTCTCTGTATCAGAAGATAGTCACACCCATTAGATTAGCTGCCTCAAATTCAGTCTGTGGTCAGGGACGAGAGGGCGTGACTGCGAGTGAAGCAGGTAGCGGGAACCAAGAGACAGTGCCGGAGGAGCCTCAGCCCTTGAGCTTTTCCAACAGGTCTGAGATTCTTGCTTCCCGTTGGAAGACAGTGGGGGCTATAGGAAGGATGAGCAACCTAACTATGACACTGAAGTTTGGGGAGCCATTCAAGGGAGGGGGGAGAAATGTGGTGGTAATTGGGGATAATATAGTCAGGGGAATAGACAGGGTTCTCTGTCATGATGAGAGAGCATCCTGGAGGTTGTGTTGCCTGCCTGGTGGCTGGGTTTGGGACATCTTATCTGACCTGCAGAGGAATTTGCAGTGGGAGGGGAAAAATCCGGTTGTTGTGGTCCATGGGTGTATCAACGACAGAGCTAGAATGAGGAAAGAGGTTCTGTGAGGGTATTTGAGCAGCTAGGGATGAAAATAAAAAGCATAACCAAAAAGTGGTAATCTCTGGATTATTACCTGAGCCACATGCAAATTGGCATAGGGTCAAGAAGATTAAAGAGTTAAGTGCATGGCTCAAGGATTGGTGTGGGAGAAGTGAGTTTGAATTCATGGGAAATTGGCACCAGTACTGGGGAAGGAGGGAGCTGTACCAATGGAATGGGCTCCACCTGAACCGTGATGGGACCTGGATCCTAGCAAGTTGCATAACTTGGGCTGTGGATAGGGATTTAATCTGAATAGAATGGGGATGAAGAAATATGTATAATGCCCTGGTTCATATTGTTACTGTTATGCTGTATGTATTCCATTTTGGCAGTTCTGTAAGAGCAGTCTGTTCTGTTTTCAAGGTTGTTTGGGTTACTGCTGAAGATAAGAGAGAGGAAATATGCGCCATCCAATTAGGGTGATCGGATTTAGGGGAAATTCTTTGATGAGGGATACTAAGGTTGGGCTTGGGGCTTTTGTTCGCGAGGAGATTAAGAGAGAAGATGCTGGGGAGAACCACTTGTAGCATACGATCTAGCGGGAGACCCGTTTGTTCAAGATGGATTACGAGCGACGTTCGGAAGGTGGTGTGTGCTTTCATGTTGACTGGAGGGCCCAGCGCGTGAGTGACAGAGAAGTTCAAGATGAGCTCAAGCTTGTGCACATTTGACTGTTTAATTAGAATGGGTCCTTTTCTTTTTGTTATTTTTTACTAACCCTTTAGTAAAGATTCATAAATCTAATTCCTTTAATTGTATGCAGTGTACTGTTGGTTATTCCGTGGCATTAATTTGTAACAGGGTAGCAAATGACCCAGCATCCACATGAACCGGGGTTGGGGTGGGATCGAGCGCACCTCAATCTCACGAGTTTGGTGGGGTCAGAGGTGTCTTCCCTAGACTACGCAGCCAAGGAAACCAGGGCGCTTCATATGGATAGAGTAAAAAAGAAGAGTGTGGATAAAGATAAAGAAAAAACAAGAGATAAAAAAGAGAAGGGTAAGAGTGAGGTGAAGAAAAGTCAAGTGCAAAAGAGTAAAAGATTACAAGATTTTAAATGCACATTGAGTGTAAGGGCACTTTATTTGATTGCCTGTAGTATTCGAAACAAGGTCAGTGAACTTGTGGCTCAAATCAGTACAAGGGGGTATGATTTAGTGGCCATTACAGAGACGTGGTTGCAAGGTGGACATGTTTGGGAGTTAAATTTCCAAGAATATCAGGTAATATGGAAGGATAGGCAATGAGGTAAGGGAGGTAGGGTAGCACTCTTAATTAAAGATGAGATCAGGGTGATAGTGAAAGACGATATAAGATTTAAGGAGCAGAATGTTGAATCTATCTGGTTAGAGATTAGGAATAGTAAAGGGAAAAAATCACTGGTGGGAGTTGTTTATTAGCAACCGAGTAATAACATTACAATGGCACATGCAATAAACAGAGAAATATCTGAGGGATGTAGAATGGAAGAGATGTTATCATGGGGGACTTTAACTTGCATTGGGTGAATCAAGCTGGTTGAAGTAGTCATGAGGAGAACTTCCTAGAATGCATCCGTGATGGCTTTCTTGAAAAGCATGTTACTGACCTACAAGGGAACGTGCTATTCTAGATCTGTTCCTTTGCAATGAGACAGGTAAAATTAGCGATCTTGTAGTTAGGGATCCTCTTGGAAAGAGTGATGACAGTATGATTGAAGTTCTCATACAAATAGAGGGTGCAATAGTTCAATCTAAAACCAGTATATTATGCCTAAACAATGGAGACTACAATGGGATGTGGGAGAATTTGGCTAGTGTAGACTGGGAATACAGGCTATATGGTGGGACAGTTGAGGAACAGTGAAAAACTTACAAAGAGATTTTTCACAGTGCTCAGCTAAAGGACTGTAAGGTTGGCGAATGGTTTAAAAAGAAGACCACATCCAGCGGGCAGCAGAGTGATGGGGCTTTGGCTCAACGGGCTTAGGTGGTAACAGGACGAGGTGAGATAGGTCTACCTGTGTTATTTGCGGAAAGGAGGAAGTACGTGTGTGAGGCCAGTTCTTTGTGCTTGGTGTCAGATGTGGGAGGTCCTGGAGTCTCACAGCCTCCTGGATGGCCATATCTGCACCAGGTGTGTCGAGCTGCAGCTCTTAAGGGACCAAGTTAGGGAACTGGAAATGAGGCTCGATGAACTTGGCCTGGTCAGGGAGAGTGAGGAGGTGATAGAAAGGAGTTATAAGCAGGTGGTCACGCTGGGGCCATGGGAGACAGACAAGTGGGTCACAGTCAAGAGGAGGAAGGGGAAGAGTCAGGTACTAGAGAGTACCCCTGTGGCTGTACCCCTTGACAATCAGTACTCCTGTTTGAGTACTGTTTGGGGTGGACAGCCTACCTGGGGTAAGCAACAGTGGCTGTGCCTCTGGCACAGAGTCTGTCCCTGTGGCTCAGAAGGGTAGGGAAAGGAAGAAGAAGGCAGTAGTGATAGGGAACTCTCTAATTAGAGGGTCAGACAGACGATTCTGTGGACACAGGAAAGAAACTCGGATGGCAGTTTGCTTCCCAGGTGCCAGGGTCCAGGATGTTTCAGATCGTGTCCAAGGTATCCTGCAGTGGGAGGGAGAACAGCTAAAGGTTGTGGTACATATTGGTACCAATGACATAGGTAAGAAAAGGGAAGAGGTCCTGAAAAAAGAGTACAGGGAGTTAGGAATGAAGTTGAGAAGCCGGACCGCAAAGGTAGTAATCTTGGGATTACTGCCTATGCCACGTGACAGTGAGAATAGGAATAGAATGAGGTGGAGGATAAATGCGTAGCTGAGGGGTTGGAGCAGGGGGCAGGGATTCAGATTTCAGGATCATTGGGACGTCTATTGGAGCAGGTTTGACCTGTACAAAAAGGACTGGTTGCACTTGAATCCCAGGGGGACTAATATCCTGGCGGGAAGGTTTGCTCAGGCTACTGGGGAGAGTTTAAACTAGAATTGTTGGGGGGTGGGAACTGATCTGAAGAGACTGGGGAAGAGGAGGTTGGCTCACAAATAGAAAAAGCTTGTAGACAGTGTGAGAGGGAGGATAGGCAGATGATAGAGAAGGGACGCGGTCAGACCGAAGGTTCCAGGTGCGTCTATTTGAACAAAGTGGATGAGCTTAGAGCGTGGATCAGTACTTGGAGCTATGATGTGGTGGCCGTTACAGAGACTTGGATGGGTCAGGGACAGGAATGGTTACTTCAAGTGCGGGGTTTTAGATGTTTCAGAAAGGACAGGGAGGGAGGCAAAGGAGGTGGGGGCGTGGCACTGTTGATCAGAGATAGTGTCACAGCTGTAGAAAAGGTGGACGCCATGGAGGGATTGTCTACGGATTCTCTGTGGGTGGAGGTTAGGAACAGGAAGGGGTCAATAACTTAACTGGGTGTTTTTTATAGGCCACCCAATAGCAACAGGAACATCGAGGAGCAAATAGGGAAACAGATTAGATTAGATTATGAGGACGCGCAGTCCCCTTTTATTGTCATTTAGTAACGCATGAATTAAGAAATGATACAATGTTCCTCCAGAATGATATCACAGAAACACAAGACAAACCAAGACTGAAAAACTGACAAAAACTGCATAATTATAACATATAGTTACAACAGTGCAAAGCAATACCGTAATTTGGTAAAGAACAGACCATGGGCTCTCGAAAATCCCATTATTTCACGCAGACGGTAGAAGGAAGAAAAATACTCTCCCTGCCATGAACCTCCAGCACTGCAAACTTGCCCATGCAGCACCCTGGAATCACCCGACTACAGCCGACTCTTGAGTCCGTCCGAAAACTTCGAGCCTCCGACCAGCCCTCCAACACCGAGCACAGAGCACCATCTCTGCTGAGTGCTTCGACCCCAGCCTCGGCAACAGGCAATAGGCAAAGCTGAGGATTTGGGGCCTTCCCCTCCAGAGATTCTCGATTGCACAGTAGCAGAGGCAACGAAGTGGGCATTTTAGAAGTTTCTCCAGATGTTCCTCCGTGCTTCTCACATCTGTCTCCATCAAATCAGGATTGTGCACGGTACCTACTAAACAAATACCGATATCATTTCGGAGCGGCCGCGCGCACTGCGTCGCACCATGATCTTCTCCTCTCCTCCTGGAAAGGTGTAATAATAACAGAGTTTTCGTGATGGGAGATTTTAATTTCCCAAATATTGATTGGCATCTCCCTAGAGCAAGGGATTTAGATGGGGTGGAGTTTGTTAGGCGTGTTCAGGAAGGTTTCTTGTCAAAATATGCAGATAAGCCTACAAGAGGAGAGGCTATACTTGATTTGTTACTGGAAAACGAACCTGGTCAGGTGTCAGATCTCTCAGTGGGAAAGCATTTTGGAGATAGTGATCATAATTCTATTTCCTTTACAATAGCATTGGAGAGAGATAAGAACAGACAAGTTAGAAAAGTGTTTAAGTGGAGTAAGGGGAATTACGAGGCTATCAGGCAGGAAATTGGAAGTTTAAATTGGAAACAGATGTTCTCAGGGAAAGTACGGAAGAAATGTGGCAAATGTTCAGGGGATATTTCTGTGGAGTTCTGCATTGGTATGTTCCAATGAGACGGAAGTTATGGAAGGGTTTATTACAGGAACCATGATGTACAAAGGCTTAATAAATCTAGTCAAGAAGAACAGAAAAGCTTACAAAAGATTCAGAGAGCTAGGTAATGTTAGAGATCCAGAAGATTATAAGGCTAATAGGAAGGAGCTTAAGAAGGAAATTAGGAGAACCAGTAGGGGCCATGAGAAGGCCTTGGCGGACAGGATTAAGGAAAACCCCAAGGCATTCTACAAGTATGTGAAGAGCAAGAGGATAAGACATGAAAGAATAGGACCAATCAAGTGTAACAGTGGGAAAGTGTGTATGGAACCGGAGGTACTTAATGAATACTTTACTTCAGTATTCACAATGGAAAAGGATCTTGGTGATTGTAGTGATGACTTGCAGCAGACTGAAAAGCTTGAGCATGTAGATATTAAGAAAGAGGATGTGCTGGAGCTTTTGGAAAGCATCAAGTTGGATAAGTTGCCAGGACCGGATGAGATTTACCCCAGGCTACTGTGGGAGTCGAGGGAGGAGATTGCTGAGCCTCTGGCGATGATCTTTGCATCATCAATGGGGATGGGAGAGGCTCTGGAGGATTGGAGGGTTGCGGATGTTGTTCCTTTATTCAAGAAAGGGAGTAGAGATAGCCCAGGAAATTATAGACCAGTGAGCCTTACTTCAGTGGTTGGTAAGTTGATGGAAAAGATCCTGAGAGGCAGGATTCATGAACATTTGGAGTGGTATAATATGATTAGGAATAGTCAGTATGGCTTTGTCAAGGGCAGGTCGTGCCTTACGAGGCTGATTGAATTTTTTGAGGATGTGACTAAACACATTGATGAAGGAAGAGCAGTAGATGTAATGTATATGGATTTCAGCAAGGCATTTGATAAGGTAGCCCATGCAAGGCTTATTGAGAAAGTAAGGAGGCATGGGATCCAAGGGGACATTTCATTGTGGATCCAGAACTGACTTGCCCACAGAAGGCAAATTGTGTAGTAGATGGGTCATATTCTGCATGGAGGTTGGTCACCAGTGGAGTGCCTCAGGGATCTGTTCTGGGACCCTTATACTTCATGATTTTTACAAAATACTTGGATGAGGAAGTGGAGGGATGGGTTAGTAAATTTGCTGATGACACAAAGGTTGGGGGTGTTGTGGATAGTGTGGAGGGCTGTCAGAGGTAACAGTGGGACTTTAATAGGATGCAAAACTGGGCTGAGAAGTGGCAGATGGAGTTCAACCCAGATAAGTGTGAAGTGGTTCATTTTGGTAGGTAAAATATGATGACAGAATATAGTATTAATGGTAAGACTCTTGGCAGTGTGGATGATCAGCGGGATCTTGGGGTCCAAGTCATCAGGACACTCAAAGAAGCTGCGCAGGTTGACTCTGTGGTTAAGAAGGCATCTGGTGTATTGGCCTTCATTAATCATGGAATTGAATTTAGGAACCGAGAGGTGATGTTGCAGCTATATAGGACCCTGGTCAGACCCCACTTGGAGTACTATGCTCAGTTCTGGAAGGATGTGGAAGCCATAGAAAGGGTGCAGAGGAGATTTACAAGGATGTTACCTGGATTGGGGAGCATGCTTTATGAAGATAGGTTGAGTGAACTTGGCCTTTTCTCCTTGGAGCAATGGAGGATGAGAGGAGACCTGATAGAGGTGTATAAGATGATGAGAGGCATTGATTGTGTGGATAGTCAGAGGATTTTTCAAAGGGCTGAAATGGTTGCCACAAGAGGATACAGGTTTAATGTGTTGGGGTGTAGGTACAGAGGAGATGTCAGGGGTAAGTTTTTTACTCAGAGAGTGGTGAGTGCGTGGAATGGGCTGCCGGCAATGGTGGTGGAGGTGGATACGATAGGGTCTTTTAAGAGACTTTTGGATAGGTACATGGAACTCTGATTAAAATTGTTTATTTTGAAACAATATCTTTCTCTCTTGGTAAATATAACTGATCTGGTATTTACAGCATTTTTATTTTATATTCTATATTTAAAATTGCTACGGATATGCTGTTGATTTAGATATGTAATTGCCTCTATGATTCGATGAATCATTGATAAGTAATAGATAGATTCCTCTCAGATTTTATTGTATCTCACAGGACTCTAGCCACAGCCATTCTATTGTTCCATAACCAAGGGGCTCTCACTAACTAAGTCTCAGACTGTGCAAACTGATGCTCTGCCTGCTTTCCACTACGATGCCTTCTGAAGTCTTAAGTTTGTGAATACCATTTACTTGACTAGTGTAAAATTGAAGAGTCACATATGAAGTGTATTATGACCGTCAATCATGAACACTTCTTAAACTCATCTATAAGTCCTGGGATAGTGTGAGAAGTATGACACACCTACATCCGACATCGTGTGTGTTCTACATTGGCTGACTGAAGCATGCATGCATGAGAGTTCAGAACATGGTGGCATATTTTGCAGTTACCTGTATGTTCAACACACACCTGTTGGCTTTGATTGGCTTTAAATTGATGTGTTTTTCAGCACACATGTGGATCTATGTCAACAGGGCACACACTTAAGAAAACAGTCTTTACTTACACTTCACTTTCATCAAAGCTAGATTTTGACTTACTGGATGAAATGCCCACAGCAACATTTATGTTCAGACAGAAAATGATCAAAAGATACATATTTTTACAATCAGCTGAGTGTGTCACCTCCCAGGCTCCACACAGCTAACAGGAGTCACCTGCCACTCAGACCTGCAGCCCATTTAAACCCAGCTGTCACCCACAGTCCTTGTTCACCCATCAAACCAACCAGCCTCAATTGGCTGTTCTTAACCTTAGGCATCTTGTTGCTTGTTGTGTTTAGTATCTGTTCTCTCTTATTTGTGACCCCTTGTGGTTTGTTATTTTTCAGTTTATTAGTGAAGTATTATTTACTGTTAAATCATCTCTGCTGCTTTGATTTTCAGTTAAGCCTCCTCCACAATTCCTGACACAACATACAGCATATATTGTTATCTGTATCTGTGAAGTTGCAGAGAAGAATCTAAGGTACTGGGGAGTGAACAGAATTGATGCCTGATATATTGGATTTTGGCTAAATTCAGACCAATTTGATCTGATCTGTGTATAATAATGCAATCCCCACATTATGGCAGTTTAATGCGATAGAAAGGAAGGACATTAGCCGGGAGGACGTAGAATCGATATGGGTAGAGCTGCATAACACTAAGGGGCAGAAAACGCCGGTGGGAGTTGTGTACAGGCCACCTAGCAGTAGTAGTGAGGTAGGGGATGGCATTAAACAGGAAATTAGAAATGTATGCAATAAAGGAACAGCAGTTATAATGGGTGTTTTCAATCTACATATAGATTGGGTGAACCAAATTGGTAAGGGTGCTGAGGAAGAGGATTTCTTGGAATGTATGCGGGATGGTTTTCTGAACCAACATGTCGAGGAACCAACTAGAGAGCAGGCCATTCTAGACTGGGTATTGAGCAATGAGGAAGAGTTAATTAGCAATCTTGTCGTGAGTGGCCCCTTGGGTAAGAGTGACCATAATATGGTGGAATTCTTCACTAACATGAAAAGTGACATAGTTAATTCAGAAACAAAGGTTCTGAACTTAAAGAAGGGTAACTTTGAAGGTATGAGACGTAAATTAGCTAAGATAGACTGGCAAATGATACTTAAAGGGTTGATGGTGGATATGCAATGGCAAGCATTTAAAGATCGCATGGATGAACTACAATTGTTATCCCAGTTTGGCAAAAGAATAAACCAGGAAAGGTAGTGCACCCGTGGCTGACAAGGGAAATTAGGGATAGTATCAATTCCAAAGAAGAAACGTACAAATTCGCCAGAAAAAGCGGCTCACTTGAGGACTGGGAGAAATTCAGAGTCCAGCAGAGGAGGTCAAAAGGCTTAATTAGGAAAGGGAAAAAAGATTATGAGAGAAAACTGACAGGGAACATAAAAACTGCCTGTAAAAGCTTTTTTAGATATGTGAAAAGAAAAAGATTGGTTAAGACAAATATAGGTCCCTTATAGTCAGAAACAGGTGAATTGATCATGGGGAACAAGGACATGGCAGACCAATTGAATAACTACTTTGGTTCTGTCTTCACTAAGGAGGACATAAATAATCTTCAGGAAATAGTAGGGAACAGAGGGTCCAGTGAGATGGAGGAACTGAGGGAAATACATGTTAGTAGGGAAGTGGTGTTAGGTAAATTGAAGGCATTAAAAGCAGATAAATCCCTAGGGCCAGATGGTCTGCATCCCAGAGTACTTAAGGACGTAGCCCAAGAAATAGTGGATGCATTAGTGATAATTTTTCAAAACCCTTTAGATTCTGGACTAGTTCCTGAGGATTGGAGGGTGGCTAATGTAACCCAGCTTTTTAAAAAAGGGAGAGAGAAACCAGGGAATTATAGACCGGTTAGCCTAACATCGGTGGTGGGGAAAATGCTGGAGTCAGTTATCAAAGATGTGATAACAGCACATTTGGAAAGCGGTGAAATCATCGGACAGTCAGCATGGATTTGTGAAAGGAAAATCATGTCTGACGAATCTCATAGAATTTTTTGAGGATGTAACTAGTAGAGTGGATAGGGGATAACCAGTGGATGTGGTATATTTGGATTTTCAAAAGGTTTTTGACAAGGTCCCGCAGGAGATTAATGCAGAAACTTAAAGCACACGGTATTGGGGGTATGGTATTGATGTGGATAGAGAATTGGTTGGCAGACAGTAAGCAAAGAGTGGGAATAAATGGGATCTTTTCAGAATGGCAGGCAGTGACTAGTGGGGTACCGCAAGGCTCAGTGCTGGGACCCCAGTTGTTTACAATATATATTAATGACTTAGACGAGGGAATTAAATGCAGCATCTCCAAGTTTGCGGATGACACGAAGCTGGGTGGCAGTGTTAGCTGTGAGGAGGATGCTAAGAGGATGCAGGGTGACTTGGATAGGTTAGGTGAGTGGGCAAATTCATGGCAGATGCAATTTAATGTAGATAAATGTGAAGTTATCCACTTCGGTGGCAAGAACAGGAAAACAGA
Organism: Mobula birostris; assembly: GCF_030028105.1. Taxonomy (NCBI): domain Eukaryota; kingdom Metazoa; phylum Chordata; class Chondrichthyes; order Myliobatiformes; family Myliobatidae; genus Mobula; species Mobula birostris. Next base: position 88,801,718 of record NC_092379.1, on the reverse strand, counting down.
TTATTATCTGAATGGTGGCCAATTAGGAAAAGGGGAGGTGCAACGAGACCTGGGTGTCATTATACACCAGTCATTGAAAGTGGGCATGCAGGTACAGCAGGCGGTGAAAAAGGCGAATGGTATGCTGGCATTCATAGCAAGAGGATTCGAGTACAGGAGCAGGGGGGTACTACTGCAGTTGTACAAGGCCTTGGTGAGACCACACCTGGAGTATTGTGTGCAGTTTTGGTCCCCTAATCTGAGGAAAGACATTCTTGCCATAGAGGGAGTACAAAGAAGGTTCACCAGATTGATTCCTGGGATAGCAGGACTTTCATATGATGAAATGCTGGATCGACTAGGTTTATGCTCTCTGGAATTTAGAAGATTGGCGGGGAGACCTTATTGAAACGTATAAAATTCTAAAGGGATTGGACAGGCTAGATGCAGGAAGATTGTTCCTGATGTTGGGGAGGACCAGAACGAGGGGTCACAGTTTAAGGATAAAGGGGAAGCCTTTTAGGACGGAGATGAGGAAAAACTTCTTCACACAGAGAGTGGTGAATCTCTGGAATTCTCTGCCACAGGAAATAGTTGAGGCCAGTTCATTGGCTATATTTAAGAGGGAGTTAGATATGGCCCTTGTGGTTAAAGGGAACAGTGGGTATGGAGAGAAGGCAGGTACAGGGTTCTGAGTTGGATGATCAGCCATGATCATACTGAATGGCAGTGCAGGTTCGAAGGGCCAAGTGGCCTATTCCTGCACCTATTGTCTATGTTTTTATGTTTCTATGCTTTGGAAATGAAAACTACATTACAGAATTCAAAAATCAACAACAGAAATCTATTTTAAGGAATAAAAATCTGATTTCACAAAATTTATTGGGAGTTAAATAAATAAATTTAACTAGCAATATGGACCCTTTTACAGGAATGCAACACCTCCCTGGCTTCTAGAACATGGGCATTGCTTGTATTTTGTGTATTATTGCTGTGTCCAGTGCTATATTCCTTACAGACCTTAGGGAAATGCATCTCTTGCTGGGAGCTCCTGATAGCAAAACCATTCCCCAGAACTTAGGATCTATTTAAGAATTAGCTTGAGTGCACAGACATAAGGTGCCCTTTGGGTTTTACTGAAGCAATACTTGCTGCATTTTCTTCTGATTTGGCAGCATATCTTAACAATATTTCAGCGCAGATAAAGTTAAGGGATTGACTATCCCTTAGATATCTGCAAAATTAACATAGAAGACAGGTTCCCCTGAAAAGAATGAGCTCCATTACCCCTCCAAGCTGTAAATCTTTCTGATATTATATTTTTCCTGATCTCTGAGTCTAAGTTTCGATCCCGTGGACTTGTGGGAATACCTTCAGCAAAAAGACTGCAGCAGTTCCAGTAGGTGGCTTATCATGACCTCTTTTCAAAGGCAATAAATACTGGGCTTAGTGAACAAACACATCTCGTATATTAACATGTGAAGAAAGCACACACACACACACACAAGCAATTCGAGTTATATTTGCTGAAGCCAGATGCGTGCAATTCTTTAACAGAATACCATCAATCAAATATCTTCAAAAGTGCAATATTTGATTTCTTTAAAATGATATGTAAAATTCACTGCCTCAATTATTTTCCTTTAAGAAATATCAAGAGAAGAGCACCAATATATTTGAAAATTGCTTGCCCTAACTTAGTACCTGAAGCATTATATAAGCCTCAATAAATATAGAGGATCCAGCAGAAAATCAATAGCAGATTAACTCCCACCTTCTTTTCACAATGTCACCTTGTGTTAAGATGCACAGTACACGCAGTATCACAGCACAAGCTGTTGAGAGGGTTTATTGTGACTAAACATATTTTATGCTGCAAAGGTTCCACTGAAACATATTAGTAAGTAGGTTAACTCCACATCTTCGTAAGATATACGCATCAAATTCTGCCAAATCATCAGTAGCACCTTCCTCACATAGTTATGGACTTTTAGAATATCAATTTTTTTGTTTGTTTGTTAAAAGTCTGAACATTTGTTACAAGTAGCTGTCTGCTGGTAAGCATCATCTCACTCATCCATCATTTCTCTGAAATGACTAAACTGAATTTCCCTCCTGCCTGGTCATATCCTAATTTTAAAACAAAAGTGCACATTTTATATGAACTAGCTCATCCTAGTTCACAAGTTTCTCCACAGGCTTAACCTTTCGTGCCTCTGTAATGTCCATCAACTGTAGAAGCCTCTAAGACCTCTGGGTTCCTCTAGTTCTGCTATTCCAAGCTTCACCTGTAGTGGCACATTCCCCGAGCTCTGGAACATCACCCCAAAACCTTGCCATCTGTCCACCTCTTTCACCCTTCAAAATGCCCTTTCAAACCTGTACTTTGACCATCTCTTCACTGGCTTTGTCTCACACTTTGTTTGATACATTGCATACAGCACAGTATGATAAAAAAACATTTACTTTAGAATCAGACTTTTAAATTAATGCATTGATGACACTGATGTTGATTATGAAAGATTTTGAAAGTGTTGCTGGACATTATCTCAAAGAAAATTAATTCAAAATCTTTGTTTTTAGTCACATAATCAAAACCAATCTGATTTGATAGGATTAGGAGAATAATCCACGGTATCACACCTTTTGTGACTGATGGTCCTGTCATTATAAGGATCCTTGAATAATTAAAATGATGAAAGTCATTACGCAAAAAATCTGAATGAATAAAATGTTACCTACAGACAATTAGGTTTCACAAAGACAGCTGTATTCAACTTTTCAGATAAATGTTTAATTTGCAACCTGACAATGGGTGTAATAAGTATTATATTTTCTAATGTGGATGGGTTGCATACTCTGCAGGACTTTGACCTGATGTCAATTCAAGGTCTAGACCACAGAGAGAATCATGATTAGATCATATGGAACTTTGAAACTATCCTGCCACTCATAAGATCACAACCATTGGTTTGCTCAATCACAATGTCCATCAGTTGCTTTAGATACTCAATAATCCATTAATCCCAAATCTCATCCTTGAAAATGCTGAACGACTGATCATTGACATGATTAAATGTTCCAAACACTTGCAGTCATCTGCATTAAGAAACTTCCCCTCATTTCAGTCCCAGTGGTATAGCCCTAACACTGAAACCATGCCATCTATTCCTGGATTCTCAGCTAAGGAAAACATTTGCAGACAGCCTTCCTTACAGTTCATTTTCTCACCGGGCATCGTGATATTCACAACCTCGATATTGCTCACCCTGGTCTGGAAATTCCATTGCACAGCTCTGAAATGAAAGTGCTGTCTAATTAAAAATGAATTTAACCTGGAACAGAGTAACATTGCACTAATTTTTGTAAGTCTTAGTGCTGGCTGGGAAATTTAATACCCAATCTTTTATCCTGGTGCAGTTTCTCTGCTGTAAACCTTCTGTAGATATTCTCTTCCATATGCTCATCACTTTGCTCTGAATCTTCACTCATCCATCCACACCAGGAGTATTTCTCAGCAGCTAATTAACCTACCAAACACATATATTCTGAGATATGTGAGGAAACTGGATCATGCAAACTCTACACAGACTGAACTCAACTGCAGGCAATCCCCACCACATTAATCCCTGAAATGTTGAGGCAGTAGCATCATCTGCTGCGTCTTACTGTCACATCTTGAAGCAGCCATTCCTTAAGCAGGAAGCATGCAGCTTGTGTTGTTGTACTTGGCTGGAAGACCACAGCTACCAGTCTGAATGACAGCAATTTCAGGTACTTGTAGTGGATAAAAACAGTAGCACACTGAAAATGACACCGTGTGGATTTACACAGGAAAACCTCACAGTGCTGTTCCGGGAAGCTCACAATGGAAGAGCATGCTATTTGTGGTACTTTTGAAAGCAGCATTAGACTCCAGTAAGTAATGTATTTTCATCTGCTGCTGTTGATTTGACTTTCCACATGTATTGTTATCCAGTTCCCAAAAGAAATGCACTTGGTTAGTGTTCAGTCAATAGAGACAGACTTTCAAAAGGTCATTGTTTTCTGATTAACATTGAAAATAATACCACAAGCTACTGGAGTCATTTTTTTAAATTTTATTGATTTAAGCATGGCACAAACATTGCATGAACTTATTCAATTTGAGAAATAACATTTTCTTATACTTTCCCTCAGAAAATGATAATCGGAAATTGCACATTGTCATTCTAAAAATAAAAACTCAAAATGACATGATATCTGTACAAATCATTCAGTTTAACTTTGTATTAGAAACATAGAACATATAAAACCTACAGTGCAATACAGACCCTTCGGCCCACACTGCTGTGCCAAACATGTCCTTACCTTAGACATTTACTAGGGTTACCCAAAGTCCTCTATTTTTCTGAGCTCCATGTACCTGTCCAGGAGTTCTGAGGAAAGAGCTCCTAATATTGTACTGTGTGAATGGATCTTTAAAAGTATTAGCACAGCAACTTAATTTTGCGTAATTATGCTGGATCATGCTCTATTCTTGCTAATTTCCCTCCATTGACCAATTGCCTTCCTATCATTTCAACAGCCAGACAATAATTCTTCTTTATGTCAACAATGAATGTGAAAATTTGTCAGCTCTGGAACAAAACTGTATTTGTTTCAGTACTCCAAGTGAACTGCTATGACATTTGCCTGCTAATAGATGCTGCTATAACTCCCATTACCATAATGGTGTTATTAATTATTTAGGCATATGGTTTTCCAATCTGAGTAACAAAGAATTGTTAATCCTTCACAAATATCAGACTCCGGATTAGGGCAATTAATTTCATCAATCTAGTTTTCTGTGCAGCATTTTCACATGGATAAGTAATAATTTTGTTGCGTGCTACAGAATTTCTATTTATTGTAGATTCAGCCACCTCTGTAACTTACAATGATCCTTTTAATACTTGACAATATGAAACGTGAGAATTGAATGCATTTTAATTTTAGTCATCATAAATAAAGAATTGCATATATAAGTCACTTTTGACAACTTCCAGTCATTTTAAGGTGGATTCAGAATCAGAAATGAGGTAGAATATGCGATCATTTATTTATTTTGGTTATTGATGGATAGATATTAGACTGGAGACTAGGAAAACCCTTATTCAGAGAGTTCCTTTGTATTTATTTCTACTTGAGCGTATCTAGATTCAATGTCTCCATCAATTCAATGATGAAACTGAGTTGGGGTAATCTCACTCACTGCCAAAGTCATTCAATGAGCTCAGCTAGCAGCTGTGCTGACAAAAAACCTTTTTGCTTCACTAGGCCATGTCACAACTCTGAAAAGTATGTGGCTAGTAGAAGATTGCATCAGGAAAAAGCATAATGGTCCAAGGACAGGTGGCCAGTGATCTTAGCGCAGTAGAAGTTATGGCCCAGTAGTTACACTTTAGTGCATCTGACATTCTGTGATTGGAAAAGTGACTAAGAAGATAATTGTTTCCTTTTATCATGCTATTAACTCCATCTGTATTAATTATCTTACTGAGAACTTAATTCACTATCCTTGTTTTTTATTGAATGTTATTGACTACTCAAGTGAAAGTGATCATTTAAGAACTTGGTAATAATTATAATTTGGATGAATGTTTGCTGTAAGTGAAGAGTGGAGTGAAACATGATGAGAAGAACACAACTGTTTTATTGAGAGAATAAAGGAAAACATCATTGCAGAAAATGATGGCAGCATACATCAGACAATTGCAACCATGAATTGATCTTCTAATTTCCCACGGGCTGGGTAGGATGCGGAGTGAAGGGCACTCATCATCAACAACCCCCACCACCTAGGCCATGCTTTCTTCTCACTGCTGCCATCATGAAGAAGGCACAGGAACCTCAGGAGTCACACCTTCTGGTTTAGGAACAGCTATTGCCCCTCAATCATCAGGGTCTTGAACCAAAGGGGATAAATTCACATAATTTCACTTGCCCTATCACTGAAATTTTCTCAAAACCTTTGGACTCACTTTCAAGAATGCTTCATCACATATTGTCAATATTTTTTGCTTGCTTGCTTGCTTGCTTATTTATTTATTTCTGTATTTGCCCAGTCTGTTGCCTTTTGCACCCTGGTGAATGCCCAGGATGATGCAATCTTTCATTGATTCTATTATGGTTATTATTCTATTATGGACTTATTGAGTATGCCTGCAAGAAAATGAATCTCAAGGTTGTATATGGTGACATTCTGTATATGTACTTTGACCTTTGAACTTTTGTATCCTATGACCTAAATTTCAGGCAATGTTACCCGTTCATCTGGCTGTATGGCTCTACGGCTCTACTCACAAAGGGCAGAGAGAGGCATTTGGCAGAACGTTCAGAGAGGAAATTTGCACATTTGGAAATTGCTGGCTGTCATTTGGGTATAATAACCAAATGAATCGTGTGGCGAGGATTAACAACTTTGCTTAGGAGATTAAGAGGAAAATATCTTTCATACGCATCTGTCTTACTTCAGACTTTGCTGTTGCATTTGCAAACTGCATCAAATCGTATTTCAGTCTGCTGGAGAGTCAGTAACAGCTTCTGCGCTCAGGCTGTAGATGGATACTTCAACTATCATTGGTATCCTGCAGCTTTAAATGAAAAGAGGCAATTAATATTAAAATTTGATGTTAAAGATTTAACAGGTCAGGACAATTCAGGTCCATCTGAAATTTCCTAATCTCTTTTGTTCTTACTGATTCTAACTAATCTGTTTTATATTATTCCACTATTTAAAGTTTATCCATTCTTATTTTTTTCTTACACTTTTATACCTTGTTTCCAAGAGTCAAAGGTACATTTTATTTCATTATAATCTTATAGTGAAGAATATTCAAGGAAAAGTAATGAAGTTTCATGAGTTTATGTTTTGGAATAGTAGAAATATAAGTTTAGAACAAACTCTGAAAATCATTGATTCAAGTAAAATAACTTCCTTTCTACTGTACTTCATTCGACTGTATAGATTTAGTATCACTCTTCCTGTGTCTCGAACGAAACACTACTACAATACTTTGGTCAGCCCATGACTCCTTTATACCATTTTACCCAGTCGGAATGTTGAATTTACCTCTATCTGCCATAACTGGGGTCTTACTATGATATATTACCTCAGTAAATAATGATAGTTGTAATAAAAAAACAGAACTGTCTTAATGGGAGATCTTAGTCTTTATATAAATAGAGAAGAGCAGATTAGCTCATCAGAAAGATGGTAACTTATTTTAATGGACTGAGGATAGTGTTCTGAACAGTATATTCCAGAACCAAATGAAGAGAGAATTTAGAATTCCCCTCAGGGGTCAGTTTTGATCAAGCAGTAAATTTAGGAATGTGTAACGAACAGATAAGTTAATCAAAGAACAATAAGGAACTATTTATCTACTACTATGTGAACAAATTGTGTATTGGCCTTGAGATGCATGTATTTCAGTCACTACATTTCAAGATCAAAGCAATGTTGAACCTAACTGGATGGCATAACAAACTAGTCAAAATAGTTATTGGGTGAAACTACAGATAAGAAGTATACTGTGTTCCGAAAGTTACCAGTCTTAATGCGTGTCAGTAACTTGAAGGGAAAAGAGCGCTTTTCTCAAATTAAACAAGTGCATTGGACAGAAGAGGTGACGGAATCTGTAAGACTAAGTGACAACATAATGGGTGGTGTAATTGGCCACAAAATGGGTGAAACATGAAGAACAATAAGTGAAGACAATGTAGACTCTATGTGATACAGAAAGGTACTATGTAAAGGAATGCAAAGGGGAAGATAGTAGGTGATGATTCACAGTGAAGATGAGAGACTAGGAAAAGAGATGGGTCAATAATAAACCTGGTGAAATCAGAGAGAAGTTCATTGGGAAGTCAGAAAGACAGACAGACAGAGACAGGGGTCTGAGGTGCAGTGGAAGAGATCGGAAAGGTAGTCACCGATTCTCATTTGAATTAGGAAGGTAAGTAAATCACTAAGGATGCTCAGAGAAAGCACCATCTTACTTAAGCCAGCCTTTTGTGATATTCACTTCTAAATTTGCCGCCAATGATCCCAGAAGGGCAATAATGCAGGCGTTATGTCATGGCGCATGTCCACCTATGCAGCATTTGGATGGATAAGTGCACTATAATTAATGAACTTGCTCTGCAAACACATCAAGTATTCAATCACATTCAGCCATATTGATTCAGCTCCAAACAAGTTACTGAATGTAGCACATAAAATGTTACACTGCATGATTTGATTTTTAAATCAAGATATTTAGGATCTTCAGGAACAAACAAATACTGTATATTGCCTTAGATCACTATAAATGGAAGACCAAGATGAAATTCAAAACTACACGGTATTAAAATAAAATCCTATCTACATTTGACATTATAATCACAAATAGATTTCGCAGCTGCTGCCAGGATCTCTAAATGTACAATATTTTGTGGCTTCTTTATAATGTGTTCACAAGTATAACTCAGTGCACTGCTGTTATTTTTCTTCTCATAAATTATTATATTGGCACAGCCAAACTTTCTAAAAGATCAATCGGATTTGGAAATTTTAACGTTATATTTGACACTATCCTGGCAAGTCTACTTTGCACTCTAAAACAGATGAACATGAAGTTTCCTCTTTCAATCCAATTACTAATGCAGTGCAAAATGTGGGCAAGTTTGCACACATTATATAATTATTTTTGCCAAATATTGCAAAATTTGACAGAAACCAGGAAAACATTCGGTGTTTTAAAATTTAAAAACTGAACTTACAAAGCTCACATTTTTTTAAACATATGTGGACGCCATAAACTGGAGAAGCTTGACTCAAGAGACTGAAAATCTCTTTTTCATAAGAAACACACACTTTAAATCTGAGTGTCAATCGACCTCCCCTGAGTACACTCATTTTAAGTCAATGAAATTATGTTTAAAGCATTTTAAATGACATCTCTGTTATATTAATACAGCAGTTAGTTTTTCAGTAAGGTTTAACGATTTACAACCAACAGACTTAAGGATGTGCTGGGGGCAGCCCGCAAGAGTTGCCACAAACTCCTGCGCCATCATAGCATACCCACAATTTTCAGCAGAACAACACAAGCCACAACAATGACAACAAAGAAAAAAACAACAGCAGCAAATCAAGCCCCTTTTCCATCCTTCAATCTACCTACACACCCACACAGAAAGACAAGCGTCCAATGACAGGACAGATCATGTCTGGTCTTCCAGTCATTAGACTTTCAGATTTCAGACAACAGTCCTCTAGCCTCCAGCCCCTGGCTCAGACTCACAGACATTCAGGTTCTGACCTCCGGACATAAATGCCAGGGTAAGCATAATCCAGGCCAATATTCATTTGACAGTTTTAATGAAGTTTCTGGTCAATCATTAACCCCAAAACATTGAAGGTAGACTCACTGACAATGGTAATAGTGATATATGTCAAGGGCATGTCACTTAAAGCTCTCTTATTGGAGATAAGACTAAAAAGTCATAAGACATAGGAGCAGAATTAGGAAAATTGGCCCATTGAGTGTGCTCCAGTGTTTGAACATGGTTGATTTATTTTCCCTCTCAACTCTATTCGTCTGCCTTCTCCGCAGCTCTTCCTTTAATACCATCGTTCCAAGTAAACTGATTCCTAAGATCCGGAACCTGGGCCTTAGCACTCAGATCTGCAGCTGGATTTTCATCTTCCTCACAGACAGGACCCAGGCTGTAAAAACAGGGGACAAACTCTCCCCTACAATCACTCTGAGCACCGGTGCCCCACAAGGCTGTGTACTCAGCCCCTTGCTGTATTCACTGTACACCCATGATTGTGTAGCCAAGTTTCCATCAAACTCAATATATAAGTTTGCTGATGACACAACAATTGTAGGCTGTATCTCGGGTAATGATGAGTTTGAGTACAGAGGAAATTAAGAACTTGGTGGCATGGTGCAAAGACAATAACCTATCCCTCAACGTCAGCAAGACGAAGGAATTGGCTGTTGACTTCAGAAGGAGTAGCGGACCGCACGACCCAATTTACATCGATGGTGCACAAGTGGAACAGGTCAAAAGCTTTAAGTTCCTCGGGGTCAATATCACAGATGACCTGACTTGGTCCAACCAAGCAGAGTTCATTGCCAAGAAGACCCACCAGCGCCTTTACTTCCTGAGAAAACTAAAGAAATTTGGCCTGTCCCCTAAAACCCTCACTAATTTTTATAGATGCACCGTAGAAAGCATTCTTCTAGGGTGCATCACAACCGGGTATGGAAGTTGTCCTGTCCAAAACCGGAAGAAGCTGCAGAAGATCGTGAAAACAGCGCAGCACATCACACAAACCAATCTTCGGTCCATGGACTCACTTTACACCGCATGCTGTCGGAGCAGTGCTGCCAGGATAATCAAGGACACAACCCACCCAGCCAACACATTTTTCATCCCTCTTCCCTCCAGGAGAAGGTTCAGGAGCTTGAAGACTCGTACAGCCAGATTTGGGAACAGCTTTTTTCCAACTGTGATAAGACTGCTGAAAAGATCCTGACCTGGATCTGGGCCGTACCCTCCAAATATCCGGACCTGCCTCTTGTTTTTTTTGCACTACCTTACTTCCCATTTTTCTATTTTCTATTTATGATTTATAGTTTAAATTTTTAATATTTACTCATTTTAACTATTTTTAATATTTAATATTTGTAATCCAGGGAGTGTGAAACGCAGAATCAAATTTCGCTGTGATGATTGTACGTTCTAGTACCAATTGTTTGGCGACAATAAAGTATAAAGTATAACCTTTGGTACCATTACTAACTAAGAACTTATTAACCCCTGCTTTAAATGTACCCAATAACTTGCCTCCATGGTATCTGTGACAAAGAATTCCTCAGATTCACCACCCTCTGGCTAAAGAAATTCCTCCTCAGCTTTGTTCTAAAAGGACATACTTGTACTTTGAGGCTGTATACTCTGGTCCTAGACTTCCCCACTATAGGAAACATCCTCTTCATGTCCACTCTATCTAGGCCTATCAATATTCATTAGGTTTCAGTGAGATCCCCTCATTCTTATAAACTCCAGTGGGTACAGGCCCAGAGCTATCAAACACTCTTCATACATTCACTCTTTCATTCCAGGGAGATGGCCATCAATAGGCAATTGACTGCATGCCACAAATATTCGTAAAACTAATTGAAAGCATTATGGAAACCCCAGTTATGATTAACTTGCATTTAGAATTCCACAATACTTTGAGTCGCTGATGTCAATATCAGATGAACTTAACAGCAATTATGCAGGTTGTGGTGACAATTTGGTACTTTAAGTACTGGTAATTTTTTCTCAGTCATTGACAGTTGTGTAAAGTGTTCAGCTTAATTAATATTAACTGCACTGAATTTGGAAGCAGCATTTATGCCCTATTGTTTATTTAGTGTCATTGAACATAGACATGTATGTTATTAATTGTTTTGTTACAGATGCATTGTCCATTTTTTTCTAAATTTATATTTTATGAATCATGTCTCATTCGTGTTCCAATGGCCACTTAATAGTGTACAGAACAATAACATTATGATACAGTTATTCTATTCATTAACAAAACTGTTGAAAATACAGGAAAAGAGCTTAAAATAAAACTTCCAAGTAATATATTTCCATTGTGGTTATTGTCTTTGGTCAATGTTTCTGAGTCACTCTGACTCATTCAGGATACATAACAAAAGTAGATTACTTACTGGAATGTGTCTCGACTTTCCACGTTTGTGGATCTTGATCAATACTCTGCAGTGGAAACCTGTTGGTTTTCACTCTGAACTAGCACAGCCTTCAACCATCTTGTCACATTTGATAACCATTATCTTAGCTTTGATCCTCACAAAGTTGAAAGTTTTGAAAATAGTTCAAATGTGCAAACTTTCTACTGCAGAGCTTTAAACTCCCATGGACAGAGAAAAGCGCAGTGGAGAAAGGTAAAAGATCGTGACACCTGACTTCCAGCTCACCACTTTTGGTTTTAACAGAGAAAAATCTAAGATGCGGCAGTCTGGTCATTAAAATTGCATAAGGAGATTTTGTGTCTGAATATTTATATTCTTATATTGTGGATGCTGGACTTCTTGAGTCATGGGTATTCCAGATGATAGAAGATGATGGACTGAAGAACAAGTACATTTATTGTAGAGCTTGTGGGACAGGAAAAGGTGATATCAAGTCCTTCAGAGAACCTCCACACTTGATTGGCCTATTAGCTCACCAACCTGACCTCCCATTCTGCATCCTAGTGATATGTGACACTTCTCTGTACATGATGCCAAACAATACTGTGTCTTCCAGTTATGATTTCCTGAATTATCGCTCAGACTTTGATGCATCAGTCTAATTTTCTTAATCTTTCTTTGTTTCATTGACAACGTTCCAATTGTGCATGTCTTATTAAAACCACAGTTCTCATTCTTGACAGGGCATTTCAATGGATCTACTACACTCTTAAATGGAAGATACAAGCTGCCAGTGATTGCATGCCATATATCCCTGTATAGCTGGCAGATATCTTAGGTTGAGAGAGGAATGGAAATGTATGTTTCATATTGATAGTACTATGAATATTCATACAAGGAGGATGTCCACACTGTTACTGGAACATAATTTGTACATGCAAAGTTAAGGAGCAACTATAATAATGTTTGATATACTGGCCTATAACTTGGGTTGCGTATCTTGTTTCTTTAGTGGTGCGTGAGTGAAAATTGACTTCACTCAGAGAATATCAGCATGAGGCCATATCCTGGCCAAGTCATACCAATCAGAAAATCTGTCTGGGAGCTTTCTTTCACCAGTCACCCTGGTGACTCCTACAGAATTTCCATGTAAAGGATGCATGTGTTGAAATCACTCCTGGTGCAAAGTTCTTTTAACTTGAGTTACATTGTCTCAGGGGCTTTCATTAAACATTGCTCCCAGGTCAACAGAACTTTAATCTCTTTTTGGATGACCAGTAGATACTCTAAACACCCATCCTTCGATTAGTGTCAGTTCCTGAGAAAGCAACTTTCAGACTTTAGTAGTGGTTCCCAAATGTTTTGGGGTTATTGCCCTCTTGGCTCCCAGACCACATCTCCAGCACCTTCTTTCCCTGTCCAGCCATTAAATAGAAACAATAAAAAAAATTGATTTATCATGTACATTCGAAGAAAATAGGAACTGCAAATTCAAAGCAGTGGCAAATAACGGCAAAATTTATTCAAATCTACTTAAACTACAAATAAAATTATTTCTTTAATTACAGTAAAAACTATTTTTGTCAACAATGTTAGAGTGCACATTAGTAGTCCAACTATTCACTACTTCATTGCTTTTTCACTGTTCAATGAGATGAATGGACTTGTGACATCAGCTTCTCAACATCAGACTGAATTTCACTCAGGAGGAGTGTCTGATCCCCATGTTTAGTCATTTGTAGTCTGTTTTGTTGCTATGAAAGAAGTTGGGCGACTGCACTGAAATCACGCTCCATTAAATATGAAGTTGGAAAGGCAATTAAAAAAAACATCTTCACCTTTTTCTGCAGTGCAGGATAACATCCAGAGATTTCTTTCTGCAACCAGAAGTCTTAATATGATTTCTTGAACCTTGGCTTCAGCTCAAAGTCAATTTGTAGTGAGATCAGTTCTTTCTCCATCCTTCCTGTTAATTCCTCATTACAAGTGTTCAGGATTGGATTTCTTACCCAATCTAGAATCTGGGTCGAGAGATGTCTTTATGCAGCTCACCTATGTGTGCACAGTAGGCTTGAAGATCATCATCTGGTGTTCTTTATTTGTCTTCCAACCCAGGGGCTCGGAAACTGGAAAAGCTTGTTACAACCACTGTTGCACTTAAATAGAGTTAACTTCAACAGAAATGTGCGATGACTGATTTGACGTTGATAAGATTCACATCGTTTCCTTGCAATTAAATATTGATTTCATTAAATTTTGTGAATAATTCTGACAAATAAGTAATGTCATGCCTAATATTCTTGAGTTGATTACTGAATGAAGCATTCGAGTCTTCAAAGAACCTTATCACAGTTTCAAAAAATTCATAAAAGCATTTCAGGAAGTTTCCTTTAGAAAGCCATCTGTTTTCTGTGTGCAATAACAAGCATTCCAATTGTTCATCATTCCCAATACAAAGCTCTTGAAATATTGAGGGCATGGGACTTGATTTTAATGACCGCTGTGACAACAGTACTTAATGATTTGTGCAGCTGATCACTTAGGCTATTTTAGCAACAAGATGTTGTTTGTGAATTTCAGAGAGAATTGTAAATATGTTAGGAACAGCTTTTCTCAAGAAAGTAATAATCTGACAGTGGCGTCCTGTCATTCATGGTGCCCCATTTGTTGCATAAGCAGCAATGTTGGTGAATGGAATATCTTTCTCATTGAAAATTGCTCAATAAACCAAAATAATGACTCCTTCTTCATATCTGTTTTTTGTCCCCTTGCAATTAACAACTCTTGATCCATGCGTTCATCTTTTATGAAACAAATATGACTAAGAATAAAAAAATTAATGGCCTGGCAAAGTTGGCTCATCCAACAGCAGAGCAAATTCTATTATCCTAAGTATGTTGCACAATGTGTCTTGCTCATTTTCAGACATTTCATCTATTCGTCTTTGAACAGCGTTGTCACTGAGTGGAATTGCTTCTATTATTTGGTCTTGTGACTTATGCAAAAACCATACACTGACCTCCCTTACTGCTGGAAGAATCAGTTCTTGTCCAATTGTACGGGACTTTCCAGAATTAGCAATTGGCAATGAAATGTATGAATCTCACAAACCATCATTGTATTGTTGTGAAGTGCTGGCAAACATATTTTGAAGTGTTTTTCATTTCTGAAAAAATTCACAAAGTGACTGAAAATAAGCCATGTTCTTGTTTGCTTTATTAGAGTGTATTCTCTTCAAATGTTCACAGATCCTAGACATTGCCTCATTTGAAAATACTTTTTCACATAACAGAAACATTGGCTGTTGTCAGTTTCTTGCTGCGAGCACATGTAAATCCTTATTTTAGATACACCATAGTTTACTGTCTATGCTTTTTTCATTTGATCTGCTTCTGCCATTTTCATGATGGATTAATGACCACAGTCAATCGCCTGTTGTTTAAGTCCAACCTCAAGTGCCGTGATCAATAAAGGGGAAAGTTATGATGCCAACGTGGTCAGGCAGAACCTAAATCTTTGCTTGAATATACATAAAGTGGGGCAGTGATATCTCAATTAGGTTGTGGGCTAGAAAAATGTAGCCAAGACCATTCAAAAAGGCAGAGTCTGAACTTTACCCCATTGAATGCCAAATCTAATTCACAGGAATTGATTCACTGCACCATTAGAGTACGGGAATTGTACAAGCTAACATGGTACTACAGTAGTGGATGGCAATAATGTGCAGGCCAAGTCCAGAATTTGCATGATTTCTTCAGTCCAGATTTCTCATGATATGCTAAATACAGAAGTGCTACACTGCTTTTCAACAGCTATAACGCACTTTGAACAAAGTCTATGAGAATGGTGGGTTAGCAAGTGAAGGGGTGATTATGTGATCATTGTAATCAATTATGAGGCACTGAGGACTGAATCCTTATAATAAGTAATTCATTTCTTAAATTAAACCTGTAATCTCTCAGTTGCTCCCCTCGTTACCAAGGGCCTCCCCCTCCCACTGTCCTCTTTATTCTTATCTCCCAATTGGAAGCTCCCACTGTCTCCAGTGGGGTGGGTGGGGGGGTGTTGATATCATCCACTTTGGGAACCACTGGGATAAAGGAATGAAGTTGATCCAATTGCTAGAGTATAATCTTATTCCATGTCTAGTTTCTATACTGGCTCAGAAAACATAAATATGTTCAAAATAGTTTAATAACTGTTCCAAGTATGAGTATGATCATTGGAACCATTATGCATTAAATATAAATGTGAGATCAACATGTTTACCAGTTATACAGAGAATTACTGATAGTAAATCATTGTTGAAGGGAGCAGGATATATATGGCATGCTTCTTGCCTTCATGCATTTATTTTGCCAAAATGTAACCATAAACTTATTCAATTTTACATATTTCTTATTTATATTTCTGTGCTAATAGCTTACACAGACAAAGCTCCATGACAACTAAACATACAGAATGCCTTCATTATTTTGGTATGAGATAATCTGCTATATAATTACGTTCCACAATAATTAAATGAAATGGACAAATTAAATAAAACTGAGCACTATTAATGAGGCCAAAAAGGTTATAAACAAACAGATGGACAAGTTGAGGCCGGTTCACAGGTTTAAGACCCACACTTGGCATGTACTGAGTGATGGATTAAGTGCAGTGCTGTATTTGATGGGTGATTTAATTGAGAATCTTGTGAGTCTCTTATCTATATTAGAGTGCACTCAGCTTTTAATTCCTTGGGTAAAACATTAAGACTGATAAATAGCAAAGCATCTTAGTGCAAATGATTGCTATTAAATAAGAGGAACACCACATAGATGACATATCCCTTGTGACTGACGGTAATTTATCTTCAGTGCCCTTCAGTCCTTATTTATTTGTTACTCATTTGATTTGAATTAACATGTGCCAGCTGCCAAAATTTCAATTCGGACTTTGGCAGGGTTTGGTTCCATAATGCTGACTATGAATCCATTAAAAAAAATAGAAATCCATTTTAACAGTCATGCAAGAGATGATTGCTGAGAAATTCATCAATGCACACTGAAGCCTATCAATCAGTTACAGCAGAATGGGCCATTCCGTTTCCTAGTTTCAGGCCAGCACTTGAAAATTTGTGGTGGCACAGTAGCACAGCGGTTAGATCCCCTGCCTCAGACTCCAAAGACCCAGGTTTAATCCTGACCTCTGGTGCTGTCTGTGTGGAGCTTGCATGTTTCCCACATCCCAAAACAATGCAGGTTTGTAGGTTACTTGGCCATTGCAAATTCTCTCTGGTTTGTACATGAGCTGTATTTTCATGGAGGAAGCAATGGGACTATGAAGAGAATAAAATGTGAGAATCAGAGGATATGTGCATTTATCAAATGTTTGCTGGTTGGCACGTTGTCAATGGTCCAGGAGCCCACTTACATGCTGTAACTCTCAATAACTCAATGACTCTATTTTCTAATATTCTTATATTACAGAGAAGGAGGCTATTCGGTCCACCAAATCTGAGTCATTTCTCAGTGCTATCCAATCAGTTCCATTGCTCCATTTATTTCCCTGTAATCCACACGCTCACACCTGCCCATCAAAAAGTGAAGCACTGTAGTAGTGGTTAGCTAAATGCTTTACAGTGCCAGCTGACAGATCGGGTTCACTTTCCGTTAGGGGTTGTACGCTTTCCTTATGACTGTGTGAGTTTCCTTCGGGTACTCCGGTTTCCTCCCACATTCTGAAGACGCGTAAGTTAAAATTAGTAAGTTGTGGGCATGCTATTTTGGCACCAGGAGTGTGGCGACTCTTGAACTGTGTCGGTTGTTGACGCATCTGCATTTCACTGTATATTTCAATATTTCATTGTACAGATGACAAATAAAGCTAATACTTTTTTTAACCTATCCGGCCACCACCAGCACTGGGGATAATTAATGATTACTAATTAACTATTAATTAATAATTAATAATGAATCATTAACCTAATAACCTTCTTGTCTGAGGGTATGGGAACAAACGGGAGCACCTAAGGAAGCCCACATGGTCACATGGAGAACATGCAGACTCCACACAGACATCACCAGAGATCAGGATCAGACCAAGATCTCTGGAAGTTTGAGGTAGTAGCATTTTTCTGCTCAACTGATGGCTCAACTGAAGTTGGGTTCTATTGACTTGTCTTCTCTGTGTGCAGAGTCATTGCCAAAGGCTTAAAATAAAACAGAAATGCAGGGCTAGGTGGGACTTGGGATGGACATGGGTCATTGGCCATAAGGGGGTGGTTAGGCTAATGATCAAGGGAAATAGGTACTACAAGGTCCTGTAATTGATTGTTCAATATTATCAGTGAGTGATGATCTGAGCCTGAGACTGAAGATTGTTGTAGCAGAAGCTTTGAGCACTGCACACAATTTGGTCTTGTTATTACAACATAGACAATGAAACAATATTTCAGATTCATAGGAATTACGTTGGAAGCAATGGCTTACATCTGCAAGGATACATAAAGAGGACTGATCTTGTGGAAGTTTTTAAGATTAACCTTAAATTTGAGTGTGAGAAAAGGTGGATCTGTGAGGAATGGGTTTGGGCATCTAAAGCAAAGCAGGCAAGTGAGGTGAGCCCATCCAGGTTGGATTTCCAATGCAGTGCTGAGGATTGATCACCATATTATGGTGCATCAGAGCAAGGAACAATTTTAAAACCTCGTTCAGTGAGACTGCCTAACAGTAAGTGTTCTCAATTTCTCCCAGCAATACTTTAAAGCAGTGATGTATTGGGACTGACATCATTATGTGTCTGACAAAAGCCTGGACAATCTGTGCAAGTTCACAGCAGGAAGTTCTTAGTCAAATCTCCAAGCAGCATGATATGACCCAGAAATCAAAGACATTGCCGTGCGCTCCAGAAAAATCACATTTGAAACGCGCAGTGCTGAAAGGATATTGGCATGTGATCAAGTTTTACTGAATAACCTCAATCACATTGACAAAGGCAATTATTAAATGTTATCAAACATTTGTAGAAGTCAATCATTTTGTATATTAATGTGTGACAAGGAAATTATAATAATTCAATTTGATTTGTTTGCATATTTAACAAAAGTAGAATGGTGCTAGTGCTTGAGATGGAAATATTGGAGCATTTAGCATTTTCTGTGACTGTCAAACAAGTTCCTGGAACTTTCATAATCAAGTCACAGATTCCTGTTAATTATGAACACCTAATATGCTGTGTGGATTTTAAATAAACAAACAAAGTAAACTAGGTGCTCTGGATACACTCCAACCCAAATTTACCGGCTTTTGAAGGAAAAGGTGGAGTCAAGGGTCATTGATATAGGAATACTGAAAATAATGTTGCAGATTAATAAGGCCATGAAAAGTGCAAATAAGTCACTGAGGTGGGTTTCTCTAGCTGAAAAATGCACAAGTGCTTGGTGGCCTTGAACATTACATACAATTTGGTCATTACATAGGGTGAAATAGTGATGCAGTTTCAAAGGGCTTATATTGGATTCAAAGATTTATAACTGCAGGAACTGTTCTTTTTTCTCAAAAACATTGTTTTTATAGACATTTGAAAATAATCAATTATATAATTTGATGAAAATTGTCACAACACATTCTCTGCACAATCTTCTTTACAATCTTCTGCACAATTATATATAATATAATTAAGTAATTTTAATCTATATAGTTAGTTTCCTTCTTAACACGATCCTGTTGTTTTCAGCGATCTGTGAAATTTTGGAACACTTTTCCTCAGAGGGCACTGGATGCAGAAACTTTGGCCATTTATACAGAAGGAGACAAGAAAGAGTGCATAGTAGTAATGGGAATGCAGGAATGTGGCACTGAGGTTATAATCAGTTCAGCCAGGACAGAGAGATCAGGTGGCTACACTTCTCCTGATTCGATTGCTTGAGCATACGTACAAAATGTTGAAGGAACTCTGCAAGTCAAGCAATATCTGTGGAGAAGAGCAAACAAACTAATCTCAAAATGTCAGCAGCTCCCCCCCCCCCCCGCTCCAGGAATGCTGCTGAACTTGCCGAGTTCCCTTAGCATTTTGTGTGCGTTGCTCAAGATTTCCAACACCTGCAGAATCTCTTGTGTTCATTCAATTATTTTTTTAATTGAGTACGTGCCCTGGCCTAAAGGTGAACCCACTACAGATACTACACCATCAATTGCCAATAGAGTAGACAAGAATGAAGATGCAAAGTAACGTACCACTTTGTGCAGTAGTCACAGAGGTCTTTTGGTTCCTCCATTAGACATCTACACTGGAATAATTTCCTTACCTACTCACAGTACCTTCATACACACTATTAAATTCAAACACAATTCCCCAAGTTGAACTAACAATATCAATCTAGCTTATATCAGAATCAGAATCAGATTTATTATCACTGGTATAAGTCATGAAATTTGTTAACTTTACAGCAGCAGTGCAGTGCAATACATGATAAATATAGAAAAATAAATAAGTTACAGTAAGTATATATATATATATATATATATATATATATGGCATATTAAATAATTAAATTACAAAGTGCAAAAACAGAAAAAAAAGTGAGGTAGTGTTCATAGGTTGTATATCCATTTAGAAATCAGATGGCAGAGGAGAAGAAGTTGTTCCTGAACCACTGAGTGTTCCTCAGACATTCATAATTGAACAAAGGAATACAATAGGATTACTGAAAGACCACTCATAAGGACAGACAAGCAACCAATATGCAAAAAGATGACAAACAGAACAACTAAAAAAAAACAAAATAATAAATAAACAAAAAAGAGCCCAACAAACAAATAATAGATACTGAGAACTAGAGTTGTAGGGTTCTTGAAAGTGAGTCCATAGATTGTGTTCAGTGAGTAGTTCAGTGTTGAACTGAGTGAAGTTATCCACTATGGTTGAGGAGCCTCATGGTTGAAGTGTAATAATAGTTCTTGAACCTAGTAGTGTGGGACCTAAGGCTCTGGTACCTCCTTCCCAAAGGCTGCAGTGAGAAGGGAGCATGACACAGGTGGTGGGCGTCTTCGATGATGGATGCTGCTTTCTTGTGGCAGCGCTCCTCGTAGCTTGGCACAGTGGTGGCGAGGGCTTTTCCTGTTATGGACTGGGCTGTATCTTCCACTTTATGTAGGCATCTCCATTCTCTAAAACTTCGAGAAACTATTGATGCAAAGTAAAGAGGATCCTGACTGGTTGAAACACAGCATCTTAAGGAAACACCAATGCCTGATGGCGTGCTGAGTCTTCCACCACACAATTTTATTGAAATCTTGAACAGAATTAATAGAAACTAATTTCTCACAGATAATGGAAGTTAGCTGTTTTTCGAAAGATATTAAGCCCAAGGTTATTTTAAATTATCAACTGTAAAATGTAATGAGCAGGAACTGTTTCAAATTTAATGATAGTTATTCTTAAGTGACTATCTTCATTTACATATTGGTTGTAATAGGCATTATTAATTGGGTCCTTCAGGTATGTTAAGCTATATGCTAGAACTTCTGGAGGAGGTAAATTTATACTTACAGACCATCCACGGGTTATGAACATTGAAACTTATAGACATCTCATATTAAAAACAGAAGTGTATTGTTATGAACAGTAGTAGTAGTAGCCATACTTTAATGATCCCGGGGGAAATTGGTTTTCGTTACAGTTGCACCATAAATAATTAAATAGTAATAGAACCATAAATAGTTAAATAGTAATATGTAAATTATGCCAGTAAATTATGAAATAAGTCCAGGAACAGCCTATTGGCTCAGGGTGTCTGACCCTCCAAGGGAGGAGTTGTAAAGTTTGATGGCTACAGGCAAGAATGACTTCCTTTGACGCTCTGTGTTGTATCTCGGTGGAATGAGTCTCTGGCTGAATGTACTCCTGTGTCCAGCCAGTACATTATGTAGTGGATGGGAGGCATTGACCAAGATGGCATGCAACTTAGACAGCATCCTCTTTTCAAACACCACCGTGAGAGAGTCCAGTTCTATCCCCACAACATCACTGGCCTTACGAATGAGTTTGTTGATTCTGTTGGTGTCTGCCACCCTCAGCCTGCTGCCCCAGCACACAACAGCAAACATGATAGCACTGGCCGCCACAGACTCGTAGAACATCCTCAGCATCGTCCGGCAGATGTTAGAAGGACCTCAGTCTCCTCAGGAAATAGAGACGGCTTTGTCCCTTCTTGTAGACAGCCTCAGTGTTCTTTGACCAGTCCAGTTTATTGTCAATTCGTATCCCCAGGTATTTGTAATCATCCACCATGTCCACACTGACCCCCTGGATGGAAACAGGAGTCACCGGTACCTTAGCTCTCCTCAGATCTACCACCAGCTCCTTAGTCTTTTTCACATTAAGCTGCAGATAATTCTGCTCACATCATGTGACAAAGTTTCCTACCGTAGCCCTGTACTCAGCCATACTAGCTTCATCTTTTTCTCCACATCTAGTAATTTTTTCTATCTTATCAGTCTTTTTATGCCTTTCATTACAGTACTGTGAAGGTGTGGTTACCATACTAAAAAAAAATTATATATTTTCTGACTTACAGACAAAATTGATTTATAGACATATATAAAAGCTGAATCCATTCATTACCCAAGGATGACCTATATCATAATTTACTCTTTAAATACATTTTTCCATTTTTTCACTGATACCACTGGTCTCTAACCAGGTATTTAATAATAAAGCATTCATATTCTGAGTACCCCATGTACACTTTCGTAATAGTAACTTAGATAATTTTGATGGAGGTTCTCAGCAGGACAGAAGGTTGGAGTACAGTGCTTTTCTAATGTAAATTCAGTGAAATATGTTATAAGACCTTAAGATATAGGAGCAGAATTAGGCTACTTGGCCCATCGATTCCGCTCTGCTATTGATCATGGCTGATCCATTTTTCCTTACCCCAATCTCCTGCCTTCTCCCCATATCCCTTCATGGACTGACCAATCAAGAATCTATCAATCCCTGTCTTAACTATACATAACGACTTGGCTTCCACAGCTGCCCGTGGCAACAAATTCCACAGATTCACCACTCCCTGGCTGTATAAGTTCCTCCTCAACTCCATTTTAAGAGGATGTCCCTCTATTTTCAGGCTGTGCCCTCTAGTCTTAGACACTCCCACCATAGGAAATATCCTTTCTACGCTCACTCTATCAAGGCCTTTCACCATTTGATAGGTTTCAATGAGGTCACCCCTCATTCTTCTGAATTCTAGCGAATACAGGCCCAGAGCTATCACACTCTCTTCATATTACAAGTCATTTAATCCTGGAATCATTTTTGTGAATCATCTCCAGTTTCAGCACCATCCTTTTATGATAAAGGGCCCAAAATTACACACAATAATCCAAAAGAAGCCTCAACAGTGTTTTATAAAGTCTCAACATTGCATCCTTGCTTTTATATTCTAGTCCTCTTGAAGTGAATACTAACATCACATTTACCTTCTTCACCACAGATTCTACCTGCAAGTTAACCTTTAGGGAATCCTGCACAAGGATTCCCAAAGCCGTTTGCGCCTCAGATTTTTGTATTTTCTCTCCATTTAGAAAATAGTCAACATTTCATTTCTACTACTGAAGTGCATGACCATACACTTCCTGACAATGTATTCCATTTGCCACTTCTTTACACATTCTCCTAATCTGTCTAAGTCCTTCTGTAGCCTCCCAATTTCCTCAAAACTACCTGACCCTCCATCTATCTTGGTATCAGCTGCAAACTTTGCAACAACACCATCAATTTCATCATCCAAATCACTGACATATATCGTGAAAAGAATTGGCCCTGACACAGACACCTTTTGAACCCCACTAGTCACTGGCAGCCAACCAGGAAAGGCTCCTTTTATTTCCTCTCTTTGCCTCCTACCAATCAGCCACTGCTTTATCTATGCTAGAATCTTGCCTATAATACCATGGGTTCATAGCTTGTTAAGCAGCCTCATGTGTGGCACCTTGTCAAAGGCCTTCTGAAATGCCAAGTGCACAACATCAACCAATTCTCCATTGTCTATCCTGCTTTTTATTTCTTCAAAGGATTCCAACAGAGTTGTCAATCAAGATTTTCACTTGAGGAAACCCTGCTGGTGACTGCCTATTTTATCATGTGCCTCCAAGTACCCTGAAAGCATATCCTTAACAATCAATTCCAACATCTTCCCAACCACTGTGGTCAGACTAACTGGACTATAATTCAATTCCTTCTGTCTCTCTCCCTCCTTGAAGAGTGGTGTGACATTTGTGATTTTCCAGGTGACTTATCTATTTTCAGTCCTTTCAGTTTCTCAAGAACCTTCTCCCAGGTAATGGTAACTTCACACACTTCATGACCCCGACACCTGGAACTTTGACCATACTGCTAGTGTCTTCCACAGTGAAGACTGATGCAAAATACTTATTCAGTTCATCCGCCATTTTCCTGTCCCTCGTTACTACCTCTACAGCATCGTTTTCCAGCGGTCTAATATCCACTCTTCCCTCTCTTTTACACTTTATATATCTGAAGAAACTTTTGGTATCCTCTTTAATATTATTGGCTAGCTTACTTTCATATTCCATTTTTACCTTCTTAATGCTTTCTATTATTTTTTAAAAGCTTTTCAGTCCCCTAATTTCCCATTAATTTTTGCTTTATTACATGCCCTTTCTTTGACATTTATGTTGGCTTTGATTTCCCTTGTTACCATTATTGTGTTATCTTGCCTTTGGAATACTTCTTCCACTTTTGGATGTATATATCCTATGCCTTCTGAATTACTTCCAAAAATTCAAGCCGTTGCTGCTCTGCCACCATCCCTGCCAGTATTCTTTTTAAATCAGTTCTGGCCAACTCCTTTCTCATGCCTCCAAAATTTCCTTTATACCACAATTATACTGATACTTCTTCATTTTCTCTTTTTCAAATTTCAGGGTGAATTCGGGCATATTATTATCACTTTCCACGAAGGGATCTTTTACCTTTAGCTCTCTAATCAATTCCACTTCATTGCACAACACCCAATCCAGAATAGCTGATCCCCTAGCGGGCTCAACCACCAGCAGCTCTAAAATGGCATCTCATAGGCATTTTAGAGATTCCCCTTCTTGCTCTCCCACACCAACTTGATCTCTCCAATCTACCTGCATATTGAAATCCTGCATGACTATTGTAACATGCCCCTTTTGGCATGCAGTTTCTGTCTCCCATTGAAACTTATACACCACATCCTTATTACCGTTTGGATGTCTGTATATAATTCCCATCAGGGTCTTTTTACCCTTGCAGTTCCTTAGCTCTATCCATAACAACTTAACACCTTCCACCCCTATGTCACCTCTTTCTAATGATTTGATTTCATTTTTTACCAACAGAATCACACCACCCCTTTGCCTTCCTGCCTGTCCTTTCAATACAATGTGTATCCTTGCACATTAAACTCCCTTTCAGCCATGATTCATTGATGCCTAAAACATCATACTTGCCAATCTCTAATCTGCTACACGTTCATTGACTTTATTCTGTAATATTGTAGACTTTCAAATACAGTATAACACCTTTAAACCTGTATTCGCCTTTTTCGATTCTGTCCGCCTTTTACATTGCAACTCATCCTGTTAACTGCAGTTTTGCCCTAACTTCAGCCTCTCTTTGTTATGAGTCTCACTACACATTGCCTCTGTTTGTAAACCAACTACATTATCTTCAGCACTATCATTCTGGTTCACACCCCCCTGCCAAATTAGTTTAAACCCAACGGACCCACTCTAGCCAACCTGCCCATAAGGATATTGGACCCCTCGAGTTCAGGTGTAACCCGTCAGGTGTATAAGGGCTTAAATATCAGAATCAGAATCAAATTTATTATCACTGACATATATTGTGAAATTTGTTGATTTTGACAGCAATACATTGAAAATGTTGTAAGTTACAATAAAAAACACAAAAAAATTAATAAGTAGTGCAATAAGGTAGCAAAATTGTGAAGTAGCGTTCATGGGTATATGGACTATTCAAAAATCCAATAATGGAGGGATAGCTGTTCCTAAAATGCTGAGTGTATGTCTTTGGGTTTCTGTACCCTCCACTTGATTGTACGAATGAGAAGACAGCACATCCGTATGATGTAGGACGTCACCTTCCTGAGATATTGCCTTTTGAATGTGTCCCTGAGGGTGGAGAGTTTTTTTCCCATGATGGAGTTGGTTGAGTTTACAACCCTTGGCAGCTTTTTCCGATCCTGTCCATTTGCGGGTCCATACCAGATGGTGATGCAACTCAGTCAGAATGCTCTCCATGGTACATCAGTGAAAATTTGTGAGAGTCCTTGCTCAACATATTATATGTTAAAAATGTGAGTGTGCAGAGCCACACAGTAATCTTCTGGATCTCTTTGTGTGGTGTTCTTGTTCATATGTTGCACACGACATTTGTATATCAGTGATATGGGTTGAATGCATTAATTGCACGTAATTTAGACAGCTAAGAGTGGGGAAATGTTGGAATCCTTTATAAAGGCAGTAGTTAAGCAACATTTACAACATTAAGCATTGCCAACATTCTTTTTGATAGGGAAATTGTGCTTGTGTTAGAGTCCTTTGAAACTGTAATGAGCATTTTCAATAAAAGGAAACGAAGTATTCTTCTTTTTCTACTTGGTGCATTGTCTCAGAAGAAATTGTGGTACTGGAAGGGATATACTAGCATTGATAGAACATTGGCTAACTGACAGAAAACAAGGGAGTGAGGGTAAATGGGTCACATTTGGGTTGGCAAAATATAAACGTAGGAGCTTCCCGTGATCATTGTTGGATGTCAGCTACTTCAACTACTTACACTCTATTATAATGACTTGGGTGTGTTGTTCCTAAGCTTTTAAAATATTTGATCAAAACCCCTTTAAGTATAGTTTATCTAAATACTTTATACTTTCAAGTCAAACAGAAGGACACTAGCTGGGGTTGGATTCTGGGAAAATACTGCTTTCTGTCTCTCTCTTTCTCACACACACACAAACAGATAATTGTGCAATTCTTTGGCTTCATCTGCCCACTTTGGTTTCCTGTGTCTCTAGGTTTCACGGAGTTTGGTCTCCTCTTCAGCTGGTGCCAGAACTGCTTCTGCTCCCTTGTTTAGAGTCTCATGTTTGGCCTTTGCTAGCTGCAGTTTTAATTGGCTTCGCTGGCTGCTGTTGAGGTTCTTCACTGCTGCCCACTTGGGTGGAGTAAGCGTTGATCTGGGTTGCTGATGGGAGTTAGTTAAACTCCTGCTGTGATCTTGCAAAAATTTCCTCAGCTTGATCAATTGGATGGCAAGATAGGATAGCTTGTCCAAAAGGTCAAATTTCAAAGTAAATTTATTGTCAAAGTACATATATGTCACCATATACAAAAGAGATTCATTTTCTTGAAGGCATACTCAGTAAATCCAAAATAGAATCCATGAAAGACCACACCAACTAGGAGTACAACCAAAGGACAAAAAGCAACATCTTGTGCAGATGCATCAAGAAAAAAAGAAATGATAATAATAATGATAATAAATAAGCAATAAATATCGAGAACATGAGATGAAGAGACCTTGATAGAGAGTCCATAGGTTGTGGGGACATTTCAGTGACAGAGCAAGTGAAGTTGAGTGAAGTAACCCCCTCTGGTTCAAGAGCCTGATGATTGAAGGGTAATAACTGTAACTGAACCTATGGGTGGGAGTCATGAGGCTCCTGTACCTTCTTCCTGATGGCAGCAGCGAGAAGAGAGCATGTCCTGGGTGGTGAGGATCCCCGGTGATGGATGCTGCTTTCCTGCAACACTGCTCTGTGTAGATGTGCTCAATGGTGGGGAAGGCTTTACCTTTGGTGGACTGTGCTGCATCCACTACTTTGGCAGGATTTTCTGTTCGAAAGCGTTGGTGTTTCCATACCAGATGCAGCCAGTCTACATATTTTACCACACAAATTTCTGGAAGTTTGTCAAAGTTTTAGACGTCTTGGTGAATCTTTGCAAACTTTGAAGGAAGTAGAGGTATTGATGTGCTTTCTTCATAATAGCACTTTTGTGCTGGTCCCAGGAAAGGTCCTTTGAAATGCTACCACTGAGGAATTTAAAGTTGCTGACCCTCCCCACCTCGGATCCCCCGATGAGGACTGGCTAATGGACATCTGGTTTCTTCCTCCTGAAGTCAAAAATCAGCTCCTTGTTTTTGCTCACATTGAGTAAGAAGTTGTTGTGGCAGCACTCACCCATATTTTCAATCATCCTCCTTCACTTCAAAGTATATGAGAGTGGGGGAAGCTTAGAATGCAAGTGCCCAAATGAGGAAACCTAGGTTCCATTCATTCTGCCCTTCTATTGTTTCTCTTTCCTGGACTGATATTTATGTTAAGTATTTCATCACTTATCAACGGACTTTTTTTTGGCTCCCACCTATTCTTGGCAATTGCAAACTAGTCATAGAAACATAGAAACATAGAAAACTTACAGCACAATACAGGCCCATCGGCACACAATGTTGTGCCAAACATGTACTTACTTTAGAAATTACATAGGGTTACCCATAGTCCTCTATTTTTCTAAGCTCCATGTACCTATCCAGGAGTCTCTTAAAAGACGCTATCATATCTGCCTCCACCACTGTCACTGGCAGCCCATTCCATGCGCTCACCACTCTCTACGTAAATAAACTTACACCTGACATCTCCTCTGTCATTACTTCTGAGCTTAGACTGGATGTTTTACCCAGCTTGTTAGGTGAATTTGGATCTTATATGCACCTAAGTTCAGTTTGGTTAACAGCTCCTGCTCTGAGGAGCTGCATGACCATGGATGATGCAAAGGTAGGAGGGAAAACATAGAACATAGAACTTTGCAGCACTGTACAGGAATTTAGCCCACAATATTGTGCCAACATTTTAACCTACTCCAAGGTCAATCTAATGAATCTGCCTTTAGCACCACCCCTGGCAGCACGTTCCATGCCCCTACCAGTTCCTATGTAATAAAATCTACCTCTGATATCTCCTTATAATTTACTACAATAACTTAAAAATTATGCCCTCTCATAGTAATCATTTCTGCCCTGAGATAAAGGCTGGCTGTCGATTTCAATCAGTGCCTCTTATCATCTTATACACCACTGTTCTCAAATCCAGGTACATCCTGGTAAATCTTTGCACTTTTCTAAAGCTTCCACATCCTTCCTATAAAGAAGCAACCAGAACTGAACACAGTAGTTTGGGGGGTCGAACCAGTTTTACAGAGCTGCAATATTACTTTGCAGCTTTTGTGCTTGATTCTCCCAACAAACAAATGCCATTGCATCATATGACTTCTTAACAAAACTTGCTTAGTAACTTTGAGGGATTTACTAAAGATGTGGGTTGCAAGATTCCTGTTTTCCACATTGCTGAGAGTTGTGCCAATAACCCTGTACTCTGCCTTCAAGTTTGGCCTTCCAAAGAGTATCAAATCATACTTTTTTGGATTTTGGATCTGCCACTTCTCAGCACAGCTCAACACCATTAACCTTTGTGTCATCTGCAAATTCACCAACCCACCCTTCCACTTCCTCACACAAACATATATGAAAATCACAAGGAGCGGCGGTTCCAGAACTGATTCTTGCCAGAACACCATTGGTCCCTGACCTCCAGGCAGAAAACTCTCTATTATCAGCTTCCGTCTTCTGTAGGCAAGCCAGTTTTGAATCCATGCAGCCAAGTTTCCCTTGATCTCATTGCTCCTGACTTTATGAATGAGCCTATCATGGAGAACCTTGTCAAATGTCCTTTAATAAAATACACATACACCTCATCCACTGTTTTACCTTCATCAGTTTGTTTTCTTACTTCCTTGAAGAATTCGCTCAGGCTTATGAGAGGCAACCCACCCCTCATAAAGCCAAGCTGATTATTCATAATCAGACTGCGTTTCTCCAAATGCTTGTAAATCCTGTCTCTAGGAATTCTCTCCAATTTTTTTCCCACCTCTGATAAAAGATTTACTGGTCTATAATTCCCAGGATATTACCATTGTTGAACAAAGGAATGACATGTGCGACATCACAATCTTCTGCGGCCAGTGTGGAGGCAAAGATCATTGCCAAAGGTGTAGTAATCTCTTCCTTCAATGCCTATAGTAACCTGGGGTATATCCCATTTTATCCCATATATTCTATTATTTTTGGAAAGTTCCAGCACATTCTTTTTCTTAATGTTGACATGTTCCAGCATATTAGTCTGTTCTACATGATCTTCAATTTCGGCAAGGTAAAACTGAAGCAAAGTATTCATTAGAGATGTCCCCTACCTTTTCCAGACACAGGTTTCCTCTTTTATCCCTGATTGGTCTTGCCCTATTCTGGTTATCCTTCTGTTCTTCACGTACGGTACTGTGCAAAAGTTAGACATAGCTACGGTGCCTGGAACTTTTGCACAGCACTGCATTTGTCAACAAGGAGAGCAAGTTTGCAAATCTGGTGGGAGCAAAATGTGTTGAGCATGACAAGGGTGGAGCACTGTGGGAGGAGTGTGGGACAGGTGGCAGGGAAAAAGTGCCAGGGGTGGTGCAGATGCAGACAATACCCCCTGCGACACAGGCAAGGTCATTTGATTTAAAACCACTGGTTTATTGATCTTTACAGAATGTCGCTCTCATGCTTTCCTCACCCTCCCCTCTCCCTTCTCCTTTTTCCCTCTTCCTGCCCCCTTCCCACTCTCAGTCCACAATAGAGACCCATTTCAGAATCAGGTTTATCTTCACTGACATATGTCATGAAATTTGTTTTTTCTTGCAGCAACAGTACAGTGTCTTGAAAAAGTATTGAGCCCCCACAACTATATTCATATTTTACAGCCTCATTTTCTAAATTTTAAATGTATTTGAGATTTTTGAGCTAATCTACAAATTATTGTGCATCATGTCAAATCAAAAAGTAAACTTCCAAACCCTGTCAATAATTTACTAAAAATTAAAAAGCAAAATTGCGAGGCTGAAAAAGTATTCGTCCCTCTGTGCTAACATTCCTCAGTAGCAATATATTACCTTACCAACTCACCCAATTTGTTGATGTAGAAAATTGGATCACCGAATTTAACGAATTCATAAAAATATTGTAAATGGCCTCTGCCTCTGTAAGGTCCAACAGAATGGTAGATTTTCAACGGACCAAACCAAAGAAGAAGGAACTGTTAGGACAAGGCAGAGAAAGGATGATAGCGAAGCATGGATCTGGGGAAAGGTACAAGCCTATCTCAAAAGCACTGACCATACCTCAGAGCTCAGTGCAGTCCATTGTGAAATAGTGAAAACAATATGAAAACACAGCCACACTGCCTAGTCAGGCTGCCCCTCTAAACTTAGTTGTCGGAGAAGAATGGCACTTGTAAGAGAGGCTACTATGTTGCTAACAGTCACTCTGAGTGAGCTGCAGGAGTCAGTGGCTGCAACAGGAGATGAAGTTCATGGCTCCACAATCTCTAAGGCCTTGCACAAAAAGGGTATTTATGGAAGAGTGGCAAGGAAGAAGCCTTAGCTAAAAGAAAAAACAACATATTCTTGCCTGTCACGACTTTGCA
The DNA here is from genome assembly GCF_030028105.1 of Mobula birostris. Lineage (NCBI taxonomy): Eukaryota > Metazoa > Chordata > Chondrichthyes > Myliobatiformes > Myliobatidae > Mobula > Mobula birostris. The sequence goes on along the minus strand of NC_092379.1, from coordinate 88,770,443 downwards.
AAGCGTCACTTGGTAAATTCTGTAAAGATGTGGAAGAAGGTCTTATGGTTGGATGAGACTAAAGTGGAACTCTTTGGCCTCAGCACTAAGTGGTATGTGTGGGTAATGCCGTGCATCAGCCAGGTAACATTATTCCTACTGTAAAGTATGGTGGAGGTGGCATCATGCTAAGGGGATGCTTTTCAGCAGCAGGGACTGGAAATCTGGTCAGGATTGACAGAAAGATGAATGGTGATAAATACAGAGATATCCTGGATTAAAACCTGCCAGCCTCTGCCAGTAAATTTAAACAGGGGAGGAAATGCATCTTTCCGCAAGACGACCCACACTGCCAGAGCAACCACAGGATGGCTTCAAATGAACAAAAATGATATTCCTGAGTGGTCCAGTCAGAGTCCTGACCTTAACCTGATCGAACATCTCTGGCAAGACCTCAAAACTGCTGTCACTGCCACTCCCCAACTAGCCTGGCACAGACTGAGCAACTTGCAAGCACGAATGGGCAAATCTTGCTCTGTTGCATCATGCAAAGCTAACAGAGACTTACTAAAAAGACTGCTGGCTGTAATAGCTGCCAGTGGTGCTTCAGCTGATTACTGAGCAAAGGGGGATGAATTCTTTTGAAATTCTGAAATTCCAGTTTTTGAACTTTTGAGTTTTTCAGGCTTTCCAATTTTCCCTGTTTTTTAGCTCTACTGTGAGAAAAGGAGCATGTGACCCACAAGGTTAAAAATTATCTGTTAAGTTGATCAAAATGCCTGGTTGTAATACTCACGTATATGAACAAATGGTTGGGGCTGAATACTTTTTTAAGACACTGTACATAAAAATTGTCAGTACTGTGCAGAAGTCTTAGGCGCCCTAGCTATATACAGTATGTAAATGTGCCTAAGACTTTTGCACAGTACTGTATGTTTCGAATGCCTTGATATTTTCTTTAATCCTACTCACCAGGGCCTTCTAGCTCTCCAAAGTCCCTTTTTAAGATCCTTAAAAAGTCCTATGTAATCAGTCCTATGTAATCATCCTCAAACCTTGACAAAGATTCAAATAATCTACAAAGAGAAATAGGTGGGTTAAGTGAATGGGTAAATAACGTGTAGGTGAAGTAGAATGGTGAAATATGTGATGATCGAATTTGGCAGATTATTGTTTCAACCGTTGCAAAAAAGGAACTGGATATTCTCCTTTTTTTGGCGTATGCATGCGTATATGTCTGCATGCCTCCGTGCGTATGTGTGCGATGTTGGCGAGACAATGTCTTTTTCATGCCTTTACAAGGCGTGGAGTGAGAGAGAGAGACTGTGTGGCACGCCACTCCTCACACAGACATTTCTCAGTATTTTTCCCTTTATTTTACGAGGTCAAGTTGCAATCTTGACACTCAACTCAGCACAGACGGAAAGTGTACTCAGGAGCAGACCTGGATGGGTTCGAACCCGGGAACCTCCGTTCCAAAGTCCGGCGCTGATGTCATTGTGCCACCAGCCGGCCCAGGAACTGGATATTCTCATAGATTAACTAAAAAATTAACTTGCTAATATAGCCAGTCATTGAAAAAGCAAAGGGAATATTAATCTTCATTGGAAGAGTGAGGCAGTCCAAATGTGGGGAAGTCTTTGGCAAGTGTAATGGTCGTTGCTGAGATGCTGGGAATCCTACACACTGCTTTGCTTTTCTTAGTTTAGGAAAGGAAGAGTTAGAACAGAAGAAATTCATAGGCAGTATGCACAAATGATAGTCACTTTATGAAGAAGGGTTGTGTAAGTTGGCAAAATACTGAAGTGTAGAAAAATGAAAAGTGATCTTATGAAGCAGAATATTTTGCGGGACCTAAACAGGGTGAATGCAAATAGGATGGTTCTTCTGATGGGGTGATGGGCCATGATAATGAATTGTGGAATATGTTTCAAGGACCACATGCTCCTAGATTTCTATGCTTAAGGCGATGAAACTCTACCAAAACCAATACTTGTCTCCTTATCTGCCTATCACCTCCCTTTGGCGCTCCTCCCCCTTTTCTTTCTTCCATGTCTTTCTGTCCTCTTCTATCAGATTCCCCTTTCTCCAGCCCTGTATCTCCTTCACCAATCAACTTCCCAGCTCTTTATTTCATCCCTCCACCCCTCCCAGTTTCACCTATTACCTTGTGTTTCTTCCTCCCCCTCCCTCCATTTTCTTACTCTGACTCCTCATCTTTTTTTTCCAGTCCTGATGAAGGGTCTCGGCCGGAAACATCAACTGTACTCTTTTCTATACATGCTCCCTGGCCTGCTGAGTTCCTCCAGCATTTTGTGTGTGTGTTATAAGAAATTGGATGGGTTGTGATTAAGTGTCCTGAGGAATGCTATAGTCATCTCTAAATTCAAGCAGGGGATTATGGTGGCACAGCGGGACCCATGGGGAGAATTTAGTAGCACAATGAGTCCACTAATCCCTACCCAAAAATGTAAAAATAATCCCAATCATACTCCGAAATTCAAATCCATTAATGCAGTATAGGGAAGTATATAGTCATGTACTTTGTTAGAAGCACTAAAGGCATAGTCTATTTTCAAAATGGTGAGAATATTCTGAAATCCCTGTGCAGGATTTCCTAAAGGTTAACTTGCAGGTTAAGCCGGTGGTAGGGGAGGAAAATGCAATGTTATCATTCATTTCAAGACTGCTAGAATATAAAGGCGAGGATGTAAAATTGAGTCTTTGTAAGGCATTGGTAGTCTGCACATGGAGTATAGTGAGCAGTTCTGGGCCTCTTACCTAAAAAAAAGGGATGTGCTGACATTGTAGAGTGTCCAGTGGAGGTTCACGAGAATGATCTCAGGAACGAAAGGGTTAAAGTATCAGGAATGTTTGATGGCTCTGAACCTGTACTTGCTGGTGTTTAAAGAAGGGATCTCACTGAAACCTATTGATTATTTAAAGGCCTAGATAAGTTGGACATGAAGAGGATGTTTCCTATAGTGGGGGCATCTAGGACTAGAAGGCACAGTCTCAGAATGCAAGAATATCAGTTTAGAACAGACATGATAAGGAATTTCTTCAGCCAGAGGGTGGTGAATCTGTGGAACTGATTGCCACAGAAGGCAAGGCAGTGGAAGCCAAGTCACTGGGTGTAGATGGGTTCTGGATTAGTAAGAGTGTCAAAGGTTGTGGGGAGAATAGTACAGCACAGTACAGGCCCTTCGGCCCACAATGTTGCGCCGACCCTCAAACCCTGCCTCCCATATAAGCCCCCACCTTAGATTCCTCCATATACCTGTCTAGTAGTCTCTTAAACTTCACTAGTGTATCTGCCTCCACCACTGACTCAGGCAGTGCATTCCACGCACCAACCACTCTCTGAGTAAAAAAACTTCCTCTAATATCCCCCTTGAACTTCCCACCCCTTACCTTAAAGCTATGTCCTCTTGTATTGAGCAGTGGTGCCCTGGGGAAGAGGCGCTGGCTATCCACTCTATCTAGTCCTCTTATTATCTTGTACACCTCTATCATGTGTCCTCTCATCCTCCTTCTCTCCAAAGAGTAAAGCCCTAGCTCCCTTAATCTCTGATCATAATGCATACTTTCTAAACCAGGCAGCATCCTGGTAAATCTCCTCTTCAGAGAAGGAAGAAGAATGGGGTTGAGAGGGATAATAAATCAGTAATGATGGAATGGTGCAATGTACTGAATATCCTAATTCTGCTCCTACATCTGATGGTCTAAATTCATAATGAGAAGGATTTCATGATTCACATCTATATACTACTAAAACACTCATGCTCTGTCTGTCTGTTTGTCTATTTGTGACTTCCAATTAGCACTTTTTTTGGCTAAATTGAATTAAAATGCGCTAACTCACAGACTGCAGGCAAAGTTCAGTGTTATATTCGCATAAAATTGCACATTCACCAAAAATCAACAGGCCGGCTTTCACCCGAGAACTGATCGGCCATCATGGAAATCGGGACGCGACAGCCCAACGCATGCGCACGGCCAGCCTGAACAGCGACACCTATCGGAGCAAAAGGGCAGGACAGCTCATTTCGAGGGGTCACATTCTGCTAATCACCATCAGCATGTGCAGGATTGGGACAGATCTAACTGCCACCCATCAATAAGAGATAATTCAATCTTATTGTAATGATGTACTTCGAGACACCCATAAAACTCTTTGCTGCATTCAAAGGACAGTGGTGACTATATCACGTCCATTTAGGAGAGCGCCAACCACATCATCAAGAATAATCAGCATCCTTTGGTGTTACTGCTTCGTATCTTCTATCCAGCATTAGGGTTAAAAAAAATGGTCAGCCTAATTATGCCATGTGGAAAGGGAAGGGGGACATTATGGTCAAAAGATAACACCAAATGTCGTCAGGAAGTGGCAAGGAGAGGGAGAGAAAAAGAACAGGAATCAGATGAGGCAGGATCAAAGAGTCAGGTCAAAAAAAGATGAGAGAAGAAGACAGAGGAGGAGAGGCATGCACATCTTCAAGATCAGAGACAAACAACAAACTGCAGAAGAGCTGAAAAGTCAGGGGATAAAAGGGCTGCACATCTCCAAAATGGCAAAAACAGGCAATGAAGGAGGAGAGAGGAAGAGACAAAGGAGCTGAGAAATGCACGTCTCCAGGATCAGAGACAAAGAACAAAGAGCAGAAGAGATGAAGAGACGGGGGATGAAAGGAATGCAGGTCTCCAGAATGACAACGAGAGGCATGATGGTGGCAGATAAACCAGAAATGATGCCATCAAAAATGTCCTTCGTTAAATGAGGAGGAGCTATATTTGCTTTGCTACGCATCGTTCTTCTTTAATAAACTGAGGTTTTCGACTTCAGTTTCCAAAGCAAAGCAATACCAATAGCATTCAGGAAAATTTAATGTTCATTCTGGTCACATTAGACTGCACTACCCTTCCCTCAAAGGGTGCCCTAATGGGTCACACCGTTGTCTAGTTGGAAACTAAAGTTATATTTATTTTCAGAGATGTATTTTACACCTCAGTTCAGTTGTGCAGTGCATAAAAATGGGCTACACAATGTCTTTTTTAGGGCTGTGAATATAAAACTGACTTAAGTTTGCATTATTTTTAAAAGCATTACTGTACTGAACAAGAGGGAAGATAATATAAACCCTAGAGGTATTTGGGTTTTGATTTGCTCAATGGGGTATGCTTTCTGGAAATACGTATTGTTTCACCAATCCAAAAGTGATTATAATAGCAATGCACAATATTTTCCAGTTGCTTTTTGGAAAAACGCAGTGCCCTAAGATGAAGGAAGTCAGATCTATAAATATCAAAATGCTGCTCACACCAGGTCTACCTGAATGATTATTAATTTCTATCATTTGCCATGAGTCAATAATGGTTTTTTTGAAGCAGGTTCTGGATGTTTCCAGTAATCTGGAATGGAAGTGTACTTTTTAAAAAAAATCTTTTTTCTATATCTTCCTCCCACAACCACCCACTCCTTCTAAGCTTTGCTTGGATTTTCTACATCACATCTGAAATCCACCTGCTGATAAACCCATATCATTGCTTGCAAGAATAATCCTTTGTGATGTGTGTCATTGAGTTCTGATATAGCTTCATGATAAATCCACAAAAAAAAAGAAATATACACTACAAAAGTGATAACATTACAAACCAAAATTAGACATGAAGTGAACATGAGAATGATTTACATTACAATTTGTTCCAGAAAATGGGATGAGAAAGAATGTAGCCAGGAAGGAAATACTAGTCTTGACTGCCCAGAGCCATCTATTTCTCCTCCATGGTCTCTGCCCATCAAGCAGCAGGATATCCTATTCAAAGTCATGAATTATGGCATCTTCCTTCTGTCTATGCCTAACTTCTCCTATCATATACAGTCATCACGCCCAAACACTGAAGATCAGAGCTGTTCTAAGTGTTATCTAATATTCCTTACTGTAACAGATTTCATCTAGAACTAGAATCAGGATCAGGTTTAATATCACTGACATATGTCATGAACTTTGATTTTTAGTGCGGAAGTACAATGCAATATGTACAATATATAATTGTATAGTAGGCAGCCGTCTATCCCAGGGGATCATGGGATTGTGCCTCTGGTGGAGTGTGTTCTCTCCAGGGCGCAAGCCAGGGTGGGTAGTTTTGAAGAACCGACTGTTGTCCATGCAGTGGGTTCTCCCTCTCCACGTCACTGATGTAGTCCAAGGGAAGGGAAAGCGCCGATACAGCTTGGCACCAGTGTCATTGCAGAGGTTGCCAGAGTAAAGTTGTAAACAACATCAAACTGCCTTAGGGATGCCAGCTCCAGATTTCTTCCTTGGGGTTTTCACCCAAAACCTTTCCCGTGGGTGGGTATGGCAGCAAGGCAGTGGGGTTTTAAGTTTTCTTTCTCTTAGGCAGGCTGCCATCCAAGGCTGATGAGCCCCACCTGCCCGAAGCAACTGGTTTTGAGGCATCAGTGGTCCGCCTTTGCTCCTTCTCTTGTCAGTAGAAACAGTTCCTCTAGGCATAGTAGCTAAGCCACACGTGAAGGCCAAGAGTTGGACTTGGTTGTCAGAGGCTGTTGGAGATGTCTCCTATTTGGAGCCCTTCATAAGTAGTGGAAGCTTATCCCCACTACCACCCCTGGCTATGATAGCCTTAGGAACCATATATAATTGTATATATAGAGGCAAAAATAGTGAAGTAGTGTTCATGGGTTGATACGTTCTCTGTTCAGATATCCGCTGGCAGAGAGAAAGAGGTTCCTAATGGATTAGAATGCTCCCCAGTAATATCTAACCCTATTTAAAGTGGTGCAGAATTTCTTCTTTTAATAGTTAGTGGTTGCCTGGCAGTAATTTAAAGAAAAACCTTGGTACTTTTAAACTAGCTGTGCAGACAATCACATTAAAATATTGTTGCAGACAGCAAACCATGAAGTAATGAGCTCCCAGTTTTTATCTAATATATTGAAAATTGTTCCAAGTGTGAAATAAAGATAGGAAAACATAGGGAATGGTGGTGAATGTCATCAATTTTTAATGAAAAAAAGACTTTAAAATCAGTAATGTTGAAAATGTATCTTAAGAAATTATAATTCATGCAGACTACAGTTTTTTTAAAAGCTAATGATTGCACTGGAGGAGGCTGTAACTTCATGATGTTATGGAGGGGTTTTGTATTTAAGTGTACATGATTGTTGTCTAGAAGGTGCTGTGACATTCACAGTGCAATGACTTTAAATGTTAGCAGCTTTATCTTTGCTTCCAGTTCTAAGTCCAGTCCATTCCTTGTACCAATAGAATTTCTGCCATTTTGATAATGAAACCGGAGGAACTTCAGAATTCAAAATGTGCACAGAATACTTAACATTCACCTGATGGCTATATGAAAAATAAATGGTGATACTGCAACTATGCTATAATTTTCCAGTCTACCTTTATTTCTATTTACAGAGGATTAACATCTAACATCTTATTACATATGAAGGATTTTCTTCACTGCTGATTTGCATTTGTTGCTATATCCAATTCCATGTTTTCTGATGCTCTCACCTAGCTTTGCGTTATGTTTCTAAAAACAGAAGTGTAAAATTTTGACTAACATAAGGCTCATTAGCAAATCCTGTACTTTCTAAAAGTCATATTTGCAAGGAAGCTGTAAAACTAATAGCATGTTTGCCTCATTTAAAATCTATTGATTAGTTTAGAATTGTTGAACAAGAAACAAAGCATTCTTTTGCTTTTAAATATATGCAAATTCTCAAATCCAGAAAAATATATGAAATGAAACACTCTCATCCAGTACATAATTTAAGAATGAAATCATTAGCAGAGGAAAAGCTTCACAGAATATGATGATTCGTTCAAAGGAGTTAAAAATAATAAAACCTATGACCGTATTTTAATATCATTTTGTAAGGTTACAGCAACAAAATAAAATGGATGAAGTTATCCATTTAGAGTAAATGGCTGTGCATGATTTTATTCACACAAGTTGTGTGCAACTTGGATTTTCATTTAAGGCTGAAAGGAAATGAAGAGGCTGCATAAGACTTGGGAGAATATTAGCATTCCTCTCTTGAGAATGTCTATTCTCATCATCATTCATGATGATTGTTCAACTTGTGATGTGCAAAGCAATTGTTTTTTTGCTATCTCCTGTATTTTTCTGTTCAATTTCATCTATTTTCCTGCTTCATCATGATATTGAGGGCCCGTCACATTTCAAGGGTCACTGTAGTATGAATAAATTCAAAGCAAAGATACAGAAAAGGATTTGCAATCAGTTTAATTTTAAATTTTACAAGGATGACTTACGGTGAATTTAAATGGTAAGATTGCTGTGATGGATGCTGTTCCTTTGCTCAGCATGTCCTTCAGGTCACATTCAAAAGTTACAGCCCATTAAATCCTATCTTTTGCTGAAGAATAATGCAAAACTTCCATTATATTTGAATGGGGACCACATAATTCAGTAGTGAAGTCCATCACAATACGTTGCAGACTCTCTCTTTAAAAATTGACTATGTTGCCCCAATGTCAAAGGTTTCAGTTTATTCAGCTCAGCAGTACATTTTTTTTTTTGCTTTGTTTTGGTTGCATTATTTTTCAACAGTCTAAAGGTACTGTATGTAATGGAAAACGTACAAAATAGTGGAAGAACTCAGTAGGTCAGGCAGAACCTGTGGAAGTGAATGAACTGGCGGCATTTCAGGACCAAGAGGCAAGGAGGGAGAGCCAGAATGGAAAGGTGGGGGAGGGGAAGGAGGCTAGCTGGAAGGTGATAGGTGAAGCCAGGGGGTGGGAAAGGGGCAGCAGAAGGAGGAATCTGATGGGAGAGGAGAATGGGAAGGAGGAGGGGACTCAGGTGAGAAGAGGTAAGAGGTCAGAGTGGAGAATAGAGGAAGAGGGGAGGGGAGTGAAAAATTTTTTCACCCGAAGGAGAAATTGATATTTATACCATCAGGTTGGAGGCTACCCAGATGGAATATAGGCTGTTGCTCCTCCTCCTGAGGGTAGCCTCACCTTGGCACAAGAGGAGGCAATGGAGCAACATGTTGGACCATGTATGTAATTCCTATCATCAAACGAAGGGAAATTATATTTTTCAGCAAAATTAAATGGATATTAAAATTATCACAGTCAATACACGTACATTGCAAAGTATATATTAACTTGTTACTGTGCTAGAAGCAGACATATTTTGGTCAACATCTCTTTCTCAAAATAGATCACAGAACTTAAAATCGAAGAGATTGCTTTATTAAAAATAAGCGCACTATCAGCACAGGAAGCATTGTATTTCAAAGAGTATACGACTTTGTCCTTCAATTCTTATCTTTATAACCTTCAAACTTAATTTTAATCAGATAATTATCTTATCTTTTTTATGAAAGAGTTAATCAACAAAACATTAATGGCTTTTTTTTAATCATTAAACCTTGTGGGATAAATATTCCAATTTGCAGTTTAACCTGACACTTTCATATTTTGTTTGTCTGTTCCTTAACTTTTGTGTCATGTCTGTAATGGGCCTCAGAAGCCAAATCAACTGCCAGTAAGGGGCTTAATTGTCCTTAGGGCAGTCATTCTTGCATTAATAAAAAAAAATACAAACTTCAGAATACACATAAAACAAAACAAAAACATATCTGTGTGAGGATAAGTAGTAAGTAATAAAAATTCTTTTGGAAAATATAGAAACTTACAGTGTTACAAAATTCAGAAAGTGAATTGCTATTAAGAGATGAGGATGGATTTATAAATATCTGGATTAGCATTCTTGTTACAAACATTGCATTTTTCATCGATGTCCTATTGATGTATAAATTTAATTTCAATAAAGAAGGGTGGAGACTAGATTGCTTCATAAATGTTAAACAAATGGGTTTCCTTTGAGCCAGGAAGATATCCTCACATTTCTTCCATGTTGTATTTTCCAGTGCAAACTTAAGTTTCAGTGTGAATGGCGATTGCCCGGTAGCACTCACATCTGCAGTGATTAGATGCTTTGAGAGATTGGTCATGCCTAGATTGAACTCCTGCCTCAGCAAGGACTTGGACCCATTGCAATTTGCCTATCACCACAATAGGTCAATGGCAGATGCAATGTCAATGACTCTTCACACGGATTTAGACCTCTTGGACAACACAAACACCTATGTCAGGATGCCGTTCGACTATAGCTCAGCATTTAATACCATCATTCCCACAATCCTGATTGAGAACTTGCAGACCCTGGGCCTCTGTACCTCCCTCTGCAATTGGATCCTCGACTTCCTAACCGGAAGACCAAAATCTGCCCGGATTGGCGATGACATCTCCTCGTCACTGATGATCAACACTGGTGCACCTTAGGGGTGTGTGCCCACTGCTCTACTATCTAATTACCCATGACTGTCTGGCTCGGCATAGTTCAAATACCATCTATAAATATGCTGATGATACAACCATTGTTGGTAGAATCTCAGGTGATGACAAGAGGGTGTACAAGAGTGAGATATGCCAACTAGTGGAGTGGTGTCGCAGCAACAATTTAGCATTCAATGTCAGTAAGACAAAAGACCTGATTGTGGACTTCTGGACAGGTGAGACGAAGGAACATATACCGATCCTCAGAGAGGGATCAGAAGTGGAGAGAGTGAGCAGTTTCAAGTTTCTGGGTGTCAAGATTGCTGAGGATCTAACCTGGTCCCAACAGCTGCAGAGGCTTGTAAATTTAGTCGGCTCCATCTTGGGTACAAGCCTACAAAGTACCCAGAACATCTTCAAGGAGCGGTGTCTCAGAAAGGCAGCATCCATTACTAAAGACCTCCAGCTCCCAGGGCATGCATTTTTCTCACTGTTACCATCAGGCAGGAGGTACAGAAGTCTGAAGGCACACACTCAGCGATTCAGGAACAGCTTCTGTGTTGCCCTTAAGGCATTTATTTGACTTTGTTGGGTCTATGTTTTAAATGATTTGTTTGTAACTATTTTCTAGTTAAAGTTAAAGGTTGACAATTATGTTACAGTATAACAAAGGTAAATTCATTGTCTACAGTATATCGCAGCATGTGATGACGTCACCTCCGGTTTCGCCGTGTCTTATATGTAACCTCTGGTTTGGGAAGGTGTAAAGGTGGGTGCCATGCGTGCAGCATGATCATGAAGAGCTCCGTGTCTACCCACAAAGAAACATTATAGAAGCAATGCCGTAAGTTCATAAGAAAGTATTTGAAGTAAAAATATCAACGCGGTTTCTGTTAAGGGAAGCGGCACGTGTATCGGCTTTTCAATTTCAAACGCGAGGTGGGCTCGGGCCCGATGGCGGTTTGACGGGAACCCCCTCGCTTTCTACTCAGGGCGGCTGGAGACACTCACTGAAAGAAGAGACAGCGCGTGGTCTCCAGAATGAAACAGACACTGTATATGCTTGTATTTTTTAATCAACTGTTTTCACCATACGATGTTAATGTGGAAGAGTGAACAGTAAATGGTTAACCTTACTATGACTCTGTCTTCATTGGCTCCAGTTTAACTTGGTGTTTAGTCAGAGTTTCAACACACTGCATGAGAACACTTCTTCCCCTCTGCCATCCAATTGCTAATTGGACATTGAACCCTTAGACACTACCTCACATTTTTTAATATATAATATTTCTGTTTTTTGCACGGTTTTTAATCTATTCAATGTATGTATACTATAATTGATTTACTTATCTATTATTTTTATTATTTTATTTTGTGTTTTTTTCTTCTATATTATGTATTGCATTGAGCTGCTGCTGCTAAGTTAACAAATGTCACGTCACATGCCAGTGATAATAAATCTGATTCTGATTCTAAGTTTCAGTGTTATATTAAAATAATTATGAAAATCAATTTAGTAATCACTATTTCAGTTAAGTCCTTTCAGTTGGCTACATTGGACCTTTTCCAGTTCACTTTATCACTCAAATCGATCCACTGACGATGCAATAGCCTCTGCCCTTCGTTCTGTCTGGTCCCATTTGGAAAATGTGGTCTCATATACCAGACTGCTATTTATAGACTTCAGTTCGGCATTCAACGCCATCATACTGCAGAAACTGCTGGGGAATCTGTCCGCACTGGATCTCAATGTCCCCCTCTGCAAATGGATAGTGGACTTCTTCACAGTAAGGCCACAGTCAATCTATGTGGGCAGCAATGTCTCTAATCCCATTACACTGAGCGCTGTCACTCTGCAAGGCTGTGTGCTCAGCTCACTGCAGTTCACACCTCTGACCCGTGACTATGGCGCAGGATCCAGCTCAGACTGGGTTCTCAAGTTTGAAGTGTGGATGACACAATTGTGTTTGGCCTCATCAAAACAATCATGAGACAGAGTATCGGGAGGAAGTGGAGCGCCTGGAAGGCCTGTGTGAAAAGAACAACCCAAGCCTGAATGTGGAGAAAACCAAGGAAATCATTGTGGACTTCAGGAAGGTGCAGACGAACTATCTACCTCAGCAAGTACATGGCTCCTCCATAGACAGAGTTAAGTGCACCAAGTTCCTGGGAGTTTACATCACGGATGACCTCACCAGGTACCTTAATATCACCTCCCTGCACAAGGAGGCACAGTGGGACGTCCACTTCCAGGCAAGCAAGGTTCCTCCCATCTTAACTGTGTTTTGCAGGAGCACTATTGAGAGCATCCTGACAAGTTGCATGTCCATCTAGTATGAGAGCAGTCAAGCATCAGACCAGAAGTCCATACAAAGGACTGTGAGTATAGCTGAGAAGATCATAGGGGTCTCCCTACCATCAATTGAGGACATTTATCATGAGCGCTGCATATGTAGGGCCCCTAGTATTATTATGGATGCCACCAAGCCATCCACCATGCTCTTGACTTTATACCATCAGGTAGGAAACTATGATGTATAAAAACAAGAACAGTCAGGATGAGAAACAGTTTCTTTCCCCAGGCCATTAAGCTTCTGAACCTCCTCCCACATTTTATTCACAATGTCACTAGTTAACCTGTTGCAGTATAATATTTAATATTAATACACTTTAAGGCATCCATTAGTCTTGCAAGACCATGGACTGTGCCTGGAAAGTCATCACTCTCCGGGGCGCAGGCCTGGGCAAGGTTGTATGGTAGACTGGCAGTTGCCCATGCTGCAAGTCTCCCCTCTCCACGACACTGATGTTGTCCAAGGGAAGGGCATTAGGACCCATACAGCTTGGCACCAGTGTCCTCACAGAGCAATGTGTTTAAGTGCCTTGCTCAAAGACATAACACGCTGCCTCAGCTGGGGCTCGAACTCATGACCTTCAGATCGCTAGTCAAACGCCTTAACCACTTGGCCATGTGCCCACTAATACACTTTAGTTTGTTATTTATGTGTGATTCCTCTGCAGATTTTATCCTGGTCTTCATAAGTTATCGTGTTTTCTGTGTGTAATGTGTACTATTCTGTTTTACACCCTCGTTCGGAGAAACATCTGGTTATATACTTCATATACCTATATATAGTTAATTGACAAAAAACTTGATTTACTTGACTTGTGATGATTTTTAATAGAAAATTTTACATAGGATAGTAGACAATGGACAGTGAATGAAATGCCTCAAATTCAATCAAATGTTTTGAAGAAAGTGCGTAGAGGAATGAAGCACAAGGTTGAGAAATTCTGTATCAGTTATTTATAATTTATACCTGGTCAATCTTTTGCAGATATGGATATATAAAAAAAAGCTGAAATCTCTTAACCACGTGGCCAAGTGGTTAAGGCGCTCGTCTAGTGATCTGAAGGTCATTAGTTCGAGCCTCAGCTGTGGCAGCGTGTTTGTGTCCTTGAGCAAGGCACTTAACTACACATTACTCTAGTGTCTGTGCGAGGACTGGCGCCCCACACAGACTTCCAATCTGCGCCTTGTAAGGCATGAAAATGCCCGACGCAGGCCTCTCATGGTCTGAGTCGATGTTCCCTCCCCTCCCCTCCCTCCCTCCTATTTAAGTATGGGTGGAATAAAATGAAATTAAGATAAAAAAGCAACTGAAGGTACATTTCTGCAGATCTCTAGTTCAACAACCAGACTTCTGACTGAAAATATATTCATAACTGAATGAGAAAGAAAAAAGGATACCACTGATGGTTGACAGTCTTGCCTTTATATTGCCCTGGAACTTGGTGGAAAATGGCAGCTGTTCTGTGCTGAAACATTGATCTCATATTCAACACTGAGTAGTAGTCTTCCTGCCAGTTTTAGAGACACAAATAATCTACTGATAGCACCTCAAAACATTGGTTATAGTCCTTGCATAGTCCTTTCTCCTAACAACTACTAAGTCATAGTCATAGTCATAGTCATACTTTATTAATCCCGGGGGAAATTGGTTTTCGTTACAGTTGCTCCATAAATAATAAATAGTAATAGAACCATAAATAGTTAAATAGTAATATGTAAATTATACCAGTAAATTATGAAATAAGTCCAGGACCAGCCTATTGGCTCAGGTTGTCTGACCCTCCAAGGGAGGAGTTGTAAAGTTTGATGGCCACAGGCAGGAATGACTTCCTATGACGTTCTGTGCTGCATCTCGGTGGAATGAGTCTCTGGCTGAATGTACTCCTGTGCCCACCCAGTACGTTATGTAGTGGATGGGAGACATTGACCAAGATGGCATGCAACTTAGACAGCATCCTCTTTTCAGACATCACCGTCAGAGAGTCCAGTTCCATCCCCACACATCACTGGCCTTACGAATGAGTTTGTTGATTCAGTTCGTGTCTGCCACCCTCAGCCTTCTGCCCCAGCACACAACAGCAAACATGATAGCAATAGCCGCCACAGACTCGTAGGACATCCTCAGCATCGTCTGGCAGATGTTAAAGGACCTCCGTCTCCTCAGGAAATAGAGACGGCTCTGACCCTTCTTGTAGACAGCCTCAGTGTTCTTTGATCAGTCCAGTTTATTGTCAATTCGTATCCCCAGGTATTTGTAATCCTCCACCATGTCCACACTGACCCCCTGGATGGAAACAGGGGTCACCGGTACCTTAACTCTCCTCAGGTCTACCACCAGCTCCTTAGTCTTTTTCACATTAAGCTGCAGATAATTCTGCTCACACCATGTGACAAAGTTTCCTACCATAGCCCTGTACTCAACCTCATCTCCCTTGCTGATGCATCCAACTATGGCAGTGTCATCCGAAAACTTCTGGAGATGACAAGACTCTGTGCAGTAGTTGAAGTCTGAGGTGTAAATGCTGAAGAGAAAGGGAGACAAGGCAGTCCCCTGTGGAGCCCCAGTGCTGCTCAGATTACCTGTCTGTCGGACACACAGTGTTGCAAGCACACGTACTGTGTTCTGCCAGTCAGGTAATCAAGAATCCATGACACCAGGGAAGCATCCACCTGCATCGTTGTCAGCTTCTCCCCCAGCAGAGCAGGGCGGATGGTGTTGAACGCACTGGAAAAGTCAAGAGTTGCCTGAAAGATGGAGATTTTTGCTGCGTCAGTGCAGTGGTGCTTGTGTGATGTGGTTAGGGATGGAGATAACATCAGAAGATGAAACCAATGACATTGCCCTTCCACATGGTCATTGAAAATTTTGCAGCACTATATTCAGTTATTATTTCTTGCAATCATCTTGACTGTTTCCCTCCACTGAACTTGACACACCGCTGTTTTTTTCTCTCCTTGTTATTGAGGCCCACTTTGCTTACTGTGCTGTGGTATGCTGCTCTTATCCAGCACACACCTCTGCTTTAAGAGTTGCATGTTGTCATAGGGTCACAGCTGTAGAGTTGTGCAGCACAGAAATGGGCCCTTCAGCCTATTGTATCCTTGCTGACTCTTTTCTTCATCTTCACAAGTCCTATTTGTCCACATTGGGACTTCTTTTAGGACACATTAGAACTTTCTTCCATGTCTTGATGAGTTAAATACTTATTACAGTGCCTCTTAAATGTAGTGAATACATCTAGCCTCCCCATCTCCTCTGGCAGCCTGCTCTAGATATCAACAACTCTGTGTAAAAAGATTTACCTCTCAGTTTCCCTTTAAAATTTCTACCTCTCATCTTAAAATTATACTCATGCTTGGAAATATTCTGATAATCTTCCTATCCACGTTTCCCATAATTGTATATACTTCTGTCAGATCACGTCCCATCTACCTTCTCTCTAGAGAAACCAAGCCCAGCTTCTCCAATATCTCTTCAGGAAGGTACTCTTTTCCAGCCCTTACCCAATTTATTATTCTTTGTATGCAGTTACATTTCTGCATTAGCTTCTATTATTATTGAATATTGAAACTAGCATTTTTGATCCCTCCAGGCACAATGGAGGAATAATTTTCAAATGATGTCAAAAAATAACTGAGCAGTAGGTGAAAACTAGGGGAGCATTTTGCACTCCCGTTAACCCCCATGAATAATTTTCAGGCATTTTATTTTTGATTACAAGCGATATCTCCTACCTAAAATAATTATATACCCAACCTATTTTGTGGTGAGATTCATGGTTAATAATATTTACTATTCCAACTGACAGTGTGTGCACTTGTAGAACAGAGAAAGAAAATATGAAAGTGTTATGTTAAGCTTTGAATTGGGATGTTTACCCCACAAGGTGTGATGATAAAGAAAGCCATTAATGCTTTATTGATTAATTTGTACAAAAAAGAGATAACTACCTGATTAAATTTAGGCATGAAATTATTAAGATAAGAATGGAGAGACAATATCAGGTACTCCATGGAACAAAATGCCTCCTGTGCTGATCATCCCTTGGGATTTTAATCAATAGAAAACAAGATGATAAGGAAGAGTGATGGGGGTTGCAAGGTTAATAAACGTTTTATGGATTGATTTGATTATTTCAGAAGATACAGCAAAATTTTACACAACTCAGCATCAGAAAAATAAATAACTTCTTAATTATTAAGTTTATCAAAATATTCAATTTCGAGTAAATAGCTTGATAGATAAAATGTGATCTCAATGTCTATATTCTTGAAACATTAGGAGACGTTGCATTTCTGACATTCTTGGTAAATATACTGTATTTTAAATCTCTCAAATTGTGCTACGTGTGAACAAACATGAATACAAAAGTAATAACCATACAGAATTAATCAAAGAGTATTTACAGGATGGCAAGCAGTAAACGGAAGACAAATTTTAAAACATATAACGTTATTTTAAGGTAGTACTGCAAGTTGGTGTACAAAGTAATTATACCCAAATATACAGCAATCACCAGACAGAACAGCAAATGTATCAATTCTTGGTCCATGCATTAAGATTTGAAGTAGGCAAATTTTTTGCAGATTTATAACGACATTTAAACTTGTCATCTATAACATAATCAATACTTTAGATATAGTTCTATGTTTTGGGGCTGTTAAGAATTATTTTGCTGTATAATTAGTATTGGATATTATGTAAGATGGTAATTATATAACTGCGTGATGGGTTGGAGAGACGACTTTATAAAAGAAGGTATAAGGCTCTCCTTCCCTCCGCTAGCCTGCAGGTCACTATGGGTAAGTTTTAGCACCTGGTTAGCCCTTCTCTCCCATCTAGTTATGTGACCACTGATGCCAGGCAGACAATCTCTGAAGAGTATTGATAATGGTTAGGGTCACCCATCTTGTAAATACACTATCGAGAAGACGATGGCAAACCACTTCTGATGAAAAATTTGCCAAGAACAATCATGGTCATGGAAAGACCATGACTGCCCATCCCATGTTGTATGACACGGGACATAATGAGTGAAGTTGCATTATATAACATAGAAATGATACATAATTAGTATTAGCATCAGATGGTTGCCTCATTAATGTCATGAGCTCACTGGGTCACAAGCAATCTCCGACATAAAGCATTATCAGTAATGACAGACAAGATGTACATCCTTTCCTGGTCCTGAATCAGAGTTTAAATATGCTACTTGCATGAATATATGCATAGTTTATGGCTCCCTGGACATTGGGAATCTCATAGTCTTTTCAGATCCTTGGTTCTCTTTGGCCAATGCGTGTGATGAATGTTCGTTCCCTGAAGTTCAGAGTGTCGCATGAATCTCCCAAATGAAAAATCCACAGAAAGTCCAAAGATGTGAGCAATAATATGTGAGGCTGGAAGGATTCTTATGGCAGAAGTATTAAATATACACGTGATTGTCACAGACCCCCTGATCCAAGGTCCATCTTCCTTCCATGTGGCTTTTAGGTCTCTAGTACAATGTCTTCCTAACTGTGAAAAAAGCGCTATGAGTTATGGAGTAACCCGAAGACGCTAATGAATAGAGATCCTGTTTATACCACTTGCCCCCATTTTATCTCTCAGGTCTTTATCTCTTCCAGCAGTTAGTGTTATTGCATTTGGTATCATTTATTTTCCTATTCCTCCTCTAAAGCAAAGGGAACTAAAAATATAATAGCCAGAGCTGACCACCTCCTAACCCCTGACGGTACCTGTGCTATCACCATTAAGAGAGTATACTCACACTCATTTAAATCCTCAAAGGCTTCTACAAAGCACATCTAGTGTTTGTGAGGATTGAACAAATGCAAAGAGGCATGAAAATCTCCACATAGGTAACACCTCTTCAGACAGCAGCCAGGCAATTTCAATCAGCACACAGACTGTGAAAGCTGGATAACTTTAAGCAGTACTCATCATTCTCATCAATACTGCACAGCTAGTCACTGTTAGGAGAGCTTGTTAATTGCATTGCTTGCTGACCTGCCAAAATTTTGCAATGCCTCTAATGTGCCTCAGAGTCGATTCAATTGGCAGTAAGGGGCATAATTATCCTTCAGGCAATCATTGTTGCGTGAGTTTAGAATCCTTTACCAGGAAGGCACCTTGGATGGAAAGCCAAGCAAAGAAAGTTAATGCCCTATCCTGCTGACTTTGAAGGCTCTTTAGTGCCAAAATTACTGTCACAATAGCATAATGAATCAGAATCAGAATCTAAATCAGGTTTAAAATCACTGGCATATGTCCTGAAATTTGTTGTTACATGGCAGCAGTAAATTGCAACACTTAATAATTTAAAAAAGCTATGAATTACAACAAAAAATTTGGGGTCTATCATCACAATACACTCTTTAGCTTTGTGTAGTCAACTACACATGCACAGGTGTGAAAAGTAAATTTGATTGATTGCATGCAACACACATCAAAGTTGCTGGTGAACGCAGCAGGCCAGGCAGCATCTCTAGGAAGAGGTACAGTCGATATTTCGGGCCGAGACCCTTCGTCAGGACTAACTGAAGGAAGAGCTAGTAGGAGATTTGAAAGTGGGAGGGGGAGGGGGAGACCCGAAATGATAGGAGAAGACAGGAGGAGGAGGGATGGAGCCAAGAGCTGGACAGTTGATTGGCAAAAGGAATATGAGAAGATCATGGAACAGGAGGCCTAGGGAGAAAGAAAATGGGGAGGGGGGGAAAAACCAGAGAATGGGCAAGGGGTATAGTGAGGGGGACAGAGGGAGAAAAAGGAGAGAGAGAAAAAGAATGTGTGTATATAAATAAATAACAGATGGGGTACGAGGGGGAGGTGGGGCATTAGCAGAAGTTTGAGAAGTCAATGTTCATGCCATCAGGTTGCAGGCTACCCAGGCGGAATATAAGGTGTTGTTCCTCCAACCTGAGTGTGGCTTCATCTTTACAGTAGAATGAGACCACGTCCCATTCCCATTCTGATATGTCTATCCACGGCCTCCTCTATATTGTGAAATTTAATGTTTTGTGGCAGCAGTACAGAGGAAGACATACTGTAAATATACTATAGATTATGTATGATAAGAACTATATGCAGAGAAGGAGAGTGACAGGATTGTGAAGTAGTGTGCATGGGTTCATTGTATGCTCAGAAATTTGATGGCTCCTGTACCATCTCTCTGATAGTAGCAATGAAAGGAGGGCATGTCCTGGCTAGTAGGTGCCAATAATAATAGATGCTGTCTTTTTCATATGGTTGCTTTGTTTAACAGGCATTTAGATAGGCACTAAAATAGACATGAGATAAATGCAGGCAAATAGCATTTCTGTAGATGGGCCAGATAGTTGAATTGATGTAGCAGGTTGAAGGATTAATTTCTTTGCAGTATGTTTCTGTGACGTTATGAAATGAGTCTCGGTCCATCCTGTCTTGCATCATATGTCTGCTAGCTGCCTCACAGATTGAACACCTGTGGAGAAAGACATATTTAAGTCAATGATCCTTTATCAGAACTATTTGTAGCAATTTTTGTGTAAAGCACCACCGAGTTCATTGCTCCTCTACTTGGATATGCCATTGTCATATTGTTTCTCCCAGACTCTGAGCATAGTGTTAGGTCTCTCTGTATTATACACAGGCTCTACTGTGACTATCTCAAATTAATTTGGCTGCATGCTTGCAAGTGTCCAACCAACACCATTCCACATGGTTTTTGGTTGACTGTCTGATGGCCTAACTCATCTCACTCAGGTGGGACAAGAACTTATTCAGGTGTGTGAAAAACCTCAGAAATCTTTGTATTTCCGCAATTATCGATTGAGCTGAACATCTTCCCTGTCTTCAAAACTGTTGAATCTAGCTTTAGACCATTTCTGGTAATCCTGGTCATATAAATGTGCTGAATTGCAAGCTTACAATGCAATATATGTCTAATGGGGAAAAGAACAATTTTATTCCACCAGGTGCCTACAAAGCTTCATCACAGAGCATTAAGTCTCATCTTATAATTGGCTCAACCTTGTTCCTTGTTTGTTTTAAAAGCCTTGCTTCCATCCTAAATGTATGCAGAAGTAATTCTAGCAGATAGAAATAATTTTTGTATTAACATTTAAAACACCAACTGTACTGTAACGCAGTGGGCTGTTTACTAAGAAAGTTGAAGAAAGAATGGACTAATTTGGCTCTTTCCAGGGTCAGGGATGCCACAGTCAGGGTGCCAGGGTCAGGGATGTCTCTGACTGCGTGCACAGCATTCTGAAGTGGGAGGGTGATCAGCTAGATGTCATGGTACACATCAGTACCAATGACGTAGGAAGAAAGAGTGAGGAGGTCCTGAAGAGTAAGTATAGAGAGCTTGGTAGGAAGTTAAAAAGCAGGACCTCGAGGGTGCTAATCTCTGGATTGCTACCTGTGCCACATGCCAGGGAGGGTAAGAATAGGATGCTCTGGCATATGGCGGATGAACACGTGGCTGGGGAATTGGTGTAGGGGACAGGGTTTCAGATTTCAGGATCATTGAGACCTCTTCTGGGGCAGGTGGGACCTGTACAAGAGAGACGAGTTACACCTGAACTACAAGGGGACAAATATCCTTGCAGGGAGGTTTGTTAGTGCTTTTGGGGAGGGTTTAAAATAGATTTGCAGGGGGATGGGAACCAAAGTGCCAGAGCAGATACTGGAGCGGGGGTGAAAATAAATGATGTTAAAAGTTCATGCAAAGTCACAAATAGAAGGGTTGTGTGTGGTGGTAATAACCTTCTGAGGTGTGTCTATTTCAATGCAAGGAGTATTGTGGGGAAGGCTGACGAGCTGAGGGCGTGGATTGACACATGAAAATATGACATTATAGCCATTAGTGAAACTTGGCTGCAGGAGGGGCAGGACTGGCAGCTTAATGTTCCCGGGTTCTGATGTTTCAGATGTGATAGAGGCAGAGGAATGAAGGGTGGAAGGGAGTGGCATTGCTAGTCAGGGAAAATGTTACAGCAGTGCTCAGGCAGGGCAGATTAGAGGGCTTGTCTACTGAGTCCTTATGGGTGGAGCTGAGAAACAGGAAAGGTATGATCACATTAATGGGGTTGTATTATAGACCAACCAATAGTCAGCGAGAATTGGAGGAGCAAATCTGCAGAGAGAAAGCAGACAACTGCAGGAAACATAAAGTTGTGATAGTAGGGGATTTTAATTTTCCACATATTGATTGGGATTCCCATACTGTTAAAAGTCTAGACAGGTTAAAGTTTGTAAAATGTGTTCAGGAAAGTTTTCTAAATGAATATATACAGGTACCAACTAGAGAGGATGCAATATTAGACCTCCTATTAGGAAACAAGTTAGGATAGGTGACAGAAGTGTGTGTAGGGGAACACTTTAGTTCCAGTGATCATAACACCATTAGTTTCAACTTGACCATGGGTAAAGATAGATCTGGTCCTCGGGTTGAAGTTCTAAACTGGAAAAAGGCCAAATTTGAAGAAATGAGAAAGGACCTAAAAAGCGTCGATTGGGACAGGTTGTTCTCTGGCAAGGATGTGATTGGTAAGTGAGAGGCCTTCAAAGGAGAAATTTTGAGAGTGCAGAGTTTGTATGTTCCTGTCAGGATTAAAGGCAAAGTGAATAAGAATAAGGAACCTTGGTTCTCAAGGGATATTGGAAATCTGATAAAGAAGAAGAGAGGGATGTATGACATGTACAGGAAACAGGGAGCAAATAAGGTGCTTGAGGAGTATAAAAAGTGCAAAAAAATACTTAAAGAAAGAAATCAGGAGAGCTAAAAGAAGACATGAGGTTGCTTTGGCAGTCAAGGTGAAGGATAATCCAAAGAGCTTCCACAGGTATATTAAGAGCAAAAGGATAGTAAGGGATAAAATTGGTCCTCTTGAAGATTAGAGTGGTCGGCTATGTATGGAACCAAAAGAAATGGGGGAGATCTTAAATGGGTTTTTTGCATCTGTATTTACTAAGGAAACTGGCATGGAGTTAATGGAAATAAGGCAAACAAGTAGTGAGGTAATGGAACCTATACAGATTGAGGAGGAGGAGGTGCTTGCTATCTTGAGACAAATCAGAGTAGATAAATCCCCAGGACTGGACAGGGTATTCCCTCGGACCTTGAAGGAGACTAGTGTTGAAATTGCAGAGACCCTGGCAGATATATGTAAAATGTCATTATCTACAGGTGAGGTGCCAGAGGATTGGAGTATAGCTCATGTTGTTCCGTTGTTTAAAAAAGGCTCTAAAAGTAATCTGGGAAATTATAGGCCAATAAATTTGACGTCGGTAGTAAGTAAATTATTGGAAGGAGTACTGAGAGATAGGATCTACAAGTATTTGGATAGACAGGGACTTATTAGGGAGGGTCAACATGGCTTTGTGCATTGTAGGTCATGTTTAACCAATCTTTTAGAGTCTTTTGAGGAGGTTACCAGGAAAGTGGATGAAGGGAAAGCAGTGGATGGATGTTGTCTACATGGACTTCAGTAAGGCCTTTACAAGGTCCCGCAAGGGAGGTTAGTTAGGAAGATTCAGTCGCTAGGTATACATGGAGAGGTAGTAAATTGGATTCGACATTGGCTCAATGGAAGAAGCCAGAGAGTTTTAGTGGAGGATTGCTTCTCTGAGTGGAGGCCTGTGACTGGTGGTGTGCCACAGGAATCCGTGCTGGGTCCATTGTTATTTGTCATCTAAATCAATGATCTGGATGATAATGTGGTAAATTGGATCAGCAAACTTGCTGATGATACAAAGATTGGAGGTGAGGAAGGTTTTCAAAGGGTTTGGACCAGCTGGAAAAATGGGCTGAAAAATGGAAGATGGAGTTTAATACACGCAAATGTGAGGTATTGGACTTTGGAAGGACAAACCAAGGTAGAACATGCAAGGTAAATGGTAGGATACTGAGGAGTGCAGTAGAACAGAGGGATCTGGGAAGACAGATACAAAATTCCCTAAAAGTGGCGCCACAGGTAGATAGGGTCATAAAGACAGCTTTTGGTACATTGGCCTTTATAAATCAAAGTATTGAGTATAAGAGTTGGAATGTTATGGTGAGGTTGTATAAGGCATTGGTGAGGCCGAATTTGGAGTACTGTGTACAGTTTTGGTCACCAAATTACAGGAAGGATATTAATAAGATTGAAAGAGTGCAGAGAAGGTTTACGAGGACGTTGCCGGGACTTAAGAAACTCAGTTACAGAGAAAGGTTAAATAGGTTAGGACTTTATTCCCTGGAGCATAGAAGAATGAGGGGAGATTTGATAGAGGTATATAAAATTATGATGGATATAGATAGAGTGAACGCAAGCAGGCTTTTTCCACTGAGGCTAGGGGAGAAAAAAAACCAGAGGACATAGGTTAAGGGTGAAGGGGGAAAAGTTTAAAGGGAACATTAGGGGGGGCTTCTTCACACAGAGAGTGGTGGAAGTGTGGAATGAGTTGCCAGATGAAGTGGTAAATGTGGGCTCACTTTTAATGTTTAAGAAAAACTTGGACAGGTACGTGGATGAGAGGTGTATGGAGGGATATGGTCCAGGTGCAGGTCAGTGGGACTAGGCAGAAAAATGGTTCAGCACAGCCAAGAAGAGCCAAAAGGCCTGTTTCTGTGCTGTAATGTTCTGTGGTTCTATGGTTCTAATTTCCCCCACATGCACTGTAAAGTATTCTGTTACATTGATTGTAAGGGAAGTAACCTAAATTGCATAAATTGTGGGTTACGAAATAAACTGAAATTGATTCATGGTCATAAAGGTCATAATTATTAAAAATAAATTCAAAGATGCTGTAAGTAATAGATGCATCTTTTCTTTTTAAATTAACATTTGCTGTAGTAATTAGTGGCTATTCATCATGTTGTTTCTGGCACTTCATATAGCAAGGGAAAGAACTTCCTAAAATTTAAGTGCAATATTTGATCAAATAAGAAGATATATTTGAGTTAAAAAGTGTCAAATATAACAGTGATTGAAGAAATCAACAACTTCATTATTTTGCTTGTTTAAAAGCAGTTATCAAATGAAGCACATATAGAGAATTAGAAATTTTCAGTACCAATACTGGTTCTACATAAAGGAGGAAATTGTTTAAAGCCTAATTCATGTATAATGAGACAATAATGATTTCTTTTGCAAGTTATGGTAAATTTAAATGTACAGATATGTTCAATGCATTAAAGAATACTTCGACTGTGCAAATGCACTGTAAAATAATTAATTTATCAAAACATTCCACAGAGCTAACATACGTAGAAAAGTAGTTTTCAACTTGCTATTTACCAGTATTTTAAAATAATTTCAGTATGGTGCATACAGAACTAATGATGCTTAACTATTTGACTGGGATGTATAAATAACCTCATTTGGTAACAAATGGATAATTTTATTGGTTGAAGAGAAAAACAGAAAGCAAAACTATTATCTAAAGGGTTCATTGGCAATTCTGACTTTAAAACCAAATTACTAATGGTTTCCAAAATTACCCTGGAGCAAGATAAAAAGGAAGTCCTTATTGGTTGTGTTAATTTACAATGCATCCTCATTATTCGTTAATGCCAATCCTATACACAGATCCTATAAGTTATGTTTTTATATTTTATTATGACATAGAAAGAGACCACTTAGTCTATCAAGTTTAGATTAGCTCACAAAGCAGTCTTGTCAATCTTATTATCACCTTCTCCTACATTTTACTCTAACCTATTCTCTCTCACATGCCATTAACTCTCTCTCTCCCCCACTCCCACCAGTGCTTGCTCTTCAAGCTTTCTTACCACCCGCTTACAGCTGGGGCAATTTATGGTAGCCAATCAATTTACCTGCTGGCCTTTGGTTTGTGGTACGAAACAGGACCACTTGGGGGAAACTCACACGGCCATAGGAAGAACATGCAATCTCATACAGGTAACTCTAGAGGTCAGGATCAATTCAGGTCAGTAGAGACATGAGCCAGCAGCTCTATCAGATGCTCCATTTTGCCACAATTCAAAGTGTATTTTTGATCTCATGAACAGCATTTTCCCATGATTACTGTTTATGAAAATATTGCAATTAAATCACATCATATATTGTTCAGTTATTTCTTATTTCCATCTATTAAATTGTACGTACCTATGTGCAGATGTTTATGTGTGTATTTGCACATATTATCCATACCTGATAAGTTCCAGGTTTGCTGCAATGATTAAGCTGTATTAACATAAAATAAGAAAATACTGAAAACCTGAGTTCTTTTAGGATATTCCAGCTATAAAAAAATCATGTATAATATTGGATAATTAACTATTTCATGAGATTTAAAGGAAAGGAATAAATGATTCTCAATTCATTGTTCTTACTTTTTTCTCTCCTATGGTTTGACATCAATTATAGAAACAGCTGATGCTTTAAATGCCTTTAGAATTTTTGACTAATACCCCAGTATTACTCAGACTATGCATATTGCTCCAATACCTTCCAACACTCGTTTCTAATACTTTAGTCATATGAAATGTATAGAAACATAGAAACATAGAAACATAGAAAATAGGTGCAGGAGTAGGCCATTCAGCACTTCGAGCCTGCACCGCCATTTATTATGATCATGGCTGATCATCCAACTCAGAACACCGCCCCAGCTTTCCCTCCATACCCCCTGACCCCCGTAGCCACAAGAGCCATATCTAACTCCCTCTTAAATATAGCCAATGAACTGGCCTCAACTGTTTCCTGTGGCAGAGAATTCCACAGATTCACCACTCTCTGTGTGAAGAAGTTTTTCCTAATCTCGGTCCTAAAAGGCTTCCCCTCTATCCTCGAACTGTGACCCCTCGTTCTGGACTTCCCCAACATCGGGAACAATCTTCCTACATCTAGCCTGTCCAATCCCTTTAGGATCTTATACGTTTCAATCAGATCCCCCCTCAATCTTCTAAATTCCGACGAGTACAAGCCCAGTTCATCCAGTCTTTCTTCATATGAAAGTCCTGCCATCCCAGGAATCAATCTGGTGAACCTTCTCTGTACTCCCTCTATGGCAAGGATGTCTTTTCTCAGATTAGGGGACCAAAACTGCACACAATACTCCAGGTGTGGTCTCACCAAGGCCTTGTACAACTGCAGTAGTACCTCCCTGCTCCTGTACTCAAATCCTCTCCCTATAAATGCCAGCATACCATTCGCCTTTTTCACCGCCTGCTGTACCTGCATGCCCACTTTCAATGACTGGTGCATAATGACACCCAGGTCATGTTGCACCTCCCCTTTTCCTAATCGGCCACCATTCAGATAATAATTTGTTTTCCTATTTTTGCCACCAAAATGGATAACTTCACATTTATCCACATTAAATTGCATCTGCCATGAATTTGCCCACTCACCCAACCTATCCAAGTCACCCTGCATCCTCTTAGCATCCTCCTCACAGCTAACACTGCCACCCAGCTTCGTATCATCCGCAAACTTGGAGATGCTGCATTTAATTCCCTCATCCAAGTCATTAATATATATTGTAAACAACTGGGGTCCCAGCACTGAGCCTTGCGGTACCCCACTAGTCACCGCCTGCCATTCTGAAAAGGTCCCGTTTATTCCCACTCTTTGCTTCCTGTCTGCTAACCAACTCTCCACCCACACCAATACCTTACCCCCAATACCGTGTGCTTTAAGTTTGCACACTAATCTCCTGTGTGGGACCTTGTCAAAAGCCTTCTGAAAATCCAAATATACCACATCCACTGGTTCTCCCCTATCCACTCTACTAGTTACATCCTCAAAAAATTCTATGAGATTCGTCAGACATGATTTTCCTTTCACAAATCCATGCTGACTTTGTCCGATCATTTCACCACTTTCCAAATGTGCTGTTATCACATCCTTGATAACTGACTCCAGCAGTTTCCCCACCACTGACATTAGGCTAACCGGTCTATAATTCCCTGGTTTCTCTCTCCCTCCTTCTTTAAAAAGCGGAGTTACATTAGCCACCCTCCAATCCTCAGGAACTAGTCCAGAATCTAACGAGTTTTGAAAAATTATCATTAATGCATCCACTATTTCTTGGGCTACTTCCTTAAGCACCCTGGGATGCAGACCATCTGGCCCTGGGGATTTATCTGCCTTCAATCCCTTCAACTTACCTAACACCACTTCCCTACTAACATGTATTTCGCTCAGTTCCTCCATCTCACTGGACCCTCTGTCCCCTACTATTTCTGGAAGATTATTTATGTCCTCCTTAGTGAAGACAGAACCAAAGTAATTATTCAATTGGTCAATTGGTATGTAACAATAAAACTGTTAATGAGTTTGGATTTACACATAAACAGCGCATTTTAGACAACTAAAATAAATGGCAGTCATTTTGTGCTCCCTAATTTTGGCATTCAATAATATATGAATGATATACTCATGTTACAAAGTTCTTTTTAAATGTGGTGATGCCACTTATGATCAGCCAAGAAATAAAAGCTTCAATAGGTTGTGTAGAAAACCAATGAAAAAATGTATATACATTCAATACTCTTTGGTCCAATGGCAAATAGAAGTCAATTGAAATGCCTATATTATGAACTCTTCGTGAATGTGTTGGATATATTTCATTATTTGAAATTCTTATTCCTACTTTGATACAAAGTATCAAAGAAAATGAATATGACAGTACTAAATGAGAACAACTGGACAGTATGTAGAAACAAAGTTGAGTGTTTGATTAAGGAATTGAGTATAATTAACATGAAAAGAATCCTAAGCGGCATCCTATCTTCATTCTAGATACTATTGTTTTGTAGCAAATGTGTCATATTGATTAAGAATCACTAACTTAATTGATTGGGTCAGTGGGACAGAAGTGTTAGTTAGCTGTGAGTCATCTGTGCTTGTAAACACTGCTCACGGTAAACCAATGAACTATTCAAGCATCGCTTCATGGGTCATAACTGGTTCACTGAGTAGACCTGCATCTTGACTGGGATGGTGGGGTTGGGAGTAAGATTTGGGTGGAACAAACCACATCCACAAAAAAGAAGGCAGCCAGATACATCAGATCTGTCAAAATAAAGTGTGATTTTTTCTAAGTATTTTGAGAATTCGATGACATTCAGAATCATTCAAAATCTATCATTAAGGATTATTGCACCAGGACTCATTATGTTTTACTGGCAGTTTCAATTGGAACCACTGGTATTAGATTTTCTGCTCATTAATTCATGTGCTTTCAAATGGGAATGGCTGGAACTAATTCTCCTCTCAGTGGTGGAGCTCAATCTTTCTTGAATTCCCAGCATTATTTCAGTTTAGGTGACAAAGAAACTGAGATTCCAATTTTTATTATTTTGCTTTAGTACTCCATCTTAATCCCTTTTAAGCATTCTGTATGTTATTGATTAACTGTTTTAAATTAATTACTTCAACTTCAATACATTTGTCTGAAGTTAGCATTATTTAAAAGATTTTAAAATTATATTGGGGTTTCACAACAGAAAGAGCCCCATCCCCAGACTTACTGGCTGTGAACAGGTGCTTCATTATCTGTGCCTCCATACCACTCCACCCACAGTCTGATCAGTTCTGAGACCATGCTGCAAAGCTCAAAGTGCAGAGAGCTAAAAAGGTGGACCTTCCAAAAAGTGATTAGGCCAGTGCAGAAACTGCAGATGGCACTCTCAGTTTGGCTCAACATGATGCAGTTGAATACGAGTTTGAAAAATTTTAATTATTTTTCTCTTCAGTATAAAGTTAAAAAGAAACTGAAAATCCTAAAAACCTTTCAGAATACATTAGAATTAACCAAAACATATCCTTAAGACCATAAGATAATAAGACATAGGAACAGAATTAGGCCATTCAGTCTATCGAGTCTGCTCCACCATTCCATCATGGCTGATCCTGGGTCCCACTCAACCCCATTCATCTGCCTCCTCGCCATACCCTGACCGACCAGGAAATGATCAACTTCTATCTTAAAAATACGCATGGACTTGGCCTCCACTGCAGTCCATGGAAGAGCATTCCATAGATTTACTACTATGGCTAAAAAAAAAATCCTCCTTACCTCTGTTCTAAAGGGCCGCCCCTCAATTTTGAGTCTGTGCTCTCTAGCTCTGGATACCCACACCACAGGAACCATCCACTTCACATCCACCCTATCAAGTCCTTTCAAAATTCAGTAGGTTTCAATGAGATCCTCATGTATTCCTCTAAATTCCAGTGAGTACAGGCCCAAAGCTACCAAACGCTCCTCATATGTTAAACCCTTCATTCCCGGAATCATCCTCGTGAATCTCCTCTGGACTCTCCAATAACAACATGTCCTTTCTGAGTAACAAGCCATGGTCATATTGAATGGTAGAGCATACCCTAAGGGTTAATCTAACTCTTATGTTTCATTGTAAACTAAGATTTCTGACTAAGCTTGTGGCCCAAAACTGTTGACAACACTCTACATGCGGCCTGACACGTGTCTTATAAAGGCTCAGCATTATCTCCTTGCTTTTATATTCTATTCTCTTTGAAATCAATGCCAATATTGCATTTG
The DNA here is from genome assembly GCF_030028105.1 of Mobula birostris. Lineage (NCBI taxonomy): Eukaryota > Metazoa > Chordata > Chondrichthyes > Myliobatiformes > Myliobatidae > Mobula > Mobula birostris. Next base: position 88,740,274 of record NC_092379.1, on the reverse strand, counting down.
CCTTCTTTACCACAGATTTAACCTGTAGATTAACCTTCTGGGAGTTTTGCATGAGAGCTTATAAGTCCCTCTGCACCTCTGATGTTTGAAAAGTCTCCCCATTTAGGTAATAGTCCACACTATTATTCCTTTTGCCAAAATGCATTATCAGACATTTCCCAACACTGTATTCCATCTGCCACTTTTTTTCCCATTCTTCCAATTTGTCTAAATCCTGCTGCAATCACAATGCTTCCTCAGCACCACCTACCCCTCCACCTATTGTCGTATCATCCGTAAACTTTGCTACAAAGCTATCAATTCCATTATCTAAATCATTGACAAACAATGTGAAAAGCAGCGGTCCCAATAGTGACCCCTGAGGAACACCACTTGTCACTGGCAGACAACCAGAAACAGCCCCTTTTATTCCCACTAGCTGCCTCTTGCCTGTCAGTCATTCCGCTATCCATTCCAGTATTTTTCCTGTAACACCATAGGATTTTATCTTGTTGAGCAGCCTCATGTGTGGCACCTTATCAAATGACCTCTGTAAATTCAAATAAATGACATCCACTGCCTCTCCTTTGTTCACCCTGCTTGTTACTTCCTCGAAGAACTCTAACAGATTTGTCAGGCAAGATTTACCTTTACAGAATCCTTGCTGACTGACTTATTTTATCATTAGTTTCCAAGTACCTCAAAACCTCATCCTTAATAATAGACTCCAACACTTTCCCAACCACTGAGGTTAGACTAACTGGCCTATAATTTCCCTCCCTTTGCCTTCCTCCCTTCTTAAAGAATGGTGTGGCATTTGCAATCTTCCAGTCCTCTGGGACCATGCCAGTATTAAGTGATTTTTGAAAGATCATGACCTATGCATCCGTTATCTCTTCAGCAACCTCTCTCAGCCTCTATATTTATCACAATCATTCTTCTCCATTGAAATTACAGTGGAAGCACAAGGAGCCACAATGGATTCTCCTACTGGACTCCAATGTCATAAAAGACATGACACTAATAACAGAATGCCACTTCAGTGATTCTGTGATCATTTGTAATTCAAAAATGTCTCACAGTTGTTTAATGAATCATGAGCAGTTATATGAGTAAATGCCAACATTTCCCTCACATAGTCCAGGCTATCAATATTTTATTAACTATTTTGTGGCTATGATACAAGGTCATGCATTGGAATGATCTGCTTACCTGTCAATACTTTAATACAGCAATAAAGTAAACACAAGTTTTGTCAGAAGTCCGAGTTTACAATTGAAACATAAGAGTTAGAGTAACCCTTCGGGTATGCTCTACCATTCAGTATGACCACAGCGGGTTACTTATGTAACAGAAAATAATACATTTAAGTGGGGAACTTTGCATTCTGTAACTGACTTTCAAACACATTGACAATCTTACTTTCTGATCAGACACAAATATTATTTTGCTTAATCAGATATGCTTGAAGATTCAGACAGGATCGATGATTAAAAAAAAGATAAATAAGGTCTCAAACAGTATCTTGGACTGTATTGCATTAAAAAAATAGTTGTTTGTTGATTTAAAAAGAAGACATTCAATCATAAAGCATGAAGAATTTAAATGATTTTTAAAATGACCCTTATTTATCAGATTCATTATTGCAAAAAAGTGACAAGTGAACTTAATGTTCTGCAGTGATTACAAAGCTGAAAGGTAAGGTGTTAATCAGGACACTTGTTAATTGCATTAAACATATACCTATAGATTTTATTTTCTTACAATAGTGTTGTGATCTTGGCAATATTAATTCAGAATCAAGTAATTCATCTCCTTAATTCTGTTCCCATACTCAACTAGATGCTTAATTAAATTAACTCAATTAAAGCAGAGGAACAGAAGGATTTTTGGCAATCCAGGGAGAATCCACAGTGACAGAAACATAGTTAATATTTGTCAGAACAAACTTACAGCATTTTTTCAAACACGAGAAAATCTGCAGATGCTGGGAATCCAAAGTAACACACATAAAATGCTAGAGGAACTCGGCAGGCTGGGCAGCATCTATGGAAAAAACAAAACAGTCCTTTCTATTGTTTTTTATTTCAATTTTACAGCATCTGCATATTTTTAAATTAATTCCATGGGGTAATGTAATGGGTGGAAAGATATGCATAATTTACAACCAGTGACATTGAGTTGAGGTTTACTTTAAGAGACTGTGTCTGATGTGATGCCATAATGATATGAAGATTTCTACTGAGCGTTATGTTTTGCGTTTAGTTGACAAAGTCAGTTGCTATGGTTTCCTTAAACTTTAAACGCCTCTGCCATTTTATCTACGAAAACCTACGTTGGTGACCCTAATGCTCTAGGACAATTCCGGAGTTATTCAACATATCAGCTAGCACAGTCACATTGAAATTACCAAAGTTTTGGGAGCAAATTGTTTGGATTGTACAAGCCACAGCCTAATTTGCACTGCTGGAAATCTCCGCGGAAGCTATCAGATATTAGAAGCAGTGTTGCTCAGTAGTTCGACAGCAGCTAGAAAGGTGAGTCTGCTGAACACCCGCCTGAATGCGATAAATACAGCACTCTGAAAACTCACCTATTACAGACTTTTGAACTATCAGGATCTGACCACACCGAACAGGTGTTCTTTCTTGCCCAGCCCGGAAGGTGCTAGGCCTTCAGACCTAATGGAGAACTTGCTGCCTCTCCTTGGAAATCAACATCCTTGCTTAATTTTTAAAGAACTCTTCATGCAACAAACGCCCAATCAAGTTTGCATAGCCCTTGCTAATACACCCATGAATGCCCATAGGCATTCTTAAATCCACAGTCAGGCCTTTTGTCTAACTGACGTTGAGCGCCAGATTGTTGCTACGGCACCACTCCACTAGTTGGCATATCTCACTTCTGTATACCCTCTCATCGGCCGGCTGGTGGCGCTACGGCATCAGCGCCGGACTCTGGAGCGAAGGCTCCCGAGCTCGAATGCAAGTCAGGGCACCCCCTCCCCCCCAGCACGCTTTCTATCCATGCCGGGTTCAGCGTCGAGCTAGCCACTCGGCCTCATTAAAAAAAAGGGTCGAGTCAGGAACGTTCATATCATGACCTGGTTAACCCAAAAGGAGACCAATCCTGACACCACGCACTAGACAAGAATGCTGACTGTCTCGTGTGACACACTAAAAAAAAACCCTCTCCTCACCACCTGAAATTATACCAACAATGGTTGTATTGTCAGCAAATTTATAGATCGTATTTGAGCTGTGCCTAGCCATATAGTCATGTGTATATAGAGAGTAGAGCAGTGGGCTAAGCACACATCCCTGAGGTGCACCGATGTTGATCCTCAGTGAGGAGGATATGTTATCACCAATTCACACAGATTATGGTCTTCTGATTAGGAAGTCAAGGATCCAGTTGCAGAGGGAGGTACAGAGGCCCAGGTTCTGGAACTTCTCAATCAGAATTGTGGGAATGATGATCCACCAGATCAACCTGTCAGTTAACCTTTAGGGTGTTCTGCACAAGGACTCCCAAGGTATTAAATGCTGAGCTATATTTGATGAACAGCATCCTGACAAAGGTATTTCTGTTGCCTAGGTGGTCTAAAGCCATGTGGAGAGCCACTGAGATTGCGTCTACCATTGTCCTATTGTGACGATAGGCAAATTGCATTCGGTCCAGGTCCTTGCTGCGGCCGGAGTTCAGTCTAGTCATGACCAACCTCTCAAAGCATTTCATCACCATAGATGTGAGTGCTACTGGCAATAGTCATTATCTATCCTCAACTCATATCTCTCACAAAATTCTTCCCGTCACTGCTGAAAATTACACATGATCCAGCAACCACAACCATTCAGAGGAGATGGTTCCAAATTCCATTTCCCATTGCATGAGAAATGCTTTTCCAATGCAATTGCAATCTGCTTACTGTGACAGCTGTACCCTCGATCAGGAAGTAATCTGTCTTCAACTAGCCAGTAGACTCAATGATTTTGAACTCAATGTTTGTTATTTACTCAATGTTCCAATCAATGAATTCAGACCATGGTTACACTACCTCTTCTCAGATGTAGATCCTTTAACTCAGGTAACAAATCATGGTTTCTCTACTGTGTTTGCTCTAATACCCTATGCTCTATCAATTAAATTGAACTTTTAGCTTCACTGGTATATGATGCTCCTAGCTTTTTTATTTGTATGTTTAAAATTATCATTAACTTCAGCAATATAAACTGTTAGTGAAATGTGTTTAATTTTATAAAGTAGAGAAAGCCTTTAGAATAAGTGAAGAATGGGTTCTGGACGATTTAATATTAAAATGTTAATGAGTTAAACAATAGAAAATAACAACTGGCTTCCTTTAAAATATCATAATGTTTATCATGAAAATAAGGAATTGATTTTTATACATCTCCATTGTATGACCATGTGTGATCTGTTTGTTTCATTGCAAGGAGCCCATGCACTGATTTTCACATCAGTCCTTGCAACACCTATGCTTGGAAAACAAATTAATGATCCCAGGTTTGACTTCCATTGTTTCATTTTGCTCTCTTCATTTTTTCTGCAGGCTACTGTTAAATAGCTGTTCTTCTAACAGGATGAGCTCTGGCAGTTCAGAGGAGTTCTTTCAGTCAATAAATCACGCAGAGCAAACATTTCGAAAGATGGAGAATTACCTCCAACACAAGCAGCTGTGTGATGTTCTCTTAATCGTTGGCGATCACAAGATTCCTGCCCATCGGTAATATCAAAAATTCTTTCAAACCATTATAGGACTTGTATAACTTGTTTTATTGTTGTGAATCCATCTTGGAGTTACATTTGATTGTCAGTGCTCCTCAGCTGATAAAAATATAAAATGGTCCCTATTTTCCAAATAATGATATATACACATACATACAGTGGCATGCAAAAGTTTGGGCACCCCCAGTCAAAATTTTTGTTACTGTGAATAGCTAAACAAGTAAAAGTTGAACTGATTTCCAAAAGGCATAAAGTTAAAGATGACACATTTCTTTAATATTTTAAGCAAGAAAACTTTATTATTTCCATCTTTTACAGTTTCAAAATAACAAAAAAGGAAAAGGGCCTGATGCAAAAGTTTGGGCCCCCTGCATGGTCAGTGCTTAGTAACACCCCCTTTGGCAAGTATCACAGCTTGTAAATGCTTTCTGTAGCCAGCTAAGAGTCTTTCAATTCTTGTTTGGGGGATTTTCGCCCATTCTTCCTTGCAAAAGGCTTCTAGTTCTTGCAGAATCAGGGGCGGTCTTGCATGCACTGCTCTTTTGAGGTCTATCCACAGATTCTCGAAGATGTTTAGGTCAGGGGACTGTGAGGGCCATGGCAAAACCTTCAGCTTGCACCTCTTGAGGTAGTCCATTGTGGATTTTGAGGTGTGTTTAGAATCATTATCCTGTTGTAGAAGCCATCCTCTTTTCATCTTCAGCTTTTTTACAGATGGTGTGATGTTTGCTTCCAGAATTTGCTGGTATTTAATTGAATTCATTCTTGCCTCTACCAGTAAATGTTTCCTGTGCCACTGGCTGCAACACAAGCTCAAAGTATAATAGATCCACCCCCATGCTTAACAGTTGGAGAGGTGTTCTTTTCATCAAATTCTGCACCTTTTTCTCCAAACATACCTTTGCTGATTGGGGCCAAAAAGTTCTATTCAAAGGGTTCAAAGGAACACCTAAACAAGCCTGATGCATTTTGGAAACAAGTCTTGTGGACTGATGAAGTTAAAATAGAACTTTTACACACACTTCAAATTACTATCAAATTACTTTATTTTCTGAGTTAGTTCATACCAACTCTGTGCAAAGGCAGGTGTATTAAAACCCTATTGTAATAGGGAAGTGTAGACTTTGAAGAGACCTCTTGAATATTGACGGGATTTGAATTATTATTCAATTTTAGTACTGCTAACAGGAATATTATTTATCTGACACCATGTTTAAATATAAGAGTTTTATTTCATACCCCTAACATTAATGATTTCTGTTGTGTTACTGATAATGTAAAATAAAGAGAAAGTCAGTGATGGTCTTAGTTGTCACCACCTTTGCTAGCAACATGTTTTTGAATGAAAATCCAACTAAAATCACTTCTTCCAAAGAAATCAGTACAATTGAGCTGATGAGAGAATTGCTTCTCTAACAGAACTAAGCCAGAGGAAAGGAAATTAATGAGACTCCTTTTGTTTCTTTTAACAAATTCACTTTAAAGCTCAATGAAATTGTACCTCCATAAAAAAACAGAATACAAATGAATAACAGGAATTAAACATTAAATCATCACTGCTGCTTCCCTCAAATGTCTGTTTTGAGTTCGTGGGATTTCCAGATGGTGGTGATTAAAGACTTTAGGCTTACAACTCAGGACATCAATAATTAAACAAAGCCTAATCAAGTTTGACTCACATTTCAGGGATCAACATTAATAGTCATTTAAAACATTTGAAAATTTCATAACATTTTTTGCAAAAAAACAAGACTTGGTATCATAGGACAAAATTTTAATTTGAGGTTGATGATTTTTATCATTAAAATACAAATTTAGATTTCAGTATTTTGCATTATGCTTGTTAACTTGTCATTTATTTTGAACTCTCGTGATTAAGAAAGGTAACAAAAATCAAGTCTATTATCTGTAACTAGCAAATCTTATATCATTTCCCAGCAGAAAGATCTGAACTGAAGAAGACCGTGGAGTAAATATGTAACAATTTCCTGACTATTCAGGACAATGATGTTGACAAAAGCATTAATGTTACATTTTTTCTTTTTAAGTTTGAATAAAATTATTTTCATTTCCTGCAGACTGGTCCTCAGTGCTGTTTCAGACTACTTCGCTGCCATGTTTACAAACGATGTACGTGAGGCCAAGCAAGAAGAAATTAAAATGGAGGGTGTAGACCCAGAAGCACTTAAAGCACTTGTTCACTATGCTTACACAGGTAAACTATAAAGCAAGATTTACTGACATTTATACTTATAGTGGAAATAAAACTCCACTTCAAACTCTATTGTGTCCAGTTTTAGTTGCCTCATTATAGAAAGGATTTGGAAATGTTAGAGAGGCTGCAAAGGAGATTTACCAGGAGGCTGCCTGGATTAGAGGAATGTCTTATGAAGGAAGGTTGAGCAAGCTAGGTCTTTTCATTTAGGAGTGTGGAGGATGAGTGGCGACTTGATAGAGGTCTATAAGATTATGAGAGATATCGATAGAGTGGACAGCTAACACATTTCCCCTGGACAGTAATGGCCAATACCAGAAGATGTCCATTCATTCTGAGTGGAGGTATGTTTAGGGGGAGATATCAGAGGTAGATTTTGTACACAGAGAGTGGTGGTGCTGAAATAAATACCATGGGTGGTGGAATAGGCTGAAACAACAGGGACATTTAAAAGATTAAGATCGGCAAATGGATTAGAGAAAATGGAGGGTTATGGGCTGTGTAGGAGGAAAGGAATAGAGGGAAGATTATGGTGGCACAATATCATGGACGATGGGGTCCATGTTTGGAGGTAGTGCATGTTTTCACCAACAATACGAGTCAACTAACTCGACTGAACAGATTTCAATGCAAGGACATGTGCTTTGAATGTTTTTTTAAATTTCTGAACTTATATGGAAGACTTAAACACTTTGGAATTAGAATAACAATTAGAATTGTTAGAATGGTGGGGAGGGAGATTTGATAGAGGTATACAAAATTATGAGGGGTTAGGGTGAATGCAAGTGGGCTTTTTCCACTGAGATTGGGTGGGACTGCAACTAGAGGTCACAGGTTAAGGGGGAAAGGTGAAAGGTTTAAGGGGAACGTGGGGAGAAACTTCTTCATTCAGTGGGTCATCAGGATATGGAACAAACTGCCATTGCAAGTGGTACATGAAAGCTCAATTTCAACCTTTAAGAGAAGTTTTGGATAGATACATGGCTGGTAGGGGTATCAATGCCATGGCTTGGGTGCAGGTTGAAGGGGAGCAGGCAATTTAAATGGTTTGGCATGGATGAAATGGGCCAAAGGGTCTGTTTTTGTGCTGTACTTTTCTATGACTAATTGAAATTGGGCTGTTGTCCCTATTTTGTAAAACTGTCAAATGTTCAAGTTCAATTTCTATACAAAAACAAACAGAAATCAGGTGCCTGACAGCTGCTTAGTACTTATATTATGCCCTTTAAAAAGCTAAAGATCTCATAGAGTTCCATGCTGTGGAGTAATTAAACTCATTTTTCAAGCTTAATTGTCAGGGAATTGTCTATGTGGAGAAGGCTTACCCAAAAACAAGACAGCAGAGACGATTTAGCAGTAAAGAATATTTGCTAATAAACTGCAAAATAACAAGCCACAAGGGGCTACAAAAGAAGAGAGAAAAGACACTTAGCATAGCAAGGTAACTGAAGGCTAGGAGCAACTCGTTGAGGCTGGCTGGTTAGATAGGCGAACAAAGGACTGTCTGTCTGTATCTTGTTTTATGGCGGTTGGCATCCAGCTTAATGGTGCATTACCGCCACCCTCTGCTCCGGAATGTGCACTAGACGTACATTCTAAATCCCTAACAAAGGACTGTGGCTGAGTGCTGGCTTTAAACAGGCTGAAGATGATGAGTTGGAAACTAGTGGCACGTGACTCCTGTTAGCTGAGTGGAGACTGGGCGGTGCCTGTCTGTGCAGGCCTGACAGAACCCTCCCCACTCCTTCGTGCTGGCAACTGAAAACCTAGGACGGTCTGGATGAGTCTGCTGGAAATCCTTGATGAGCAATGGATCCAAGATCAATAGTTCAAAAGTTCCATTTCACATCAGAGAATGTACGCAATATACAACCAGAATTTCTTGTTTTTCACAGACGTCCACAAAAACAGAAGAGTGCCCCAAGGAATAAGGGACACTAAAAACATTAGAACTCCAAAACCCCTTACTTCCACCCCCGCCCCCATGCACAAGCGGCAGCAAAGCAACAGCCCTCCCCCTCCCCCAATTACTTCAGCAAAAATAAGCATCAGCACCCTCCACCCATCAGGCAAACAATAGCAAAGCTCTCGATAAAGCCTATGATCTGTAGTACAACAATAACTAATCATTGACCCAACAATTTGATATAGCACAGGCTCGCTCCCTCCCTAATAAAGGTACAGAGGCTTATCACCCTTTCACAGCGAGAGTGGAGACCAACGAAGGCACACAACTTGCATGGTGTTAAAGTCTGCTGTGTCACTTTTTTCTGATTTTGTCCACTCAAGAATCAGCAAAAAACACTCCCCTACCAACAAACACTCCCCTACCAACGAACACTCCCCTACCATCGAGAGAAAAATAGAGAGAGCGTGATCTGAGTACAGAGCCTTTTGACAGCTGATCTGCCATTCTCTATAATACGTTTTCTCCTGTCATGCTTCAGTTGGCAGCACCGGCATAGAATCAGTTTGTCCTCAGGGCTGCAAAGCCTCAGAAGTCCAAGGGTGCACTTGTCTTCTAACCTACGTCCACCTTAGTGTTCGTGGAGCTGGGTTGGTAGAAAAGATGAGATGCTTGAAGAAGACGGTCCTGTGAATTTGATGTTGGTGGGTACGCTGAGTGGATATGAGGTTTTGGTGGTCAGTCCAGATCAGGAAAGACTCAGAGTTTTCCGTTCTTCCACAGCCCATTTAATGGCGGGTAGCTCCCTGTCTCTTACTCTGTAACGGTGCTGTGTAAAGTAGAACTTTCATGAGAAGGCACAAGGGCGTGACTTCCCATCTGATCAACACCTACAGAGCATGGCCCCACGCCCACATCAGATGCATTCACTACTACCACAGAAGGTCTGGACGGGTGGAGATGGTGGAGAATGGGAGCGTTGGTGAGCCTCTCTTGAGCTGGTTGAAAGCAGAGTCCACAGCAACAGACCAGGTTAACCGTGAAATGCTGTAGGTGATTTGGTGAGGGAGGTGACAGAAGCAGTGATTTGGCTGTAGCTCCTGATGGAATAGTAGTGATGTTGGATAAGCCCAAGAAGTGTTGTAGCTGTTTGAGGGAGCATGGTCAGGGTCATTCAATGATGACAGGTACTTTCTCTAGGTCCATGGTTTTGCCTTGGGGTGAAAGAAATCACCCAGGAAGGAAATGACTAGGATGTGCAACTGGCATTTTTCTAGCTTGCTGTTCAGCTAGTTTTTAAGGAGATGCTGAAGAATTGAACAGACATGACCGGCATGGTCCTGGGGGTCCTTGAAGAAGATGAGGATGTTGACGAGGTAGATGAACACATTCCTGTTTAGCATGTATCGGAGGATCTTGTTGATAAAGGCTTGGAAAACAGCAAGACTGCTGGAAAGTCTGAAAACCATCACGAAATATTTGTAGTAGCCTGTGGATGTAATGAACGCTGTCTTCCATTCACCTTTGCCAGATGTAGATCTGGTTTATGCACTCCATAGATCCAGTTTGGTGACAATCTGGGCCCCACAGAGTATTTTGAATGTGCAGTCCATCAAGGGGAGAGTGTATTGGTTCTTACTGGTGATTTCAATGAGTCCACAGTCGTCGATGAAGGGATGAAGACGCCTTTTCTTTCTTTATGACAAAGAAAAATCCTGCACTAGCTGGGACTTAGGATGGTTGAATGAAACCATACTGTAGAGTTTTGATGATGTAGTCATTCATGGTCTCGATCTGAGGAGGGGAGAGGGAGAATAGACAGCCTCAGGGCAGGGTGGTGCCCAGGAGCAGATTAATCATGCTGTTGTGTAGTCTGAGAAGCAGCAGGGTGCTGACTACCCTTATACTGAAGGTGATGACTAAGTCATGGTATCATTGTGGGAGTTTGGTGAGGTCAGTTGTTTCCTCTGTCTACACAGATTTATGGGGTGAAGTCAGCTGAGGTTGCAGGCAGGTGAGTTCCCAACTCAGCAGTGAATCAAATGACCAGCAGAAGTGAGGGTTGTGAGTGGAGAGCCAATGGTTGCCCAAAATGAGGGGAGTATTGGGTGAGTGGATCAGGAGCAAATGGATCGACTTGTGATGCTCGTGTGCACAGGCTGCGTGTGTGTTCTGACCATCCCAGTCCGCAGAAAAAAACCTTGTCAATGGCAGTGATGCAGAAGGGGTTGAAAATAGTATCGGTAAGGAGTCTGAGCTGCACACGTCAAGTCCAGCCCAGGAAATTACCTGCTGTGCTGGAATCTCTCAGAGCCTTCTTTATTCGTGGAGTTGTCACAGTGTGGAGGAAGTCAGAGAGACTGAGTTAGGCTACGAGGAACTTAACAGATAGAAGGTCCCTTGCCTCTTCCTGACGGTGCCATTTTCCCGGACGCAGTAGGCATTTGATCCATGGGTGACCAGCATCTTCACAGTAAGCATACTAGTCATTTCTCCAATGATGCTCACACTCTTGGGGGTTAAGGGAGCTCTCTCTAACTACATGGGTTTTGGAGGTGTTAATGATGAGGTTCCAGGTTTCGACAGCCTAAAATGGTTCTGTGAATGGAACTGGGGTACCAGCTGATTTGGAGCGTTGTTCCAGACAATGCGAATTAATATGGGAGCCCAGAGTGATGAGGCTTTAGAGGTTGGTGGGCATCTCCTGGGCTCCTGGGTAGACAGCTCATCTTTCAAGTGCTCCGAGAGTCTGTGGTGGTAATGGGCCAGCAGCACTTCTGCATTCCAGTTGCGCTCCAGCATGAGGATCCTGAATTCCACAGCATTGAGGGTGAGCCTTAATGCAGGCAAGGTATTCTATCCATTGATCCTCCCCTCATTCCCCAGAAGGTCCAAAGCCCAATGCATCTCTGCAGTGCATTCTCATATGTATTGCAAATGATATATTTTCTTCTGCCGCAATTAGCAGTGGCCCAGTTCAGAGCTCAGCCAGTCAGGAGGAAGATGACGAAAGCAATCTCACTGGATCTGTATGTAACCCTCAGGCTCGCCCAGCTTGCGTTCGTCTAGGGGAATCAGCCTTTTGCCCCGCCAAACTGGGTAATCACGTTTGTGTGGATGCTGTGTAATGTACCACCAGTTACAAACCAACAATGCAAAATACCCCAGACAGTACACCACATGCAATTAAATGATAGAACTTTATAAATCTTAATCTGAATATAGGGTTAGTAATGACAATAAACAAACAAAAAAAAGGGCCCAAGTCAAATCAAAGTCACGTTGGAGCTCACTCAGTAGTCATTCTTCCACCTCCGGTCTCCTCCGAATGTCACTGACCTTCAGACCCTTAGATCCCAGTGCACTCTGTCCAGTGGTCTACCAGCTCTCTCCACACACGACTTCTCTCTTCATCTCTCCTCGACAAAAGACCATGAAAAACAACATCCTTCCAGATACATAAAAGTTGCTGGTGAACGCAGCAGGCCAGGCAGCATCTCTAGGAAGAGGTATGGTCAACATTTCGGGCCGAGACCCTTCGTCCAGATACACAAGACAAAACAACAATCCCCAATTGGTCAACAGGTATACAATGGTCCTCTTATCTCCAGCCATAACCCAAACATTGCTGCTACAGAGAAACCATTACCTCAGCAGTGAACATTACAGAGAAGCCATTACGTGTAGACTACAGAGATGGCTGAACCTCACAGTGTAAGATGCACTGGGCAGGACATTGTGGCATTGGGTTGGTGATCCACTGAAGCATTCAAACACTGGAATCTGGGGCTCTGAGTGAGGAAGGTGACTGTCACGGGGTTGCTGTTCAATACAGAGAGGAGGTTTTGAGCGGCGAGCAGATAATCAATGGTTTCTTGTTACTTTGGGATTGTGGGCACACGCCAATAGATGAGTTCTTTAGGCATGCATTCTCTGTTGGGTCATTTGTGGTTTCACCCATCTGGACAGGAAATGTATAAGAGGCTTGACCTAACAGCAGACTATTTAGTATTATGTAAGTTTTACTAATAAACTGCAAAATAAAAAAAAAACGTGATGGGGCCACAGAATAAGACAAAACAGATTCTTAACAGGACATGGCAACTAGGTAAGAGAAGGCTAGGAGCAACTGGTTGAGGCTGGCTGTTTTGATGGGTGAACAAGGGACTGTTGCTAAGAGCTGCGTTTGAATAGGCTGCAGGTGATGAGTTGGCAATGAATTGCAGGTGATTCCTGTTAGCTGGGTGGAGACTGGATGTGCAGACCTGACATTGACAATCCATAAGCTGCAATAATGTTGGATTTAAATCATGAACAACGGCATTCATCCGTGGAACATCCACAACATCGCTTACATGCGACTCTCTGTTCTGTATATTGTTTCTTACCCAGCTCTTAATATTGGCTTTCAAAGCCTTAGAATATCTAATGGGGATAAAGGCAGCTGAGCAGTTTGTTTCCTAGTTTCATTATAAGGATTTGGAGTGGGATTCTATTTTGACCTGGCAAGTTGCAGTCAAAATCCTTCAGTTGATACTGGTTGTGGAGGTGTCTTCTTTTTATAACGCATAGCTTTTCTAATTCTTTTCCTGATTTTTTTTTTCCTTTGATCCTGTTCTTGTCTCTTGTTTTAATTTTACAGATCTCAATGCATTTTCTCTTAACCTAGCAGTGTCTGCTAACCACATCCAGTTATATGCACCTACTACTATTTTCTATTGATTTCTGACAGTACTTCCAAAGCAGCAAACTAGAAGTTGTAAATGCTTGAGAAAGGCATGAGTAAGAATTTTTATAATTAAGCAATAAGTAAACAAGATACTTCAAAACTCTATAAGAAATATTGAAATAAATCCAAACCTCTTAGGCCCTCTCAACTTGTCTCCTTAACAAAATCAATGGGGAGACAGTACAGTCTGGAGCAGGTCTTTGTTGTGAATTGTAAATGTAAAAGAATTGCAAAATGGAAAAGAATTGCCAGTCAACAGACTCTGTGAAGAGCTTTGAAACTATATCATTGTAAACATGGTTTAGAAACTATCAGCAATTGCTTTGACTGGGAGACTGCAACTAGTTATAACTTGCAGAAAAGATTCAAAGTTTCTGACAGTTACATGCAGTAATGAAAGAATTACCAGGGATTTCACCAGAATTTTGCGGAAAATGTGGGCCAATTAAGGTGCATTCTGCTACTTTAACCATCTTGCAATATCAAAACTTGCAATTTACACATACCAGACTAAGTTGTTCATGTGGCCTCAAGAGGCTGTGCGTGCTGGGAAATGGAGCACACACAAAGCACTGGAGGAGCTCAACTAGTCCGGCAGCATCTATGGAGGGAAATGGACAGTTGACATTTCAGATTGAGATCATTCATCTGCAGTGAAAGATAAGAGAGGAGAAAGCCAGTACCAAAGGATGGATGTAAGGAATGGAGCATGGGCTTTTATGTGATAGATGGATTCTGGTAAGTTGTTTGTGGGGGGGGCGGCGGTTGCTGGTGGGGATTAATAGGCAGATGGAGGAGGGAGAATGGGACCTGCATCAGAACCTGGAGGGTGATAGGTAGAAGTGACAAAGAGCTGACACTGATGGAAGCTGATAGGAGAGGAATGTGAAGATTAGAATAAATGGAGGGAGTTGGGATGAGCAGACGGGAGTGGTGGGGGAGGAGGTCAGTGGGAGGTGTGTGTGGATGATAGGCAGATTGATATAGTGTGGAAAAGGGTAGGGACATGGTGATGGGGACAGATAGATCAGAAAGAAAGACTTGGCCCCTATCACTATCTCTTTAGATGATGATGCTCCGATTCTGCAGATGAAGGGTCTCAACCCAAAACATTGACTGTCCATTTCTCTCCACAGATGCTGCCTTACCTGTGAGTTCCTCCAACATTTTGTCAATTGACTTTGCATCATGGCCCAAAGTTGAAGATGGACCAGAATAAGATTCCTGTCTATAAATTATAAATTGAAACATCTAAACCTTAGATTATTATATCAAATTGACCTGATGCTCAATAAAAATAACTTCTAATTCCATATTAGATATAGTCTTATAGTGGGCTGAAGGGTCTGTTTCAGTAATGTACTAACTTATGATAATTTTGTTGCTGAACACTTCTAACCTTTGTCTCACAGGTCTCCTCGAATTAAAGGAGGAAACTATAGAGAGTTTATTGTCTGCAGCTTGCCTTCTTCAGCTCTCTCAAGTGGTAGAAGTATGTTGCAACTTCCTTATGAAGCAGCTCCATCCATCAAATTGCTTGGGAATAAGATCATTTGCTGATGCTCAAGGCTGCACGAATTTGCTTAAGGTGGCCCACAGCTACACCACGGTAGGAACAATAAGTTGTAACTTTACCACCTTTGTAACTGTTCTCAGATACAAATCTATGGAGTAATTTTCCAAAACAGAAAAGGTCCAAATGCTTCTGTCCAAAAGAAAAGTTATTAAAAATGATCACTTTCCTTGATCATTTGATGACTATTATATTTATCAAAAGGGGGAGCCCTTGAAATTCAAATGCACTGTAGGTTTTTTGGCATTAGACAATTGGAAGCCATTCTCTCTCTGGAACAAATGACCATTTCCACTTTGTTCTATGTCAATCTGAAAATTTGAGTAGACACTTCCAAGACTGTGTTGCATTTATGGTTGGGGACACAGTGAGGGAAATTAAACCAAGCTGTCCTCAGAGTCACTATCATTGTGGACTCCTGGAATGAATAGGTCTTCCTAATGCAGAAACAGACTGGGAACACTCTCAGACAAGTCTCTTATTTCCACTTTCTGATCCAGTTTTCCAATGGGCAGAACCTCCACCAGTGCAATGGTAATAAAATAATTGCAATTTATTTTTTATGTCCTTTGTTTTATACTTCAAAAAAAGTGGGGTTTTAGGTAATTTTCTCATCACAATCATTTGCTACCTGTTGGATATAAACGTAGATTATAAACATAGAAAATAGGTGCAGGAGTAGGCCATTCAGCCCTTCGAGCCTGCACCGCCATTCAGTATGATCATGGCTGGTCATCCAACTCAGAACCCTGTACCAACCTTCCCTCCATACCCCCGATCCCTTTAGCCACAAGGGCCATATCTAACTCCCTCTTAAATATAGCCAATGAACTGGCCTCAACTGTTTCCTGTGGCAGAGAATTCCACAGATTCACCACTCTCTGTGTGAAGAAATTTTTCCTAATCTCGGTCCTAAAAGGCTTCCCCTTTATCCTCAAACTGTGACCCCTCATTCTGGACTTCCCCAACATCGGGAACAATCTTCCTGCATCTAGCCTGTCCAATCCCTTTAGGATTTTATACGTTTCAATAAGATCCCCCCTCAATCTTCTAAATTCCAATGAGTATAAGCCTAGTTCATCCAGTCTTTCATCATATGAAAGTCCTGCCATCCCAGGAATCAATCTGGTGAACCTTCTTTGTACTCCCTCTATGGCAAGGATGTCTTTCCTCAGATTAGGGGACCAAAACTGCACACAATACTCCAGGTGTGGTCTCACCAAGGCCTTGTACAACTGCAGTAGTACCTCCCTGCTCCTGTACTCAAATCCTCTCCCTATAAATGCCAGCATACCATTCGCCTTTTTCACCACCTGCTGTACCTGCATGCCCACTTTCAATGACTGGTGTATAATGACACCCAGGTCTCGTTCCACCTCCCCTTTTCCTAATCGGCCACCATTCAGATAATACTCTGTTTTCCCGTTTTTGGCCGATTAGGAAAAGGGGAGGTGCAAGGGGAGATATTACTGACTTCAGTCAGGAACTGCATTTTCTACATGACAATTTGCATATTTTTGGAATACAGATCTGGGATCTTTGGACATTGTGGAAGACAACAACTTGAGGGAATTTCTATGCAAGTGTACACTTAAAACAGAATGAAGTGGCGTATTTGCATGTTTTTTCATTGGTAGATTTGCTTAAAAAAGAAAACTAGATCTTAGATATTGAAATTGGTGTTAATGAATTTTTCTTAGCCTTGATTACTTATAATGAGAAAAGTAAGCTCACAGAGCATAGAATAGTAAAGCACAGGAGCAAGCCCACAAGTAGTTATACACTCGGTGACTACTTTATTACATACATCCTGTATGTAATAAAGTGGCCATTGAGTAT
Source organism: Mobula birostris (assembly GCF_030028105.1). Taxonomy (NCBI): domain Eukaryota; kingdom Metazoa; phylum Chordata; class Chondrichthyes; order Myliobatiformes; family Myliobatidae; genus Mobula; species Mobula birostris. The sequence continues at coordinate 88,723,287 of NC_092379.1, read as the reverse complement.
ATGTCCATGGTTTTCTCCTGCTGTAGCCCATCCCCATCCACTTCAAGGTTCTACGTGTTGTGCGTTCAGAGATGCTCTTCTGCACACCACTGTTGTAACACATGGTTATTTGAGTTACTGTTGCCTTCTTGTCAGCCTGAACCAGTTCAGCCATTCTGCTCTGATTGCATGCTTTTTGCTTTTTGTACCAGTCTTTGTAAACTCTAGAGACCACTGTGTGTAAAAATCCCAAGAGGTTAGCAGTTTCTGAGATACTCAAACTACCCCATCTGGCACCAACAATCATTCCATTGTCAACATCACTTAGATTACATTTCTTCCCCACTCTGATGTTTTTTTTTTCTCTGAACAACAACTGAACCTCTTGGCCATGTCAATATGGTTGTATACCTTGAGTTGCTGCCACGTGATTGGCTGAATATATATTGGCATTAATGAGCAGACATACAGGTGCACTGAAAAAAGTGGCCACTAAGTTTATATCATAAAACAAAGCAAAACATTAAGACAGAGAAAATGAATTATACTATGTTTCTAAATTAGAGCAGTGTATTTAATAATATTACATTATTGATGTCTCCATCTCATCTAAATAGGCATTATTTTTGTGTGTGGTCACAGTGAAATTTTGCTCCTGAGCATGGATTCCTGTTATAATCCCCCAAAATTTTTCATCAAGCTTATTTCTTAAGGGAGTGATCAATGTTAGGCAATTTCTATCCTCATGTTGCTGCTCGATGTCTGTCTGTTCCATTCTCTCCTTTCATTACAGAATCCTTTCATTGGGTAGCAATAGTCCTCTGTAGCTGGGAGAGTTTGCTTTTGTTGTGCTACATCCACCAAAGAGCCTGGTGTAAGATCACAATTGCTGTAATAAGTGCCAGCAGCTGCAAGAACTAACAATCAATCAACACAGTGCTGTGTTGAAAATGATTCAGTGTGGTGTTGTACAGGGACAACCCACAACACATCTGTTACACTCACAATTAAAAATGTCAGTCTTTACATGACTGTCACAAATACTTATTGATGACCCATTAAAAAGTAGTTAAGTTTCTAGGTCTCCAGGTTTCCATGTGTTTCAATGCAATCGTATATTTTTCAGTGATAGGGAAGTCCGTTTTAGACTGAGGAGGGGTACACGGGGAGTCAGCATGATATCATGAGTTTGTGCATCTGATTATAATTGAGCATCTGTTTAAATCAGAGAAGAATGCAGGCAATGGGTTTTATCTTGAAGTATACTAGAGGAAATTGTGTAAAACAGAGTGGAGTACGGATCAGAGATGAGAATAGAAAACAAATCTTAAACAGTTGATGCTATTTGTACAAACACGGGAAAATATGAAGATGCTGGAAATCTGAGCAACACACACGAAATGCTGGAGGAACTCAGCAGGCCAGGCAGCATCTATGGAAAAGAGTACAGTCGATGTTTCGGGCCAAGACCCTTCAGTAGCCCTGATGAAGGGTCTCGGCCTGAAATGTTGATCGTTTACTCTTTTTCATAGATGCTGCCTCGACCGTTGAGTTCCTCCAGCATTTTGTGTGTGATGCTATTTGTATGTCGCCTAACATTAGATCTCTAACAGGAAAAGTCACCACTGCTGGGTATAAAAAAGGTATGAAGATGAAGACTGAAGGGGATTAATATTTCCCATTTTAATGCACAATAAGCAGTAATGAGACTTCTGAGTTAAACCACTCATGTACCATTGTTGAGTGTAGGGAAGTGACAACACAGCAAAACTGACATAACTGCATTCTAGAAATGCATTAGGGGAATCAGTCACAAGCCTACTCATACGGCAAAGCTCAATACAGAATAACACAAAGATAGACATATTGCATCATATGATAAGCCATCATTTTTGGCTCAAATACTGTTGGAAACAAAACTTACTGCAAAACCCTTGCAAATACTTCTTACCTCCAGAGCACCATACAACATTAAAAGATGTAAGCATTCTGCAGGTTGCTCGGGATTGGAAAAAGGACGTGGACTTGGGAAAAAATGCTTGTGTTGCCCCCAGACATTGCGGCTACAACACTCCGGCCAGACATGGTCCTGTGGTCCACAACAGCCAAGCTGGCATATGTTGTGGAATTGACAGTACCATGGGAAGATGGTGTCGAAGAAGCTTATGAGAGGAAAAAGACCAAGTACTCTGAACTGGCAACTGAAGCTGCCCAGAATGGCTGGAAGACCAAGAATTTCCCTGTAGAAGTGGGATGCAGGGGATTTGTTGCTACATCTACGACCAGTCTATTGAAGAAGATGGGGGTGAGGGGTCATTCCCTCCAACAAACAATCAAGTCCTTGTCAAATGCAGCAGAAGAAAGCAGCAAATGGATTTGGATTAAATGGAAAGACAACAACTGGGCTGCAAGATGAAGACAGGAGGATATGGAACTGAGGGGGGTGTATCTGGGACACCAGGTAGCACCGTTGAGCCCTCTGGAGACGTCGTGGGCTTATCAACGAAATGTCAAAGAAGGAGGGTGTCCACCTGATGACCCCGATGACGTACCTACCCTCCCTCCTTGTCACCACTCCAAACCCACTGCCAACATCGAGAGTGCCAACTTACCATAGGGATTGAAACATCAAGTCCCAGTAGCTCTACTGAATCTACATACACAAACCAATTGGCTGGTCATTCACACAAGTCTGTTAGTGGATTCCTGCCGTTATGTTGCTCATGTAAAACACCAAGAAGTATAAAACTGAAATTAGTCATTCACACTAGCCTGCTACTGAGCATGTGCTTCAGACCTACAGCACACTAGAGTAAGAAATGCATACCAGCTACAAATCCAGACATCAGATTGTAGAGCAGGTAACTCTGGGTTGTTCTGGAAATCACTTGTGAAATATATGTAAATGTATTCACAATATGTGAATATATGTATTTCAGTAGGAAATTACAGTGCATGGAGAAAAAATTAAAAGATCTAATTTACTTAGAATTGAGTCTACTTTGGTCCCTCCTTGTTGCTCCCTTTGGATAGTTTAGCAAATTGTCATTTTTACTTGGATTTAGGTTTTAAGCCATTGCAACATTAGAAAATGTGCATACTACCCATGAAACCTATAACACATTCACATCCATTTCAATTTCTGTCTTCAGATATGATAAACAATATTTTAATGACAGTTCAATAACTATTCTTCAGTGTACACATATATATTTCATCATGACACATTACTTCAAAACAAATCCACCATGTGCTCTAAGGACATCCTGTTTAATCCCTTCAGCCATGGACATAACAGAACAGATTAACAATTAACAATTTCCTGCTGCAATATCTTTCTCATACACACAAAGCCCATCCTGATAAACATTTTTGCCTATTTTTGTAAACTGAAATAGACTTGGCTTCCTGTTCCTTTCTTCTGGACAAAGTAACAGTGAGAGATTATAATAGGATGTGGATGGTGGCTTGCATTTCTTGTTATGACTGGAGTCAGCACTTTAAGGTCTGCCTGTTTTGTAGTTACTCTATATTTTGCAACACAAAAGGAGATGAAAGACATCAGTAAAGCACAAACCTAATTCAAGTGTCATCCTGTACTCCCAGCATGGTAAACCTGCAAATTAAGTGTATCATGTCAAAATAAGTTTCAATGCATTGTAAAGTAATCATTTAAAATAATATTCTTAATGAATATTTCCTGTGATAAGATCAGTTCAAGTAAGGCCACATCTATTGATTATTCCCAAAATGTGCTGTGAAACTTATCATAGATTGTGTTAGAGCAATTTTGGGGTTTAGCACATGTAGCAATTAACTCACTTCGGCCACTAGTCTTCAGTTTCAAATATACATTGAAGATTTAATTTAAAATGCAGACCAGACAGACCAATAAACAGGCACTTAACTGATTGTCCATATGTGCCTGAATCCAATCAACATCCCATGCATGGATATGACAATAATTAACATTTATTTTTGGTGTGATGGTGGGAAGATCCAGACATTTTAAACATGTGTTGTTCAAGAGAGCATTGTAAATTTGGATTTGATTAAATTGTTCTGAATTTACTGTGATCTTTGGCATTTAAATGTGTGTAGCGTTGTGGCACAGGCAGACCTTCTCCCTACTGAAAGGGTCTCCAAATGATGCCTGCTGTATCTTGTTTTGTCGAATAAAGAGGCTGTTTCATGTCTACCAGTACTTCTCTTTGGTAACTTCATTCATGCAACAAAAGGTTGCAGCACTGAGGTAACAGGTAACAAAAGTGAGAATGGTAAACAACTTTTCACAGTATGGGAATTTCATTAACCATGCAGAACTGTATAACCTTTTGGTTCTCAGCATTGGTTAAACACTTCATGCTTTTGAAAATCCAACAGCCATCACAAACTACCAATTACTGCTTTACTGAGCTGAATCTTCCTGTCTGTGACCAATTATTCTAAAAGCAAACCAATGACATTCACCAACTTGGACAGAAGTCCCAAATTTCATAAGATCAACTTTACATACAACCATCACTATGCTCTTAAGTTCACTGCAGGAGCTCAATGTTTCTGTCATTTCTCAGTATTGTACAAAAAATCACCACTCAGATCTGATGTCATATTAGACCAGCATGAGAATGGAAACCTCATTTATTTGAAGGGATTTCTCAGTCAGTGAATGAATAGAAAAGTATAAATTTTATTATTTAGTTTACTATTATTGATAACTTCTAAGTATTTAGTTATTCAGTTTTCAGCACTGCTAGTATTTTCATCTATTCCCTAATTATCCTTGACTGGATGGTGAACCCTCGGCTCCTTCTGGTGAAGGTGTTCCCTTTGTGCTATTCTGAAGGAGTACTGGAACTTAGACCTGGTGATGTTAGAAGTTCTTCCAAGTCAGTATGCTGCATCATGGTCCTCGCATGCACCTGCTGTTCTTGTGCCTCCTGATGGGGCAATTCACAGATTTGACAGGTATTCTTCGAGTAGTCTAAGTGATTAATTTCAGTGTATTTCATATGGATTACAGACAAGAACCCACGTGCACTAGTGAAGGAGGGAATGATCATTCAGGATGGTGCACGGAGTACCAACCAAACTTTATCCTGAATGATTTTTACTGTGCTTCCAATAATGATTAAAAACATATATACATCAGCTTTAAACATTCTTAAATATCTCTGAACATAAGTCATGTAAAATCTTAAAATCTGCTAAAACATCTCACAACTTTGGTAGAAGCCAAATCCCCACTGCCAGCTTTAACGGGCAGATTGGCGCAGGGGGTGGAGTGCAGGAGGGAGGGTAAGACCATGTTACCAAGGCTCATTTAGCATCTGGATTCATTGTTGCCCTCCAGAATGTGGAGGGTCTGCCAGATCAGCTTTTTGCAGCTGTTATGAAAGCAAGCAGGTGGGGACTGTGCTTTTGGAGCAAGACAGTAGCTCAGCCAGTAAAGCTGCTGCTGAACAGCTCCAGACACCTTGGTTCTGGTGCTATCTGTGAGGACATTTATACGTTTTCTGTGTGACTGCGTGGGTTTCCTCTGAAGCTCTGATTTCCTTCCACATCTCAAACCCATGCAGGTTGGGAGGGTTTTTATAGATTTTACAATTACAGTCACTTCTGCCCATTTATTTGCACTGGCTTCAACAGAAATGCTAAAAGATGATAGATTGAATTCAATCAGTTGCAATATCTTTCCATGCATTTGGTAATGGTAACATGAAAATTTTCTTTGCAAAATAATTAACATTTCTGTTATAATGGTGAAACCTGCAGCCACCCCCAACTCCATTACACCGTTATAGATGTGCACAATACAATTGAGACTGGGTACATCTGGTGACACTTTTTTTTTGTTTGTGACCAATGAAATGGAAAACTTGAATCCTTCTTGATGCTAACATCATATTTTTTCAAGTGAGTTTACTGAAATACTCTTTCTCTGTATTTAATTCAAGAAAAATACTGTCTGCTATTCTTCAAATTGTAGAAGGGAGCAAGCGGAGCAACTGGCTGAGGACCTTTCCCTCACAAATTTCAAATGTTCGAGAAAAATCCCGATGTTGTCTCTGTGGTTTATAATAATGTTTAAGAACTTGCAGCAGCACACTGGAAAAACATGTGGAGTTCTAGAAAGTGATCTATCTTCCATTCCTTTCTTAACAAAGACCAACAATAACTATAATTATTCATTTCAGTTTTGAACTCATTGTGTGAGATTACACAGTCATTTTTGTTGCCTACTTGGAGTCACTATTGTTTCATAAAAATGGCACATGGAGTACTGAGTTATTTTTGACAGACCTATGCTGGCAAATTTATAACTACAAAGTCTTTCTTTCTAACAAAGAGGTTCTTAAAGTATAATTCCAAAAGGCTTACTCCACCTTTTTGTCCCTGTACAAAAGGATACAGAACACTTTTTTAAAACTACTATTTTCCTGTTGTGTACACTATCTGTATTGAAATAGATCAAGAATGGACTAAAATGGACAATGAGAATGAACTTTGCATCAAACGCTATGGGTGTAGCAAATGGCAAATGAAATTTAGCTTTTCCTAAAGTTGGGCTAATGAAAGGCCAAATATGAAAGCCAAAACCTAGAGTATTCTATAGGAAAAAAAGAGTCAGATTGAAGATAAATTAGATTATGAGGACACTCAGTCCTCGTTTATTGTCATTTAGAAATGCATGCATTAAAAAATGATACAACGTTCCTCCAGAATGATATCACAAGAAAACACAGGACAAACCAAGACTAAAACTTACAAAACCACATAATTGTAACATATAGTTACAACAGTGCAAAACAATACCATAATATGATAAAGAGCAGACCATGGGCACGGTAAAAAAAAAAGTCTCAAAGTCCCGATAGCCTCATCATCTCACGCAGGCAGCAGAAGGGTGAAACTCTCCCTGCCATGAACCTCCAAGCACCGCAAACTCGCCAATGCAGCACCATTGGAAGCACCCGACTGCAGCGGACTCTGAGTCCGTCCGAAAACTTCGAGCCTTGGACTAGCCCCTCCGACACAGCCTCTCTGAGCATCATCCTCTGCCAAGCGCTTCGACCCCACCCCGGCTGCCAAGCAACAAGCAAAGCCGAGGATCCTGGGCCTTCCCCTCTGGAGATTTCAGACCACACAGTAGCAGCAGCAGCGAAGCAGGCATTTCAGAAGGTTCACCAGATGTTCCTCCGTGCTCTCACGTCTGTCTCCATCAGGATTGTGCATGGCACCCTACTTGACAAATAACAGACATCACCACCGGAGTGGCCGCTGCGAGCTCTATCTCGCCGCCATCTTCTCCAATCAACCAAATATTGCTTTGGTTGATGTTTTCCAGCATTGTTTAGCAGTTACAATTAAATGTTTCTGAGAGTATAAACATAAATGTGTTTGGTGAAAGCTGAATATCATCCACTATACTTATGAGTGTTCAGTTCCTTGATAATGAACCTTCCCAGTGACAGATTTCAAATTTCTGCTGGAACTACACACTGATTGTTTGATAGAGACCAATAGGAAATAGATGGCTGTTGAATTTGTAAATACCATTAATGTTATGTCAAGATGGCTGAAGATTCTATTGGCATGTATATCACAGTTGGTTTATAAAAGTCAGTTTTTATTGCAAGGATTCCTTTTTTCACACTATGAACCTGGATTCAACATCTCAGAATAATGAAGGACCCAGTCACCAGATAACAAATAGAGTGGCAATTAGAGATAATGCTTTCTAGTACCATTTTCACTCATGTTCCAGACCTATGCTCTCTGACTGTAATTTAGATTCATGTGTCAAGAAAGGACATAAAATATTGCTGACACAAATTAAGCCTTATTTTCAGCAGGCACAGCCATAACTAAGTGTTGTTCAATGATCACTGCATAAAATATTTTTATATTTAACCTTTGTATTGATTTTCACTGAGCATGTGTACGACTTACTTATTTTTGAGATGTAAAGTCAATTCAATTTGCTCCACACAATCAGTGCTATTCAAGCATTGTGTCTGTTTTGTTGTTTCTGAAGTCTTGTAGTGCCTCCACCATGGATTTTCTTGTCATTCATAAGACTGATTTAAGGTATCAATTGCATATAGGGCCAGTCTCATGATGTATGCACAGAAACACTGAAAATGAAGAATTCTAGGCTTGCCACTTATTCATCACTGCAAAACAGTTTTTGTCAATTTAGAGTTCAATATTAATCTGCAAAATACTGGTTTAAAGGCTTGTTGGACTCATGTTTTAGCCATTTTCTCTGTTGTTCAATTTTCCTCACAGAATTGACCTCTGAAACATACTTTAGCTTTAATTTATTTACCATGCTTCAATACTGAAACATCTCTGCTCTTCAATACAATTGCCTACAAATGGGTGTGGGTTCCTAACTACACATGTTAAAGCACATTTATAGTTTTGACTGGGGAAGAGTTTCTAGGTAAATATTTCCCAATTTCCTTCCTTTACTTATGCTGCCTTGCACTGGATTTCCTTCCTTAATTATCCACAGTGTGTGCTGCCCTCAATAGTGTAATTAATCGAGTAACAGTCAACATAACACACAGCATTCAAAATCAGAGCAATAACACTTAGCTGAAATAATTAACTAATTAATTTCTCTTTGATTTGTATTTGGCTTATAAGAAGCAGAAGCTAACCAATCTCCCTCAATCAGTCAGTAAAGAAAGGGTTTTTCCCAACTTAATGCATTCATTCAGATGAAGCCAAAATTTTTGATCTCCGCTGCCTAGAATCTCAATCGTGGAGTGTATAGTCTTTAAGTATTGTAGGACTAATGTATGAAATTGACTGTTGGTTGCGATTGGTAGTTAATGCTCAAGCTTGCATAAATTGAAAGATTCAATGTGGCATGGTAGGTGGCATAAAACATTGTGAATTGCCAATTTGACATTCCATTTGTCAAATATTTTCTTGCATATTCAATTAGCAAACATGTATAAGTCATATGAGAGGATTCCTGGACCTACTTTGCTTAAATGACTCATCGGTAACCTAGCTTATTTTAAATTCAGCTTGAGTAGAGCCCGTTTGTCTTAGCTGTGCAGACTGAGAGAGTGTCACAATGGGGGGTGCTGGGAACGGACCCAAGTGCAAGTCACAAACACTGTAGTACTAGAATCAGGAACGGACAAAACTAAATGATGGGACAGTATGCAGACGAGGAGTAGGGACAAGAACACAGACTAGACTAGGGAAGCAGGACCAGGACGAAGGACTGGGAACAAGGAACCTGGGCGTGGACTCCGAGCCAGAGACTGGACAAGGACCCAGAACCTGGGTCTTGACTCGGGCTCAGACCCCAAAACCAGGCGAGGACGTGGTGAGGCTCGGCTTCTTGGAGGCCAGGCGAGGACATGACGGGGCAAGGGTACTTCGAGGCAACACCTGGGCAGGACACAGGACTCCACCCCACAGAGGCAAGGACAGGGAGGGACAGAACCAACTGCAGGATAATAGCAAACAGTCTGGCTTACCCAACAGAGGCAAGGGACAGGGAGGGACAGGACCAACCACAGGGTAACGGCAAACAGCCTGGCTTACCCGACAGAGGCAAGGGACTGAAAGGGACAGAACCAACCGCAGGGTAACAGCAAATGGCCTGGCTTACCCGACAGAGGCAAGGGACAGGAAGGGAGCTGGGTCCAGGGTGGCTCCAAGACTTGAGGTGGCCAGTAACCTCAGCAGTCTACAGAACAGCCAAATCCATATCTCAATGACTGCACTAGCCTTCCACCAGCAGGTTGCTCCAAGGGGAGACTGACAAGGCAACCCAGCAACCACGCTTGATTCCAGGGCCACTTATATTCCCAGCCCCAAGATGAGCATCAGGTGCTTATGGTGAAGTCCAACTGAAACAAGGGACAGCCGGAAGACCCGGAGTCCGGAGTCTGCGGACCAGACTGTGAACTGGAATGCGGACTTCAGACTGGACCATGACAGAGAGGTTTAACAAAGCTGGGAGTGTACATTAAATTTCTATTACAAAATTAGTGTTTTTTTGTGTTTCCATTGGCTTCTAAATTAACCTGGAGCTGGTAAATATAGGCCCAAAGCCAAAACCTTCACAATGCAGGTAGCAGGAACAGTCAGGCCAGGTGGACCAACCTCTCACGGGAAAGAGTTATAGTCATGAATGATCTGGTATAACAGTCCTATTCCCAAAGAGAAGTGGCCAATACTGTCTATCTTCCAGGCAGAGGGGCCTCTCCTCAAGAGAGTGGACTATCTGGAAAAGCCTATCTCACAGGGGATAGGCATTGGCCAGGGGAGCCTGCTCCTAATGTGTGATACTGAAGACATTCTTCTCCATCAGTGTGAGGAGCTGATGCTATTGAAGCTGAGAGTTTTCTGAAGCATTGGTGACAGGTATCAATCATTTTCCAATGTCTTGCCCAAGCTATTTAGTCAAAGTCTTTTAATTCTTCCTCGTTCATTTGTGTTGAATAATGGAGTTATCTTTGTTACTTCCTGATTTCAATATCTTTCCAATATCATGAGGATTAACGGATTGCCTTTAGTGTTCCAATATCTCAGCAACCATCTTTTTTAGAATATTAAGAGGCAGCCATCATAGGGGTTTTACAATTTTTAGTCCCCTTAATTTCTCCAGTAATTTCTCTTATCTTTGTTGTTATGTTCTTCACTGTCTAGCACTACTGATACTACATTTTAAGAAACATACAAAGTATTTTCTGAATACCTCAGCCAATTCCCTTTGCCCAGTCATAATTTCTTTTGACTTTAGTTTTGCTAGTCTCTTCCTTAATGTAGATGTTGAAACTTTGACATTAGTTTTTTTTCTCTTTTCTGGCTAATTTATTGTCATATTCTATATTTATTATTTTTATGATATGTTCACGTATTGCAAGTTTCTGTTCTTCCAATACCTTTCGTGGAACATTTCATTAAATTCTGTACTACCTTTAATCTTTTTGTGAAGCCATAGATGGGTCACGGTTCCCAGAGTTTTTATTTCTCAAAGCAGCATGCAATTGTTGAGAATTTTATCTTCATATGCTTAGTTATTTACTGGAATATCCTTTATATGACTTTCTCCAATATATTCTTGGGAAATCAACTTCTCACATCCACTTAAATTTGAGGACTTAGGGTCTATATAAATTGTGTTCACTTTGAGTCAAACTCAAAATTCTATTATATTGTGTTTACTTTTCCTTGGAGAGTCCCTAATGAGATTTCTAACCAAAAGGGTATCGCTGTCATCCACCAATAGTGAATAAATAGATTAGCAGACCACCTAATGTAGTATCATGTTCACATTGGCATCCTTCTATTACTCATTATTTCAGTATCCACTTCAGCATGAATCATTGAAGGCTGATTCAAGCTAATCACTATGTCAATTACTTTTACACACCTAACCAATACCAGGAAAATCCATTCATTGATTAATCAACCTCTATCCCTTGGGACCTCCTGTCCCATGATCCTCTCGTATCCCTTTTGCCTATCACCTGTCCAGCTCTTGGCTCCATCCCTCCGCCTCCGGTCTTCTCCTATCATTTTGGATCTCCCCCTCCCCCTCCAACTTTCAAATCCCTTACTCACTCATCCTTCAGTTAGTCCTGACGAAGGGTCTCGGCCTGAAACGTCGACTGTACCTCTTCCTAGAGATGCTGCCTGGCCTGCTGCCTTCACCAGCAACTTTTATGTGTGTTGCTTGTCTATCCCTTGATATTTATTTACAATATAACATACTTCTGAAGAGCTCCCCTTAATGACTGTAGTCAAATTGATAGACAAAGCAGTCATTGTGTGAGATGGACTTGCCATGGCTAGTGGCTAGGGTTGTGTGTGAGACGGGAGGTGTGTATTATGTTTGTAGTAGTAATAATAAAGTGACTATGCTTTGGGGCTCTGAACGTCAGCTGCAATTTTAGTTGCTTGACAGAGTTCTGTATGGATCATTATTCTGTTTCTGTGTTTGGGGAAATTTCTGTTTCCTGTACTGATCTTCACCATCTATGTAAGATCATTAAGTTTCTCCAACTGGACCTTGTCCTGGAGAAATTACTGCATGCAGTAAGTTCACCTCTTTGATTTACCCTTAATTAATATGCTGGGTTGCCTGGTTCAAAGTGTGTAATATATCCCACAAAGTGTCCACTTGTTCCAACATATTGAGGTCAGCATGGGAAAAGTTGGTGCCAATTCTTTACTACCCAGTGTCCCTAAGCTACATAATGATTTCCACAGTGATTGGGGTTAAGGTTGGCCTTCACTTTATGAGATTCAGGCATATTCTGAGTTAGATTCAGGTTAGCCTTGACTAGTCCAATTACCTGAAGTTGGTGTGCATTGATGGTGAAAAGAACATAACTAACTTCTCTCAGTATTTTAATCTGAGAGCCAGGAGTGCTCACAAAAATCTGACAGTGGTGGCAGTAGAAAGAACTGTTGCTGGTCCTCCCCAAAGAGTGTGATTCCAATGTATTTTTTTTTATGCATGATTGAATTTCTAGGTAATAGTTGTATTGTGATGCCTAGACTTCACACAATATTTAAACTGTGGTCAGCACGTGTTTCGTAAAAATATAATCTACTATTAGCACTTTATTGTTGTGCTTTATGCCCCCAATTAATAAAACTAAAACTTTAATGGACTTACACATTATAACAACATCTGTAGAAGTACCGTGGACTGCACTGAACATATTTCAGTGTTTGCTTCTCATAGACAAGTAGCAGAGCTTTTGTTAATCTCCAGCCATTAGGAAGATTTAAGGCCTACCATTTGAACTTTTAGACATAAATGATGTTAATCCAATATAATATATTAAAAGAACAACTTCATATAATTTGTCTCTTTGCACATGATAGCTTCTCTGTTGGCAATTTGATGTGGCGGTTCAATCAAAATGGTCAAAATCTGATGTTTCCAAAGGATGTGCAAGTTATTTCAGGTACACAGGGAAAAGAGAATGAAAATACTGGAATCTAGAACAAACAAAAACAGAAAGGTGGAAGACCCTTATGGGTCAAGCAGTTTCTGTGGAGTCAAAACATGTAAGATGACGTTTCAGGTCAAAACCCTGCATCAGGATCTCGACCCAAAATATTAGTGTACTCCTTTTGCCTCCACAGATGCCTCTTGACCCACTGGGTTCTTCCAGTGTTCTCTTTCAGGTTTATCTATATCTGCACAACAGTGAGACACTTTAATGTGCATCAATTTGTAGTGATTAGATATTGAACAAAAGGACTGTGGGTTCTAGAAATCTGAAAGAAAAGCAGAAAATACTGGAAATGTCCAGCTGGACAGGCAGCACTTGAGTAAAGACAGAAAAAAATAATGTTTGTCAAAACTGAGAAACAGAGAATACAAGTAGCTTCTTCCACTTTGAAAAAATCAAGCACAGATTGGGTGAGTGTTTTGAAGAGCACCTGAGTTCAGCTTGCAGGACAGTACCCGAGCTTAATGATAGCTGCTCTTTAATTCTCCATCCTATTCCAACTCCTTGTACTGTTACATTGAAATAACAACAACACCTCACATATTTCTCAGATGTTGTAGACCATAAGACAAAGGAGCAGAAGTCGGCCATTCGGCCCATCAAGTCTGCTCCGCCATTTTATCATGAGCTGATCCATTCTCCCATTTAGTCCCACTCCCCTGCCTCCTCACCATAACCTTTGATGCCCTGCCTACTCAGATACCTATCAATCTTTGCCTTAAGTACACCCAATGACTTGGCCTCCACTGCTGCCCGTGGCAACAAATTCCACAGATTCACCACCCTCTGACTAAAAAAATTTCTTCGCATCTCTGTTCTGAATGGGTGCTCTTCAGTCCTTAAGTCAAGCCCTCTCGTACTAGACTCCCCCATCATGGGAAACAACTTTGCCACATCCACTCTGTCCATGCCTTTCAACATTCGAAATGTTTCTATGAGGTCTCCCCTCATTCTTCTAAACTCCAAGGAATACAGTCCAAGAGCGGACAAACATTCCTCATATGTTAACCCTTTCATTCCCGGAATCATTCTAGTGAATCTTCTCTGTACCCTCTCCAACGTCAGCACATCTTCTCTTAAATAAGGAGACCAAAACTGCCCACAGTACTCCAAGTGAGGTCTCACCAGTGCCTTATAGAGCCGCAACATCACATCCCTGCTCCTATACTCTATTCCTCTAGAAATGAATGCCAACATTGCATTCGCCTTCTTCACTACTGACTCAACCTGGAGGTTAACTTTAAGGGAATCCTGTACGAGGACTCCCAAGTCCCGTTGCATCTCCGAACTTTGAATTCTTTCCCCATTTAAATAATAGTCTGCCTGTTTATTTTTTCTGCCAAAGTGCATAACCATACACTTTCCAACATTGTACTTCATTTGCCACTTCTCTGCCCATTCTTCCAATCTATCCCAGTCTCTCTGCAGACTCTCCATTTCCTCAGCACTACCGGCCCCTCCACCTATCTTCGTATCATCAGCAAACTTAGCCACAAAGCCATCTATTCCATAATCCAAATCGTTGATGTACAATGTAAAAAGAAGCGGCCCCAACACTGATCCCTGCGGAACACCACTGGTAACAGGCAGCCAACCAGAATAGGATCTCTTTATTCCCACTCTCTGTTTCCTGCCAATCAGCCAACGCTCTATCCAGGTATGTAACTTTCCCATAATTCCATGGGCTCTTATCTTGTTAAGTAGCCTCATGTGTGGCACCTTGTCAAAGGTTTTCTGAAAATCCAAATATACAACATCCACTACATCTCCCTTGTCTAGCTTACTGGTAATTTCCTCAAAAAATTGTAATAGGTTTGTCAGGCAGGATTTTCCTTTAAGGAATCCATGCCTAGTTCTGCCTATCTTGTCATATGCCTACAGGTACTCTGTAACCTCATCCTTGACAATCAACTCCAACAACTTCCCAACCACCGATGTCAAACTAACAGGTCTATAATTTCCTCTTTGCTTCCTTGCCCCCTTATTAAATAGTGGGGTGACATTTGCAATCTTCCAGTCCTCCGGAACCATGCCAGAATCTATCGGCTTTTGAAAGATCATCACTAATGCCTCTGCAATCTCCAGAGCTACTTACTTCAGAACACGTGGGTGCATTCCATCTGGTCCGGGAGATTTATCTACCTTCAGACTATTCAGCTTCCTGAGTACTTTCTCTGTCGTAATTGTGACTGTGCACACTTCTCTTCCCTGCCACCCTTGGGTGTCCGGTATACTGCTGATGTCTTCCTGCGTGAAGACAGATGCAAAATGCTCGTTCAGTTACTCTGCCATCTCCTTATCTCCCATTACAATTTCTCCAGCATCATTTTCTATTGGTCCTATATCTACTCTCACCTGTCTTTTACTCTTTATATACTTGAAAAAGCTTTTAGCATCCTCTTTGATATTATTTGCTAGCTTCCTTTCATAGTTAATCTTTTCCCTCTTAGTGACCTTCTTGGTTTCCTTTTGTAAGGTTTTAAAAACTTCCCAATCCTCTGTCTTCCCACTAATTTTTGCTTCCTTGTATGCCCTCTCCTTTGCTTTAACTTTGGCTTTGACTTCTCTTGTCAACCACGGTTGCATCCTTTTTCCATTTGAAAATTTCTTCGTTTTTGGAATATACCTGTCTTACATCTTCCTCACTTCTCGCATAAACTCCAGCCACTGTTGCTCTGCAGTCTTTCCCGCCAGTGTCCCTTTCCAGTCAACTTTGGCCAGTTCCTCTCTCATGCCACTGTAATTTCCTTTACTCCACTGAAACACCGACACATCAGATTTCGGCTTCTCTTTTTCTAATTTCACAGTGAACTCAATCATGTTATGATCACTGTCTCCTAAGGGTTCCTTCACCTCAATCTCTCTAATCACCTCTGGTTCATTACACAATACCCAATTCAGTACAGCCGATCCCCTAGTGGGCTCAACAGCAAGCTGTTCTAAAAAGCCATCTCGCAGACATTCTACAAATTCTCTCTCTTGAGATCCAGTGCTGACCTGATTTTGCCAATCCACTCGCATGTTAAAATCCCCCACAATTATCATAACAGTGCCCTTCTGACAAGACTTTTCTATTTCCAGTTGTAATTTGTAGTCCACATCCCTGCAGCTGTTTGGAGGCCTATAAATAACTGCCATCAGGGTCCTTTTACCCCTGCTATTCCTTAGCTCAATCCATAAAGTTTCTGCACCTTCCGATCCTATATAACCTCCTTCTAATGATTTAATATCATTTCTTACCAATAAAGCCACGCCTCCCCCTCTGCCTACCTTCCTATCCTTCCGATATACCGTGTATCCTTGGGCGTTCAGCTCCCAGAGACATGCATCCTTTAGCCGGGTCTCAGTGATGGCCACAATATCATACCTACCAATCTGTAGCTGTATGACAAGATCATCCACCTTATTCCTTATGCTGTGGGCATTTAAGTATAACACCTTAAGACCTGTATTTGATACTTTTTGCTTTGATTTCACTGCAACTTTATTACACTGCAACTCATTCCAATGGCTATAAATTTGCCCCATCACCTGCCTGACTTTCCTGACATCTTTACTGCTCACTATCTTAGATTTACTTATGTTTTCCCTTTCCTCCGCTCTGTCATTCTGGTTCCCATCCCCCTGCCAAATTAGTTTAAACCCTCCCTAACAGCTCTATTAAACTTTCCCGCCAGGATATTGGTCCCCTTTGGGTTCAGGTGTAACCAGTCCTTTTTGAACTGGTCATACTTCCCCCAGAAGAGATCCTAATTATCCAAGAATCTGAAGCCCTGCCCCCTACACCAGTCTCTCAGCCACGCATTCATCTGCCTGATCCTACTATTCTTGCCCTCGCTAGCACGTGGCACAAGCAGCAATCCCGAGATTACTACCCTGGAGGTCCTGCTTCTCAGCTTCTTTCCTAACTTCTGGAAATCTCTCTTCAGGACCTCCTCCTTTGTCCTATCTATGTCATTGGCACCAACATGTACCAAGACAAAACCCTCCCCCTTCAGAATATTCAGGACCCGATCCGAGACATCCCGTACCCTGGCACCTGGGAGGCAACACACCATGCGGGTATCTCTATCAGACTCACAGAATCTCCTGTCTGTTCCCCTGACTATGGAATCCCCTACAACTACCGCATTTCTCTTCTCCCTCCTTCTCTCCTGCACAACAGCGCCAGGCTCAGTGCCAGAGACCCGGTCACCGTGGGCGTCCCTGTCAGGTTATCCCCCTCAACAGCATCCAGAACAAGATACCTGTTGCTGAGGGGGACAGCCACAGGTGTGCTCTCCACTATCCGGGCATTTCCCTTCTCTCTCTTGACAGTGACCGAGTTTTCTGACCCCTGTAGCCTAGGGATGACTACCTCCCTCAAGCTCCTGTCTATCACCTCTTCACTTTCCCTAATAAGCAGTAGGTCATCAAGCTGCAGCTCCAGATCCCTAACACGGTCTCTGAGAAGCTGCATCTCGGTGCACCTGGCGCAAATGTGGCCATCAGGGAGGCTGGAGGTCTCCCAGGATTCCCACATCTGACACCCTGAACAAAGCACTAACCCTGCAGGCATGCTATCTAATTCTACAGGAGTGAAACAGGAAAAATAAGTCTACTCACCCACTTACCTCGCCAAACAAACACACTTTTTAAATCGTTAGCTCGTACTGTTAGCTGTGTGAGACCTGCTATTCCTGTCTGTCCCGGCCGATTAGCGAAAGGAGTGGGGGGGAGGGAGGGAAAAAAAGAGCCTCAATATCAAATTCTCTAACTTTAGGTAACTGAATTTTTTTTCTGCCTGTATCAGAACTAGCCATTTCTGCCAGTCATCCATCTTTTATTTGGTTCAGTTTTTCCCTGTACATTAGTCTTGCCTGCTATTAGCAAAATGTTGCAGATATAGAAACATGATTTGCTTGTCTGACACAATAACATTTAATCTCTCCTTGTGATGAATTTTCCCTTTGTTCTATCCAGCCTTCAATGCTGCTGAGAATTAACCTGTTTTCTCTCTTCCCTAGACTCACATCTGAAATGTCAAGCTTGTTTCTCTTTCTACAGATACTGCTTGACTTGCTGACTGTGGCATTTTGTTTTACTTTATATCCATGGTTTAACGGAAAAATTCTGCAGCATTTCTTTATCAGAGATGGGATGAATCATCAGCTAATAGGAGGCTTGTTTTAGGAAGGACTAATTGGCAGAAATTTTCTACAGCTTCAAAATCGCTAAGTTGTGGCTCCTAAAACATTGAAATGATCTTGCCATCACTAGTTGAGCTCTCAATGCAATGAGAGTTAATTTCATGTGCGACGGGCTTCAAAACTTTAGCAAATAATGCCGGATTAACAGCTAAGACATTGAAACAAATAACTACCATAGTATTCAAACAGGAATTTCATTATCCAATCATGATTTACTTTAACATGTAACGAGAATTATATACATTTGTTCACAAATTATAACTTATATTTGTCTTATCATAAATTATATCCCATAATATTGACTTATAATAAATTATATCTTATAAATACCTTATAATAAAGTATATTTGTTAACACCAATCATTGTTTTGTTGACTTGATCACAGGAACACTTCATGGAAGTGATTAAGAATCAAGAGTTCCTTCTGCTCCCCGCCAGTGAGATTGAGAAGATCCTTGCGAGTGATGATATTAATGTTCCTGATGAGGAGACCATATTCCAAGCTCTGATGATGTGGGTAAAGCATGAGCTACACAAAAGGCAACAGGATCTTGCAATGCTCTTGTCTTACATTAGACTACCATTACTCTCCCCACAGGTAAAGGAAAACACAAAATGGCTCCTACAGACTTTACCGAAAGCATTTGGCACTGTATTAAGTAATAGTAACCTTATTCAATATATCGCTAATATTCCGATGAATATTCCCAATCTCCATTTTCCTCTGTTGGCTCAATAGCAAAGGATCTGTTCTTGTTATCAGAGTGAGTCAGTTGCTATCATAATGGCAGGCCTAGAAACAGAAGTAGGCAATCTCTTAAGTACTTTCTTTCTGATGTGAAGAACAGTTGTTTTCCTCAGGTCTTGTAGGGCAAATTAAGTCTCATCTACCACCGTCTCACGTCTCCCCCACCCCAACTGCAAGTATTTTAAATCCCCGTTAGAGCAAGTCCCATTGCCCATTCAAGTGATCCCAGCAGCTTTATTTTCCAATTACTTCTGAGGTGGAAAATTAAGATCAAATGAGGCTTGAGATTTAAAATCACACAGGCCTAATTTCTATGGCTGAATTTCTGTCATGAGTTATACTGTCAGATTCTGTTAAACTGCCATATCTAATATGAACACATCCATAGACAGTTAATGATTTAAATTATTATCACAATAATATTTGCAGCCCACTGCAAATTGGAGAACTTGGAAAAAAATAAAAACAGAGTGTGAATCATTTTCTGAAATAACATAACATGTTTTATGACCTATAGTGACTGATGAATTCTATTTATTCTAGCTGTTGGCTGATTTGGAAAATAATCCGATGTTTGCTGATGACTTGGAATGCCAAAAACTCCTTATGGAAGCTATGAGGTATCATTTGTTGCCAGAGCGACGACCCATGATGCAAAGTCCCAGAACAAAACCAAGAAAATCAACAGTTGGAGCACTTTATGCAGTAGGAGGAATGGATACTAACAAGGGTAAAAATAAAAAGGAAACTGAAGCATCCATTGAACATAAGATGGCTAATGTGTAAAGAATTAAAACTTCCTTGCAATTTTTTTCATGACAGCCCTACAAATGACATCAAGACACTTTCCTTTGTAGGATAATTTTAATTGACTATTTAGAAATGGCTATTTTCTACTTATTTTCATTTTAGATGTTATTTCATCCTCTCTCCAATGCCTTCTGGAGTTTCATGGATATTCCTCTGCTCAGGGGATGAAATGGGAATGCATATTTGAGGAAAATTATTGTTCAGCCTTCCAAAAAGACCCTTAACTTTGATCTGACATCTGTGTTCTCTTCCCTCAATTACTGCAATCAAACACTTGGCTGCTATTTTATGTCTCCACAATTGGTCACATAGAAACATAGACATAGAAACATAGAAAATAGGTGCAGGAGTAGGCCTTTCGGCCCTTCAAGCCTGCACCGCCATTTATTATGATCATGGCTGATCATCCAACTCAGAACCCCGCCCCAGCCTTCCCTCCATACCCCCTGATCCCCGTAGCCACAAGGGCCATATCTAACTCCCTCTTAAATATAGCCAATGAACTGGCCTCAACTGTTTTCTGTGGCAGAGAATTCCACAGATTCACCACTCTTTGTGTGAAGAAGTTTTTCCTAATCTCGGTCCTAAAAGGCTTCCCCTTTATCCTCAAACTGTGACCCCTCGTTCTGGACTTCCCCAACATCGGGAACAATCTTCCTGCATCTAGCCTGTCCAATCCCTTGAGGATTTTATACGTTTCAATCAGATCCCCCCCTCAATCTTCTAAATTCCAACGAGTACAAGCCCAGTTCATCCAGTCTTTCTTCATATGAAAGTCCTGCCATCCCAGGAATCGATCTGGTGAACCTTCTTTGTACTCCCTCTATGGCAAGGATGTCTTTCCTCAGATTAGGGGACCAAAACTGCACACAATACTCCAGGTGTGGTCTCACCAAGGCCTTGTATAACTGCAGTAGTACCTCCCTGCTCCTGTACTCAAATCCTCTCGCTATAAATGCCAGCATACCATTTGCCTTTTTCACCGCCTGCTGTACCTGCATGCCCACTTTCAATGACTGGTGTATAATGACATCCAGGTCTCGTTGCACCTCCCCTTTTCTTAATCGGCCACCATTCAGATAATAATCTGTTTTCCTATTTTTGCCACCAAAGTGGATAACTTCACATTTATCCACATTAAATTGCATCTGCCATGAATTTGCCCACTCACCCAACCTATCCAAGTCACCCTGCATCCTCTTAGCATCCTCCTCACAGCTAACACTGCCACCCAGCTTCGTGTCATCCACAAACTTGGAGATGCTGCATTTAATTCCCTCATCCAAGTCATTAATATATATTGTAAACAACTGGGGTCCCAGCACTGAGCCTTGCGGTATCCCACTAGTCACCGCCTGCCATTCTGAAAAGGTCCCGTTTATTCCCACTCTTTGCTTCCTGTGTGCTAACCAATTCTCCATCCACATCAATACCTTACCCCCAATACCGTGTGCTTTAAGTTTGCACACTAATCTCCTGTGTGGGACCTTGTCAAAAGCCTTTTGAAAATCCAAATATACCACATCCACTGGTTATCCCCTTATCCACTCTACTAGTTACATCCTCAAAAAATTCTATGAGATTCGTCAGACATGATTTTCCTTTCACAAATCCATGCTGACTTTGTCCAATGATTTCACTGCTTTCCAAATGTGCTGTTATCACAGCTTTGATAACTGACTCCAGCAGTTTCCCCACCACCGACATTAGGCTAACCGGTCTATAATTCCCTGGTTTCTCTCTCCCTCCTTTTTTAAAAAGTGGGGTTACATTAGCCACCCTCCAATCCTCAGGAACTAGTCCAGAATCTAACGAGTTTTGAAAAATTATCACTAATGCATCCACTATTTCTTGGGGTACTTCCTTAAGCACTCTAGGATGCAGACCATCTGGCCCTGGGGATTTATCTGCCTTCAATCCCTTCAATTTACCTAACACCACTTCCCTACTAACATGTATTTCGCTCAGTTCCTCCATCTCACTGGACCCTCTGTCCCCTACTATTTCTGGAAGATTATTTATGTCCTCCTTAGTGAAGACAGAACCAAAGTAATTATTCAATTGGTCTGCCATGTCCTTGCTCCCCATAATCAATTCACCTGTATCTGTCTGTAGGGGACCCACATTTGTCTTTACCAGTCTTTTCCTTTTTACATATCTATAAAAGCTTTTACAGTCAGCTTTTATGTTCCCTGTCAGTTTTCTCTCATAATCTTTTTTCTCCTTCCTAATTAAGCCCTTTGTCCTCCTCTGCTGAACTCTGAATTTATCCCAGTCCTCAGGTGAGCCACTTTTTCTGGCTAATTTGTATGCTTCTTCTTTGAAATTGATACTATCCCTAATTTCTCTTGTCAGCCATGGGTGCACTACCTTCCTTGATTTATTCTTTTGCCAAACTGGGATGAACAATTGTTATAGTTCATTCATGCAACCTTTAAATGCTTGCCATTGCATATCCACCGTCAATCCTTTAAGTGTCATTTGCCAGTCTATCTTAGCTAATTCACGTCTCATACCTTCAAAGTTACCCCTCTTTAAGTTCAGAACCTTTGTTTCTGAATTAACTATGTCACTCTCCATCTTAATGAAGAATTCCACCATATTATGGTCACTCTTACCCAAGGGGCCTCTCACGACAAGATTGCTAATTAACCCTTCCTCATTGCTCAAAACCCAGTCCAGAATAGCCTGCTCTCCAGTTGGTTCCTCGACATGTTGGTTCAAAAAACCATCCCGCATACATTCCAAGAAATCCTCTTCCTCAGCACCTTTACCAATTTGGTTCACCCAATCTACATGTAGATTGAAGTCACCCATTATAACTGCTGTTCCTTTATTGCACACATTTCTAATTTCCTGTTTAATACCATCTCCGACCTCACTACTACTGTTAGGTGGCCTGTACACAACTCCCACCAGCGTCTTCTGCCCCTTAGTGTTACGCAGCTCTACCCATATCGATTCCACAATTCATATTAGAACCTCCCCTCCATAGGATTAGGAGGATATCAAGTAGAAAGCCATGATTGGTGAGATGTGCTTTCAGAAAGGTATTTTGGTCTACCTTGGTCCAGTGTATCAGCCATACTCCTCAATTATCCCTTGTCTATTCATAAACACATTCTTAACCTACGTTACGTTAAAATTGTCTGCTGTGATAGTAAAGACAAGGGGCCAGAATTCACAATAATTCTTGTTAAGAGTTAGAATTTATTCATTTAATTGAATTCATACTTCCTGATTTATAATTCTACAGTTAATAATTGTCATCGTTTCTCAGATCTATCATCAACTATTTTGATAGGTGCCACAACAGTGGAAAAATATGACCTCAGGACAAATACCTGGATACAAGTAGGCACAATGAATGGGAGACGTCTGCAGTTTGGTGTGGCAGTGATTGACAATAAACTGTACGTCGTTGGTGGAAGAGATGGATTAAAGACATCCAACACTGTTGAATGTTACAATCCGATAGCCAAAATTTGGTCAATAATGCAACCAATGTCCACTCATAGACATGGACTAGGTAAGAAATATTTTTAAAAATTATTTACAAACTTTTGAACTTAACATCCCTTTTGATGAAGAACGAACAACACTACTCAATTTTATATGTTCTTATGGAGCATAACTTTGCAAAGCATAGCAGATTTACATGTGGCACAAAGAACTAAATGCCTTTAAATGTTTCTATCTAAGCTGCCTCAACCATTTCCTCTGGCACATCCCAATCTCTGTGTGAAAAGGTTACCCCTCAGGTTGTACATGAAATAAGAGCTCAGCAGGGTGGGAGCATCATTAGCGTGGATAGAGACTTTAAGAAAGGTCACAGCATGGAGAGTAGGAATAAATAAGTTATGTTCAGTGTGTCAGATTGTCAGAAGAAGACACCACAGGTAGTGGGCCCTACATTATTTAACAATTAACACTGGATATATTATACTGTTGCTTTAACTAATTTTGTTGATAATGCACAGCTAGGAGTGAAATTGAACTTCAACAAGGGGTCAAGGAGTCTGTAAAAGCACACAAACTGATTCAGACAAGTGAGCAGATGGAGTATAATGTGGGAAGATAAGAGATAAAATGCTTTAATGAAAAGAATCTGAAAAGAATTAATATTGGTATACTGAGGGGCCTTGGTTTTGCTGCAGAGAGTAAACCTGCAAGTCCAGCACACAGTTAAGAAGAGGCATAGATGTAAGGAAATCTTATTTAAATCCTACAAAGCTTTGGGTGAGGCCATGTTTAGATCGCTGTTTGTCGATTTATCTATGTGCTTTAAAGAAGGATGTAGTTACTTTGACATAGATTTACCAGGTTGATCCTGAGGATAATGGGATTGTCCTATAAAGAGAGATTGTATAAATCTGGCCTGAACTTATTAATGTTCATCACATACAAGGTTTTAAGAAGTTTTGGCAGGGCAGGTACTGAGACAGTTTATTCTACTTGTTCTGGAACTGGGGGTATAATCACAGGATAAAGGATCAGTCAGGGAGAAAATTCTTTCTTCAGAGGATGGTAAATCTTTTAATTCCCTTCCTCTCTGGATTGTGGATGCTCAGTCACTGGGTATCTTTAAGCAAAAGATCATTGGACTTCTGTAAACTAAGGGGAACAAAGGACCTGTGGACCTGTGGATCTGTGGATCTATGGACCTGTGGACCTGTGGATGAAGGAAAGTGGATTTGCAATAGGTTGGTCACGATTTGACTGAATTGTAAAGCAAGTCTGTGGAGTTATATGTCATACACCTTCCTCTGTTTCTTACACTCTGTTTCAATGTCTTCACCCGTAATGTTCATGTTTAGAAGACACGACATTTAAGTTAAATTGACACCAACATTTTAAAATATCTTCTCATGGCGGCCAGGTGTACATCTTTATGATTTGGAATAAAGCATCATTGCCTTACTTGGACCTTGTATCAGAGAATTGTGGCATGCCTACTTCTCAGTCAGTAAAAGATTTTCAAACATTTTCTCCTTGTCTTCATTTTTTTCTTGCATTTCACATTAAATTTGTTTCATGGGCAAAATTACTTTCTTTTAAAGATTCGCTTTAAATTTTCCAGATGTAATCAGATTTTCCAGTTAAAATGTTACTGAGATGAATGACACTCCTCTCTTCTAAAATGTAAACTGGGCACAGAGTATTGGGTAACACACATCAAAGTTGCTGGTGAATGCAGCAGGCCAGGCAGCATCTCTAGGAAGAGGTAGAGTCGGTGTTTCAGGCCGAGTATTGGGTAGTTGTATTGTTAAGTATGACATTATATAAAGTGTCTCATTTTCCCCAGTTTCTTCAGAAAATTCGCATGAAAGTATCTCAATCCATAGGTTGCTCTTGTTCTAGACTATGAAGTAAAATCAGAGCTTATCTGTTCTTTCAGATTTGCAATTTTAAAGGCTTTACAAGTGTTAATCACTGCCTAACAATCTCTCTTTATCATTAAAAACTAACTGTACGAGATTTGCAGTCTCAATCCTGTAAATTTAAAGTGAAAAAGGTAAATACTGCTCTTGATTTTTGATCATTTTGGAAAATCCAGATTGTTGTATTTCCAAATTCAATTTGATATGACATTCTAATATAGCTTACTTTTAACCAGGAAGCTTATCAATTATGCCATTACACTGCTAAACTGTAAAGAGCAACTTGAAATATGCTCTCTGCAGTATATACTTTAACATTCACAGTCCTGGCACATACCTTCCCAGAGAGGAAATAAATATTGAGGATTCAGATATAAAAATCAGTAGGCACAAATATTTTTGAACACACTCAGATCCCTAGTTATGTACTCCCAGTATGTCAAGCTCTATGCCAGAAACATGTCATAAAATTAACCTACTTAATTTGCAGTGCCCATAAAATTATATATCCTATAGCATTTGTTGCTACATTCTTGATGTGCTCTCTGCAGATGAATTTGATGAAATCAGATATTAGATTTATACTTCATGTTTAGGAAAGGGCAAGTGACTTGTGTGACAATAGTTAAAATAAAATTGAAGGGCCATATTTAATATAGTATATTGGTGGCGCTATTTATCAGCAATTGTGTGCCAATACATTTGTTTTTAAATACGCTTGCAGCACAGGATGGATTCTGCCACAAGCTCTTTCTTAAACAGAACAAAGCACTTGATCACTTCCTATTGGCCAGTTAAAGAATGCCGTAAGATAGTATAAAATACAGCAGAATTGGAGAATAAATTTTACCTTACTTCTTATGTTGTGTCTTCTTCACTAACACATCAGAGAACTATGATATATGATAACCACCAAACTTAAAACATGCTCGGATTTCTAAAGCTAGGATATAAGATATGTACTTAGAAATGGTTCATGAGATAAGTTTTATATATATATCGAATATTCTTTGCTTTACTTGGTTTCAAGTAAGCTTCATAGAATCAAGATCAAGTCACTAAATCTAGAAAAGGTACAATAACTCCTACATAAATTAACCTGACTGCCAATTGAAAGTTAATCTTGGCAAGCAATTAAAATTCTCTGAGTTCATCAAATCATCATCCCAGAGGCCTAATATGGTCAATCTGTCAGAAACCTTGAAGCAGGTGGTCAGTGCCTTGGGAAAACTGTAATGCGGAAGCACTTGGGCGTAAGAAAGTCAAAAACCAGGAGCTGGTAGAATCGTGCCAGAGACCGGAGTGGAGGACATGATGTGAGCCTATAAGAGATAGGGTGTAGAGGCTTTACTGGATGTTCACTGTGCAGAACCTACTTTCTCCTTGTTATCACATGGGATGCAAAGAAAAGAGCCATCCGGACCACCACAGAGTCTGCTGAGTGAGTCTCCAGATAGCTACGCATCAAGAAGTGAGACCTGTGGTTGAATGCTGCTGGCACACAAGTCAGGGCCCGATCAATGCTGGCTGGGTTGCCTGGGCGATGGTGTCTGATGTTGAAAGACCCAAAACACCCGATAACACCAGGTTACAGCTCTGATAGTGTATCCCAGCGCACCCTAGGATGTATCTCAGCATTGTATCGTTCTAGTCTTCCTGCTGAAAATGTGAAGACTAGATTAGGGCAGCAGAAGCAAAATATTAGTTCAAAAATATAATTAAGACCAGTATCTGCAAATCAGGTAGGTGAAATGTTCATAAGACCTAGACAATGTATCCAGTACGCTGGGAATTAAATTGATCCATATAAGTGAAAATGTAGATGGAAACAGAAAATTTTTTATTATTTGATCTTTTGAGCTAATGTTTATGGCCAATGGCAGTTCTTCAGAAATTGCTGATGAAACGTTGTTATTCTAAAGCATCTATTTTTTGCTCGCTGCCCTGCTGAAGTTTTCATACACTTTTGTTTTATTTTACGTGTCTGGCATTCATTGATTTTTGTTTTGCATTATCAATATCCAATAATCCATTGTTATCTGCAAATGAGGTGCTGCATGGGTTACTCTTAAGAATTACAATAGGTAAATGCTTTGTTTCAGGTTTTGCCTTGTGTTTCAGAAATGGAACAGAGCATTATTTGAAACATTATGCATTGTGACATAACACAACAGGGGATGTTGAGTTCAATGCAGGCTCAAACCAAAACATGAATATACCTCAATTTTATATCAAAAATTCATGGCCTAAAGATTTCCAAAACTCAGAAAATCTTAGAAGCCTGTGCATGATCATAATGGCAGAAATATACTGTCGATTTAGCACAACAACATTCCTCAAATAACAATAAGGTAATGACTAGATCATCTATTTTGTTGTAAAATGATTTATCTTTGTGGGATGTAACAGAAGGAAGGTAATGGCAAATAGAGAAGACAGCTTATGATACATGAATAATGTAGTTTTCTCTAAAAGATCAATAATTTATAACCATAGATGTTGAAAAAGACTTCCGATGACTGATGGCTCTAATATACTGATTGGATGGGAACACTCAGAATCAAAAAGGAAATGCAGTAGTCATTTGTTTTTCTTTAATATATCAATCAATTAGTACAACTGTCCAATATTCACATTAATACATCAAGTACTGCTGAGTGATTTATTTTATTATGTGGATTTTGTTCATTGTCATGATAAGTTGGAGTTGTCATTCTTTCCAGCTACATCGCTGAAGCAGTGAATAGCTGTGCTGTACAAAGTGCTCTTTTCCCCACTGTGGTTAAGTATTACAATAGTTAAGTATTATGCATAGTTATCATAATAGTATCATGATGATATATTTCCCAAATATTGAATAGTCAATGAACATTCATACCTTGACTTTCCTGCTGGTGTTACATTAATATGGATGATTGTTCAAATAAGATGAATTGTTCATTGTAAGCATGAAATTACATTTGTAAAGAACTAGCTCACCTTTCAAATATCATCCATGATGATAGAAATTCAGCACTTAATTACTAGAGTAAACTAGTGGTGTACAAATGCAAATGTTTTGTGGAGAGGGCAAGATTTACAAACCAAATTATGGACTCACTTTCAAGGGCTCTTCATGTCATCGATATTTATTGCTTTTTTTTCCTTTTGTATTTGCAGTTTATCGACTTTAGCACATTGGTTGTTTATTTATCTTGTTGGATGCAGCCTTTCATTGATTCTATAGTGTATGTGGAGTTACTGTGTATGCCTGCAAGAAAATTAATCTCAGGGTTGTACATGGTGGCATATATGTACTTTGATCTAAAATTTACTTTGAACTTTGAACTTCTGAGGTCACTCATGAGAAACCTCTTATTTCAATCAAACATACCTGTTTATATTTTTATTCATTTTTAAAGACACTAATGCCCTGATTCACACTGCTCCACTCACCTCCTCCTCATTGAGCTGGACCCTGCTGCTCCATTGCTCCCTCAAGCCACCTCCAGTGGTCTTTGGCATCTTGCTATCCACTTCAACACCTTGCGTAAGTTACAAACTACTCAACATCTATGGGAGAGGAAAAGAATTACCAGGGTAGGTTGATGACCTTCTATCAGAGCTAGGTAATGGAGTTGTATCCACTGATATTATGCTATGGGGTTTAGAGCCTGATGTTAATTTGGAAGATCAGACTGGGCCCAATATATTCTTGGACCTTGCTTTGCACTAGGGACAGAATGAAGGACATGGAGAGTCATCTTTCCCCTATAGCTTTCAGCCAAATGACATAATTTTTATTTTATTTTATTGTATTTTTTAAATTTTTATTTAGAGATACAGCTCAGTAACAGGCCCTTCTGGACTAATGAGACCAATTCAAAGGTTCAAAGGTTCATTTATTATCAAAGCATGTATCCATATACATCTCTAAAATTTGTCTTCTCCAGATAGCCATGAAACAGAGAAAGAACATGAAAATCATTCAGAGGGGAACATCAAACCCATCCCCCCCCCCGCCACCTACAAGTAAGAGTGGTAAACTGATCATCACTTAAACCCATTGTGACCAATCTTACGTATTTGGAATGTTGGAGGAAACCCATGTGTGCAAGGGGAGAATGCATATACTCATTGCAAATAGTGGCAAAATTAAACACAGGTTGCTGGCACTGTATTAGCATTATGCTAGCTGCTTCTTTCCAAGCAGTTGGGCCTATCCTAAATAGTCCTGTCCCACAGCTTCTGTTGATTTTATGGGAGAGCTGGCACCCATTGTCCATCTCATTCTCACAATCACTGTCATAGCCATGAATCGGGTAGCAAAATGATGTATAACCTGTCAGGCTAAATGTTGCAGAGGTATCAAGTACAGTTGAGCCAAACTGGCCAAGCTCATGGACTGCATGTGGTATGTTGTGCACATATAATTTAATGCAAAAGGGACAAAATTATTGAGGTCCAACGCATCACAGCACTTTCAACCATTTGACTTAATATCATTTAGCTTTATCAGTGATTGATTTCATTTAGACATTAACATGATGTCCTTCCTGATTCCTATTACAGAATGTTGTATTTATTTGGGTCATTTTCTTCAAGATGCAAAACTTTTTTTATATAGCTA
This sequence comes from Mobula birostris, assembly GCF_030028105.1. Lineage (NCBI taxonomy): Eukaryota > Metazoa > Chordata > Chondrichthyes > Myliobatiformes > Myliobatidae > Mobula > Mobula birostris. The sequence goes on along the minus strand of NC_092379.1, from coordinate 88,693,563 downwards.
GATTTATTTATTTCAAATATTTACTATCAACTATTACATGTTCTGATCTTCAAAATAGCTTGTGGACAATTTTATTTCAGGAGTGGCAGTACTTGAAGGACCAATGTACGCAGTTGGTGGACATGATGGGTGGAGTTACCTGAACACAGTAGAGCGATGGGATCCACAAGCTCGTCAATGGAACTATGTTGCCAGCATGTCTACTCCAAGAAGCACTGTGGGAGTTGCAGCACTAAACGGCAAGTAAGTGGCTAGCTATTAGACTGTTAAATCTTTGCAGCACCTCACAAGTAAGTGACATCCATAACTTTCCAATAATGCAACTTATCAAGTTCATAAATGTACAAAATAAAACTAATATAAAGTGCATTATAACTCAAATAAGATTTCATACATGGATTCCACGAACCATCATCTTCAAATTTTAAGAAGAATTACAATAATAGTATTGGACGTACACAAAAGGCCAGTTGCCTCTGAAAAAGATGTATAAATGCTATATAAACAAATATTTCAAAAGATGGGAGTATTATTCGACTAAGCAACAGAAAAAGGATAGGGCTGAGTGGGAATACAAGATATTAAGAGGAATAGATAGAGTGAACAGCCAGCACCTCTTCCCCAGGGCACCGCTGCTCAGTACAAGAGGACATGGTTTTAAGGTAAGGGGTGGGAAGTTCAAGGGGGATATTAGAGGAAGGTTTTTTACTCAGAGAGTGGTTGGTGCGTGGAATGCACTGCCTGAGTCAGTGGTGGAGGCAGATACACTAGTGAAACTTAAGAGACTACTAGACAGGTATGTGGAGGAATTTAAGGTGGGGGGGGGTTATATGGGAGGCAGGGTTTAAGGATCGGCACAACATTGTGGGCTGAAGGGCCTGTACTGTGCTGTACTATTCTATGTTGGATGTTCTATGAAATGTAAGCAAGAAGTCAAGTTTAAAAAATCCATCAATAAGTCACAGAAAGATCATCTGTAAAGTAGTGGGGAAAAGCTGCTATAATTAAATGTGGAACTTCCTTAAACAGTCAGAAAAAAATATAGGAAAGGCAAACCAGTACTAAATCAGTCTTAGGGTATTGCTGATATTGTCAATTAAACCCCCCCCCCCCACCACCACCACCACAAAGGAACTAATTCACACAAGTTTTGTCAAAGTGTGAAACAAATATCCACACAAAATCTGTTAACATTTGATATGCTAACTATTCACTTGATGACAGATGAGAAGTTTATTGCAAGTAGGTCATCACATCCAAGGAACATTTGTTTCAGACATCCCGGTTCCTCGGAGAGTAGCAAAGAAATTAAGTGATAAGTAGGTAGGAAAAAAATGGGGTTCTTGATTAGAAAGGGTGTCAAGAGTTAGGGGTGAAAGTAGCAGAATGGGCTTGAGAGAGAAAATACAGTAAATCAGCCATGATTGGATAGCGGAGCAGACTTCATGGGTTGAATAGCCTAGTTTTGTTTCTATGTCTCATGGTCTTATGAAGCAAAGGCTGCAGTCTGCAATGTATTCATGTGATGATGGCTGGTTCTCCACTTAAGAAGATCAGAAGGGAGCTCCATTGCTGCAGGACTTTTCCTTCTACTTGCGCTGCGTGAATTTATAATGATGATTGGTGTGTGCAGACTGATTCTACTCTTTAGGCCAGGGGACTGGCCTAATGGCACAGCGAGCTGTGATGATTACAGCAACCATAAGGCTGTAGGTTGAGTAGTGGAGTTTTCCTTCTCCAAGATAGACTACCTGGCAAGGCTAATGAGTCCTATCTACCCGGGTTTGGAATTTGAGTTGTCCTTCTCCTAATCTGGCTGCTACCAAGGCTAATGGGCCCAGCCTGCCCACCCAATTATACCACTGGACATATGGTCACACCATGACATAGCAAACTCAGGAAGAACAGGGACTCCACGTGAAGGTATTGCTATGGACATACAGTAGTATAGGAGAGACCTTATGCGAGTGACTTCCTGCATAGCAAGCAAACAGTGGTACTGCAGTGATCACTACACCTGGAAAGGAGAGGCTATGGGAGATGCTTCACAGGCCTTATGTGAGCAGGACATCCAGCCCAGGACTCACCCTTCCATGTGCGTTCTGTTAATTTATAACAGATCTTTCCCTCTTCCCACAGTTGCTAGTCTTATATTAACAAAAACATGTTTAATTACATTACTACAATGTTCATACTGTAACCATTCAAGTCACATGCCAAGTTAAAGAGGAAAATCCTACAAGGAATATTTCCTGAGGAGTTTTTACTTCTGTTATTCACACCAATTTATTAGAACAGTAAAAGGTTTGTGATACAACAGGTGAGCAGTGCCACTAATGGAGCTGCTGCTTCACAGCTACAGGAACCAAGGTTTAATCCTCACCTTAGGAACTGTTTGTGTAAAGTTTGCATGTTCTCCCTGTGAGCACATATGGGTTTTCTCTGATATTTATCTTTCTCCAGTGTTCTCCCACACCCGAATAGACACATGTGAGTGGAGATTCTGGAGAGGTGGAGGGGATGGGGAGAAACTTGTTGGGAATGCAGGAGAGTAAAATGGGATTAGTCTAGGATTAATGTAAATGTGTGCTTAATTGTCAGCATGGACAAGGCTGGCCATAACTCTATGACCCTGTGAACCTGCAACAAATTGAACAATTAAATGTGCAAGAGCGAAAGTCCTGCAAGAAATATTTCCTGAGGAGAATTTAATTCTGTTACTGTGATTAAGTTATTGAAACATTACAAGCATAACTTGGCCTCCAGTAAACCCTGTGTGGAGTTTGGACATTATTCTTGTGACTCCCCCACCCCTATCATGGCTTTCCAATGCAAAGGTGTAACTTGAGCAGGAGGCATTGTGTTTATTCTGAAAAGTAAGTGTGAGAATAGTAACACATGCTGAAGAATATAGCATAGAAAATAATGTTAATGTTACTGCCCTCTAGATATTCAGGGTTGCAAATCGATGATAATTTGCATCACCATTCACCTCACAGGCCATTCTCCTGTAATTCCATCAGGATCAATCACATTAAATGAAATAAACAAACTTAATACTTCACATGGATTAACCTTTAATTTGTCCATTGTTCTTTGGGGACAAAACAGCACTTAACAATCTAAAAATATCAATTGGAATTTAATCAGTGCTAATTAAAACCTAGCTCCTCGTAGCACTGTGAGATATAGCAAAGTCATTTTGATAAAATACTTCACTTGCACTGTCCAATCCAATTAGTGAAAGTGTTTGTAAGTTTTATTTTTAAATATTTTATTTATTATTGTTCAGTAAAACAGCATGGAATCGGTTCCTCCAGCCCTTAGAGTCCTGCCACCCAGTAAACCCCCTGAACACCCCTAATTTAACTTGACTTAATCGCGGGACATTTTACTAACCAGTATGTCTTTAGACTGTGAGAAGAAAGCAGGGGAAAACCGACACAGAGGATGCCAGGTTTGAACACTGAACTCCATACTCCAAGCTGTAGTAGTATTGTGATAATCACTATGCTGTTGTGGCACGCCTTTCCTGTCGTCTTTCATAATGTACGAGTCAATACGAGCAAGTCTAGTTTTCACTTTTGGTCTTCTTGTGTGTTAATCATGTTGTTTTTGCATTCAGTTCGGCATCCTTGAAAATGATCTTCCGTTTTCACATCCCATTCTGATATGCTTGGGTTTAGTTCCAAGAATTTTGAAAGCAATCTGATCCTCAACTACTTGCTGTTTTTTTTGTAATAAGACAGACAATGAATTTCCATTGTTAAATGGCTGGCATCACAGCCAATTTCTTCTGTGACATCTGAACTCATGCATATCTCAACCACTCCGTACATTCTCACCAGCCTACTTGCAAGGATGAGAGTGTTGTCAAAAATGCAATCTGAATCAGCTTTATTATCAGAGTCAGAATTAGGTTTGTTACACCAGTATATGCCGTGAAATTTGTTAACTTAGCTGCCGTAGTACAATATAATACATGACAAATATAGGAAAAAAGTAAATTACAACAGGTATAAGTATATAAAATATTTAAATTAAAAATGGTAGTGCAAAAATAGAAATAATAAAAAAGTGAGGTAGTTGTCATGGGTACAACGTCGTATGTTGTGAAATTTGATGTTTTGCAGTAGTAGCACTGTGCAAGACATAATTATGATGAGATTCAAAAAAAATAGTGCAACAGAGGAATAACAAAGAAGTTTTCATAGCTTCATGGACTGCTTAGAGATCTGATGGTGGAGGGGAAGAAGCTGTTTCTGAATCATTGAGTGTGCGTCTTCAGGCTCCTGTATTTCTTCCCTGATGGTAGTAATGAGAAGAGGGTATATCATAGACGGTGTGGGTCCTTAATGATGGATGCCTCCTTCTTGAGACACTGCCTTTTGAAAATGTCCTCATAATAGAGAGGATCTGTGTCTGTGCTAGACCTGGTTGAGTTTACAGCCTCTTGCAATAAAGGAAGAGATATTATATTAGCCACAATTCTGCCGTAAACTCAATAAATAATGAAAGAGATTTGAGAAGTTAAGTGGGCAATTGTTCCTGTCTTTTCAAAATTTAAAGTAAATTTATTATCCAAGTATGTTCATGTTACCATATACTACCATGAGACGAAGGAATTGGTTGTTGACTTTAGAAGGAGTAGCGGACCACAGGACCCCATTTACATCGGTGGAACGCAAGTGGAACAGGTCAAAAGCTTTAAGTTCCTCGAGGTCAATACCACAAATGACCTGACTTGATCCAACCATGCAGAGTCCACCGCCAAGAAGGCCCACCAGCGCCTTTACTTCTTAAGAAAGCTAAAGAAATTTGACCTGTCCCCTAAAACCCTCACTAATTTTTTATAGATGCACCATAGAAAGCATTCTTCTAGGGTGCATCACAACCTGGTATGGAAGTTGTCCTGTCCAAGACTGGAAGAAGCTGCAGAAGATTGTGAACACAGCCTAGCACATCACACAAACCAATCTTCCGTCCTTGGACTCACTTTACATAGCACGCTGTCGGAGCAGTGCTGCCAGGATAATCAAGGACACGACCCACCCAGCCAACACACTTTTCGTCCCTCTTCCCTCCGGGAGAAGGCTCAGGAGCTTGAAGACAGGTACGGCCAGATTTGGGAACAGCTTCTTTCCAACTGTGATATGACTGCTGAACAGATCCTGACCCGGATCTGGGCCGTACCCTCCAAATATCTGGACCTGCCTCCCGTTTTTTTTGCACTACCTTACTTTCCCTTTTCTATTTTCTATTTATGATTTATAATTTAAATTTTTAATATTTACTATCAATTTGTACTCTAGGGAGCGTGAAGTGCAGAATCAAATATCACTGTGATGATTGTACGCTCTAGTATCAATTGTTTGGCGACAGCAAAGTATAAAGTATAAAAAAAGTATTTTCTTGAAGGCATTTACAGAAAAATCAAAAGTATTTACAAAAACTATTGATAAATAAGGACTGACAAACAACCTATGTGCAAAAGAAGAGGAACTGTGCAAATATACAGTATAAAACATTAACACTGAGAACATAAATTGTAAAGTGTTCTTGAAAGTGTGCCTGTAGGTTTAAAACCAGTTCAGAGTTGTGGTGAGTTTGGGAGCCTGATGGGTGTTGGGTAATAACTGTTCCTGAACCTGGCGGTGTGGGACCTAAGGCTTCTGTACATCCTACTCGATGGTAGTAGTGAGAAGTGTGTGTGATGGGAATCCTTGATGGCGGATGCTGCTTTCTCGTGGCAGTGCTCTGTGTAAATGTATTCATTATGGAAAGGGCTTTGCCTGTGATGGGCTAGGCTGCATCCATAAATTTCTGTAATCTTTTTCATTCCTGGGTATTTGTGTTTCCAGAGTCATGGTGTGGTGTACTCTGCACTAGGCAGATGAAACATAGGTGATTACATTTTTGAACACAACTGTTCAGTCTTTAAGAATAATCCTGAGTGTATGGGGTTTTTTTTTGTATGTTAAGTTTAAAATGGCTTCTTTGTTATGTTATACTTGGGAATGCTTCTTTGTTATGTTAAATGCTGAGAAAGTCTCTAGCTAGACATTTGCTTGGATTAATACAGATAGCAGGGTGCTATTAGCCAATGGGTATTTATGTTATCGTTTTTTTCGGGTGATAATGCTGTCTCATATGACTGGGAACGGGGGTTTTTGGCGGGGAGTCGGAGGAGAGACGAGGAGGACGGTAGATGTGCGAAAGGCTCCGGTTGATCACTCCGGGTGGTCCTGAGCTGTGAGTCGACAGGATCCGGGTGGTCATCAGGAATTTATTGAGCTCCAACGGTTGTGCACGAAGAACTTAGACTTTGATAAGTCTGGTGCCTTTTTTTTCCCATTACTTCCTTTTCTGTATCGAATTTATATTAATTTCATAGACTTAGTAATATCTATAAAGTGTACTTGGTAAAACGTACTGTGTGTGCTGGCTGATGATTGATGTTTGGGATTGATTCGGGTGGCAGTGGTGCAGCAACCGACTCAGTGGGAAGTGTTCAGGCAGGTGCTGGGCGGGATTTCCCCTAGACATATACGAGCCAATGTAACTGAGCGTTACATAAGCTTTCCATATCCTATTATTCTAATTCTCTGCCTCATTTCACACAGCCCCTTCCATTGGTGTTTATGGGAGCTTGCTGTGTATAAATTGGCTGCTACGTAACAACAGTGACTACATTGCAAAAGAATTTCAATGGCTGTAAATTTGTTTGCAAAGACCATAGGCTGCAATAGGTTCAATGGAAGTACAAGGGTTTGTTCTGTTTATGGATGTTATATAATCCTAAAGGTAAGAATTGTGTTTTACAGACTGTACGCAGTAGGTGGCCGAGATGGCAGCTCCTGCCTACGATCAATGGAGTGCTTTGATCCTCATACCAATAAATGGAGCATGTGTGCACCCATGTCCAAGCGAAGAGGGGGAGTTGGAGTTGCCACGTGTAATGGCTTTCTTTATACTGTGGGAGGACATGACGCTCCTGCTTCTAACCACTGTTCTAGATTGTCAGATTGTGTGGAACGGTAAGAATGATCACGTTTGTGTTCTTTATTCTCCAGCATTATGCCCATTCCTTCCCAAAGGCACAGATAAATACCACTGACTAGTCCTATTAATATTCAGGCAGAACAGGAATTGAGAAACTGGGTTTTGATCACAATAAAATAATAACCTGGTTCTACAACATAGAAAAGAAAACTCACTGACAACATTTCTTTGTTTGGTGCATCTCTGTCTGCCTTTTCTTAATGATTTCATGTAGCAACACAGGAGTTGCCAGCCTATTCATTGTGACTACAACAGTCTTAGCTCCAAATAATTATCGTCACGAATAAAATATCAAATGGATATTTGAGTTTAATATTTTCCTTATTTTCTACGTTTGTTTAATTTGAGATTGAATGTTGCAAATTAAATGCTTTCAATATATCACTTTAAAACAGCACAAGTAGCTAATAGCTGACAAATGATGTTGTTCCTTTCTTGCCAAAGGGCAGCATGGATAAGCCAGGTAACTAAATTGTGAACCTTGTGCAGTGCTGGGGAAAGTATTTGAGATAGTTCCAAGGAATTGAATTATATTTTGTACATTTGGAAAGCTGGGGCAGATCAGGGATAATCTTCACTAATTTAAGTTGTTTGAGGAGGTAGCTATTGTCTGTAAGGATATTTATAAAGCCCTTGACAAGGTTCTGCATGGTTGGCTGGTCCAGAATGTTAAAGCACAGGGGATCCAGGGAGAGCTGGATAATTGGATCCAGAACTTGTTTGGATTTGATTGGAGGCAGAAATAATAGTGGAAGAATACTTCTCTGACTGGAAGTCAGTGGACTGAGCAGTGCTGCAGTATCGGTGCTGGAACACATTGCGTGTGATACATATTAATAACTTGGATGGGAATGAAAGAGATATGATTAGTAAGTTTGTGATTGTCACAAATGTTGGTGATACGGTGGAGAGCAAGGAAGATTGTCTAAGGCTACGGTAGGAAATAGGCTAGATGGAAATTTGTGCAGAGCATTGACAGATGGAAATTATTTCCATGCAGTGCAAGGTGATGCATTTTGGGAAGTCAGACAGGGAAAGGATATTTACAATAAATGGTAGGATACTAAGGAATGCTATCATCCTACCATTTATTGTAGTAAGGGACATTAGGGTACAAGTTTATTGTTCTCATAGTTACAACACAGGTAAAGGAGGTGGTAAAGAAGGCATGTTTGCCTTCGTAGGTTGGGATGAAATAGAACCTGACAATACATATATCGCAGCTTTACAAAACTCTTTTTGGAACACATATATAGAATATTATGTGCAGTTTTGGTTGCCATACTACATAAAAGATGCTGTTGCACTGGGGAGAGTGCAGATGAGGGGAAGTTCTGAGGGGCATAGATAGAGTAAATGCAAGCAGGAGATTCATTAGGACATTACTTGGATTGCGGGACTTCAGTCATGGAGAAAGATTTGACAGGTTGTTTGTTTTTCGTGGAGCAAAGAAAACAGAGCCATATCTTAATAGGAACATATAAAAAGATAAGAGATTTTGTTCGTGTAATAGGCCTGTCAAGTGTCCTATTACAAAAGCTGAACCTTGTTAAATGACTGAATGGGTCAGAGAACTGAACGTGTTTGGTCAGCATTTCCAGTCCAGGCAACTGTAGCCTCACGATGCAAAGTTGTCAATTGTGTTCTAACTAGCATTTACTGTAATTACAAACTTGCCTACTTGTTTTTGTATACAATGCTATGTATTTAAAATTCAGAATCTTTTCCCATGGCACTATTACAATCACCATTTAATTAAATGAAAGTGGAACTTTGTTTTCCATTCTCAGGTGATCAGATTATTTAACTGTTTATATATCAGACCTGTTCATCAGTGATTGAACAATCAAAATCAATGTATAAATGTTTAAAACATTTAAAAATGGACAATATTGCTGAATTCATAACCTATCTAGTATTGTAAACTTGGTATTATTTTCTCTGGTATTTTTTTCCTGAGAATACGCTGGTAAGATTTTGATAGTTTCAAAACCATTTTCATTCTCATATTTGTAGGTATGACCCCAAAACAGACACCTGGACAACCGTGGCACCTTTAGGTGTTGCCAGAGATGCAGTTGGAGTGTGCCTTCTTGGGGACAAGCTTTATGCTGTTGGAGGATATGATGGCCAGACTTACCTAAACACTGTTGAATCATATGATGCACAGAATAATGAATGGACAGAGGTAATGCTATTATGAAAAAAAGATAAAATGCAAGTTAAATTTGCAGATGTTGCACAGTTTTGTATAGATCGCAGGCTAATTCACACTATGATGTCTGTGAAAGGAGTGATTGTTAATCACAGGCAATAGGTCGGAGGGGGGGGAGGGGAGGGATAATCAAGCTTTGTATTAGACCTGTACTCATCCAGATGAATGGAGACTCTTCCGTCACCCCTCTCATGCCCTGTTTACGGCAGAAAAGCAAAAGGATCGCCTCACCACCTAAATACTCACATCCTATATTTTGTCGTTGATACAACTTTTGGAAGGTGTCTGTCTGGACATTGACTGTGATATCTGAAGACTGGAATGGTTCAGCTTCACACACAGATATTTATAAAAGAAAGGAAGTTATTTAGGTTCTGTGGAACGAAATTTAAGCCAGAGTCAATCATCACTGGAAGTTTGCACAGAATATACAGCCCACAGAAAAGGCACTTGGCCCAAAGCTATGTGTTTAATGTTTCTCATAGCCACCTCATTTGCCTCTGGTAATCTGTACTTTTTTCCTGAGATGTATTCATACAGTCATAGAGTCATAGAACAGTACAGCACAAAATCGAGCATTTTGGTCCTTCTGGGGTATGCCGAACCATTAATCTGCTTAGTTCCATCAACCTGTATCTGGACCCGAGCCCTCCATTCCCCTCCCATCCATGTAGCTATCCAAATTTTTCTTAAGTGTTCATATTGAATCTGCTTGCCCCATTCCTGCTGGCAGCTCTTTCCATATTCTCACCACCCTCTAGATGAAGAAGTTCCCCCTCATGTTCCCTTAAACATTTCATCTTTAACTCTTAACCCATGACCTCTAGCTCCTGTCTCACCTCAGTGGAAAAAGCCTGCTTGCATTTACCCTAGACATCTATAAAATTTCCCCCCATTCTATGCTCCCAAGAGCATTGAAGAATGAGGAGAGATTTGATGGAGGTATACAAAATTATGACTCGGCAAATTAAGTCCTAATCTATCCAACCTTTCCATACAACTCAGGTCCTCAAATCTTTGTAGCCTCCTTCTAAATTTTTTCTGCACTCTTTCAATTTTATTGACATATTTCCTGTACTTAAGTGACCCTAATTACCATAATACTCCACATTACCCCTCACTTCTTTCTTATATGACTTCAACATAACATCCCAACTCTTGTACTCAATGCATTGATTTTTGAAGGTCAATGTACCAAAAGCTTTCTTTACGACCCTATCCAGCTATGACACAAATTTCAAGGCATTATGATTCTGTATTCCCAGATCCCTCTATTCCACTGCACTCTTCAGTGCCCTACCACTCACCCTGTCCATCGTACTCACATTTGTCTGGCAATACCTCGGATTTGTCTGCATTAAATTCCATCTGCCATTTTTCAGCCCATTTTTCTAGCTGGTCCAGATCCCACTGGAAGCTTTGATAATCTTTCTTGCTCTTCACTACATCCCCAATCTTGGTGTCATTGGAAAGTTTTCTGATCCAGTTTATGTTGATAGAGATGATAAATATCCATGGACTCAGCACTGATCCCTGTGGCATATCATTAGTCACAGACCTCCAGTGAGGGGGCAACCATTCACTACCACTCTTTGACTTCTTCCATAAAACCAATGTCTAATTCAATTTTCTACTTCATCTTGAATGCTAAGTAACTGAACCTTCTTGACCAACACCTATATGGGACCTTTTCAAAGGACTTGCTAAAGTCCATCTGGACACCATTCACTGTCTTGCCTTCATCAGCTTTCCTAGTAACTTCCTCGAAAAACACTAAGTTTGTTTAGACTGACCTACCATGCACAAAGACATGTTAACTATCCCTAATCAGTCCCTGAAGGTACAAATACTTATATATCTGCTCCCTGGCAATGTTATGATTGTCATGGGAGATTTTAACATGCAGGTCAATTGGGAAAATCAGGTTGGTAATGGATCTCAAGAGAGTGAGTTTGTTGAATGCCGAAGAGATGACTTTTTTAGAGCAGTTTGTCATTGAGCCTACTGGGGGATCAGCTATGCTGGACTGGATGTTGTGTAATGAACTGGAGACAATTAGGGAGTTTAAGGTAAAGGAAACCTTAAGAACCAGTATTCACAATATGATAGAGTTCAACTTAAAATTTGATTGGGAGAAAGGAAAGTCTGATGTAACAGTATTTCAGTGGAGTAAGGGAAATTACAGTGGTATAAGAGAGGAGTTGGCCAAAGTAAATTAGAAGGAGCTGCTAGCAGGGATGTCAGCAGAGCAGCAATGATATGTGTTTCTAGGAAAAGTGATGAAGGTGCAGGACATGTGTATTCCAAAAATGAAGAAATACTCAAATGGCAAAATAGTACAACTGTGGCTGAAAAGGGAAGTCAAAGCCAATGTAAAAACAAAAGTGAGGGCATACAACAAAGCAAAAATTAGTGGGAAGATAGAGGATTGGGAAGTTTTAAAAAATTTACAGAGAGCAACTATAAGAGTCATTAGAAAAGATGAAATATGAAAGCAAGCTAGCAAATAATGTCAAAGTAGATAGTAAAAGTTTTTTAAGTATGTTAAAATAAAAGAGAGATGAGAGTGGATATAGGACATTAGAAATGATCTTTCAAAAATCATTGGACTTAGGCATGGTGGCAGAGGACTGGAAAATTGCAAATGTCACTCCACTCTTTAAGAAAGGAGGAAGGCAGCAGAAAGGAAATTATAGACCAGTTAGCCTGACCTCAGTGGTTGGGAAAATGTTAGAGTCATTTGTTAAGGATGAGGTGATGGAGTACTTGGTGACACAGGACAAGATAGGACAAAGTCAGCATGGTTTCCTTAAGGGAAAATACTGCCTGATGAAACTGCTGGAATTCTCTGAGGAGATTACAAGTAGGATAGATAAATGGGATGCAGTGGATGTTGTATATCTGGACTTTCAGAAGGCCTTTCACAGGGTGCCATACAGGAGGCTGTTTACCATGTTAAGAGCCTGTGATATTACAGAAACATTGTTAGAGTATTGGCTGATTGGAAGAAGGCAGTGAGCGGGAATAAAAGGATTCTTGTCTGGTTGGCTGCCAGTGACTAGTGGTGCTCTGCAGGGTTTGGTGTTGGGACGACTTATTTTTATGACGTATATAAATGATCTAGATGAACAAATAGATGGCTTTGTTGCCAAGTTTTCGGATGATACAAAGATTCATGGAGGAGCAGGTAGTGTTGATGAAACAGGTAGGATGCAGAAGGACTTAGACAGATTAGGAAAATGAGCAAGAAACTGGCAAATAAAATACAATGTTGGAAAATGCATGGTCATGCACTTTGGTAGTAGAAATAAATGAGTGGACTATTTTCTAAATGGGGAGAAAATCCAAAAATCTGAGATGCAAAGGGATTTGGAAGTCCTTGTGCAGAACAGCTTAAAGGTTACCTTGCGGGTTGAGTCGGTGGTGAGAAAGGCAAATGCAATGGTAGCATTTATTTCAAGAGGTCTAGAATACAAGAGCAGGGATGTGATGCTGAGGCTTTATAAGGCACTGGTGAGGAATCACCTTGAGTATTGTGAATAGTTTTGGGCCCCTCATCTTGGAAAAGATGTGCTGGCATTGGAGAGGGTCCAGAGGAGGTTCACAAGGATGATTCCTGGAATGAAAGGGTTATCATACGATGAACGTTTGATGGCTCTGAGTCCGTAATTGTTGGAATTTAGAAGGATCGGTGGGGGGGGGAATGTCATTGAAACCTTTTGAATGTTGAAAGACCTCGACAGAGTAGATGTGGAAAAGATGTTTCCTATAATGGGAGAGTCTAGGACAAGAGGGCACAGCCTCAGGATAGAGGGGTGTCCATTCAAAACAGAGATGTGGAGAAATTTCTTTAACCAGAGGGTGGTGAATTTGTGGAATTTGTTGCCATGTGTAGCTGTTGAGGCCAGGTTGTTGGATCTATTTAAGGCAGAGATTGATAGGTTCTTGATTGGACATAGCATCAAAGGTTATGGGGAGAAGGCCGAGAAATGGGGTTGAGGAAGAGAAAGAAAAGGATCAGCCATGATTGAATGGTGGAGCAGACTCGATGGGCCAAATGGCCTAATTCTGCTCCTATGTCTTATGGTCTTAAAATACCTTCCAATAACTTACCCACTATTGATATCAGGTTCTTTGACAAATATTCTTAGAGCCTTTCTTGAACAACAGAACAACACTGGTTACCCTCCAACTCTCCGACACCTCACCTGCAGGTGCTAGAGAAGCTATTCTCTAGCTTCTCTTTAAATATATCTCACTATTGACTTCAACCACTCAATGGAGTAGTAAATTCCATGTTTTGAAAAATAGGAACTCTGCATTTTCCTCTTTATTTTCATAGCCCCTTTTGCTTATGGCTTCATTCGGAGTACACAAATCAAAACCATCTCTAGATGCATTCTGTGGAAGTTCTATAAAATTTTAAAGTCCCTCTCTACTCTTTAACCAATACATTGACAATTGCATTTTTGCTCCTTCCTGCACCCATGTGGAACTTACCAATTTCATCAACTTCACCCTGATTTCCATCCCACATTCAAATTTACTTGGTCCTTCTCTGGCAATTCCCTCCTCTTTCTTGATCTCTCTAATTCTGTCTCCAGAGACAAATTACCTGTTGATATCTTTTACAAGCATCTGCCCCTTCCCACCCTGTCACTTGCAAAGATGCTTTCTATTTTATCACATCCTCCATCTCCACTGCATCTATTACCATTATGAGACATTCATTCCAGGGTACTTGCGATGTTATATTTTTATCAAAGGTAATGTTTCTGTAGGAATTGCTCTTCCACAAATCCCTTGTCCACTCATCCCTTCCAACTGATCCCCCTCCAGGCACTTATCCCTGGAATCATGCTTGGTGTTATACCTACTCCTACCTCTCCTCCCTCATCTCCATTTTCAGGGCCTTAAACACTTCCTCATCCTTCTCTAAATCGTCAATACAGGTTGTGGAGGATTGCTTCATCAAGCACCTTTGTTCTGTCTGTCTTAACAGTAAAATTTCCCCATAGCCAGCCATTTTAATTCTACTTCCCATCGACCTCCACTGCCTTCTTTCAATATTTTTATTAACATTATATAAATTGCATGAATACAAATACAAAATTCATAAGGATACAAGTAAGTAATATGAATTACCTCACATTTAAATCACAGTAATATGATCACAGTATCTCATATTCCAAATCAATCATGTAGAAAAAAGATTGAATTATGAAATAAAATAAAATAATGTATTTTATTAAAAAAATCTACCCCCACTACCAAAATGAGCTGGTTGGTAAAAAAAAAAGTAAAGAAAATACCTTACCATATAATATTATAATAATAATGGCTCAGATCCATACTTTAAAAACAGTTGAAAGATTATGAAAAAATTCAGAAAGGGTCCCCATAATATTAGAAAATCATGTTTAGAATCAGAAATCGAACAATGAGTCTTCTCTAGATCAAGGCATAACATAAAGTCAGATAGCCATTGAACATGAGTGGGCGGGGTGGCCTCCTCCCACTTGAGCAAGATCACCCTCCTGGCCATAAGAGACATAAAGGACAATACCCGCAGATTAGATGGCTTCAGTTTTGTAGCACTATCCTCAACAATACCAAACATGGCAGTCAATGGATTGGGTTTAAAACTGACATTGAAAAGTGCAGAAAAAGTTTGAAATACATCTTTTCAAAAATTTTCAAGTCTCGGACATGTCCAAAACATACGAATTAGTGTGGCCACTTCATTAGTATATCTATTACAGTAAGGGGAAATATCTGCATAAAAACGAGAGAGCTTGTCTTTAGACATATGAACTCTCTGTACCACTTTGAATTGTAATAAAGAATGCTGAGCACATAATGATGAGGAACTAATCAATTTTAAAATAATCTTCCAGCTCTCTTCAGATATGACAATCTGTAAATCTCCTTTAATTTTATCTAAAGGGGCCTTTTTCAGTCCCAACAGCAGACCGTAAATGTAAGATATTGAACCGTTGTCAAAGGGTTTCAGATTAGAAATTGTATCTATTATATTCTTATCTGGACTTGTAGGAAATGTATGTAATTGAGATCTTCAAAAATCTCTAATCTGTAAGTATCAAAAAAGTGGGTATTGGAAAGGTTAAATTTCTTTGAAAGTTGCACAAAAGAAGAGAGATGCCCTCCGTCAAACAAATCCTGAAATTGTTTAATATCCAATCTATCCCATTCTTTAAAAGATAAGTCAACTAAAGATGGTTTTAAAAAAAACAATTAGAACAGATGGGACTCGAGAGGGAGAATCTCAATAAACCAAAATGTTTTCTAAACTGTAACCAAATCCTCAAAGTATGTTTGACCACCACATTGTCAGTTAGTTTATTTAAAGATAAAGGAAGTGAGGATCCAGATAAAGAAATAATGGAAAATTTTGTAACAGAGTTGACTTCCAAAGAAACCCATATAGGACAATTCTCATGGTTAATGTAATATATCCAGAACGTAATATTTCATATATTAATTTCCCAATAATATAACCTAAAATTGGGTAAGGCAAACCCTTCATTCTATTTGTTTTTTTGAAGGTGAGCTTTATTTATTTGAGGTTTTATATTCTTCCATATATAGGAAGAAAAAATTGAATCCAAAGCGTCAAAAAAAGATTTAAGAATAAAAACAGGCACAGCTTGAAAAGGTTATATAAATTTAGGTAAGATATTCATTTTAATAGAATTAATTTGGCCAGTCAGGGATAAAGAGTAAGGCTACCAATTAGAAAGTGCTTTTTTAACATAATTCATTAAAGTTAAAAAATTTTCCTTAAATAAATCTTTATAATTCTCAGTAATTGTTACTCCTAAATACGTAAATTGTTTTCTTAAAATTTTAAAAGGAAGGTTAATATCAGTTGGTATTAAATTGTTTAAAGGAAACAGTTCATTCTTATGTAAATTTAATTTATATCCCGAGAACTGACTAAAATTAGAGGTTGTAACATTAGATATAAAAAACAATGTCATTAGCATAGAGTGACACTTTATGAATAGTACCTCTCCTTAAAATACCAGTAATCTTTTTAGACTCTCGAAAAGCAATTGCTAAAGGTTCTAATACCAAATCAAAAAGCAGAAGGCTCAAAGGACAACCTTGTCTAGTTCCACGTTGGAGTATAAAGGGTTTAGAATTCTGAAAATGAGTACGAACCTGAGTGGAGGGAGATAAATAAAGTAATTTAATCCAATTAATAAAATTAGGTCCAGAATTAAATTTTTCTAAGGATGTAAAGAGATAATTCCATTCAACTCTGTCAAAAGCCTTCCCCACATCCAAAGATATCACACATTCCAATATTTCCTTAGATGGAGAATGCATAATATTTAACAAATGCTGTATATTAAAATGGGAATATCGATTTTTAATAAATCCTGTCCGATCATCCGAAGATATAATATTTTCAAGTCTGTGAGCCAACACTTTAGATAAAATTTTAGTATCAAAACTGAGTAAAGAGATAGGTCTATACGAAGAACATTCAGTAGGATTCCTATTCTTTTTGAGAATGAGCGAAATGGAAGCTTTGTAAAAAGACTGCGGTAGTCTTCCTACCTTAAAGGAATCTGTAAGGGTAGATCATAAGTGTGGTATAAACAAGGAGGAAAAAAGCTTTATAAAACTCTCCAGAGAATCCATCAGGTCCTGGGGAATTCCCAGAATGCAATTCTCGTATAGGCTGAGCAATTTCCTTCTGGGAAATGTGTTGATCCAATTGCCTACGGTCATCTATCGAAAGATTAGGAATATTTAATTGATCCAAAAAATTATTCATTGCAATATTATCATTAACAGAGTCAGACCTATACAATTTGGACTAAAATCCCCTAAAAGTGTCATTACTTTCAAAGTGGTCAGTTGTCAAGTCCCCATTAATTTTACCTATTTCTTTAATTTGCCGCTTGGCTATAAATGGCTTCAATTGATTAGCCAGTAGCTTACCAGTTTTATCTCCATGAATATAAAATTGACTTCTATCTTTTAAAAGCCAGCTTTCAATTGGATACGTTAAAAGAAGATCATATTTAGTTTTGGTTTCAATATGTCTGTTATATTTTTCAGGATCGGGTACCAAAGTATATTTATGGTCCAATTGTTTTAACTGATTAGCCTGTTCGTTTCTTTCTTTGTTAACTTTTTAAATGATGTTGGAAGTATAAGAAATAATTTGACCCTGGATATATGCTTTAAAGTATCCCATATAATAAGACTAGATGTCTCTTCCAACATATTTTCTTCAAAAAAAAAGAGTAATCTGATTCTCCATGATTTTAAAAAGTCCTCATCGTATAACAGAGTTAAATTAAATGGCCAAAATCTACTCATAGGGCTAGAACCAGGAAGATTTAAAGATAGAAGTACAGGAGAGTGGTCAGAAGTAGCAATCTATATTCGATTGATCTAACCAATGGAATCACTTGACTGTCAATAAGTAAAATAATCAATCCTATGTTGGACCATGCTGAGGAGTACACTTCAGCAATACGGCAATTTTGCAATTCAGTAATTCTGCTGTCATTTTTCCCTTATGGCCTGATAGAGGAGTACTGTATAAGGTGATGAGAGGCATTGATCATGTGGATAGAAGGGCTGTAATGGCGAACATAAGAGGGCATAGTTTTAAGGTGCTTGGAAGTAGGTACACAGGGAATGTCAGGGCAGGTTTTCCACACAGAGAGTGGTGGGTGCATAGAGTGCGCTGCCGGAGATGGTGATGGATGTGGATCCAATAGGGTCGTTTTAGAGACCCTTAGATAGGTACATGGGGCTTAGAAAAATAGAGGGCTATGCACTAGGGTAATTCTAAGCAGTTTCTAGAGTAGATTACATGGTCAGCACAATATTGTGGGCCGAAGGGCCTGTAATATGCTGTAGATTTCTATGTTCTATATTTTGTATTACCTTAATGTATTTGTTGTTGGAATGTCTATCTGGATGATATAAAAAGCCAAACTTTTCACTGTATCTTTGTATATGTGACAATAATAAACCAATTACTAGTTACCAAATACCAATTCTCCCTGAGAATTCCTGGCAGTGGCTGGATCACAGTCATTCCCTCTTGAATAATGACGCCACAGGCATCTCAATTTAGCTCAATAGCACAGCATCCAGTGGGTTTTTGAAATCATTCACTGATGTATTTCTCCACTACAGGAGGTGCCTCTGAAGATTGGAAGAGCTGGAGCTTGTGTCGTTGTAGTGAAATTGCCATGAAAGGCTGAAAAGTATGTTTAATTGCTACAGGTCCAGAGGGAATCAAAGAACATTCTACTGTATATAAACAGGCAATCATTCCAAAACTGCATTAGCCTCGCCACTGACTCAGATTACAGAATAAGAGGGTCAGAAGGAATGAGCTATGTTCTGATGCAGTTTCACTGCTGAAATGCATAAAAATGAGCCGACTGCAAACTTAAATGGTTATCATCAGAACCCCATCATTAAAAGAACCTCATCCCAGAATTTGGCGCATGTTACCTGATGTCACTGTGGGGTGGGATGTGCTGTGTTGATGAATGGAATGCA
This sequence comes from Mobula birostris, assembly GCF_030028105.1. NCBI lineage: Eukaryota > Metazoa > Chordata > Chondrichthyes > Myliobatiformes > Myliobatidae > Mobula > Mobula birostris. The sequence goes on along the minus strand of NC_092379.1, from coordinate 88,674,725 downwards.
TACTAATGTAAGAATCACCTTTCTGGATATTTTTATTCCTAAAGCTTTCTCTATGACTGATGTTGCTGTTGGTGTTTACTGGTGTTGTGCTCAATGTGGGAAAAAAAATTATGAGTTCTTATACGTGTTACTGTTATTGTAATTAAATGTTGCATATTACAATGAAATAGTAATCATTGTAATATGCAATCTTAGCATCATGCAAATGTTTCTGTAAGAAGAAAAAAATATTGCATATTACAATGAAATAGGTTTTATTTTTCAGGAGAGTTTTGTCATTTTAAAGGTGGAATTTAAATAATCATAATAAGAAAATGAATATGACACTGTAGATTCAAATTTTGTTTCAAATCATTGATAGAAAATGATCTTATAAATGTGGATTTTGTAACCTTTACTCCATGACACTATACTCTCCCCACTGGCACAGATCTTTGTCATGGGAAGGATACCAGTAAAGAGGCTGCAATGCTATGAGATAAAAAAGCACATCTGGGAGTTATTCCACAACAACTCTGTTTTCTCTTCATTTCAACCATCACAGTATACTAACCAGCAGTAATATTATAATACAGAAGACAGAAGACTTTGCAAAGCACATCATTTACATCCAAGCACTATAATATGTAAAAAGAAGTATTGTTTCCTGAACAGTAGCCTAAAACGTTTATCCAAATTTTGAGGAAGTTGCTTAATTATAAATTGGTAAAACGAATTTTAGAACATATATTTAATTGTAGATTGTAATGTCGCTTTAAGCATGTTGAACAATAAAAGAGCAGGGAGTGAACATAGAGGACAATTTTACTGCAGGATTGTGAATCCATCTTATTTAAAATTAAAGTGGTTCAAAGGTCTGTGGTTTATTATGCTTAAAAATTTTAGTTTTAAATGCAGTTAAGTAATCAAATGGTTGCTAAGGAGCAACTGAGGTGAAATTTCAAAGTGAAGAGCACAAGCATTGTTTTTAATGGAGCTTGAAATACATTTTCTAAATGAGTAATCATAATGACTTGATATAACCATTGGGTTTAAGGACATAAACCTATTGATGATGACAACAGAACCACTAGGACTTTTATTACAATATTTAAGTGCAGATAATAGAAAGATGATTCAAATTTTAATCTATATTTAGAATGATTCATAAAATTGAATTTGTTGACATAAACCTAAATATTTATACAATGTGGGTATGTTTTTGAAGAGCTCTCCACACTTTTGACAACCTAATATATCCTATAAAATAATGTCAAATGTTAAAAAATATATACTTGTGATTCAAGATATATTTCTATTGCATTAAAGTGACCATTGAATGGGATGAGAATCATTTTCATAATATTTGATTTATTTGAAATTCTTGCTTTAATTAGTATATCCATAACAATAATATTACACCAAAGTTAGTCATAGGTGTATTTATGTAGTGCTAGCAATGCAGAGTTATATTTATGGAGATATATAAATATAATCTTTAATCCAAATGTTGATGTACATATCATATTTATATTTGAAAATGTTCTATTGGTGAATCCAGTTTTCTGAGCCTTTGAATGTGCCAACAAAAGGATGGCAAACTCACTGAATTGACAAACTGATAGCAGTATACTTACAATGTACAACATTCCACAACATTTTACACAACCATCTGGACAAGTGAGAACATTTTATATTTTCAAGAGTAGTGTAAGACAAGCCTGGAATATCGGGGAATACTCTCTACTATGGGTAGGGTAGGGTTAACATAAATGAGCTGGAGAACAGGTGAAATGAACAACTTACATTTTTATATAAAAACAGAGACTAATTACAGAAAATGTGAATTATATCTTTGGATAGTAATCTTTGCTTCTGATTCTTGCTGATTATAGAATTTCTAACCTTGGGTAATGGGCTAAGGCTTCAGTAAACACATGCAACTCTTCCTTTCTGATTTCTGCCTCACTTATAAAACATCTGATATCACAGTTATTTACAAATAATCAAAGCACCCTGTCCTCTGCACATTCCAGTTTATTTTGGCCAGCAGAAATGCACTGAATTGCCTGTGGAAGTTGGGCTATGATAATGACATTTTAATTTGGCTATGATATTTTTTATTCTGCAGAATCAGTTTTATTGTATGGATAATAATTAAAGTAAGCCAATAATACAAACAAGGTATACTGCTTGTCAAGTTTGCTCTGCTCTGTACTAAAAACAAAATAAAATGAATGGCAGAATTTGACTGATTCTTGTAACTAACCCAATTCTTCTAAGGTGTCTGTGTACACTTTTGTAATGATTACAGATATTACTCAAAACTAATGGAATGTCTCTGTGTAACTAATTGTATTTGGCATGGTTACCACTTAACAGACAATTGAATTGTTTCAGAGGTGGTGAATGTGTGCTCCAAACCTCTGCCAAAATGTTATTGTTGTGCTGTTTTTATGAAGTCTAGGAGCTCTGAATTCTTCCAGCCCTTACTTGTGAATGATGTTTACAGTTTAGCTGCCAGTTTTAATTCCTCTGCTGCACCTGAAAGAAATAGCTTTCACTTCTGGAGTTAATTCTGCTGGCAGGGGCAGTTGTGATGGACCTATCATTTTGTACAAAAACAATGCATTTACTGTACAGCACACCAATTTATTTGTAACTTTTACACAAAATACAAGTTAGCAGTATTTCAATAAATTGCAAACTCAGATTATTTTGATTCAAAAGCAGAGTTAGAAACATTTTTCACAGGTCAGTTTGTTGTAGATTGCAATCTTTTGGACAAATAATGAACTTTTAGAAGGTTGCATTGGATGTAAAATCCTACCTTTTCGACTATAAATTAAACCTGCAACACAAGAAACCAAAAATAGTATTTAGAGCAGCTATCTACAATGCCTTTTGTTACCAATGAACTCTGCAAAGGCAATGAATTAACTTTTCAGTACTGAGATTTATAACAAACCTTTGGTCGTTCTACTGTATATTTTGTTCAGCATGTGAGGAGTACTTCCTTTCTTTAATTCCCTTTTGGTGTTCCTATATTTAAACTTTCTGTGTTATTCTACAGTTACCAGTTTGCAAATAAACAAAGCTGATAAAATGAGCAAAAGTTGCTGTGACTTTTGTTTGCAAAGGTTAAGTAGAATAGAATCAATGTGTGCATTTTGAGCTCAATTCTCACTGAATATGTTTGTAAAAGTCTTCCATGGTAATAATATATGAAAAGTGACCAATCTAATGTAAAGTTAAGGTACACTAATAACACTGATTCAGTATACTCTCACTGAAAAAAGCGTCGATGGTTAGAAAATAAAGAACATTCAGAATAAGCACCATGGTAGTGTAGTGGTTGGTGTGGCATTATTACGACTTGGGGTGTCAGACTTTGGAGTTCAATTCTGGCATCCACTGTAAGAAAGTTTGTACGTTCTTCCTATGTGCATGTGGGTTTCCCTAGGTGCTCCAGTTTCCTCCCACAATCCAAAGATGTATGGATTAGTATGCTAATTGGTCATTGTAAATTGTCCTGTGATTTGGCTAATGTTCACTAGGTGGAAAGGGATCTAGTGCTTTCCTGGCATATATGACAAACAAACTCTTTCGAGCTTCCAGCCGGGTAGAGGTATCGATTTTAACCAACGTTTCAGTGACAAATTCTGCCATCTTCATCAGGAATGATGCCTGGGCAAGCCTAGTCTGGTGGTACTTATACCCTCGTCATCTGTCCCTCCTGATTGGTTAGTCCTCATCCAATCAAGTTTCCACTGTCCTTTCACTACCATCTGTCTTCCCTATATTTTCACAGTTACAGGAAGGATTGCCAGGATCCTGAAGAAATACCGGATCAATACCATCCACAAAACCATAAGGAAGCTCGATCACAGCTTATGCGTGTCAAAGATGACCTGGGACTTGGACAGTCGGTATTTACAGGATTCTCTATAAATGCAGAGCAGCGTATATTGGCCAGATGGGAACATGGTGGGAACCCACATCAAGGGGCACAGGAGGTGCATCCGGGTTACCCAGAGAAATCAGCAGCAGCAGAACGCTGCATTGCAATGGCCATAGGATTGACTTGATGGCACAAAATTATTGTGCTGCACCAATGGTTTTTGGGACCACCTGGTAAAGAAAACCATTGAAATAAATCTAGAGAGAAAGAATTTTAACAAAGTTAATGGTCTCACTCTTAGTAAGAACTGGAATTTGATTGTAAATGAGGTGGGACAGTGGATGAGCACTAATCAATCAGGAGGGATAGACGAAGGGGGTATAAGTACCACCGAACTAGACATGCCCAGGCATCATCCCTGATGAACGTGGAGTTTGTGAGCAAAACGTCGGTTAAAATTGATACCTGGCTGGCAGCCTGAGAAAAGCTTATTCGTTAATAGGTGTGTTGCTGGGTGATGTGGATCGTTGAACTGGAAGAGCCTGTTTCGTGCTGTATCTCGAAATAAGAATAAATAGAACCATCCACTGTCCTTTCTTGAGGTCAAATGATCTTGGAGCAACAGCATTTCACAGGGAAAGAAAAACCTAGTTCACATATTAGAATAATTCACTGAAGTATTGTTCACTCTGGATACTCCTCTAGAGACTTGCATTGAAAATCTGTCCAGACACCCATTTCCACTGATAATTGTTTTGGATTACAAGTGAATCAGATTCTGGTAACATCAATCAGATACAAATGTAAAATAAGACTTAATCTGAAAATTCCCACTCATTTTTAAGTCACTGGGCCTACCTCATTCATGATCGAGGACATGTGTATAAAATGTTTTAAGGTGGAAAAAAATATTAAAATCTTCATGATTATGTGGGAAACCAACTGAAAGACAATTATTTTAAATGCTGTAGGATGTCATGATATTTTGCTGATACACTGAATATCAGAAAATACAGAGCATCAAGCTAATATATGAAGTACTGCTTTAAAATATTGCTCATTTACCTCAGAGTGTAAGAGGTCAGTCTGTTTGACTATCTTCCCTGATATCTGCACAAGTCACTTGGTGTCTTCACTCCAATTAAACAGATTGCCAGATTTACAGGAAATCTTTAAAATATGAACATGTGAAGCAAGTAGGATTTTAGCAGATCTGTTAAAAACCTTCTGCAGTAATAAAGTCAACAGAGTTCCCCTGAGGCACTTACTCCAAAATGTAATGTCATGAGTGTTTTAAAATGTGGGGAGCTGTATTTAAAGTTGTGAATGAAATTGTGAAGATTTGGTTAAAAACCTTTTGTTAGGTATCTTTATTTTTGAACAAAACCAATAATTTTATAGATGTGTGTTATATTATTAGCTAACAGAATGAAGAAAAAGACATTTACAGCATTGAGAACAACAGGAAGTGTCTGTAATCAGAATGATTCTCTTAAACATGAACAATTCTAGGTGATGCTACATGTAAGATTAAAGCACTAAATTAACCATTACCCATATAAAACTATAAAACCATAAGACACAGGAGCAGGATTAGGCCTTCTGTCCCATCATGTGTGGTCCACCAATTGATCATTGCTGATTTATTTTCCCTCTTAATCCCATTCTCCTGCCTTCTGCCTGTAACCTTTGATGCCCTTGCTAATGAAAAACATAACCCAATGACTTGGCCTCTTCAAATGGTTATAGAAATAAATTCCACAGAATTCACTAGCATCTGGTTGAAGAAATTCCTCCTTATTTCTGTTCTAAAGTGACTTCCTTCTATTCTGAAGCTATACCCTCTGCTCCTGGACTATTGGAAACATCCTCTCCCCTCTATCTCCACTCTATCTGGGCCATTTAGTATTCAATAATTTTAAGTGAGATCCCTCCTCATTCTTCTAAACTTCAGCAAATAAAGGCTCAAAGCCATCAAACTCTCCTTGTGGATAAACCCTTTCATTCCTGGGATCATTCTTGTGATCCCTTCCCCACCACCCTGACCCTCTCAAATACCAGTAAATTGTTTCTTTGATAAGGGGCCAAAAACTGGTCACAGTACTTCAAGTGCAGTCTGACAAATGCCTTATAAAGACCCAAAATTAGATCTATGTTGTGTATTTGATATTTCAGTAATATTTGAGTGATCTTATATATATATATATATATATAGTTTGATCAAGCATTCTTGTTCATAAAAATAATTCTATGTAAAACTATGTTAATTGCATACATCATCACGCTAGCATGTGATACATGCAAGTCTTGCTTAAAGTAAACTTGATGATGTCTGTGCCTTCCTTTGGATTAGGTTAATATTTTGAAGTTACAAAACGTAACATTGGTGACGGGGTATTTTTGAAACAAGCCTGAGATGGCTACCAACCTGTCTGTGTGCAGTGAAACGTTCAAATTAAAAAGAAAAAAAAGGGCATGTAAACTTCAGAGCCCAGCGCGTACAGAGATGTTGAGTTAAAAAAGAGGCTGTAAACGGAATAACTCAGTACAGGTGAGTTAAAGAGTGAGTACCGGTGATAATAATCATGAAAAAAAATTCAGAAGTGGCAGGTTACATCAGAAGATTAACAAGTTTGATTACACAATGGGTAATTGACTCAGGTATATGGTACTGTTGGAACAGTATTTTGAAGCAAAGGAAATAGCCAATGGGAAGTGAGTGCCAATTTTGCTGAATGTATTGGGTTTAAAGGTAAATAATTGCTTCAAAGTTTGAGTGCTCCTACCAAACCATTAGAAATGAACTTTGCTGCTATTGTAAAATTAATGCAGAAACACCTAGAACCGAAGTCACTGTTGATTGCCAAACGCTTTAGGTTTCATAAGTGGAATCAAAAAGGAAGGGAGTTAATTTCAGCATATAAGGCTGCATTGAAGAGATTATCTGGGCATTTTTTGTTTGGTAATAGATTTAATGATGCACTGAGATTGTTTAGTTTGTAGAATCTTAAAAGAAAGCATTCAAAAATGGATTCTAACTGAAGCACAATTTACATTCAAAAGAGCAGTTAAAATCACTGTTTCAATGGAAACCGCAGGCAGATATACAATTGAGTTGCAGTCGGGAATGAAAGTGAGCATGAATAAAATAGCATCTAAACAGAAACCAGCTTGCCCAAACAAATTGTCTTACCGTTGTGGCAGGGGCTCACATACACTAAATAAATGCAGATTTAAAGGCGAAACTTGTAGAAAATGCAACAAAGTAGGACATGTACAAAGAGCATATCAGGCAAACATAAACAAATGGACTGATCAGAGAAGGAAAAAAGTGAAAAATTCAAAGGTTCAAAGGTCCAATTTAATGTCAGAGAAATGTATACAATATACATCCTGAAATGCTTTTTGAACATGCAATTTCAAAAAGAGCAGAAATCTGCATGCTATTGATGAAAAATCTGATAATAGTGAAAGTGACACAGGCTGTGTAGCCATAAAATCTATAGTTTGAAAATTAACAATAGACAAACAATATAGCTTATGCCAAAGGTGTAAGACAAATTAATTAAAATGGAATTAGAAACTGGTTCAGCTGTTTCAGTCAGTTCACAAAATGAGTTTGAATGGTATATCAAGGATACTAAACTGAATCCTGCAGATATCCGGTTAAGAACTTATAGTGGAGAAAAGGTAGCTTCTGTGGGAATGACTTTTGTAACAGTGAAATTCAACAATCAATATGCCACATTGTGGCAGCATTGTTGGTGCATGATAGGCAGAAACAATTTCAGCTTGATTGGAAATCCATCCACAATTTGCATGCCACATCCCTTGAAATGAAGCTGACTAAAAGTGAATTTATCAAGATACAGAATGATACCACTGCTGTCTCCATGTTGTGCACTATGAAATGTTGCCCAACAGAGGAAAAACAGGTGTTGGTGTCAAACGTTGTTTCTCTGGTTGGAAAGTATCTTGCACCAAGGAACATGCTGCTCAGAGGAAGCTTGAAATTGACGAAAGCAGTGGTCCAACTACAACAGTTTTTGTAGGCAACATATCTGAGAAAGTGTCAGTACCTCTAGTGAACTCTGTATTTTTGTGTTTCCCCCTAGCTGTCAGTCTGTGGTTTTGTATTGCCATGTGCTCCAGCTCTATTCTGGCCCCTGTATTACTGAGTACTTCCATCTCTCATCTGCTTCTCATTATTACCTGTTTTGCTGCCACCTGTGTCTCATTGTGCTCCACCTATCATCTGCCTCTGTTTATTGCTCTGTATTTCACTCCTGTGTTTTCACCTGTTTGTTGCCAAATCGTGCCAGTGAATTTTCCTGAACCTTTCCAGCATTCATATCTATACTCTATCCATCTGAATAGTTACCCTGCCTGCTTCCCAATTCTGGTTTTTGGATTTCTCTGGATGTTTGATTTCTGCTTGAACTTTAACGCAGACTTTGTTTGCACCTCGGGATTTGTTACTCAATTAATATTGCCGTGTGCACAGTACTGGGTCTGTGATTGGATTCCTGCTCCAGAGCACTGACAGAAAGCTTCTGATATGTTAATCAGGCAGTTACTTGCAAAATGTGGTTTGGTTTTAAGCTGTAAGAGAGTTCAAGGAGCTTCAGGGAAGTTGCAAGCATTTGGAGTGAAAAAGAACCAGAATCTACTCTGTGTGCATTAAGGTTATTGCATGAACTTCAAGTGGGAGACAAAAAACGGTTGGTAAAAGTAAATGCAAAGACCAAAGCCCAGCTGGATGAATAGAAGGCCAAAAAGACAGGAGTCAATGGAGATCCAAAAACAGAGGTTGTGTCAGATGACGTTGCAGATGAAGAAACCAAGAGGAGAAATCGGATAGTAAAGGGAGCAATACAAGGATTGATAAGAGAATACTCCAGTGAACTAAATGAACAAGATCAAGATAAACAAGGAGGCAAGGGGTGAAGAGAACGAATGTGAATGAGAAAGAGAATGGCATGAAAGAGAGAAGGGGCATGAGAAAGAATAAAAAAACGATTGAAATAGATCCAGGGAGAGAAAAAGAGAAGAAAGGTGTCCAGATCTTTTGGAAATCGTGGAGTCAATTCCTACAACCACCGCAAAGGAGGCCCCAGAACCTGAGATTGTTTTCACAACCACAAGTCTCACCTGTCAAGCAGTGTGTTTCCCCCTGTCAGGAAAGATGTTATCCCACAAGAGTAAGTAACACTCCACAGTGATTAAATCTTTAGACCTGAATGAGACAATTTAAATTTACCATGCTGTGGATGTCTATATATAGTAGTTGTGTTATATAAGCTGTATATAGTTGAGTTGCATTCTTTATTGAGTAGGAGCTATAGCTAAGCAGGGAGGAGTGTTGTGTATTTGTCATTTCAATAATATTTGAGTAATCTTGCATATATATTGTTTGATTAAGCATTTTTATTTGTTTAAATAATTGATTATAGGTTATATGTAAAAACCTCTCCCTCAATGTCACAAAAACAAAGGAGCTGGTTGTGGACTACAGGAGGAATGGAGACAGGCTAACCCCTATTGTCATCAACGGATCTGGGATTGAGAGGATGAACAGCTTTAAAATCCTTGGCATACACATCACCCAGGATCTCATATGGTCTGTACATACCGGCTGTGTGGTGAAAAAGGCACAACAGCACCTCTTTCACTTCAGATGGTTGAAGTTTGGTATGGGCCCCCAAATCCTAAAAACTTTCTATTGGGACACAATTGAGAGCATCCTGACTGGCTGCATCACTGCCTGGTATAGGAACTGTACTTCCCTCAATCACAGGACTCTGCAGATAGTGGTATGGACAGAACAGGGCATCTTTAGATGTGAACTTCCCACTATTCAGGACATTTACAGAGATAGGTGCGTAAAAGGGGCCTGAAGGATCATTGGGGACCCGAGTCATCCCAACCACACACTGTTCCAGTTACTAAAATCCAGGAAATGGTACCGAGCATAAAAGCCAGGGCTAATAGGCTTCAGGACAGCTTCTTCCACCAGGCCATCGCCTGATTAATTCATGCTGATGCAATTATATTTCTGTGTTATATTGACTATCCTGTTGTACATACTATTTATTATAAATGACTATAAATTGCACTTTGCACATTTAGATGGACACGTAATGTAAAGATTTTTACTCATGTATGTGAATTCAATTTGAATCAAGTACATTAATTGCACACATTATCACACGACTATGTGATACGTGTGCACCTCACTTAAAGTGAACTCGAAATTCGGTCACTTCTTGGATTCCTGTGTCTTCCTTTCAATTAGTTTAATGTTTCAAAGTTACAAAACATAACAATTCCATCAGGTTAAATATACAACACCCGACTACCCAATTTTCACACCTCTCAAATCCCTCAAGTGTTCCAAAAGCAGTTTATCTCAGTCTGGAATTTATTCACCAGCCAAACATCCACAACACCTGGGACAGAGAATTCAAATGATTTACAACTCTGACTAATGAAATTGCTGACATTTGTCAGTCCTAAGCAACCACCGCTCTTATCTTGAGATTATTACCACTCATTATTTGCTTCATGGTGAAGGAAAACAGTATGTCAGCATCTGTCCTGTGAAATCCTATATCGAGATTCACAATGGCACCAGTGATAAACAGCTATGTTTTGCAGAGGGCTCACAAAACTACTAGATACTCTAGAAGATATACTCCCCCCCTCCCCCTCCTGTTTTCCTTTTAAGGATGTACTTTTGAACTGACTGAATGGTCTGGCATTTGGGTGATCTCATGGGGAATTTGGCGAACTAGACTCTTGGGAGTGTAGGTATGTTTGGGATGGCTACCTATAGACATAGATTGATTGTGTGTCCATAAAGTGACAGAAGGCACAGGAGAGTTGTGTGTAAGGTGACACTGACAGGAAATGACAGAGCTGTGGTGGTTGGGGGAGTGGAGAGGTGGGTTAATGAGTGGACTTGTTGATCAGCCTTAGAGCTCGGAGAAAAGTAACTGTTTTTAAGTCTGGTGGTTCTGATGTGATTGCTCCAGAGCCTCCTCACTGATGGCCATGGGACCAGGGAGCATGGGATTCTGCATGATGTTTCTGGCTCTTTTCTGGCACCTTTCTGCGTATATATCCTTGTTGGTAGTTAGGCTGGTGCTGGTGATTCATTGGACAGATATGATGACCTGTTGTAGAGTCTTCCTTTCCAACGTAATGCAGTTTGAGTACCATGCAGCGATGCAGATTGCTAGCATGCTCCCTATGAGAATGAAGTGAGCATTGTCCAGCCGCCTTCAACCTTCTCAGAAAGTAGAGTCAACTGTTGAGTTTTCCTGATTGTTCGGAATGTGTTTTTAGACCATGAGAGGTTGTGTGAGATGTGCACTCCCAGGAGTTTGAAACTGCACCCAGTTTCTACTCCTGTGCTGCCTATGTAAAGAGGGACGTGAGTGGTGCAAGTTCTCCTGAAGTCAGTAATAATCTCCTTTGAGGAAGAGGTTATTTGCCTGAGCACTTTAACTGCCCTCTGCAGACCATCTCATAATTGTTGGTGATGAGCCTCATCACTGTTGTGTCATTGGCAAGCTTGATAACGTGATTACTCGGGTGTTTGGCCATGCAGTCGTGTGCGAGCGGAGTGTACAGCAATGGGCTCAGCACACAGCGGGGAGCCCGTGTTGAGGATGTTCGAGAGGGAGGAGCTGTTGTGCATGCTGACTAGCTGTGGTCTGCTGGTGAGGAAGTCCAACATACAGTTGCACAGTGGTGTATTTAGACCAAGAAGTAGGAGTTTGTTGTGAGAGAATAGTGTTGAGTGCCAAACTGAAATCCTGAGATAGCATTCTGATCTGAGTGTCCTTGTTTTCTAGGTGTGTCAGGGCTAGGTATGGCATCTGTCGTGGTGAGGTTCTGTTGGTATGCTTATTGGTGAGTCTCCAATATGGCAGGAATGGAGCTTTTGATATGTGCCATTACCAGCAGTTCAAAGCACTTGATAATGATTGGCATCAGTGCCACTGAACAGCAGTTGTTTAGTTCTGAAGGTGTAGAGTTCTTTGGTAAAGGGTTGATGGTGGCTGATTTCAAGAATATGGGGACAATAGCCTGGATGAGTGTTGACGATATCCGTGAAGATGTCAGTGAGCTGGTGTGCGCACACCCTGAGCATTCAGCCTGGGATGTTGCCTGGCACAGCCACCTTATGGGGGTGTTGACTCTGCAAAATTCTTCTCATGTCCGTTGCTCTTTCAGACAGTGGCTGCTCACCTGGGAGGGGTGTGGCTTTTATGACTGGTGTTGCTTTGCATGCATAAAAGTTGATTAGAGTGTCAGACATGGAAGTGTCACTGCTACCATCGATGCTGTTTGTCCTTGCATATTCAGTAATGTCCTTGATACATAGCAACATACATGGGGGATTGTTATCTGACCGGAGTTTCTAAATTTTTTGTGCGTAGGCAGCCTTTGTCCTGTAGGTGCCTGTGATGATGTTCCTCCCTGCTGTTGTCTCATCAGACTTGAAGGTATCATCCTGGGCTTTTAGTAGGGAATGCGCCTCTGTGTTCAGCCAGGTTTTCCGGTTGGGCCTTGAGATGACTGTTCCTGAGCTACTAACATCGTCTACACATTTACTGTTCCAACATGAGGGTCTTGATTCAGTCAATTTTATGTTACTTGTGTTGATTCTTTTGCTTGAAATCAAAGAATTAAAGTAAATCAAGATGAAATGAATTTCATCTTCTTAAACTACTGAAACACTGAAACTATGAAGCACCATGTACACAGAAATATCGAGGAAACAATCTGAAAAAGCTTCAACCCCAGTCACAGTTCAGACAGTTTAGTTCTCTTCCAGGTGTTCAGCTGGTGAATAGCTCATCAATGCTCATCTGATATTGTTTTTTACAAAATTACAAATGTTTTCTCGCTCAAGTACAAATTACATCTCCAAAGTCATATTAACCTCAAAGGACTAGGGTTAGTCACCAACGTATAATAATAGGGATATAATAATAGGGATAGTGGAGTTGTGGCCAGAGGTTGTTCTACTCTTTTTTTTTAATGGCATTAAAGTAGATTCATGGGTCATCCTGGCAGAAGGAACACAAAATTTCAAGCAGCATGTTACTTCTGTGCAAGGGACCACTGAAATCCTTCAAGATTACTGTCCATTGTAGACTCAGTAGGCTCCATCACAGGCACAACCCTACCCACCACTGAGGATATCTTTGTGAGATGGTGAATCAAGAAAGTAGTATCCAGCATTAAGGACCTTCAGGAACATTCCTCTTCTCATTATTACCATTGGGAAGGAAATACAGGAGCCTGAAGACCTACATTGAGTGATTTAGGACAGCTTCTTCCCAACCACCATCAGATTTGTGAATGACTCATAAACCCCTAAATGCACCCTCCTATGTAGTTATTTAAGTAACTTATGGTAATTTCATGCCCTGCTTGTGCTTCTGCCACAAAACAAATTTTACAACAGATGTTAGTGATGATAAACCTGATTCCGAATTGTCTGCAAAGATGCATTCTATGCATCCCGTCTGTGGAGGGATTGTTTCCATTAGCAGGAAATGGGGATATGGGGGCACAGCTTCAAAATAAATGATATCGCTTTAGTACTGAGATGAAGAGGAATTTCTCCTGCCAGAGGAGGTGAATCTGTGGAGTTTATTTCCACAGAAGGCTATAAAAGACCAATGCATTAGTTGTATTTAAGGCAGAGGTTCTTCATGGGTAAAGAGGTTAACGTTTACAGTAGAAAGCAGATGAATAGTGTTGAAAAAGAGTCTACTGTGATTTAATGACAGAGCAGACTCAATGAGCCAAATAGTTTGAATTTGCTCCTAAATTTTATGGTCTTACTGTCTATGAATGCCTGCATTGGAGAAGGTTTTAATGCAGAGAAATATTTTGTTCACATTGCTTGGCTCTGTGGGCTCAAGAAAACAAAAATCTGAGGCATTATCTCCTTCTGCTTGAAAGGCACCTCATAGATAACCATTCACCAGAGATGCATTGTTGCAGAAGTTCGTAGCAACTCATTGTCTCCTTAGACAGCACAGTCCAAACCATACCTCATTATTGATTAAAATAATCATGTAATCACCTTATCTCTTGCTAACCCATCATTCTCTTAGACTTTGCTCAAAGCACATCATAGTTATTGAAAAGCAATGTGATGCTTTGGTATCTGACATTTCATGAGAAATCTAGACTGAAGAAATCATATTATTTCTGGTCCTGACTCGTGCATTTTTGCCATTCGTTACAGTAATACAGTGTTAGCTAGTACGATTCCCACACTCTAATCATGCTGTGATGCAATTCCTGTGAATTAGTGTATGGCGTTCAATGGGGTAAATTCAGACTCTGCCCTTTTGAATGGTCTTGACCACATTTCTCTAGCCCACTGCCAGAACAAAATATTGCTTCCCCATTTTCAGAATCAGAATCAGGTTTAATACCACTGGCATATGTCGTGAAATTTGTTAACTTAGTGGCAGCTGTACAGTGCAATACACGATAGTATAGGAAAAAACTGTAAGTATATTAATTACAGTAAGTTTTTATGTATATCAACTAGTTAAATTAAAAATAATACAAAAACAGAAATAATAAGAGTGAGGTAGTGTTCACGGGTTCAACGTCCATTTAGGAATTGTGTGGCAGAGCACAAGAATCTGTTCCTGAATTGCTGAGTATGTACTTTCAGGCTTCTCCACCTCCTTCCTAATGGTAACAATGAGAAGAGTGCATGTCCTGGGTGCTGGGGGTCCTTAATGCTGGACGTTGCCTTTCTGAGATATCACTTCTTGAAGATGTCTTGTATATTACAGAGGCTGGTCCCCGAGATGAAGCTGACTAATTTCACAACTTTCTGTAGCTTCTTTTGATCCTGTGCAGTGGCTCCCTGCATCCATTCCCCCTCGCCTCCATAACAGACAGCAATGCAACCTGTCAGAATGCTCTCTACAGTACGTTTGTAGAAGTTTCCAAGTGTCTCAGGAGACAAACCAAATCTCCTCAAGTTCCTAATGAAATACAGTTACTGTCTTGCCTCCTAAATAGCCTCTTCAACATGTTGCGCCCAGGTTAGACCCTCAGACATCTTGACACCCTGGAACTTGAAACTGCTCACTCATTCCACTTCTGATCCCTCTTTAAGAATTGGTTCAGGTTCCCTCACCCAACTCTTTCTGAAATCCACAATCAGCTCTTTGGTCTTACTGACGTTGAGTGCAAGGTTGTTGCTTGTGACACCACTCAGTTTGCCTGTACATCTTGCTCCTCTCTGCCCCCTTGTCTCCATCTGAGCTTCTGCCAGCAGTGGTTGTCTCATCCACAAATTTATAGATGGAATTTGAGCTATGCTTTAGTACACAGTCATGGATATGGAGAGAGTAGAGCAGTGTGCTAGGCACACATCCCTGAGGTGCCTCAGTGTTGATTATCAGTGAAGAGGAGTTATTAATACTAATCTGCCCAGATTGTGGTCTTCCAGTTAGAAACTCAAGGATCCTATTGCAGAGGGAGGTACAGAGGGCCTGGTTCCACAGCTTATTGCTCAGGACTGTGGGAATGATGGTGTTAAACACTGAGCTATAGTCAACAAACAGCATCCTGATATAGGTGTTTGTATTGTCGAGGCGATCTAAGGCCGTGTAAAGAGCCATTGAGATTGCATCTGTTGTAGACCCACTGTGGTGACAGGTGAATTGCAGTGGGTGCAGGTCCTTGCTGAGGCAGGAGTTGATTCCAGCCATGACCTACCTCTCAAAGCAATTTATCACAGTAGATGTGAGCGCTACTGGATGGTAGTCATTAAGGCAGCTTACACTACTCTTCTTGAGCATTGGTATAATTGTTGCCCTTCTGAAGCAGGTGGGAACTTCTGACTGTAGCAATAAGAGTATCAATATGCTCTTGAATACTCCCACCAGTTGGTTGGCACAAATTTCCATAACCTTACCAGGTACTCCATCAGGTCCACCTTACGAGGGTTGACCCTCCTGAAGGACAGACTGACATTGGCCTCTGAGAGAGAGATCACAGGGTAACCAGGTGCAGCAGAGATCTTCACAGCTATATTTATATTCCCCCTTTTAAAGCAGGCATACAAGATGTTGAACTCATTTGGTAGTGAAGCATTGCTGCCATTCATGTTATTGGATTTCGCGCTATAGGAAGTAATGACTTGCAAACCCTTCCAGAGTTAATGTGCATTCTGATGTTGCCTCCAACCATGCTCAGAATTGATTCTTTGCTCTTCAAATAGCCCTCTGTAGGTCATACTTGGTTTTCTTGTACAGGCTCGGTTTGCCAGACTTAAATGCCACAGATCTGGCCCTCAGCAGGTGAAGAACCATAAGATGATAAGAAAATAAAACATAGGTGCAGAATTAAACTGTTTTGTCCATTGAGTTTGCTCCACCATCTCATTGTGGCTGATCCATTTTTCCTCTCAGTCCCAGTCTCCTGCCTTCTCTCCATATCCCTTCATGCACTGAATCAAGAATCTATCAACCTCTGCCTTAATTATACATACAGATTTGGCCTCCACAGCCACATGTGGCAACAAATTCCATAGATTTACCACACTCTGTTTTAAAAAAAAAAAAAATCTCTTCATCTCCATTCTAAAAGGATGCCCTCTATTCTGAGGCTTTGATCTGTGGTCTTAGACTCTCCCACCATTGGAAACATCCTTTCCACATCCACTCTATCAAGGCCATTCACCATGCGATAAGTTTCAATGAAATCATCCCTTATTCTTCTGAATTCCATTGAATATAGGCCCAGACCCATCAAACGCTCAGCATATGACAAGTCGTTCAAATCCCGAATCATTTTTGTGAACCTCCTTTGAACTGTATCCAGTTTCAGCACATCTTTTCTAAGATAAGGGGGCCAGAACTGCTCTCAATACTTCAAGTGCGTCCTCACCAGTTCTTTATAAATTCTCAACATTACATCATTGCTTTTATATTCTAGCCCTCTTGAAATGAATGCTAACATTGTATTTGCCTTCCACACCACAGACACAACATGTAAATTAACCTTTAGGGAATCCTGCGCAAGCACTCTCAAGTTCTTTTGCACCCCAGTTTTCTGTACTTTCTCTCCACTAAGAAAACAGTCAACCCTTTAATTTCTTCTACCAAAGTTCATAACCATAAACTTCTCAACACTGTATTCCATCTGCCACTTCTTTGCCCATTCTCCTAAACTGTCTAGGTCCTTCTGTAGCCTCTCTACTTCCTCAAAACTACCTGCCTCTCCACTTATCTTCATATTGTCTGCAAATTTGGTCCCAACACAGACCCAGTAGAAAACTACTAGTTACCAGCAGCCAACCAGTAAGAGCTCCTTTTATTCCCACACTTTGCCTCCTGCCAATCAGCAACTGCTTTATCCATGCTTGAATCTTCTCTGTAATACCATGGGCTTGTAGCTTGTTAAGCAGTCTCATGTGTGGCACCTTGTCAAAGGCCTCTTGAAAATCCAAAAACACAGCATCAACCGATTTTCCTTTGTTTGTTATTTCTGCAAAGAATTCCAACAGACTTGTCAGGCAAGATCTTCCCTTGAAGAAACAAAGCTGACTACGACCCATTTTATCACATGCCTCCAAGTACCACAAAACTACATCCTTAACAATCAACACCGACATCTTCCCAATCACTGAGGTCAGACTGAATGACCTATAATTTCCTTTATTCTGCCTCTCTCCCTTCTTGAAGAGTGGAGTGACATTTGCAATTTTCCAGTCTTTTGGAGCCATTAAGGAAACTAGTGATTCTTGAAAGATCTTTACTAGCGCCTCCACAATCTCTTCAGCCACTTCTTTCAGAACTCAGGGGTGTACACCATCTAGTTCAGGTGACTTATCCACTTTTAGTTTCCCAAGGACCTTCTCTCTAACTATGGTAACTTCACACACTTCGTGACCCATGGCACCTGGAACTTCCATCATATGACTAGTGTTTTCCACAGTGAAGACTGATGCAAAATACTTATTCAGTTCATCTGCAATTTTGTTGTTACTGATTACTACCTCTCCAGCATTGTTTTCCAGTGATCGAATATCCACTCTTGCTTCTCCTTTACACTTTACATATCTGAAGAAACTTTTGGTATCCTCTTTAATATTATTGGCTATCTTAGTTTCATATTCCATCTGACAGTATCTACAATATGGATTTATGCCAGCATCAAACAACCGACAGCAGCTATTGTGTCTGTGGTGTGAAAAAAAATTCAAATGAGGCAATGAAACCGTTAGGCTTCTTGAACATTTAAAAAGAATGCACTCTGATAAAGCAAGCAAAATCTTAGCTTATTCCAGTGACCTCATAAACACTTTCAGAAACAAAGTACACATCAAATCATGTTTGTCAGCACTTCATCACAAAACAGTGATGGTTTGCATGCTTCATACAACAGTCCATTGCTCATTGCTAAATCTGGAAAATCCCATGCAATTGGAGAAGAACTGATTTTGCCTGCTGCAAGGAAGGTTCTAAGTACAGTTTTGCATAGGTCACTAGACCAAATAATTAAAGTGATTCTGCTCATTGACAATTCTGTTCAAAGACGAATAGATTAAATGTCTGAGAATGTGGAAGACATATTATGCAATGTACTTAGGACAACCGAATTTGTTCTATTGATTTAGCTTTGCCAAGCAATGAATCATTGATTCTTGGTTATGTTCACTTCATAAAAGATGAAAGCAAGATTCAAGAGTAGTTATTTGTAAGGGGGCTAGAAAAAGATACAAAAGGAGAGTTATTATTTCAGGTTGTTGAGCATTTTTTCAATGAGAAGGACACCAACACACCAACATTTTTGTGCAATAGATGGGGCACCATCAATGACAGTCTGCTACCGTGGTGTTAATACTTTCCTGAGAAAAGCTGTACCTAACGTATTTACCACTTACTGACTAATTCATAGACAACATCTTGTGCAAAACAAAAATAGCCTAAGTGAATGGCTGCACAATTTTTTTTTAGAAAGGATATACTGACATTGGAGAGGGTTCAGAGAAGATTCATGAGAATAATTCCAGGAATGAAAGGGTTACTGAATGAGGAACATCTGGCAGCCTTTGGGCTGTATTCCCTGGAGTTCAGGAAAATGAGGGTGGATCTCATAGAAACATTCCGAATGTTAAAAGGCCTGATAAGATTAGATATAGCAAAGTTATTTTCCATGGTGGGGGAGACTAGGACAAGAGGGCACGACTTCATGATCAAAGGACTTCCATTTAGAACGGAGATGCGGATAAATTACTTTAGTCAGAGGGTGGTAAATCTGTGGAATTTGTTGCCATAAGTGGCTATGGAGTCCAAGTCATTGGGTGCATTTAAGGCAGAGATAGATAGGTTCTTGATTAGCCAGGGCATCAAAGGGTATAGGGAGAAGGCAGGGGAGTGTGTAGACCAGAGGAATTGGATCAGCCATGGTTGAATGGCAGGGCAGACTCAATGGGCCAAATGGCCTACTTCTGCTCCTATATCATATGGTCTTATGGTCCAAATCATTAAATACTGCTGTCACAGTGGCAAATAAATTTGAATCCCATGCTCTCAATCTTGATTATATCAAGGGCTTTGTATTGAGAATGATCAACAGTTTGAGTGCTTGCTGTTGCAGACAGAAGTCAGATGGCTCTCAAAAGGAAATTGCCTGAGATGCTTTTATGCACTTTTGAAACTATGATAACATTCTTATGCTTCATTCAATAATCAGCTCAGGAATATCAAGCATGACATTTCTTGATTGTCAGAATTATTCACAAAATTTAATGAAATTAATCTTCAATTGTAAAGAAATGATGTGAATCTTATCAGTCACATCAGTTGTTTCCACATTTCTGTCCAAGTTAACCCTATTTAAATGCAAACTTGGTTGTTGTGACTTTTTCCAACATCCGAGCCTCTCTGATGTAGAAGAAAGAACACCAGATAATGTTCTTCAAGTATATTGTGCCCATTTGGATGAGCTGCATAAAGACATGTCAGAAAGATTTCAGCATCTCCATTCAATCCAAATTCCAGATTAGTCAATCAATCCATTCCTGAACACTTGAAATGAGAGATTAATAGGAGCGTTAGAGGAAGAACTGATCTTGCTACAAAGTGACTTTGAGCTGAAGCCAAAGTTCAAAAAAATCATATCTAAAATTGTGGCGACAATACAAAACCACTGAATGCTATCCTTCACTGTTGGAAAACAGTAAAGGTGCTCGTTATTGCCTTTCCAATGTCATATTTAGTGGAAGACAGTTTTAGTGCAGTGACCCAACATTTTCGAAAACAATGAAATAGACTGAAAATTACTGAATGTGGTGAGCTGATACTTTTTCTGAGTGAGATTCAGCCTGACATTGAGAATCTGATACCACTGCACCAAGACCACTCATCTCATGGAAAGGTGAAAAAACAACAAAGTAATGAATAGTTGGCCTAATAATTTTCTTTAAAATTATTGGTGAATTTTTAAATTGTAATTAAATAAAGAAAATAATTCTGTATGTAGCTTTAAATAGATTTGAATATTTTTTGCAATTTATCAGTTTTTGAATTTGCAGTTCCTATTTTCTTTCACTGTGCATCGTAATCCAACATACGTTATAGTTTTTATGTAATGGCCAGAAATGGAGAGGGAGCACTGGGGATGTGGTCCAGGAGCCTCAGGGTGGTAACCCAAATTAAATCCAAAAATTGTTTGGGAACCACTGGTACAAATGGTGTTGGTAAAACCTAGTTGTAATGTGAATAAATAAGAATTGTTACTTTCCAGATCAATGACATTGAAAATCTCACTGCAGATCAAATTTTTGTGCTATGCTAATATTGAAGTAATTTCCAGGAGCTTTAAGTTAGGAAGTTTTAAGTTGCCTTGCTGCTGCTTATGTGCAGGAGGGAGGAACTGGGAAGGACTTTAGGGTTCTCATGTTTAACTGTCGTTCATTCTTTGGGGCACCTCTGTTTTCGTGGCTGTTTTGCAAAGAAAAAGCATTTCAGGATGTATATTGTATACATTTCTATGACATTAAATTGAACCATAGAACTTTAAAAATTCCCACTGTAAGATGTAGAACTGAATTTCCCAATGGATATCAACAATGTATGTGCAAAATATAATTAGATCACTAAATTAACAACTTGCACCTGTTCGAGCAGCTCGCTGTCCATTTTCTGGTGTCTTCATTACCCACTGTTAGATTAAAGAACAGGTCCACAATCATGTAAAGTCTATGTTAAAAATGGTTTTATTCTAGGTTAATTTTGTTTCTGACATTTGCCTCCTTCCTTTCCAGTCCTAATGAAGGGTTTTGACCCTGTTGGATTAGAGTGTAGAATTGTTATTTTCCTTGTAGTTTAACTTACTCTTTGCTGATTTATAATTTTTAGATAATCACTTATATCTGTGCAATTGTTTAGTGTATTTCCAGTAATGGAAGTATAGCTGATTTGTATTTTTCTAGAAGTTTCTTTGCAGCTTGTGTCATAGAATGGAACCTGGCCATTTCATAGGCTTGTCAGAGTGAGTTTTAAGTAGAAGATGACCATAATTTCTTTGATCTTTGTCTTTTTTATTCTTTCTTTCTTCTCTCTGTTGCTAACAGTAAATTGATGAGCTTTTTTTTTGTTTACAACACCTAATAAATGGCTATAATTACAAGATTTATGCCTAATTTTTGACTTCTGAAGAACCTTCTGGATTATAATTTCACCAGATCAAACAGCCTGAAACGTTAACTGTTTATTCCGCTCCAAAAATGCTGCTTGGCTTGCTGAGCTCTTTCAAAATATTTCTGTCTCCCTCATGATTTTCAACACTTGCAGAATCTCTTGTGTTATGCAAATTTGCAGTGGCACCTCAGGATTCTTTTCCAGAATTGATTCTTTTCTGGCCTCTTCAGATAAATAGAGGGATAGCTCAAGCGAAGCGGCCAGTGGAAAGCGGCCAGAGTGTGAGTGGGCCAGTGAAGGAGTGGAGCTTTGAGGCTTTGACTTGAGAGGCTTCGATGAGAAGAGGTGGAGGACAAGTTAGCTCGCAGTTAGTTTTTACAGTGTCTCCTGAGACGGTGATGTGCCTCTCATATGAGTTGTGGCAGTCTTGGGGAAGCGCCCCTCTCCCACAGAGTCACATTTGCCAAAAGTGCATACGGCTGGGCGATCTGGAAGACCGTGTAAGGAATCTGGAGCAGCAGCTGGATGAACTTCGACTCATAAGGGAGAATGAGGCAGTCATAGATGAGAGCTACAGGGAGGTAGTAACACCTAGGCTGTCGGAAGCAGGTCGTTGGGTGACAGTCAGAGAGGGGAAAGCGAAGGTAAGCAGACAGGTAGTGCAGAGCACCCCTGTAGCCATTCCCCTGAATAATAAGTTTATCATCCTGGATACTGTTGGTGGGGACGACCGACCAGGTGTGAGCCACGGTGGCAGGGCCTCTGGCATTGTGTCTGACCCTGTGGTGCAGAAGGGTGGGACGGAGAAGAGGAGAGCTGTCGTCATTGGGGACTCTATAGTCAGGGGAGCAGACAGGAGATTTTGTGGACGTGAGAAGGACACCCGCATGGTTTGTTGCCTCCCGGGTGCCAGGGTCCGGGATGTCTCTGACCGGGTGCACGACATCCTGGTACCAGAGGGAAAGCAACCAGAAGTCGTGATACATGTTGGGACCAACGACATAGGCAGGAAGAGGGATGAGGTCCTGAAGTGTGAGTTTTGGGAATTAGGCAGAAGGCTGAAGAACAGGACCTCAAGGGTGACGTTCTCAGGATTGCTGCCAGTGCTACGTGACAGTGATGGTAAGAATTGGACGAGATGGCAGTTGAATGCGTGGCTGAGGAGTTGGTGCAGGGAGCAGGGTTTTAGATTTTTAGATCACTGGGATCTCTTCTGGGGAAGGTGGGACCTGTACAGATTGGATGAGTTGCACCTGAACTTGAAGGGGAGCAATATCCTTGCAGGTAGGTTTGCTAGCATGGTTCGGGAGGGTTTAAACTAATTTGCGAGGGGGATGGGACCCAGAGCGATAGAGCGGTGAAGGAAGTGCATGGAGTAAAGCCAGATCTAACATACTGAGAGGCTTTGAGGAAAGAGAAGCAGAATAAATGGTGTAAAGACAGTAAGGTAGAAGGGCTGAAATGTGTGTACCTCAATGCAAGAAGCATCAGGAACAAAGGTGATGAATTGGGAGCTTGGATACATACATGGAATTATGATGTAGTGGCCATTACAGAGACTTGGCTGGCACCAAGGCAGGAATGGATTCTCAATATTCCTGGATTTCAGTGCTTTAAAAGGGATAGAGAGGGCGGAAAAAGGGGAGGAGAAGTGGCACTACTGGTCAGGGATACTATTACAGCTACAGAAAGGGTGGGTAATGTAGCAGGATCCTCTTTTGAGTCAATATGCATGGAAGTCAGGAACAGGAAGGGAGCGGTTACTCTATAGGTCCCCTGGTAGCAGCAGAGATACAGAGGAGCAGATTGGGAGGCAGATTTTGGAAAGGTGCAAAAATAACAGGGTTCTTATCATGGATGACTTTAACTTCCCTAATATTGATTGGCACCCGATTAGTTCCAAGGGTTCAGATGGGGCAGAATTTGTTAAGTGTGTCCAGGATGGATTCCTGTCACATATGTGGACAGGCCGACCAGGGGAAATGCCATACTAGATCTAGTACTAGGTAATGAACCGGGTCAGGTCACAGATCTCTCAGTGGGTGAGCATCTGGGAGACAGTGACCACCGCTCTCTGACCTTTATAATTATCATGGAAAAGGATAGAATCAAAGAGGACAGGAAAATTTTTAATTGGGGAAAGGCAAATTATGAGGCTATAAGGCTAGAACTTGCGGGTGTGAATTGGGATGATCTTTTTGCAGGGAAATATACTATGGACATGTGGTTGATGTTTAGAAATCTCTTGCAGGATGTAAGGGATAAATTTGTCCTGGTGAGGAAGATAAAGAATGGTAGGGTGAAGGAACCATGGGTAACAAGTGAGGTGGAAAACCTAGTCAGGTGGAAGAAGGCAGCATACATGAGGTTTAGGAAGCAAGGATCAGCTGGGTCTATTGAATATAGGGAAGCAAGAAAGGAGCTTAAGAAGGGGCTGAGAAGAGCAAGAAGGGGGCATGAGAAGGCCTTGGCGAATAGGGTAAAGGAAAACCCCAAGGCATTCTTCAATTATGTGAAGAAAAAAAGGATGACAGGAGTGAAGGTAGGACTGATTAGAGATAAAGGTGGGAAGATGTGCCTGGAGGCTGTGGAAGTGAGCGAGGTCCTCAATGAATACTTCTCTTCGGTATTCACCAATGAGAGGGAACTTGATGATGGTGAGGACAATATGAGTGAGGTTGATGTTCTGGAGCATGTTGATATTAAGGGAGAGGAGGTGTTGGAGTTGTTAAAATACATTAGGACAGATAAGTCCCCGGGGCCTGACGGAATATTTCCCAGGCTGCTCCACGAGGCGAGAGAAGAGATTGCTGAGCCTCTGGCTAGGATCTTTATGTCCTCATTGTCCATGGGAATGGTACCGGAGGATTGGAGGGAGGTGAATGTTGTTCCCTTGTTCAAAAAAGGTAGTAGGGATAGTGCGGGTAATTATAGACCAGTGAGCCTTATGTCTGTGGTGGGAAAGCTGTTGGAAAAGATTGTTAGAGATAGGATCTATAGGCATTTAGAGAATCATGGTCTGATCAGGAACAGTCAGCATGGCTTTGTGAAGGGCAGATCGTGTCTAACAAGCCTGATAGAGGTCTTTGAGGAGGTGACCAGGCATATAGATGAGGGTAGTGCAGTGGATGTGATCTATATGGATTTTAGTAAGGCATTTGACAAGATTCCACACAGTAGGCTTATTCAGAAAGTCAGAAGGCATGGGATCCAGGGAAGTTTGGCCAGGTGGATTCAGAATTGGCTTGCCTGCAGAAGGCAGAGGGTGGTGGTGGAGGGAGTACATTCAGATTGGAGGATTGTGACTAGTGGTGTCCCGCAAGGATCTGTTCTGGGACCTCTACTTTTCGTGATTTTTATTAACAACCTGGATGTGGGGGTAGAAGGGTGGGTTGGCAAGTCTGCAGACGACACAAAGGTTGGTGGTGTTGTAGATAGTGTAGAGGATTGTCAAAGATTGCAGAGAGACATTGATAGGATGCAGAAGTGGGCTGAGAAGTGGCAGATGGAGTTCAACCTGGAGAAGTGTGAAATAGTACACTTTGGAAGGACAAACTCCAAGGCAGAGTACAAAGTAAATGGCAGGATACTTGGTAGTGTGGAGGAGCAAAGGGATCTCGGGGTACATGTCCACAGATCCCTGAAAGTTGCCTCACAGGTGGATAGGGTAGTTAAGAAAGCTTATTGGGTGTTAGCTTTCATAAGTTGAGGGATAGAGTTTAAGAGTCGCGATGTAATGATGCAGCTCTATAAAACTCTGGTTAGGCCGCACTTGGAGTATTGTTTCCAGTTCTGTTCACCTCACTATAGGAAGGATGTGGAAGCATTGGGAAGGGTACAGAGGAGATTTACCAGGATGCTGCCTGGTTTAGAAAGTCTGCATTATGATCAGAGATTAAGGGAGCTAGGGCTTTACTCTTTGGAGAGAAGGAGGATGAGAGGAGACATGATAGAGGTGTGCAAGATAATAAGAGGAATAGATAGAGTGGATATCCAGTGCCTCTTCCCCAGGGCACCAGTGCTCAATACAAGAGGACATGGCTTTAAGGTAAGGGGTGGGAAGTTCAAGGGGGATATTAGAAGAAGGTTTTTTACTCAGAGAGTGGTTGGTGCGTGGAATGCACTGCCTGAGTCAGTGGTGGAGGCAGATACACTAGTGAAGTTTAAGAGACTACTAGACAGGTATATGGAGGAATCTAAGGTGGGGGCTTGTATGGGAGGCAGGGTTTGAGGGTCGGCACAACATTGTGGGCCGAAGGGCCTGTACTGTGCTGTACTATTCTATGTTCTATGTTCTCATTTTGTTTATGTATTAGAGGTGTCTAAATTTGTGCCTGCTCATGCCAGGAGTTACTGATGTTGAAAGGTAGGAATTGAGAAGTAGTCAAGCATGAGGGAAAAGAAAAATAGTATGCCCTAATACAGTATGTCTGAAAACAGTCCACCAGCCAATAATATTGTTTTAGTGTAGTCACTCTAACAAAGTAGGTGAGCTCAGTAGACTATTTGCATTTAGGGAGCAGTCTAACAAACATTAGAGAAGTGTGGAACCATACTCTCTCTTTCAATTTTGTGAGTTGAAAAATTAATGATGACAGGATGCCATGTATCCTCCTTGTCTGAACCTCAAGTAGCATCACAGGATTTTTTAGATCAACCTCAAAGAGGGCATACACAGAACATAACTTAACGCTTGATCGTATTCCATAAAATTCTGCCAAGGCTGCACAAGTTCATATCTGCAATAAAGTATCCTTGAAGGGAGGTCTGTGAGTGCTGGGTCAGAAACAATATAGCAGTTATTGGAGACCTGATGCAAGGTTCCGACTTGAAAGGTTAACCATTTCTTTCCTCCCACTAATGATGCTTAGCCCGCTGAGTTCCTGCAGCTCACTGTTTGTTGCATCTACAATCTCTTGTGCCTTTATCAGCTATTAGACATACACCTAGTTGACACTTTATTCTGTACAAAATGTACCTAATAACGTGGCCACTGAGTATATTCCTGTATGTTCATAATCTTCTGCTGCTGTAGCACATCTACTTCAAGTGTCCAGTGATGATCTTCTGTGCACTGTTTTAGTACATGGTTATTTGAGTTAGTGTCACCTTCCTGTCAGCTTGGACCAGTTTGGCTATTCTCCTCAGACCTCTCTCATTTACAAGGCATTTTAGCTCACAGAACCGCTGCTGACTGTCTGTCGGTGAACATCAAGGGACATCAGTAGTTTCTGAGATACTCAAACAACCATGTCTGGCACTAACGACTGTTGCATGGTCAAGTCACTTAGATCACATTTCTTCCCCATTTTGATGGTTTGGCTTGAATAACTGAACCTCCTGACTATGTCCACGTTGAATTGTTGCCATGTGATTGGCTGATTAGATATTTGCATTAATAAGCATGTGTACAGGTGATAAAGTGTCTACTGAGTATAGGTATCAATAAACTGCTTGATCTTTAAGATTTCAATGTTAATCAATATCCTCAATGCTCAAAAGGACTAATGGTTCAAATCTAATAAATTATAATAATGTATTGTTGCATCTATCAAGTTTTGCGGATGGAGGCTTTATGGATATGACCACGTTAATGGGATTATATTATAGACCATTCAACAGTCCATGGGATTCAGGAGAGCAAATTTATAGAGAAATTGCAGACTGCTGCAAGAAAATGAAGTTGTGATTGGAGGTGGTTTTAACTTTCCACATATTGACTGGGAGTCCCACATTATAAATGTGTTGATGGGAAAGAGTTTGTCAAATGTGTTCAGGAAAGTTTTCCTAATCAGTACATAATGGCCCCAAATAGAGAGAGCGTGATATTGGATCTTCTGTTAGGGAGTGACACAGGGCAGGTGACAGATGTTTATGTAGGGGAGCACTTGATATCTAGTGATCTTAATGCCAGATGTTTCAAGGTAGTTATGGAAAAGGATAAGTCTAGTTCTTGGGTTGAGATTTTAAATTGGAGAAAAGCCAATTTTGATGGTATCAGAAAGGATCTGGCAAGTGCAGATTGGGACAGGTCGTTTTCAGGTAAAGGTGTACTTGGCAAGTAGGAGGCCTTCAAAAGTGAAACTTTGAGCGTACAGAGTTGTATGATCCTGTCAGAATAAAAGGCGAGGAAACCTTGGTTTCAAGAGTGAAAAGCAAGTATAGGAAGTAGAAACAAATGGAGTACTTACGGAGTATAAGAAATGCAAAAGAACACTTATGAAAGAAATCAGGAGGGCTAAAAGAAGGCAAGAGGTTGCTCTAGCAGTCATGCTGAAGGAGAATCCTGAGGCATACTACAGATATGTTAAGAGCAAAAGGATTGCAGGGTTAAAATTGGTCCTCTGGAAGATCAGAGTGGTAATCTATGCATGGAACTGAAAGAGATGGGGGGGGGGGGTGGGATCTTAAATGGATTTTTACATTTGTATTTACTTGGAAAATGGATACAGAGTCTACAGAAGTGAAGCAAAGCGGCAGTGAGGTCATGAGCTACATGCAGGTTACAGAGGAGGTGGTGTTTGCTGCTTTGAGGCAAATTAGGGTGGATAAATCCCCAGGGCCTGACAAGGTGTTCCTTCAGACCCTGTGGGAGGCTAGTGCAGAATTTGCATCCTAGCAGAGATACTTAAAACATCCTTAGCTATGGGTAAGGTGCTGGAGGATTAGAGGGTAGCTACTATTGTTCCTGTTGTTTACAAAATCTCTCAGAATAACTCAGGAAATTTTAGGCCATCAGTAGTGGGAAAGTATTCTAAGGAATAGTATATATACAGTATATAAATATTTGGACAGGGAATTATAAGGGATAGTCAACATGGCTTTGTGCTGGGTAGATAGTCTCTAACCAACCTTAAAAAGTTTTTCGAGGACGTTACCAGGAAAATTGATGGAACCAAGGCAATGGATGTTGTCTGCATGGACTTTTGCAAGGCCTTTGATGAAGTCCCACATGGGAGGTTGGTCAAGCAACTTCAGGTGCCTGGCATTCAAGATGAGGTAATGAACTGGATTAGACATTGGCTTTGTGGAATAAGCCAAAGAGTGGTTGTAGAAAGCTGCCTCTCTGACTGGAGGCCTGTAACCAGTGGTGTGCTGCAGGGATCAGTGCTGGGTCTATTGATCTTTGTCATCTATATCATTGATGTGTATTGTCATGAACTGTAAGGGAAATGAACAGACTGAGAACTTTGAGGAAGATCTGATGAAGGGTCTTGGCCCATAATGTCGACTGTTCATTTCCATCCATAGTTGCTGCCTGACCTGCTGAGTTCCTCCAGCATTGTGTGCATGTTGATCCCAGATTTCCAGCAGCAGCCATCTCTCTAGTGTTTCCATTTTGTAGCTTGACACTGTCTTGTGATAATAAATATCTATTTCAAGGCTCTGGAAAATATGGATCACTTTCTGTAGCCAGCCCTCAATAGGGCAAATATTGTGGAAATTCATCTTCACCTCCCATGTTCTATGTACTAGCATGGCCTTTAGACATCTGTGGCCCAACACACATCTCATGGGCTAGCAGCAGCAGTGCCAGTACCTTCCTGTAAATATTGTGGATATGTCAAATAGCAGAGGGATACCACCAATGTTCCCTCCAGAAAATCCTCTAAATTTATTGGCAGGAGAAAAAAAAAAACAGCTAATTCTCCCAGAATTGATACTTTAATCACGTTCTAATGGCTGGGCCACTTCATTTGCCTAGTTCCAGATCTCCTGATACAAGCACTCTAGTCAGAAGAGATTGCTGATCAGATAGATGGAATAGTTCAAGACTACTCTTACCCTTTCCTTGATAAACTATGTCACCCTCATTAGTTAATAGGCATCTCTGGCTTTCAACCAGTTAAAATGGAGAAGGTTAATTCAAGGTAGAACTGAGCACATTTTCAACATGCACAAAATGGTGGAGGAACTCAACAGGCCTGGCAGCATAGACAATAGACAACAGGTGCAGGAGTAGGCCATTCAGCCCTTTGAGCCAGCACCGCCATTCACTGTGATCATGGCTGATCATCCACAATCAGTATCCAGTTCCTACCTTATCCCCATAATCCCTTGACTCCCCTATCTTTAAGAGCTCTATCCATCTCTTTTTTTGAAAGCATCCAGAGACTTGGCCTCCACAGCCTTCTGGGGCAGAGCATTCCATATAGCCACCACTCTCTGGGTGAAAAAGTTTTTCCTCAACTCTGTTCTAAATGGCCTACCCCTAATTCTTAAACTGTGGCCTCTGGTTCTGGACTCACCCATCAGTGGGGACATGCTTCCTACCTGCAGCGTGTCCAATCCCTTAATAATCTTATATGTTTCAATCAGATCCCCTCGCAGCCTTCTAAATTCCAGAGTATACAAGCCCAGTCGCTCCAATCTTTTGACATATGACAGTCCGCCATCCCGGGAATTAACCTTGTGAACCTACGCTGCACTCCCTCAATAGCAAGAATGTCCTTCCTCAAATTTGGAGACCAAAACTGCACACAGTACTCCAGGTGTGGTCTCACCAGGGCCCTGTACAGCTGCAGAAGAACCTCTTTGCTCTTATACTCAATTCCCCTTGTTATGAAGGCCAGCATGCGATTAGCTTTCTTCACTGCCTGCTGTACTTGCATGCAGCATCTATGGAAAGGAATAACTGGTCGATGTTTTGGACCAAGACCTTTCATCAGGACTTCACAGGACCATGCTGGAGACCTACACTCTACAACCCCTCTGTCAGGCAAAGAATAACATGTGGCAACCAGACCTCAGCTGGGGGAACCTGAGGGTCTAGCTTTCCCAGTTCTTCCTAGATGACTTTGAAAGGTCATCACTATCAAAGGTAACTTACACTTCAGAGACATTTAAAAGATAATAAATTATGTTAAAAATACATGGAACAGTCCTGATAAAGGGTCTGGGTCTGAAACGACGCCTGTTTATTTCTTTTCATAGATGCTGCCTGGCCTGCTGAGTTCCTCCAGCACTTTTTGTGTGTTGCCTTGGATTTCCAGCATCTGCAGATTTTCTTGTGTTTGTGACTGAGAACCGTGTACCCCCTTTTGTGAGCAACTGAAAACCCAAAGGAAATGAATGAAGTGGTATATTTAAGAACATAAGAAATAGGAGCAGGAGTAGGCCATCTGATCCTTTGAGCCTGCTCTGCCATTCATAAGATCATGGCTGATCTGGCCATGGACTCATCTCCACCTAGCTGCCTTTTTCCCATAACCTTTAATTCTCCTGCTATGCAAAAATCTATCCAGCCTGGTCTTAAATATATTTATTGAGGTAGTCTCCACTGCTTCACTGGGCAGAGAATTCCACAGATTCACCACCCTCTGGGAGAAGCAGTTCCTCCCTATCTCCATCCTAAATCTACTCCCCCAAATCTTGAGGCTATGACCCTAGTTCTAGTCTCACCTATCAGTGGAACCAACTTTCCTACCTCTATTGTATCTATCCCTTTCATAATTTTATATGTTTCTTTAAGATATCCTCTCATTCTTCTGAATTCCAGTGAGTACAGTCCCAGGTGACTCAATCTCTCCTCATAGTCCAATCCCCTCATCTCTGGAAACAAGCTGGTGAGCCTCTTCTGCACCGCCACCAAAGCCAGTATAACCTTCCTCAAGTAAGAAGACCAGAAATGCACACAATACTCCAGGTGTGACCTCACCAGTACCCTGTACAGTTGTAGCATAATCTCCCTCCTCTTAAATTCAATCCCTCTAGCAATAAAGGCCAACATTCCATTTGCCTTCTTGATAGGTTGCTACACCTGCAAACCAGCCTTCTGTGATTCATGCACAAGCACTCCTAAGACCCTCTGCACAGCAGCATGCTGCAATTTTTTACCATTTAAGTAATAATTTGCTGTTCCTTTTTTCTTTCCAAAGTAGGTGACCACGCATTTACCAACAAACCTTGCCCACTCACTTAACCTATCTATATGTCTCTGCAGACTCTCCGTATCTTCTGCAAAATTTGCTTTTCCACTCAATTTGGTATCATCAGCAAACTTAGATACACTACACTTGGTTCCCCTCTTCCAGATTGTTATTGTATATTGTGAACAGTTGTGGGCCCAGCACCAACTGCTGCAGCACACCACTCACCACTGATTGCCAACCAGCATAACAACCATGTATCACAACTCTCTGCTTTCTATTAGTTAGCCAATCTATCCATGCTAATACATCACCCCCAACTCTATGCATCCTTATCTTATAGATAAGTCTTTTATGTGGTACCTTATCGAACGCCTTCTCGAAATCCAAGTAAATAATGTTTGTCTGTTTCCTTCTATCCACTGCACTCATTATATCTTCAAAGAACTCTAGTAAGTTTGTCAAACAGGACCTGCCTTTGCTGAATCCATGTAGCTCTGCCTGGTGGACCCATTTCTTTCCAAATGCCTTGCTATTCCTTCTTTAATGTTAGCTTCAAGCATTTTCCCAACTATAGATGTTAAACCTACTGGCCTATTGTTATCTGCCTTTTGACTACATCCTTTTTGAACAGTGGCGTGATATTCGCTGTCTTCCGATCCACTGGGCCCTGCCCAGAGTCCAGAGAATTTTGGTAAATTATCACCGAAGCCTCTGCTATAGCTTCTGCTATTTCTTTCAGGACCAGAGGACTTGACTATCTTCAGGCTCACAAGTTTGCTCAGCATTACCTCTTTAGGGATAGCTATTGTATTGAGGTCCACTGCATCCATAACATCTCTCTTTGGCATGTTATATGTGTTGTCCACCGTGAGGACTGACACAAAATAGTCATTGAAAGCCTCTGCCACTTCCTCATTACCCAATATCAATTCTCCCTTCTCATCCTCTAAGGGACCTATGTTCACTTAAGCCATCCTTTTCTGCTTTATATAATTATAAAAACTTTTAAAATCCATTTTTATATTTTGTGCTAGTTTATTTTCATAATCTAGCTTCCCTTTCTTTATTGCTCACTTCATGGTTCTTTGTTACTTTTTAAAGTTTTCCCAATCTTCCAGTTTCCCACTACTCTTGGCGACTTTGTATGCATGAGCTTTTAGTTTGAAGCCTTCTTTTATTTCTTTAGTTATCCAAGGCTGGCTCTCCCCACCCTTCCGCCCTTACTGTCCTTACTTTTAACTGGAATATACTTTTGTTGAGCACCGTGAAAAATGTCATTGAAAGTCCTCCACTGTTCCTCAACTGTCCCACCATAAAGCCTGTGTTCCCAGTCTACACTAGTCAAATCCTCTCTCATCCCAATGTAGTCTGTATTGTTTAGGCATAATACACTGGTTTTTGATCAAACTATTGCACCCTCCATTTGTATGAGAAACTCAAACATACTGTGATCAGTCTTTCCAAGAGGATCCCTAAGTACAAGATTACCAATTTTACCTGTCTCATTGGACAGGAACAGATCTTAAGGTACAGTAACGTGCTGTTCAAGAAAGCCATCAAGGATGCATTCTATGAAGTCCTCCTCAAGACTCCTTGACCAACTTGATTCACCCAATATATGTGCAAGTTAAAGCCCCCCATGATAATTTCTGTTCTATTCTTACATGCCTCAGATACTTCTCTGTTTATTGCCTGTGCAACTGTAATGTTATTATTCAGTGGCTGATAGACAACTCCCACCGGGTATTTTTTTCCCTTTACCATTCCTAATCTCTACCCAAATGGATTCAACATTCTGCTCCGTAGATCTTAAATCATCTCTCACTATCGCCCTGATCTCATCTTTAATTATGAGCGCTACCCCTCCTCCCAATGAACTGAAGGAGAAGCAAGTCAAACACAACCCCAAGGAACTGCCTGAGAAGAAGGATGTACTGTTTGAGTTATTGTATTTTGGATGTTAAATGAAGCTTCTGTCAACTCTGTCATGTTGGTATAAAAGGACCTACAGCACCATTGAAAGAAAAACAATGTTTTTCTGCTGTCTTGGTGAACAACACACTGAGGGAATATGTGACAATCAGCTGTCAAGCAAGGCAAGACAAAACTTCTTAAATATTCTTGTTCACTGTGGAGCATTCCACAAGGGTAAAGTGAAAAGTGCTAGGCAAATACAATTTGCTGTTCTTCTTTCCACCCTTTAGAGAATGTAGATAAATAACAGTCAATTGAAAGAATTGTATGGGTTAAACAACAACACTATCAAATTGAATTGTATTGGACAGTAGGCCACAGAAAGAATAATTTCCAGCTACGGCCCAAGAAGGTGATTGCCAGTTAAATAAGTTCCAAAATGATGTCAGCACCAAATTACTGTCATAACTTACTGCTAAGCTTGAAAATTGATATAAATAATGCATGCAATCTCCCAGCCAAAACAAATATCGACATGCAGGTGTCCATGAAATATTTTATAGCATGATTGGTATTATGTTATTCTGCACTAAACATAGAGTATTTAATGACTGACTACATTGTGCATCAGTTTGAATGAAAACAGAATTTTCCATTAAATCTAAGTCCATAAACCAATGGTAAGTAAATCTGAATGTAAGTGCTTGACATGGACCCAACACGTCAGAAGGAGCAATCACAAACCAAAAGTCACTGAATCTGGTGATTTAGTTGTCAGCCTGATGATCTAGATGTCAAGTATTAAAAAGGTCAGTGATGCAAAACCTGATCTTTAAATGGGTCTTCTCTCTTGGAAGGTCAAGCAAAAGGGCCTGACAATAAACATACAAGGCAATCAGAATGCATCCAAGGAGACTTCATTCACCCAGTAATTGAAATTACAATGTATTATAATCACTACTGTTTACTATTGCACAATTTGATAGATTGAGGAGCATGTTGAGTTGCCAGTCACAATAACCTCCGTCAACTCCAGCACATCAGTACAAAAATACCTCCGTCTCTCAGAAGCTTTGTAAATTAGAGTCATCTTAAATATGTCTTCTTCCATTTTCCCTTCTTCGTATACCACTTACTGCACCTTCAATGTCTAAAGTGCAGATCTGAGTTTTAAAAGTACTTTATATGCATTGCTCATTAATCCTGAAAACCCTCTGCCTCTTTATTAGTATGGAAAAATTGTCATTTGAAACCAAAATTATTAGTTATGTTACAGCCGAACAAGGGCTCCAATTTGCAGTCAGAAGGTTACGGACACACATAGCTCCTGTGCCTAATAAAGTGGCCACTGAGGGTATGTTTGTGATTTTCTGCTGCTGTAGCCCATCCACTTCAAGTTTTGATGTCGTGTGCTTTTTCAGATGCTCTTCTGCACACCACTGTTGTAATGTGTGGTTATTTGAGTTACTGTCGTCTTCCTGTGAGCATGAACCGGTCTGACCATTCTCTTTGGATATTTGTCATTAACGAGGTGTTCTCAGATTTTTCTTTGTGTTTTGTGAACTCTAAGATGCTGTTGTGTGTGAAAATCCCAGGAGATCAGCAGTTCCTGAGATACTCAAACCATCTTGCCTGGCACAACAATCATTTCAACAGTCAAGGTAACTTCTTTCTCATATTGATGTTTGGTCTGAACAACAACTGAGTACCTTCACTCACAACACACTGGAGGAACTCAGCAGGTCGGGCAGCATCCGTGGAAAAGATCGGTTGACGTTTCGGGCTGGAACCCTTTGTCAGGACTGAGAATCTTCACCATGTCTGTATGCTTTTATATGTAGAGATGCTGCCACATGATTGCCTGATTAGCTATTTGCATTAACAAGCAGGTGTACATTATAAAGTGTCCACTGAGCTGGAAAATAATATAGTTTCTTAACAATTAAGGTATGGGTATGATTATGAATGTATAATTTTGTATTGATGAGTTTCTACAATTCATTTAACTTGAAGAAAATAGTGGTTATAAAGCACCCCTAAAAGAAAATCTGGTCATTTCAAGCTAATGAGAATTTCCACTGGTTGTTTCTTCAGATTGTTTTTCAGAAGTATAGTTGATTAACCTTGCCTGTCCTCATAAAAAAAAACTGTGAGGTTTGGTAGCAATTTTAAATATCTCTGACACTAAAGCACTCAAATCCATTTCTTGCACCAATCTCATTTCTGCTCCTGTCTGCTGTGACATTCTTGTGAAGCACCACCCTCGAAGCCACAACTCCTCACCCATTCTGTAAGGCAGAGCAGCAACACGTGGCAATCAGACCTCAGTTGCATGAATCTGAGGCTCCAGTCTTCCCAGTTCTTCCCAGACATTTTTGAAAGTTCCTCAGTACCAAATGCAACTTACACTTCAAAGATATTAAAAACAGTTCAAATTGATTTTAATAATTAAATACAAAAAAAGTTAATATTTATTAGAAAGTTTTAAAAAACTATAGGTTATGGTAAAAATATATGGAACAGCAACATCTTAAAGTAAGAAAACACTAAGTGAAATAATGAAAAGTAAGAAATTTAAGCTAAAACCTAAAAGTTGAAGTTTGCAACCCAATTCAAATGAATGGCGTGTTTTTAATGCCACTTGTGCTGAATTAACACAGAGGAGCCAGGTGGAAAGTGCATTCTGAACTTCGGGCAATCTATTTCAGAGCTACCATTAGCCCTAGAGGTTTGTTCAGTGACAGAGGAGTTTAGGTGCACCAACATCTGTTCTCATACTTCTGCATTACAGTGTATGGACGTAGAGGACGAAGAAGCTATGAACACCAGAAGGTCCCTTCAGATTTCAAATGGAGTCCACTTACAAAGGTTGGGATGGATACATTAGCATCTGCTGCTCAGTTCATTCTTGAATTGTTGGATTGTACAGTAAAGAAACTGGTTCCTCAGCCCACCATGAATCATTAGACTGATTCATACTCATCATCTTTCCCCCACATTTGGTGTGTATCCTACTGTACCATTTTGATTGAAGTTGGTCTGCAAAAGTTCTGCAGAAGCCAAATGAACACAGCAGTTTCCTTTGGGCAGTTCCATTCCATCCTGTATCTTAAAATGAATCTAAGCTTCAACTGATGATAACAATAGTGTTTTGATTATTGTAATGTTATATTTTTGTTTGTTGATCAAAGACTATTGTTTTCAAAGAAGGAAAATTGTAACCTTGACTGCTCAAGTAACTATTAATGGATGACTGCTGGCAATAGTTATCATAAGCAGTCCTACAAGGCACAGGAAGTTGATGTCAGAAAAGGAGGCTCCACATCATTCTCCAAAAACCACCAAATATCAGGCATCACCTTCACTGTATGAGGACCATGCTGAGCACCTTTCCCACTCATCAGTGGATGCATTAAAGAAGATCTAGAAAACAGGCAGTGTTAACTAATATGAAACTGCCTGTAATATACTGCTAATTTTGGACAGCTACAACACAATCTGATTATAGAGTCATACAAAAGGGGAATACACACTCAAATTATAGAATATTCTGAAATAGATAATTGATTTCTGAAAAGGGAATCCAAACTATAACCCATTATTCAGACAGTTATGATTCTGTTATTAATTTCCAACACTTATTAGTTTATCAGTGTTATCTAAAAATGTAACTCATTTTATACCTTAACTAAACTGTCTAAATTTGAACCTCATTCAAGAGTACCTTTCACTCTTTGAACAGCTTTGATCTGTATTCATGCACTATACTGCATTAATCAACAATTAAATTAAGATAAATATGACTAATACAAAAGTAAAAATGGTTTTAATAATCACAAATCTGAAAGCTCATTAATTGGAACCATTCTGTTTTTTTATCTTCCTAGGTGGTGGTTCCCTGGGCTTTTGATCCATTATTTCTTCTTCTTTCTCCTCTCTGTCTTATTTCTCAGAATGATATAGTTTTACTTTTTTTTATCCATTCCTACAAATTCCTCAAAAATTTTCAATTTAATTCTCTTTTGCCAATCTGCTACTGACAAAAATTTTAGACAAGCTAAAAGGGCAATCAAAATTTTGGACAATCTAAAATTTCATAAGGTAAAAAGCCAAGGGGTAAACTCCAATTTGGAAAACCAGTTCAAACAAAATTTTCAATTAGTTCTGAATTTGACAGTGCACACACAGCTAAACCTGTCCATGGTTCTTAGAAGTCTAATAATTTAAGTTTACAGTGAAGCTGACCTTTTCACATTGCTGTGAAGTAATTTTGCAGTACTGGAAAAATAACAGTATAACGTCGAATTCATTTGTTGATATGACTTGAGAGAAATTTTTGGCATTTGGGAATTTCATTCCAGATTCAAAATTTATTTCTTAGAATTTGGGTGCAATGCAGCATCTTGATGAATATAGTGTTAGGAGTTAAGAGCAACACAGCAACTTGCATTTTATCACTGTATTTATCAAGTTATGTCAAGGAGGCCTAAGCATGAACATAAGAATGCAAAAAAACTGGAGCAAAGTTCAATGTCAGAAGCAGAATCAGGTTTAATATCACTGACATATGTCATGAAATTTGACGTTTCATAGCAACAGTACATTGCAATACATAATAATAAAAATCAATAAGTTACAATAAGAAATATATATGTATATTAAAAATAAATTAAATAAATAATGCAAAAAAAAGCAAAAGCAAAGAAAGAATGATCGACAGATGGCGTAATAGCCACAGCTCGACACACAGTCCTTACACACCTGGAGAAGAGGGATGCTTATGTGAGAATGCTGTTCGTGGACTACAGTTCAGCATTCAGCACCATAATTCCCTCCAGGCTCAACAAGAAGCTCAGAGACCTCGGCCTTCAACCTGTCTTGTGCAGCTGGATCCTGGACTTCCTGTCAGATCGCCAGCAGGTGGTAAGAGTGATCTCCCTCACCTCTGCCCCTCTGACCCTCAACACAGGTGCCCCTCAGGGGTGTGTTGGGACACACCCCCTACTTTACTCTCTGTATACCCATGACTGTATTGCTACCCACAGCTCCAATCTGCTAATTAAATTTGCTAACAATGCTACATTGATTGGCCTTATACCAAATAATAATGAGGTAGCCTACAGTGAAGAAATCATCACCCTGACACAGTGGTGTCAAGAAAACAACTTCTCCCTCAACGTTGCAAGAACAAAGATGCTGGTTGTGGACTACAGGAGCAACAAAGGTGGGATAACCCCTATTGACCACAGTGGATCTGGGGTTGAGAGGGTAAACAGCTTTAAGTTCCTCTGCATCCACATCACTGAGGTCCTCACGTGGTGTTGTACACACCAGCTGTGTAGTGAAAAAAACACAACCGTGTCTCTTTCACCTCAGACGGTTGAAGAAGTTTGGCATGAGTACTAAGTACTTATCCTAAGTACTTTCTACAGGGGCACAATTGAGAGCATCCTGACTGGCTGCATCACTGCCTGGTATGGGAACTTTACTTCCCTCATTCACAGGACTCTGCAGAGAGTGATGCGGACAGCCCAGCCCATCTGTAGATGTGAACATCCCATTATTCGAGACATTTACAGAGCCAGGTGTGTAAAAAGGGCATGAAGGATCATTGGGGACTCGAGTCATCCCAGCCACAAACTGTACCAACTGCTACCATCCGAGAACGATACTGCAGCATAAAAGCCAGGACCAACAGGCTCTGGGACAACTTCTTCCACCAGGTCATCAGCCTGATTAATTCACGCTGATATAATTGTATTTCTATGCAATATTGACTGTTCTGTTGTACATACTATTTATTACAAATTACTATAAATTGCACATTGCACATTCAGACGGAGACACAACATAAAGATTTTTACTCCTCATATATGTGAAGGATGTAAGAAATAGTTCAATTCAACTCAAGAGAAGAGGTAGTGTATATGTGTGACAATCTACAAAAAAGTGAGGATAGTTCTGTGATAAGGTTTAGGGAATAAGGCTGGACTGCTATAAGGAAAATCAGGAAGATATTTTTGGCAGTTGTGTCTGCAAGTCACCTCCCATTTTCAGGCCTCTGGATAAGAATAGACATAGATTGTGATTAGAACTTCAGAGAAAAAAACAAGGTTAGTAAAATGGAATGGAAGGAGTTACTAGACTATAAATTAGCACTGTAGCAGGCATTCACAGAGGAAATTCACAAATAGAAAGATTCTGAGTCTCACATCTTGGATCCTATTGAGGGCAAGTGATACACAGGGTGGGAAGGGATCAATGGGAAAGCTTCTGTTACATCTCACTGACAATACAAAAAGCCAAGAGAAACAGAAAATAGAGGAAATGATAATCCACATCTACAGAAGAGAGATACAGTATGCTTTTATTTTCCTTGCTAAGAATTTCACAAAAGTATGGGATAAGATCATTGTATACAAGAAGGGAACATGTGTAATGTCAGATTGAATAATGACAGACAAAGGTGTTAGTTACCTTTGAAAGTCAACGCAGTGACATGTTGTCATGACAACAATCTTTTTCTCAATGTCAGCAAAGCAAAAGGTCCGGTCATTGACTTCATGAAAGGGGTAGTGCATATGCTCCTGTTTGTATAAATGGTGCTGAAGTCAAAAGGGTTGAGTGTTTCAGGCTCCCAGCAATGACCATCGCCAACAGCCTGTCCTGGGTCAATTCATGCTGATGCTGCAGTCATGCAATTAATTGAACATTTAGCTGAGGCTTGATAATTGGAAAATTATTGGAGAAAATTGTGATAGGCAATCTTAATCATCATTAAGGACACAGCTTAATTAATGGATTTGTTAAGGGAATGACGTGTATGCCGACATTCATTGGATTTTTTGAAGAAATAACAAGGAGTATTGAGAACAATTAATATTAGCTACATAGATTTTAGAAAGGCTTGTGAAAGGTTCCCATATGATAGGCTGATCAGGAAAATAAAAACCCACCAAATCCAAGGAGAGGTGCCAGGACAAACAAAAATCAGATTTAGCGGCAGGCAATCAGGTGTTTTTGTGAATGGAAGTTGTTCATTTTGTGTTCCTTAGGTCTTAATACAGGGTGCAGTGCTTGTTACCAATGGTTTTGAATTGGATGAAGGGGGAATTGAAAAATAAATAAGTAATATAAAACTGTGCCCAAGTCATTGATAGATGAGGAATAAAGTTATAGATGTTTAATGATAGATTAGTTTTAAATGGACAGAAAAATGGCAAATAGATATGAATCCATAGAACTGCAAGGCAATGTGTTAAAGAAAGGAAAACCGGGTCTGGTAATATTCAATGAATGATAGGACTTTCAAAAGTAATGAAAAACAGAAAGACTAATGGCTGTGTTTATAATGTGACTCCCTATGTATGTTTGATTCCATTGAATCCAAATCTGAAGCACACCCTTTAAATAAAATATTAATCACAGGACTTATCTCTGTTAGACAAAATAGTGAAAGATTTCAGCATTCAGTATTTTTGAAAATAAGTTAAATTGAACTTTTAAAAATCTAAGAATTATGCTACCCCTACTAAGATAAATGCATCTGACAGCTCATTCAAAAAAAAATTAGTTAAGTCAAACTTATTTTTTAACGTAGAAACTTAATTTTGCTACATATGTTTATCTGGAGGTAAAAGTCAGTCTTTGATTTGTTGAAAAGAATTAAAACTGCAAGCTTCTGCCATCTATAGGTCACTTCAATACAAATAGAATTGAAAAACAACAATTTAAGACTTCAGAGTTTCAAAAGATTAAATATGTTAACTCAAGCATATCTTGTTTAGTATTATTCTTAATGGTTAATAAGAAACAGAATTACTAATCTGAATGATACCAGGATTTGTATCTATTTGTGACTTCCGAAGACTTCTTGCTCTTTCCAGAGCAATATCTCAATACTACAGTAGACTTTGTTCTTATCTATGTAATACTTTACTGACAGGTACCTGTATCTTTGGTAATCTAAAATGGGAATCAATCAGACTATAGCATTGTACTTTTTAAAGGATATGATCTGCAAAGTTCTTTTAAATCTAAATCAAAATTATAGAAATCAGCAAGTAAAAATCACTAAGGAAATATTTTCTTGGGCCTTCTGAGAGAAATTGTCACCTGGATCAAAATAATCCTAAATTTAATTTTCAGTACATGTAGTTTTAATTGTTCTCTGATGTTTTGGTCATACAGGTGCTTTAGTAGACATCAGCAATTAAAATTTTGAAATATCAGTCTAAAACCAGTGGATTATTGCTTGCTGGAGACCCCTGCTGGAAAAGTGGATGTGCATCAAGTGATTAAAGAAAAGCTATGCTCACTTTGACACAACTTCAGGCAACTAAACTGTTTTCATTCATTACCATGTACGAAAATGCCAAACCACTGACATTGAGCTTAGCCCACTGAACCACCTGCACTCAGCTCCAATGAGAAAAATTCAAGGCGGTTGCAGGTATGGAGAGACGATCAGTCAAAACCTGATGGAAGACCCTCAAAGAGCAATCACAAAAAAAAAACTTAAAGATCTAACCTCCAAGAAGGCATTCAATTTCCTCCACAACAAACACAGTAATGTTAAGATTAATATATAATGTTAAAGTAAGACTTTTTCTTCACATTCAGACATTCCTTTTTCAAATACCTAGCACAGTTTTACATGCTACGCATCAAAAATGGGTTAAGCAGTCTATCTGTTGTCACCACCTCAGATTAGCACTCCTCTTATAGACATGGAGAATGAAGATCTACAAGTGTGTTATCAGTATAAAAAGCGCTTGATTGTTTTGATAAAATTCTTTAAGAGTGAAAAGTTCACCCCACTTGAACATCCACACCGCAAAAAAAAAAATAAATGTCATGCATTAGAATTCCTAGGCCCTGGTGTAATGGAGAATTCTCTACTCCACATGGAGATCCAGCCACAACTATGCCTGGACCAGTTTTAACTGAGGCAAAAAATACTGTCACCCTGACTATGCAATTGCTAGATCATTCCAGGTGGCAACAGCTGATTTATCCCACATATCACAACATGTAGCTCAACACTGGTAACTCACACATGTTCTGTAGACAGCAAGCAAACTAGCCTAGTTTGCAGATTTTCTGGAGGCAAAGGAAGTGACAGAATGTGTGCACATGATATTCCTGCTACTACCAATCAATTGAGTGTGGAAAGTTCACCTCACTTGAACGTAAATACTGTGTGTGATCACAGGTAAAGCTGTTTTGCCATTAGTGCATTGTTTCCATGAAGTTTTAATGACTCCCTCATTTTGTGGTAGTTGCTCTGGCCATTATGCTAGAGAAAAATGATGGCACTCAGAGGTCAATCGCTTTCTCTTCCCTTCTGACAGAATTTGCAAATAGGTCCATTGCCATAAAAGAATATAAAGCTAAATGGACACTGCCACTGGGGTTGACAGGATGGGATTCTGTAGTCCAGACCACTCAGGAAGGATATTACACATGCTGCAACCCTCTAGAGAGGGTCTCATTATTCATCATCACCTTTTGCATAAAAATGCAATCCAGGCGTTCCACATTGCACAGCAGCAGGGGAAGGAAGAAGTGGGGAAGGAGAAGGAAGAGGAAAAAAGGTGAGGAAAAGGAAGAGTAGGAGATGGAGAAGAAACAGGAGAGAGAGAGGAAAGAGAAGGAAGAGGATGAGGAAAACAGAGGAAGAGAAGAAGAGGTGGTAAGTTGTGACAAAGCACGTTCCACTTTCATGCAAGAAGTGAGGGTGGATCTTATATCTCTGAGATTTACAACAGGACTCCATTCCTTTTGCTCAAGCAGCATCAGAGAGGCGACCATGACTGAACTCAACAAGAATTAGAGAGAATACTCAAAAAAAATCCTGCATTCCTGAGAAGTTTTAACTGCATAAATGAAAATGAACTTTTTTCGTTTGCTTATATAGATAAGTGGTCTTCATACATAAAAAGCTCTACAGAGCTAATAGCATTTTAAACTTATTCATTGATAAATGATTTGAAAAGTAACCTAGCTTACCAATGCCTGTTTTCCTGTGAAAAAATCTTTAAATACAACAAAAGCAGAAAATTCCAGTAGCACTAAGTGGTTAAGATAGAACCTATGGAAAGAGAAGCAGATTTACCAAGTACTCTTGACCAGAACTGGGGGAAAAAAAAACACATTAGTTTTAAATTGCAGGGGCTGCAAGCATGCTCAGAAGGTCAAAATGTTCTTATGGAGTAAGAAAAACTGAGCCAGTATGCGCTATAGGTTACTTTTTATTTTTCATCCTGCCAATACGCTCTTGCATGGCTGGTTTATGTTCATCTCAGGAGGATGTGGGAAGCAGTAATACTATTTTAATCTAGTCTCTTTTCCTCATTGCTGAAATGGTCTCTGCATTTTAAGATTCTTTTACCAACTATAATCGTGGTCAAATTACCCAGGGATATTGCAACCACAATACTGCACTTTTGCTGTCCTCATTATACAAGAAATAAACTTGTCCCACAAGACAGTACAGCTATTCAGTTACGCTGTGCATCTTTTCTTTATTTTTGGTCTAACTCCAACGGATAGCCTCCAAACATGAACCAAATCCCACAATTTACAGAAGGAATAGAACCATAATTTCTGCAAGCTGATTTGCCTTTCTGAAAAGAAGCTTTACTCATTAGCAGAGCTCATTGAATTAAGTAGTGATTGTCTCTGCGGACTTGAGATAAACTGCTTCACTAAAGCTAGATTAAAAGAACAGCTGGAGCAGGGAATAGAAGAGTATTGAACTCAAGCCAAAGACCTTCAGACAATGCACGATTAGCCCCAGCTAAATCACCCTGCATACTCAAGATATCTCCCTTGTAAACTGTGCCTTGATCTACAAGTGCAAGCATACACAACCTTTGTGACAAACTAGTTTAATTCTAAGTTGACCAGTATAATACAAAATAAAAGGCTATAACTCCCTATACCTTCGTCCATTCCCATTTTTTCCCAATGTCCATTAATATAAAATGTTTAGGTAGCAAAATCCAGCTTCATAGTGACTGTATGCACCAATCAGTGCTCAATTTGTTGTGTGTCATGTATGAGAAAGGGAGCGGAATAGAAAATTAAAGTGATGCCTGAACTCACGTTTGAAGATTAAATGGAGGTGTTTTACAAAGCAGTCACTCAAATAGCACTTAGATTCTCCAAGTGGAGAAGGGAACAAATTGGAGAATAAATGGGTCAGCTGGGTAATTGAAGTTTCTGTGCCAGATTTACAGAAGCACAGACTGTTTTGGACTACTGACCTTTTTCTGTGCAATGCCTTTGAGAAGTTGTGGTGCACAGGGCACTGAGGTTACCCATGTCACAT
Source organism: Mobula birostris (assembly GCF_030028105.1). Lineage (NCBI taxonomy): Eukaryota > Metazoa > Chordata > Chondrichthyes > Myliobatiformes > Myliobatidae > Mobula > Mobula birostris. Next base: position 88,630,019 of record NC_092379.1, on the reverse strand, counting down.
TCATGGATCCTCTCAAATGGTTTGGAATTTTTCATGTCCTTGAGCTTTGCAAATAGCAGAAATCTGAACTCAGGACTTCTCTCCCCAGAGAGCCAATTTATTGAACAAACCTAATTAAACAGTCTAAGCTAGTTCATATTAAAACCAAAATGCTTGTAATATAATCTTCCTGTATTAGTTTGCAAAAAGTTCTCTGCTGATCATGTGAGCATAAACAAGCTAATTTCATCAGGAAGGTTGCAATACCAGAAATTAGAAATAATTCTTAGTATCAGATGGATATTTACAATGCCTTAATTGAAACATTGCTTATGGCATTCTGTTTCTGTCCTCCAACTGTATTTAGAATGGTTCTAATTTATAGCTAGAAAGCTATGGCAGATCCTTACATTGCACAGTTGATGTTTTTAAAAAGTGTACAAACTGTCCACAAGACAATGTTGCATCTCTACAAAACCTTTGTTAGACCACACATGGAATATTGTGTTCAGTTCTGTTCAGCTCATTATAGGAAGGATACTGAAGATTAAAACAGGGTGCAGAGATTTACCAGAATGCTGCCTGGATTAGAAAGCTTGTCTTATTTATTTTATTTTTTATTTGGTGATACACCTTTGAACAGGCCTTTCTGGCTCTTCAAACCACACTGTCCAGCAATAACGGACAACCAGGATTTAACCCTATCCTAATCCCTGAACAATTTATAACGACCTATTAACCTACTTGGGCATCTTTGGACTACGGGAGGAAACTGCAAGACCCAGAGAAAACTGACGGATTCCAAGGTGAGGACGCACAGAAACTTCTTACAGAGGATGCTGGGATTTAACTCTCAACTTTGATGCTCTGAGCTGTAATAGCATTGTGCTAACCACTTAGTTGGAGCAAGCTGGGATTTTTTTCTCTAGAGTGTAAGTGGATGGGAGGTGACTTTATAGAGATGTACAAGATGATAGACTGAATGGATAATCCGTGACATTTTTCCAGGATGGAATTGGCTAATAATGGGGGGGGGGGCATAACTTCAAGATGATTGGAGGGAAACATAAGGGGATGTCAGAGATAAGTTATTTACGCTAAGTAGTGAGTGCATGGAATGCCCTGACAGGGGTGGGTGGTAGAGGTGATGGTAGAGGCAGATACATCAGAGGCATTTATTAAATTCTTATACAGGTACAGGGATGGTAGAAAAAATTTGGACTACATAGAAGGGAAGGGTTAGATTAATCTTGAAGTAGGTTAAATGGTTGGTACAACATTGTGGGCCGACAGGCCTGCACTGTGTTTTAATGTTCTATGTTTTAACCATTTAACAACTAAGAAAACAGAAAATTGTTCTTTATATTCATTAAAGTATGTAAGGAAATATTTTACAACTCCCTACAAACTAGAAGTGAAAAAGCACGATGATTTGTGTCCAACTAAAAAAAAGGATGGTACCAAATTAAAAGGAATGGCATAAGATGTTACAAAAATTTGTGGTAGACCAGAAGATTGGGACCACTGATTAATCAATAATAAATGGAATGGAAGGAAGAGTGTGTAGAATAGATTCTATGAATAAGCTGGCAAGAAATATACAATCAGATAGCAAGAGCTTCTACAAGGTCGTAAAAAGGAAAGAACAGGTAGGATAGAAGTTGTTTACCAGGATGGCACTGGGCATTAATAATAGGAAATTAGAAAATGTCAGTAGTCTGAACAATTGTTTTGTATCTGTCATCATGGTCAATGACACTAAAAGCATCTCAATAATATTAGAAAATCAGCTGCCAAAGAAAAGCAGGAATTTAACACAATCATTATCACAAGAGCAAAAATCATAGGCAACATAATAGATAAATTTGACAAGTTTGCTGGACTTGATAGCCTGCATCACAGAGTTTGAAAACAAGTAATTGCAAAGTTAATGGGTGACTTGGCGGTGAAATTGTGAAGCGTAATGTCACCGTTCAAGAAAGGAAGGGGACAGAAAGCAGAAAACTTTTCTCTTTCGCTTGACATCTCAAACTGTGAAATTGCTCAAGACCATTATGAAGGAAATAGAAGCAAAATATAATTAAGCATGAAAGAGAAATACAGTTTGCTGAATATATTGTTTTTTGAGAATATATGTTCACAGAATGGAGGGTGGAAAACCAGGAGCTTTAGGATTTTTGTATTTCCCCAAGTCACTTAGAATGTACACAGAAAGGCTAAAAATTCATGGCATAATGAGTAATATGCTAAGACGAATCAATGCCTGTTTAGCTGACCAAAATTAAAGAGTTAGGATAAATGAATCAAATTCAGGATGGCATGTTGTAATTAGTGGAGTACCACAGCAATAAGTGTTTGGGTCTCAGCTATTTACAGTCCAGCACAGTACAGAAGAGAACAGGTATTGCAGCACAATTTGATGGCAACACAAAGAAGAGACTAAAAGATATAGGTTAAGTGCTTGAATAAATGTTTTGCAGAGGTCGTATAAAGTGATGAAATGTGGGGGAAGAAAAATAGAAAAGCAAACTATTTCTGAAACGGAGAGTGCTTGCAGAAGGATTTTCTTTCCTTGTTCACGAAAAAAACAGAAATTTGGAATATAAATACAAGTAACTTGAAAAGGAAGTTGACTCTTGAGAGGAAGATCTAATTTACTGAGGAACAATTCGGCAGTTTGGGCTTCTGCTCTCTGGATTTCAGGACAACGGGTATTCTGAGATAGTTTAACAGGAAAATGCTTAAACAAGGTTTCCTCTCATGTAGAGACTCAATTCTTAACTACTTGATATAAGTTTGGATGATAGGAAATCAAGGGTTTGGGGAAAATGTGCAGGGGAAGTGGAGTTGAAGCCAAGAAAAGATCAACAGTAATCATAAAGAATGACTGATCAGGCCAAAGAGGCTGCAGGGCATGCTTCTACTCCTATTCTTTATGTTATCCTGCAAATACGTAATTCACAAATGATGGACCAACATTGAAATACGAGGGGTGATTGATAAGTTCGTGGCCTAAGGTAGGAGGAGTCAATTTTAGAAAACCTAGCACATTTTATTTTTCAACATAGTCCCCTCCTACATATACACACTTAGTCCAGCGGTCATGGAGCAGACGGATCTTGGACCTTCCAGAAAGAGTCCACAGCAGGAATGATTGATAAGTTTGTGGCCTATGGTAGAAGGAGATGAGTTATACAGCTCTCATTACATGCACATTCAGCTCAACTCTTTGAGTGATTATGCAGAAAGTTTGAAGTTAATAACTCATCAGGGGTGATCGATAAGTTCGTGGCCTAAGGTAGAAGGAGATAAGGTATTAACTTCAAACTTTCTGCATAATCACTCAAAGAGTTGAGCTGAATGTGTTGAAGGAGATGAGGTATTAACTTGCTCCACAACCGCTGGGCTAAGTGTGTAAATGTAGGAGAGGACTATGTTGAAAAATAAATGTGCTGGGTTTTCTAAAATTAACTCCTTCTACTGTAGGCCACGAACTTATCAATCGCCCCTTGTCTTTTGTGACAAACTCATTTTTAACTACACCAGCAAAATGTTTTTAAAGCAGAAAGCTAAGTTAAAACGTGTTTACAGCTAGCAATGCTTCGTGATATGTTTTCTATTTGGTATAATACAATATTGAATATAATTCTAGTGGAAATTTTGAGAAAAAGATAAAAGTACAATTTCTGCTGATCTCATAAATTTAGCTCAGGATGGAAATTTACTTCTGTTGTTTTCCCAATAGCTTTTACAGTGTAAGTGATACCCACAGTACAGTGCAAGCAGGATCACAGTTTAATGACACATCTGCAAGATGACGTTTCCAACAGTGCTGTACTCCTTTAGTACTACATTTGAGCATAACATCTCAATATTTCATGAAAATTAGAGAAGCCACCTTCTTACTCACAGGCAAAGAAATGTTACCACTAAACCATGCCTGACAAGAAACTGAATATTAATTCTGATAGCTCAATCTTTTGATGTAAAAATCTGTATAAAGTAATCAACTAATATTAGGTAATGATATGTGGAACTAGTTAAATTTTCTTGAGAAGTCATAAAATAATCCAAATTCTCTTTTCAGGAGATTTAATAAATAGGTCAGAATGCACAAAATATTGTATTTGTGTGATTCGGGGAGGACGTTGAGAAGACTGGAAAGAAATTGTGAAAATTTAGAAATCAAAAAATAGGTAAGCAAGAATATATAATATAATAGATGTGATATAATCTGTGGATGAAATGATCCACTATTTCTCATTCCAGAAACATTCTTACAAACGTGCCTTTTACAATCTTACGGCTTTTCAATAATATTCATTTAAATAGCCAGCCCCTGAACTTTTGCAGATTAGTTGAGTTGAACAATGTAGTGTGAGGTGATTAATGCAAGTTTAGAAAAAAATACAACATCCTAGCCATGTCATTTATAATAGACCTATTATTTGTGCTGCTCACATTCAGGATGTTCATGCCCATGAAGATCATACTGCTAGTGATCAATCTGCTGTTCACAGACGTGTTCCAAAATTCCATTAAGAATGTCATAATGTAAAAGAGATAAATGTAGAGCTGTTAAGGGATATCATCACACTCTACACAAGTATGGGAAGGAATTAAATATCATCCAGTCATGGGTCTGGAAGACTTCACATGCAGGTTGTGTTATGGAAATAATTATGAGAGAAAGCATCATCTTTCAACTTTTATTAGGCATTATGAAAAATAAATCAGTTGTTGGTGTACTGATAACTGTCATTATAAATCTCAACTTTACTAGACACTTTTAAGGACCTAATCTTTTTCATGAGTACACTAATGCTTTCTCATCCTTCCTAGAGAACAAAGAATAGCTATTGAAAACTGATAAATACTCATTATATGTTGAGTTTTAACTTGAACCTTCTATGCAGCCTGACCTTGACACCAAGTATTTTTACACAAGTACCGATACACACATGGAAATGGAATTATAAACTGTGCAAGGTCCTACCCACTTATCTTTATCTCTCTGTGGAGCGGTGTCTACTGATGCCAAGGTTTATTGAAGAATTTGTTGTCTGAGTTCCAGATTTGGACTCTTGAGATCAAGGGTTCTGCCAAACCCAATCTTTTGGCCTCATCTTCATTCCAGTAAACTGCTGTTGATATTTTCTAAGTCACAAAATTTGCCATTTCTTTGAGCATTATGAAGATCACAGAAGATTCTGAAGTCATGAAAATATTTGTAGATTCTGATGATATAGCAAGATGTGGAGATTTGCCCGATGTAGTGTTACCCACAAAGCTGAAACACTACTTTACCTTTAATTATGACAGAACCAACACACATGATTTGTTATCTCCTTCCACACTGTGAGCACCTAACCTACTGCATTTGATTGTGAAATAATCAACTTTGTATGAAACATTAATCTCCACTGAGATTATCATAGATTTTCATTGTTTGACACAACTTTTGCTTCCCATTTCAAGACTGAACAAACTTGCTTCTTTCTTTAAAAACATCACAACTGCCTATACATTTTTCATTTAAAATGTCAGTGAAAATTATATATAACTTAAGTACACTGTACAATTAAAATTCTGTTTTATAAAGCATGATTCTTTTTCATTTCTCTAGTTTTCTGTACAGACTTCAGGATTCAAACACTGCATTACATCTTGCCCTTCAGCTCTCAATGCCTGCCCTCTTTCTATGGTGAAGGGGTGTTGATTTCCATGTGAGATATCCCGAAGATTTGTTAATGTGGAAGTATTGACTTCAGACTGCTGCATTCCACCAAGAGTGTTAACAGTCTGGAAAAGCTGGCCTTGCGGTACAGGTAAGGGTATTTCCGGAGAGCCTGTGGTGATGAAGAAGTTCTGACATCTTCGGAATGGACTGAGTTCAAACTCTTCAGTTCCACTGGAACTCTCACAGACTGCGCAGACAATGGGATGCAGATCTGTTATGATCCAGCTCTTACACTATCTTCACAGCTACAGGTGCCTGCCAAACCTAACAAATACTAACAACTGGAAGCAACTGTTTACTCCTTGATGGCAGCAGTATTCTTCAGTGAAACATCTCTCTGTTCCAGGGCAAGGTAGAGACTGAGCTGATGCTGGGTCACAGCAGCACTCTGAAGGCCTTGGCCTGACACCCTGCAGTACTGAGAAAGTTTTTAATAGTCCCAATTGTGCCTGCACAAAGCTCTAAGAGGACTTGTGAGTGGAAATGGTACTCTCTTCGCCATGCAGTTTGTGCTGTTAAATCTGTGAGAGAGAGAGAGATGTCTTTGCTCTTCTAGCTATCTCATCTATTTACTCTGCTGTTGTTATAATCTATTAAGCATCTCCCTATTCAGCCACACTAACTTTCTTCTGAATCCTTCCTTCTAGTGGTTCTCATCTGATTCTACACTGACTGTATGTCCATGGTCTTCTGCTGCTGTGGCCCATCCAGTTCAAGGTTCTACTTGTTGTGTGTTCAGAGATGCTGTTCTGCACATTACTGTTGTAATGCATGGTAATTTTGAGTTACAGTATGCTACTGTCTTGTCAGTTTGATCCAGTCTGGCCATTCTCCTCTGACCTCCCTCATTAACAAGGATTTTTTGCCCACCCAACTGCTGCTCACTGGATGTTGTTTTTCTTTTGTTTATCACACCATTCTCTTTAAACTCTGGAGACTAGAAACAGTGCATGAAAGTCCCAGGATGTCAGTAGTATCTGGGATACTCAAACCACCCCATCTGGCACAACAATCATTCCACAGTATGCAAGACAAGGTTTTCATTGTATCATGGCACCTGTGACAATAATAGAGCAATACCAATATCAAGACTTAGTCAATTCACATAACAGATCTGAGTGATTTGATGTCCATTTCTGCCAGTGTCCTAGTGACAATAAAGACTCTATCCATCCTCAAGATGACAGAATTTTTGCGCTACCACAGGTACTCAGGCAATAGCCTTGCATTTGCTGCAAATCAGACTTCCCAGATAGCAAGTACTCCTGGTGTAATGCAGCTGTCTAAACTTTCATAGCAGAACACCAAAATTCCTTATCCGAAGGATCATAACATGAACATATCAGAATGGCTTTTCCTTGTTAATATATTACAGGGCCCTCTGAATAGACTTACATTGTGGCAAGCAGACCCAATATGTTTCATTTGTCATGGGCCTGCCCAGAGCATACATCCATCTTTGTGCAATTTAGTCCTCTAACTTATGATTTGCTCTCCTGGAAATAGTATATGAGATACAGCTGGCAGGGATAGGCATTGTGATGGTGCAGTTTTTACTATCTATCAGTTAACTGATCAGGCAGTTGTATTATAGAAACATCAAGAAATTATATATGTAGGACTTGAACAACTGTTTCTATTATTCAAGTTCAGGCTTATTCTCATAGGCATTCATACTCTCGATATAAATACCATGAAAATGAGCTTTTTCAACAGCACAGTACATTACAAACATGACAAATGTAAGTTAACATTAACATAAGAACATAAGAACATAAGAAACTGGAGCAGGAGTAGGCCATCTGGCCCATCAAGCCTGCCCCGCCATTCAGTAAGATCATGGCTGATCTGTCCGTAAACTCAGCTCCATCTACTTGTCTTTTCTCCATAACCCTTAAATCCCCTACTATGTAAAAATCTATCTAACTGTATCTTAAATATATTCAGTGAAGAAGCCTCAACTGCTTTTCTGGGCAGAGAATTCTACAGATTCACCGCTCTCTGGGAAAAACAGTTTCTCCTCATCTCCGTCCTAAATCTTCTCCTCTGAATCTTAAGGCAATGTCCCCTAGTTCTAGTCTTACCTACCAATGGAAACAGATTTCCTACATCTATCTTATCTATCCCTTTCAAAATTTTGTATGTTTCTATAAGATCCCCTCTCATTCTTCTGAATTCCAGATAGTCCCAGTCAATCTCTCATCATAAGTTAACCCCTTCATCTCTGGAATCAAGCTGGTGAATCTCCGCTGCACCGGCTCCAAAGCCAGTATATCCTTCCTCAAATATGGAGACCAGAACTGCACACAGTACTTCAGGTGCGGCTTCACCAGTACCCTGTATAGTTGCAGCATGACCTCCCTGCTCTTGAATCCAATCCCTCTAGCAATGAAGGCCAACAATCCATTTGCCTTCTTAATAACCTGTTGCACCTGCAGCCAACTTTTTGCGATTTATGAACAAGCACTCCTAAGTCCCTCTGCACAACAGCATGCTGCAATCTTTCACCACTTAAATAATAATCCCCTCTTCTATTATTCCTTCCAAGTGGATGACCTCACATTTACCAACATTGTATTCCATTTACAAGACCTTGGCCCACTCACTTAGCCTATCTATATCCCTCTGCAACCTCTCTACAATTTGCTATTCCACTCAGTTTAGTGTCATCAGCAAATTTTGCTACGCTACACTCAGTCCCCTCTTCCAAATCATCAATGTAAATGGTAAACGATTGCTGGCCCAGCACCGACCCCTGTGGCACCCCATTCACCACTGACTGCCAACCGGAGAAGCACCCATTTAACCAACTCTCTGCCTTCTATTGGTTAACCATAAGACAAAGGAGCAGAAGTTGGCCATTTGGCCCATTGAGTCTGCTCCGCCATTTTATCATGAGCTGATCCATTCTCCCATTTAGTCCCACTCCCCCGCCTTCTCACCATAACCTTTGATGCCCTGGCTACTCAGACACCTATCAATCTCTGCCTTAAATACAACCAATGACCTGGCCTCTACTGCCGCCCGTGGCAACAAATTCTATAGATTCACCACCCTCTGGCTAAAAAAATTTCTTCGCATTTCTGTTCTGAATGGGCGCCCTTCAATCCTTAAGTCATGCCCTTTCATACTAGACTCCATGCATCGTTATCTTATTTATAAGTCTCTTGTGCGGCACCTTATCGAACGCCTTCTGGAAATCCAAGTATACGACATCCACCTCTTCCCCTCTATCCACTGCACTCATTATGTCCTCAAAGAGCTCCAGTAAGTTTGTCAAACAGGACCTGACTTTCTGAATCCATGCTGCGTCTATCTAATGGAACCACTCCTTTCTAAATGTTTCGCTATTTCTTCCTTAATGACAGCTTCAAGCGTTTTCCTGACTACAGATGTTAAGCTAACTGGCCTATAGTTGCCCGTCTTTTACCTGCATCCATTTTTTAAAAGTGGCATGACATTTGCTGTCTTCCATTCCATCGGGACCTGCCCAGAGTCTAGAGAATGTTGGTAAATGATTACCAAAGAATCTACTATAACCTCCGCCAATTCACTCAGCACCCTGGGATGCATCCCATCAGGACCAGGGGAATTACCTACCTTCAGACCCTCTAGCTTGCTCATCACTATCTCTTTAGTGACAGTGATTTTATCGAGGTTCTCACCTCCCATTTCATCCATAATATCATTCTTTGGCATATTAGATGTGTCTATCACCGTGCAGACTGACGCAAAATAGTCATTCAATGCCTCAGCAATTTCCTTATCACCCAATATCAATTTCCCCTTCTCGTCTTCCATGGGACCTACATTGTCTTTAGCCACCCTCTTCTGCTTTATATATTTATAAAAAATTTTTGCTCTCTGTTCTTATATTTTGTGCTAATTTACTTTCATACTCTACCTTCCCTTTCCTTATTTCTTGTTTAGTTGTTCTTTGTTGCTTTTTAAAGTTTTCCCAATCCTCCAGTCTCCCACAATTCTTTGTGACTTTGTACACATGAACTTTTAATTTGATACTATCTTTTATTTCCTTAGTCATCCAAGGTTGGCTCTCCCCACACTTACTGTCCTTACTTTTGACTGGGATATACTTTCGTTGCGCACTGTGAAAAATCTCTTTAAAAGTATTCTACTGTTCCTCAACTGTCCTCCCAGTCCACATTAGCCAACTCCTCCCTCATCCTGTTGTAGTCTCCCTTGTTCAAGAATAATACACTACCTTTAGATCTAGCTATTTCATCCTCCATCTGTATGCGAAGTTCAATCATACTATGATCACTCATTCTGAGAGGATCCCTGACTACAAGATTGTTAATCTTACCTGTCTCATTGCACAGGACTAGATCTATGATACCATTTTCCCTTGTAGGTTCACTAACATGCTGCTCAAGAAAGCCATCACGGATGCATTCTATGAAGTCTTCCTGAAGACTTCCCTTGACCAACCTGATTCACCCAATCTATGTGGAAGTTAAAATCCCCCATGACAACTGCCGTTCCGTTCTTACAACCCTCAGTTATTTCTTGGTTAATCACCTCTGCAACTGCAATATTTTTATTAGGTGGCCTATAGACAACTCCCACCAGTGATTTTTTCCCTATACTATTCTTAATCTCTACCCAGATGGACTCAGCATTCTGCTCCATAGATCTTGTATCGTCTCTCACAATCGCCCTGATCTCATCCTTAATTAAGAGCGCCATTCCACCTCCTCTGCCTTCCTACCTATCTTTCAGTATTACCTGATACCCTTGGATATTTAATTCCCAGTCATCTCCACCTTGCAACCAGGTTTCTGTAATGGCCACTAAATCATATGCCTTGGTACTGATCTGTTCCACAAGTTCACTAACCTTGTTTCTAATACTATGGGCATTTAGATAAAGTGCCCTTATACTCATTGTCCTTTTAGAATCTAGTGACCTATGCACTTTTTGCTTTTTACTTTTATGTACTCTACTCTTACTTTGTCCTACATTAACTCTGGCTTTGGTCTCTACATCACTTCCCTTTTCTTTTCTGTGTAGTTTCCCACCCCCCTGCCATATTAGTTCAAAATATCCCCAACAGCACAATTATACATAACTTATAAGACAAAACTAAACAAGTAACCATAACAGCATTAGAGGAAGTTGAGAAAGAGGGAGAAAAATGTCATCTGAGATAGTGCCAGTGATTCTTATGCTTAGTTCGGGAAACTGCTGGCAGGGACAGGAGATATTGTTGAATTTTGAGGTGTGGGTCTATACATCACATCCAGTTCATAGGAGTTGAAATTAAAAGCTTTAAGCATTTTATTGGACATGAGGAAATTAGAATAAGACCTCAAATCTATAGAAAGCCTGGTTTAGCTGGGGATGAAAACTCAAACCTCATCAGAGGTGTCCAAACATCAAAAGCATCAGTGGAAGGTGACCATGGCTTGCTGGCCTGGGAAGACGAAAGATAGCTCAAGATCTGTTTTCATTCAGTAAATGAGTTCACATTCAAGACATATATTACAGAGAGCAAAAAATAGAGTAATATCAGATCTTTCCTTGGGAATGTGCCATTTAATGCTCCAAATTGAAAGATAATTCAATCACAACAGAGAATGCTTAAAAGGTACAACTGGAACATAAGGCTGAAATCCCAAACAAGGAGAATGCATTTTATTCACACTCTCTTTCACCCACTCTTATTTATCCATTTATTGGGTTTTACAAGCAAAAATCCTTCAGAAAATATATAGTTTTTTTTAAAACTATTTAGCTCTATGTGATGTGTGAATATGCACATTTATACAATTTTAGGGTCACTGTATACTCTGTTAAAGCAGTGAGTGGAGCTACATCTTTTAAATCGGTCCCAAAACAAGAGATTAACGTTATTCTCACGAGACTAAGTTAGGTTGATGTCCAAATTAGAGTAGCTGTGAGTTAAGACACATTTCGGATGGTGTCATGTTTGCAGAGCAAGAAAGGTCAAATCCAGAGGTAACAAGAACATGGCTCATGGTTTCAGCAGAGAATTAGCTGAGGGAGAGGTACATTTGGGTGAAACTACAGAAGTGAAGATAGGGGGTATTAGTAACCTATGGTAGGATAATGGCTGTTACCAGAACAACAGTTAGAGGGCAAGTCCGCTCATCCAGAAGCAACCGTTTAAATCAAATCAGAATCAGAGTCAGGTTTATCAGCTAAAATGTTTTATGAAATTTGTTATTTTGTAGCAACAGTACACTCTTATTAACTCTATACATCTCTATGTCTGTAGAAATTTGCTAGGACCGTTGCTGACATACCAAATCTCCTCAACCTTCTAATAATGTATAGCCACTAGTGTGTTTTCTTCATGATTGCATCACTGTGTTGGGCCCAGGACAGATCCGCTATGATGTTGATGCACAGAAACCTGAAGCTGATTATCTTTTCCACCCTGACCCCTTATTGAGGAATGGTGTATGTTCTCCCAATCGCCCAGATGAACTGAATACTGAGGCTTTCGGCCTACCCTGGAGATTTGGATCTAAGGTCTCAATTTGGTTTGGAATGTTGTTGCTATCGCTTGCTTCTATTGTTTATATGGTTTGTTTTGTGTGCTTTTTCTCCGTTTCTCTGTGGGCACTGGGGGTTGGTCTTTTTTTTTGAATTGGGTTCTTTCAGGCTTTACGACTGCCTGTAAGCAAACCAGTCTCAAGGTTGTATAAATTATACATTCTTTGATAAGGAATGCACTCTGAAACGTAGAATTTCCCCTAAAATCTGCAATCAATTCCTTGGTCTTACTGATTTTGTTTTTTTTTATTGTGAAAGCACTCAACTAGCTGATCTATCTTGCTCCTAGATGTCGGTTTGTCACCATCTGAGATTCTGGCAATAACAGAGGTGTCATAAGTGAATTTATGAATGGCACTTGAGCTAATCCTAACATACAGAATAGAGCAGTGAGCTGAACACCCTTGCATCTTTGATGTGCGCCTGTGTTAACTGGTATTGATGAGATGTTATTATCGATCTGCACTGACTGTGGTCTCCTGATGAGGTAGTCAAGGATCCAGTTGCAGAGGAGCTAAATAATCTTAGAGATATCCAGTATATCCTAAATTAGAAGCAGGTTGCAATATTGATAACCATGCAAGTAATTGATTGTTCTAAAAATCCAATTTGCTACCCTCACTCAGTCTGGTCTATATCCAGACCCACAGCAATGTGGTTGACTCCAAGCTGCTTGTTAATTTCAACTCAATTTCATAGGGAAAGTTTGAATGCATAGACTGCCCTGCGAAGGGCACCTGCAGATGTTTTGCAGGTAGTACCAAGGCTCTCCTTCAACATTAAGTACTGAAGAAAGGTTCACTTGTCTGATTTATTGGAGACCTAAGAAAGGAAGAACTTAAGCAATCGATGATATGTTGGCTATAAGCTTGCTCTTTCATTTGGTAAGATCTCAGGTACTATTTAATTTCAAATAAGTATCGATCTTTGTATCCTTTAGTGTTGAAACACTTATATGAAGGACATGGCATCTAGGTGCAATATTCAAAGTGAAGAGATTTCCCCTCAACTTTGAGTTAAATTGACTGCAACATTTGCCACTAGAAAGAATTCTTTATCTTACATAGCTACCAAAAAATCAATTAAAATTTCTTTATTCAGCAATTGGCATTCCACTCTCGGAGGACTGCATTCCTCTGCTAGATGGTAAATGTCTGTACTGTGATAACATAAGAATTGTGATTTGAAAATGGAGCACCAGAGTAGCACAGCTGACAGAGCCGTGTCACAGCACCAAGGACATTTCAGTCTCAAGTGCTGTCTATGTTGAGCCTACACACTGTTCCCGTAACAATGTGATCCTCCTCAGAGGCTCCCATTTCCTGCCATTCTCCCACATCCCAAAGATTTGCAGCTCGGTGAAATTAATTCATAATTATGGATTCGACACCCACACATCACACCCAGCTGTTGGTGAATAGCAGAATCTATGGGGGAGTTGATGGAAAAGGGTGACTGATGGTCATCATGGAGTTAATGGGCCAAAGGGAGATAAAGGGGTGCTTACAGAACTGCTTTGAGTCTGTGTACTGGACAATATTTAGGGATTCAGTTTTGAATAAACCACAGTTGGCATTTATTTTGTCAAGGCTTCGGTGGATGAATGTGTACCTTCAAGTACATACTGGACCAACCCAAACCTTGGATGAACCAGGAGATTTGTAGTCTGCTGAGGACTAGATCTGTGGCACTCAAGAAGTCCAGGTAAGTTCTACAGAAAGCTACTTTAAAAACAAGAAAACAATTCTGATTGAAGCTAGAGACTTAATTGGATGCACATCAGCTCTGGCAGGGTTTACGGGGCATTGCTTCCTGTAAAGGAAAACACAACATCATAAATGGCTGTGATGCTTCACTCCCAGATGAGCTTAATGTGCGCTTTGAAAAGGAGGATAAAACTATACACTTGCTAATTCCAGAAACATCCTGGTGACCTTGTGATCTATGTCTTGGAGGTCTAGAACATCTTTTAGGAGGATGAACCCTCGCATGGTGTGGGCCCTGATGCTGTACCTGGTAGGGCACTGAAAACATGCGCCGCGCAACTGGTGGCTGTGTTCAAAAACATCTTCAGTCTCTCACTGCTGCAGCTGAAAGTTTGCACCTGCTTCAAAAGGGCAACAATCGTAACAATGCTCAAGAAGAGCAGGATAAGTTACCTCGATGACTATTTCCCAGTTGCACTCACATCTGTTGAGAGGCTGCTCATGGTCAGAATTATCTCCTGTCTGGACCTGAACCCACTGTAATTTGCCTATTGCCACAATAGATCTGCAGCTGGCTCTCCACTCAGCCTTGGGGCACCCGGATAATAGGCTCAGTTCGAATCAGTAAGCTCTGAAACGTTGGCCTCTGTACCTCTCCCTGCAGCTGGAACCTTGACTTCCTCACTGGGAGACTACAGTCAGTGCAGATCAGAAATGATATTTCCTCCTTGCTGACAATCAACACTGACATACCTTAGGGATGTTTAGCCTACTGCCCTATGAATGTGTGGCTAGGCATGGCTCAAGACCCATCTATAAACTTGCTGACACACTAGATGAAGAACAGACAAAGAATTTCAGGTGGTGATGAGGAGGCATAGAGGAGCAAGATAGATAACTGCTTGAGTGGGGTTGCACCAACAACCTTACACTAAACTTCAGTAAGACCAAGTAATTGACTGTGGACTTCAGGAAGGGGAAGCTAATGGAACACACACTGGTCCTCATTGAGGGGTCAGCAATGGAAAAGGTGAGCAGATTGAATTTCCGGATGTCAACATCTCTGAGGATCTATCCTGGGCAATTACAAAGGAGGCACAACAGCGGTTACATTTCATTAGGCACTTGAGGAGACTTAGCACGTCATCAAATACTCTCAGAAATTTCTACAGATGTACCTCGGAGAGCATTCTAACTAGTACTTCACTGTCTGCTACGGAATTACTGTTGTTTATTTATTGCTGAATTATTGTTATTTATATATTTTTACTATTATGAATTGCAGTGTACTGCTGCTGCAAAATAACAAATTTCACAACACATGCCAGTGATATTAAACCTGATTTTGATTCTGAAAGGGCCGATTTCTCTCCATGATTCCATTACCCTTAATTTCACTGCAGGATGACCAACAGCCTATTGTCACCCTCTAGTCTAAGTTTGCTTCGATAACTTTGCGTTCGATTTATGAAGGACATCCTTTTGCTCACATTGCTGTACCAACAGCTGTGATATATTTCATCCTAACTAATGATGCCGTTCTGGTCACATCAGATGAAGCAGAATTAAAATCTCCCCATTTTGATTGGTAATTTAGAACATAGAAAATAAAACAACCTTTTTTAAGCACCATGAATCATAGCACAATTTTCTTAGGTTTTACGCTAAACAAAATCTTAAAATCTCCTCCTATGTAGAGTTTAAAAAAATGGAGTCTTTGGTGTTTTACTAACAGCAGCTGCTTCAGATGAACCCAGACAGTAGATGGCGGTGTTTCCTATGTTTTTACTGGTTTTCATTATCATGTATGTAATACAGATACATAACCATTGTATCTCATCCATATCAGCCCAATACGAAGCATTAGTTTGGAGTTATATTATGGCATGCCTCTAAATGTATCTTTATTATTAAAATACTTTATTAATCAATGTTAATTTTCTATGCTCTTTCCATAAAGCTGAAATATTTGTTTATCTGCACAGCAAGCAAATCCTTTGTCAAAAGATAAAGCTGCACAAGAAAAAAAATTCTAATATATCTTCTATCAATATGACTCATGTGATTTGGACCTTCAATAATAATTTAATTTGGTGCAGTGTTAATTCTGTGTTCCCAAAGTTAGTGCTCTACAGGTGACATATTGATCCAACGTTCACCTAACACTTTGGCCAATGTTTATCCCTTGACCAATTAACACTTAAAAGCAAACTGCTGCACAAGAAACTGTTGTGACTCTGAGGTAATCCACCAAAGAGACAATAAAGCTGGTAATATAGAACTCTTTATTCCTCACGAGAGAGCCTGGAGACCCTTGTGGCAGAGTCCCACAAAGTCAAACTACTGTACATCATATTTTATACCCTTAAGATCAAAGGTAGCAGCAGGTGATTTAATACAATTTCATTACTTACAATAACGTTGTTTACTTCAATATTTTGGTTGACAATGCTTCCATTGAATAACATACAGTATCTCCAGTAGCAGGCACCTCTGAATGTTCAAACACTCTTGCTGGGACACAGATAGCCTAAGAACTTCTGAGGAAAGAGAGTCAGATCAACAAGATTAGGGCTGTGAGAGATTGCTCTCTGAGTACACTAATCTCCCAAATATTGGTAGCTCTGCTATTTGATGTACTAAATTGTAATATTAGTCTGGCTTACAATGGTGCAATTGTTCCCTGGTTTGTAGCAGGCCAATTAATTTATAATGTCTGGCTAATGCATGAGAATGTCTCATGGCCACTGCATATCTCTTAGCAGCCATCCCACTTCTGTGGTCAGCCTGTGTTCCACAGTATTGTTTCTTTGCAAAAGTGTTCTTTTAACTTCAAGCTAAGTATTGTTTGTAATTTACATTAAAAACTGAAAACTGGTTCTAGTTTGAATTAACATCTGACGCAGTCACATAATTCCATAACTCCTTAAAAATCCCTAACAGAACCTGGAGGTTTTGGTGACTTCCCCTTAATTGTTTATTCATCTTTTGGCTACTTCTGAGACTGAACTATGCATACAATGGCCAGTGCTATTAATTTCTAAGGAAATGTCCATATTCTCAAGCAATGTTTTGTCCCTGAAGCAACTTGAAAGGAGTAATGGGTCTGGTAAACCATATATATATGTTGTAACTGGGTTACCTGTCTGGACAGGCCCCTCTGCTGACTGCCCCTGTGGCTCCTCCCACAGAGCCCTGAATAAAGGCGATTGGGCCATGGCTCCTCCTCTCAGTCCAGGGGCAGACACTCAGCATGCTGGAGGTCACATTTTACTGCTAATAAAAGCCTTTCAGTATTTACTCTACTTCCAGTCTTCTGGAGTAATTGACGGTGCATCAGTGGGCAGAAATGTATGACAAACCGTCCAGTATTTGAGGAGAGAGAGAAACTGAGCTAGCTTCTCGGATGGATAGCTTCGGATGTAATCTGCCTAGAAATTATAGCCTAATTGCTGTGTGGTTTATTGGGTATTTTCAATAAATGCTGCAAATTTTATTTTAGTTGTCCACAATCTGTAGCAATATTTTTATATAAATGTTATTTGTGATTATGCATCAAAGGAGACAAACTTCATTCGAATTCTCTTGTCATCAACCATTAACTTGGTTGGAGACCAGTTTAAAATGACGCTATGGAAGATGTGCAAGAGCTTACTGGTAAATCATAAGACGAGAGAATCAACTAAAAACATTAGTTATAACATATTTTCTGAAGCAAATTGTGGTAAACTATTGCCACAGACATTGAGGAGGCAGGCAGAGGTGAGGCTGGTTTGGGGGATGAGCTGTGCTGGGGCATTGTGAGGTGCAGTGTTTTTGAGCCCCCGGGTTTTCAGACGGTGTTTGAATCGCTACCAGAGATGGAGTGAGTGATTTGGAGAGAAGTCGATGTGGAAGAGTTTTGATGCCTGTCCACCTAACCTGGGTGTGAGGTTGGATCACTCCAAGCACTGAGGCGATTTGGTAAGATTGAGAATGGCTTTGGGTGGGGCGGCCCAGACATGTCAGGGCGCCAAGATCTGGGTCCTGGAACATGGCACTACTTGGTGTTTGGACAATTTAAGCAGTGTCCCAGATAGACTGGAATGCGAGGGTTGGGCTGATTTTATTCGCTGTCCTGTGAGTGTTCATTTCTTTCTCCACACCGAGGCTGTGAACTGATCTGACTGCTGTGTGCTTCTGCCCTGCTGGTGTGAAAACAGGGGACTGAGGCTTGGCTTGGGCCTACTCTGGCTGCTCCAGGAGTAGACCTGGGACTCAACCTGGTTCAGGATACTGTTGGCTTGCTTCTATTGTTTGTTTTTTTCTCTCTCTCTCTTTCTCTGCACAGTGGTGTTTGTTTTTTTGGGTTATTTGGCTTTCTTGCTTTGTGGTTGCCTGTAAGCAGACAAATTTCAAGGTATATAACTTACAAATTCTTTGATAATAAATGTGCTTTGAATCTTTGAATAAAGTAATAAACAGTAAGTATTTATCCAATTCAGAAGATTCTTTCAGCTCTTCTGTTGTTTTTGAGCAACAGAGCAACAACTCATGGAACAGCTTATCCCCATGTATATAAATACACAGTTAGTTAGGGTGGACATCTGAACGAAATCTGACGAAGGGTCATTAATCCAAAATGTTTACTCCATTTCTCTCAGAATAGAAGCTGCCTGAACTGCTGAATATCTCCTGCATTTTCTTCTTTTGTCTTATACAAAAGTACATTCAATTTTGATTTAGACCCCAGATAATTCACATTACCTAAATTTGAAATGCCGAAAAATAGTCACTGCGTGTTTAGCGTTGTTGTTTAATGTGTGAGGTCATGTGGAATTTCCATGAAGTGCAAGTTATCATCATAATTTTGTTCAGTTTTAGCTTTGTGCAGTTAGTGATACAAGATCCAAAAGCTCAAAGTAATATATTATAAATAGTCTTCCAAAGAAAGGGAAACAACTTCTCTCTAAAAATACACCTTATGTAGTAAGTGCAGAAAATGAAAACTTCTGGGGAAGTTGGAGAAGAATTTATATTCTTTTAGTATACATGGCTACAGAGCAGTACCTTTCAAAACAATACTTCCAAATGTTTTCATTTAACCTTGTTCCTGGCTTGGCCTTCACATGACAGGCACAAATTATTTCTACCTTGGGGAGGTCTATAGGTGAGATTCTCTGAAGTTTCTGCTTACACCGCCAATGATCTGTCCTTTAGATGTTATGAAAGTGCACTCCAGGATCACACATTTGCCAAGCTGCCTTTTCCTCCTGTGGAGAAATCTTTTGACCTCTGTACTCTACCTCACCCTTAAAGCAAGTCCAGGCCATAGGTGGCATGGAGCCACAAGTCCTTAAACCAGCATGTCATCTCAATGAGATTTTCCCCAACGACAGTGAAGTCATCTTTTATTTAAGTGCATTTCCTGTGCATTTTTTGCTGCCCTCTTTGCTACATCAGTAGGGGAAACGAGTTCAGATTGCAGTTCACTGTGGTGCGGTCCTGCCTCTCAGCTCCAGCAGCCAGGTTTCAAACCTATCCTCTGAAACGGTCTGTGTGAAGTTTCAACTTTCTCACAGTAACTGCAAGAGTTTATTCGGGATGTTCTGGTTTTCTTCCACATTGCAAGGATGCTCAGGTTTATAGGCTTATTGGCTACTAGACTGAAGGCGAATGTTGAACTTTTCAGATTAGGAGAACACTCAGTCCTCTTTTACTGTCATTTCTTAATGCATACATGCATTAAGAAATGATACAATGTTTCTCCGGAGTAATATCACAGAAAACAGGACAAACCAAAGACTAACACTGACAGAACCACATAATTATAACATATAGTTACAGCAGTACAAAGCAATACCATAATTTGATAAAGAACAAACCATGGGCACGGTAAAAAAAAGTCTCTAAATCCCCAAGTCGATCGACTCCCAAGCCCCCGATAGCAGGCGGCAAAAGGGAGAAACTCCCTGCCATAAACCTTCAGGCACTGTCAACTTGCCGATGCCTTGCAAGCAGCCAACCACAGCCAACACAGAGTCCGTCCATCCGAAAACGTCGAGCCTCCGACCAGCCCCTCTGATACAGCCTCCCGAGCGCCATCCTCTGCCGAGTGCCTTCGACCTCACCCCGGCCGCTGAAACAAGCAAAGCCGAGGATTCGGGTCCTTCTGCTCCAGACATTCCGGTTAACACACAGTAGCAGTGGCAGCGAAGCAGGTATTTCAGAAGATTCTCCAGATCTTCCTCCATACTCTCACATCCGTCTCCATCAAATCAGAATCGTGCACGGTCCCCTACTTGACAGATTACAGACATCATTCACTGGAGAGGCCGCACGCACTGCCATCACGCCACCATCTTTTCCTCCCTCCTTGTGGGGATAAGGAGAGAACAGGTCACAGCATAAATTAGTGGAGAAGTGGAATTGATGCGATTTTTCTGACAGTGACTCAGTGAGCTGAAATGGCCTCCCATGTTTTCAGAAAATATGGGAATAAATATCTCTGAGACAAACCGACCAAAGCCAAACGAGTCATGTCAGTGTTCACAATGTTCAGAGCAGTTGTTCACATTCTCCACATATTGCTGGTACAGACATCCATGGAAACTAGACTAATAACGACAGGCAGATCTAACTGATTATTAACAGTTTCAACCTCAATTTCAGAATGATGTTTTATGTTAAAAACAAAAGAATGGAGTATTACACCCATTGAATAGTAAATGGAATGATGCAATGCAATTAGCTTAGGCATTTACACAAAGATATGAAAAACAAAAATGGTTTTAAAATCTCACAAGATCTTTAAAACCACATTGAAAAATATTGAGATTCAATCTAACTGTTGAATTTATCATTTGTGAAATTAAGTGACAAAGGCCTCAGGATTTCATCTCTAAATGAAGGCCTATCCTGCTGTATATCTTTGTCTTGTGTGAAGGAACTGAGACAGATTGGGATGAAAATTCCTGCAATATCATGGGCTTCGTACCATTCCCAAATTGCTGATATGTGCTCTTAGGAATACATTTTTTGCAAAATTTCAGCCTTCCTCAGCTTTCTAGATGAGGTGACTCTAGAAGTGTAATTTTTTAATGATAGTTTAGCATTCGCTCATTGTCAGTTTCATTAATTACATTTATATTATCTTTTCCAACAAACTCCTCTTCTTCCTACTCGGAAGTGACAAAGGCAGCTAATGCGAAGGGCTCCCCAAACCCCTCCAAGCCACGAGTAACTCTAATTCACTGACGCCAGTTCATTCGCGCTGTTTCGAAATCCTGGAATTCCCAAACGATAGCATCTTTGAAATACTTACTCTGGTAGTTCAAGAAGGCAGCAGCTCTCAACCACCTTCAAAGACAATTAGGAATTAAAAAATGCACACTGAAGTTGTTAGCAATGCCCACACTCTACAAAAGAATAAACAAAACATGCCATCTCTGAGAATCTCAAGAGATACCATTAGCTGGTCTCTTTACAATAAATGAGTAAGATAGATATAGCTTTAATGGGAATACTTGGTTACCATGAGCTCAGTTAGAGAATCGATGATAACATATTTTTCACCATTTTCCGATCTGCACTTTTCTTTGTACATGACTCCCCTCTGGGAGAGTGAGATTGATGAATTCACTACTGTTTGCTCAGAGATAGATTCCTTTATTTTTCAGCTATAAAACATTTAAGTTTTGTGTTTCCATTGTGTTTCTAAAATGGGCAAAGGAAAACAAGAAATAAATGGATAAAATAGATAGAAATACTATAAATAGTGTGTATGTTACTTAATTATTGTTTTGGACAGCACCCACTAAGGCTTCTTCCAACAAGATATAAGTAAATTTAGGACTTCTCCTCCCTGCTATATCATGTCTGGGAGCTTTCAAGTAGCCAGATCCAGCACATAATTCTGACTGCCCAGACAAGAACAAATCTTGTATAATAAAATCATGGTCAACTGACACAATTGCATGGCAGCCTACACCGTGCCCACTGCGTCAGGACATGAGAATGCGATCACATCTTTGAGGGTGTATGTGAAGTGCGATGAATTAATCTTTATGGTAACCAGGCCTGGGACTCTGAAAGGGTCAATTAAAGAGTGACCCTGAAAATGATAATCAGTGCATTAAAGGTAAACATGTTTCAAATTAATCTGTAATTATAGTACCAATGTTCACAGGTTTGTACTAATAAAAGACAAACTTAAGATTGGAGTTGAGATTTCTTCCTAAAAGATTAGAATGTTGGGCTTTAAATAATTATAAGGACTTCATCCAACAAATAAATCCTTCTCTTGTCAACTTTCTTGAGTGGCTTTCATCAAACTCTCTCCTTCTAAACAGCAAGTTGCATCCACCCCAGCTTTTCCTTTTCATAATCGTGATCTCTTTATTTATCATAATAGGCAATTAGTTAGCATTTAGGAAGGCAAATGGACCTTGGGAGCTTTTGGATCTTGCTGGCATATTATATGTAGAACTGGCTCCTTCCCTAAGAAACTATATTTTTATGGTAGATGTATTGAAAAGTAAACTTGCCAGATTGATTCCAGGGATGAGGATGAGATGTGGGTTGGGTAGTTGTCCTATGAGGAGAGATTAAGCAGACCAAGTTAATGTTCTCTAGAGTTTATAAGCATAAATTTGATTTCATTGAAGTATGCAAAATTCTTCTGATGTTCGTAGGGTAGTAGCAGATGCAGAGATTATATTTCTTCTGGTTTGGGTTGACCATTCAGGGAAAGATAGGAGAAATGTCTATGTCCAGAGAGCAGTAATTCTTTAGGATTAATTTCTGAAGAGAGTGGTAGAGGCTTAGTTGCTGAGTCAATGATGAATAGCTTTTTTTTCAATTAAGAAAATCAGTAGATATATGATTGGTGAAGGAATGAGGAACAGAAATAAAAGAATTTACAAAATTCTGGAGCATGCATGAGAGATTGTATGGCATCTTCCTGCTCAACTTGTATTTTTACATTCCCTTCAGTATAAAATGCTTTCTTAGGTTAATCTCCTTATTCCTCCCATTCCACCTAGTCATGTTCCATGGAGTTTGGTGTTAGGACCACACTTCTTTTCATGTTATATGTTAATGATTTGGATGACCGAATTGATGGTTTTGTGGGCAATTTTGTGGATAACACAAAGGTTGGTGGAGAAGCAAGTAGTTTTGAGGAAGCAGGGAGTCTGCATAAGGACTTGGAAAGATTAAAGAAATGGGCAAAGAAGTGCCAAATGGAATACACTGTAAGGACGTATATGGTCATGCACTTTAATCGAAGGAATTAAGGCATAATAGCACAAGTCTATCCTCTAAACGGGAGGCAATTCAGAAATCAAAGTTGCAAAGGGACTTCAATAGGTTTCAGTAGGTATATCTAATGTCAGAGAAATGTGTACAACACACATCCTGAAATTCTTTTTCTGCACAAGCATACAAGAAAATAGAGGAGTGCCCCAAAGAGTGAATGACAATTAAATTTAGAACCCCAAAAACCCCCAACTGCCCCCTGCCACGCATAAGCAGCTGCAAAGCAATGACCCCCCCCACCAGCAAAAAGCATCGGCTCCCCCTGTCAAGCACTCAAGCATGCAGCCAAACATTAATAAAGACACAGACTTGCAGTACCCCAAAGACTAATCATTCACCCGGTATTCGACATGCCACAGGCTTTCTCTCTCCCTAATAAGGGAAAAAGAGGTGCCTCCGTTTCACAGCAAGAGGGGAGACATAACAAAGCCACTCATTGACTTATGGTGTTAAAAGTCTGTTGCATCGCATTTTCTGAGCTCTGTGCCCAAAGAACTCGGGTCTCTGGGCACACAGCCAGCAGCCAGCTCACTGCTTTCGATCTTCCCTGTACTCCCACAACACATCAGGCAGTAGCACCGGCTTCGAATCAGCCCGTCTCCAGAGCCACAACTATCTGCCACTCTGAAGGTACACTCGTCTTCCAGGCCATGTCCTTGGCATATCGGAAAGTGGCTGGTTGTGAGGCCCTGAGCAGGTCCCATTTCCACAAAGAACCGAAGTCAGCGTGTAACTCCTGGTCAAGGTCTTCAAAACAACCATGAAAGGGAAAAAAATAGATATTAAAAAATAGAAATAAAGCTGTCTCTGAAGATGCAAGCAAAGGAGTTGGCATTAGGTGCCATCTTCCTCCTAAGCTCCACCCACAGTCTTTGGGAGTCTTTGTGCAGAATTCCCTAAAGGTTAGCTTGCAGATTGAGTTGTTGGTAAGGAAAGAAAATGCAACGTAGCATTCATTTTGAGAGGACTAGAATATAAGTTTAAGGATGTAATGCTGAGAATTTATAAGGCGTTGGTCAGCACCTGGAGTATTGTGAGTAGTTTTCGGCCAATTACTGAAGAAAGGATATGCGGGCATTGGAGAGGGTCCAGAAGACATTTATGAGAATGATTCTGGAAATGAAGAGGTTAACATATGAGGAGCTTTTGATGCTTCTGGGCCTGTACTTCTCACTGGAATTTAGAAGACTGGGTGAGGTGGGTGGGAAGCTCATGGAAACATATCGAATATTGGAAGGTCTGTATAGAGTGGATGTGGGGAGGATGTTTCCTATAGTGGGTGAGTCTTGGATCAGAGGACAGAGCCTCAGAATAGAGGGATGTCCATTTAGGGCAGAGATAAGGAGGAATTTCTTTAGCCAGAGGGTGATGAATCTGCAGAATTCATTGCCATAGACAGTGGAGGCCAAGTCATTGATTATATTTAATGCCGAGTTTGATTAGTCAGGGCATCAAAGGTTATGGGGAGAAGGCAGCGGTATGGGATTGAGAAGGATAATAAATCACCCATGATGGAATGGCAGAGCCTAATTCTGCTGCTATGTCTTGTGGTCTTATAGCTGCTGAACTCAAAGTCTGACTCCAACAGCTTGTGCATATCCCTCACCCCTCTTTACCTTTATTTATCTTAACCCTAAGGACTTGAATTCCTCCTCCAAACACTA
The DNA here is from genome assembly GCF_030028105.1 of Mobula birostris. Lineage (NCBI taxonomy): Eukaryota > Metazoa > Chordata > Chondrichthyes > Myliobatiformes > Myliobatidae > Mobula > Mobula birostris. The sequence continues at coordinate 88,605,093 of NC_092379.1, read as the reverse complement.
TCACCTCTATACTTACTCCTTTTTCTTTAGACTCTCATTTTGAGCCCCATCCAGACTTCCCTAAATCCTTGTTTTTTCTGTATCTCGATGAAGCAACTACTACTTCTTTCTTATATGTATTCTAAAAGCTGCTCTTTGAAAGAAGATTCTAATTGTTGTATAACCATTATGCACACAATAATGTTGAAAGTATCACATTAAAAGGTTTTTAAAAGTGCTGAATGCTGCAGACAAATCTAATTATAATTTAGTCATGTAACTCCTTGGTAAGTTTGTGAAACAAAGGGAAGAGCAGGTCAACATAATTTTAGTCTATTCAGTGCTAGTGCTTTGAAGGTCAAAAGCATTTGGTTTCTATTCATAAACTTTCCATTTGTATCCTCAATATGATGTCTTTCAAAGACTGAATAAAATCACTGGAAGGTCATTGCAATTACTCCCTGGTCAATTTGGTGATGTCCTTCATCAAAAGAATGGCTTTGTATTCTCAAGCTCCAAATGCTCTTTGTGACTTTGTAACCCTGTAGTGCTTATTCTTAAAACTCAAAATGTGGTGATAAAATCTCTAATCTCCTTATATGCTTGAAGACATTAACATAATTTTTAAAAAGGGGATTGCAAGTACACTCAGGTATACATTTAAATGCTATAAATTAATAATGAACCTAATTAAAATATCTTTTCTATTCAAAATAAACCTTGAGTTCATTATTTTCTTGCCATGTCCAGCATCCAAGGCAATATACAATGCTGAAAGGCTTGTGCATGAGGTCAATCACATGATTTTCTAATGGGCCTGCAAATAGTGCAGGTTTAAGTTGCAACAATTAGCCAGGAATCTGTAAGTATATTAAAAATAGGAGGTGCCATGTACCATTCAAGGCAATATTCAAGTATGAGAATCTGTGATGTTTGCTCATGAGATTATTTTTATTATAAACAGATAAAACATCAAATGTACAAAAAGGCTAATATATAAGAAAGTATGAACTTACGAATTAGGAGCCTTCAATTATGATTGATTATATTGTAACATTTCCTCTGCACCTCTGACTAATCCTGGTGACTTTTCATCCCCGTTTATCAAATTCTCTCTTAAAAATATTCAACATCTCTGTTTCTACTGCCTTTGAGAAACAAAGACAAGCAAATGGACTTGATGATGAGATAGAGTTGTAGTTCAAAACTCAGATGAGGATAGATAGGATGTCAAATTTCATACAGAAGGGGATACATGGAAGAAGACAGTGACAATGTCAAATGAGCAGAGTTTGTGACATAAACCAAAGCTTATCTTGGTCTTTCCAAATTTCAAGTTGAATTTATTCTTGACTCTCACATGAGCTGGAGTTAACATTCATCTTCTTTTTTATTTTATTTGAACATAACTTTCGAAACCAAGGCTGTGAACTGTGTACATAAATAAGTGAGTCAATATCCTTACCCATACTTCCTATAGACTACCTACCCATCATTGCTGTGTACGTATTACAAAGGAACTGTTGTCTCATAAGAACATTCTTGCAAATGAAATCTTAGAATAATCATCCATTAGGAGGTTAATAGCGGATGGGGCTCATCAGTTGTGGTTGACAACTCATCGAGGACCAGGAGAACGAAAACTCTGATCTCAAACCTCCTCTGCCCACTTACTGTGAAGGCTTTGGGAGTAAACCCTGTGGAAAAGTCTGGAGCTGGACTCCCTAAGGCAGTCCTATGCTGAATTAAATGTTGACTGACAACTCCTGCGACACTGCTGGTGCCAAACAGTATCAGTCTCTACTTATCCTTTGGTTTCATCAGTTCTGTGGAGAGGAGGGGATCTGCTGCATGGGTAACAGCTTGCTCCCCAGATCATACTGTCCTGGCTTGCTTATCAACTATGTAGATAAGTAGGACACAATGTCCATGGTCGACCTTGACCAATGGAGGCCTCACTGGAGGCTAATGTATTTTGATGTGGAGTAGTTAATGTTTCCAATAATAACTTATAATGATTTCAATCAGGTTAATAGGGCAATGGCTGAGAATAATTAGTCTTTTAGAATGTGAGAATAAAATGTACTGTTTATTTCCAGAGTTCATTAGTGTTTCCATATAACCATACAACCAGATAATAATTACAGCACGGAAACAGGCCATCTCGGCCCTTCTAGTCCGTGCCGAACTCTTACTTTCACCTAGTTCCACCGACCTGCACTCAGCCCATAACCCTCCATTCCTTTCCTGTACATATAGCTGTCCAATTTAACTTTAAACAACAACATCGAACCTGCCTCAACCACTTCTGCTGGAAGCTCGTTCCACACAGCTACCACTCTCTAAGTAAAGAAGTTCCCCCTCATGTTACCACTAAACTTTTGCCCTTTAACTCTCAACTCATGTCTTCTTGTTTGAATCTCCCCCACTCTCAATGGAAAAAGCCTATCCATGTCTACTCTATCTATCCCCCTCATAATTTTAAATACCTCTAACAAGTCCCCCCTCAACCTTCTGAGTTCCAAAGAATAAAGACACAACTTGTTCAACCTTTCTCTGTAACTTAGGTGATGAAACCCAGGTAACATTCTAGTAAATCTACTCTGTACTCTCTCTATTTTGTTGACATCTTTCCTATAATTCGGTGACCAAAACTGTACACAATACTTCAAATTTGGCCTCGCACCATTATTCCTAGATCCTTCTGTTCTACTGCGTTCTTCAATGCCCGACCATTTACCATGTATGTCCTATTTTGATTAGTCCTACCAAAATGTATCACCTCACATTTATCAGCATTAAACTCCATCTGCCATCTTTCAGCCCACTCCTCCATTTTATAAAAAAAATTGTTTCATTAACAAATTTAGACTAAAATAAAAACAGTAGAAGCTGGAATACTCAAACGATCAGAGATAGTATAATGGTGGTTTCTACCCAGAAGGCCAGGCCATGCAAAACAGAAACAAAATAATGGCAGGCAAAAATGACTGGTTCTCATACAAGCAGAAAGGAAGTGAGCTATCAAAAACTGGAAAGTCCAATAGTGAGTCCTGGGGCTGCTTCATGCCCAGAAGGAAGGTAAGGTACTTTTCTCATTAAATTTGTGTTGGGTCTCTTTGCAGCACTGTGGGAAGCAACATAGAAGTCAAAGTGTAAGTGGTTTGGAGAATTAGAATGGCTGGCAACTGGGGACTCAGGGTCACTTCTATGGACTGAGCCCAGATGTTCTGCAAAAAAATCACTCAGTCTTCAAGCAACACATACAAAAAATGCTGGTGAACGCAGCAGGCCAGGCAGCATCTGTAGGAAGAGGTACAGTCAACATTTCGGGCCGAGACCCTTCGTCAGGACTAACTGAAAGAAGAGATAGTAGGAGATCTGAAAGTGGGAGGGGGAGATCCGAAATGATAGGAGAAGACAGGAGGGGGAGGGATAGAGCTAAGAGCTGGAAAGTTGATTGGCAAAAAGGATACATGGCTGGAGAAGGGAGAGGATCATAGGATGGGAGGCCTAGGGAGAGAGAAAGGGGGAGGGGATCCCAGAGGATGGGCAAGGAGTTATAGTGGGAGGGACAGAGGGAGAAAAAAGAGAGAGAGAAAAAAACAGGGGGGGAAATAAATAAGTCAATCAATCAATAAATAAATGGGGGATGGGGTATGAAGGGGAGGTGGGGCATTAACGGAAGTTACAGAAGTCAATGTTCATGCCATCAGGTTGGAGGCTATCCAGACAGAATATAAGGTGTTGTTCCTCTAACTTGAGTGTGGCTTCATCTAGAGGAGGCTGTGGATAAACATATCAGAATGGGAATGGGACGTGGAATTAAAATGTGTGGCCACTGAGAGATCCTGCTTTCTCTGGCAGACAGAGCATAGGTGTTCAGCGAAACGGTCTCCTAGTCTGTGTCGGATCTCGCCAATATATAGAAGGCCGCACCGGGAGCACCAGACGCAGTATATCACCCCAGCCGACTCACAGGTGAAGTGTCGCCTCACCTGGAAGGACTGTCTGGGGCCCTGAATGGTAGTGAGGGAAGAACTGTAAGGGCATGTGTAGCACTTGTTCCGCTTACAAGGATAGGTGCCGGGAGGGAGATCAGTGGGAAGGGATGGGGGGATGAATGGACAAGGGAGTCACATAGAGGGTGATCCCTGTGCAAAGCAGAAAGGCGGGGGGAGGAGGGAAAGATATGCTTAGTGGTGGGATCCTGTTGGAGGTGATGGAAGTTAGGGAGAATTATATTTTGGACCCGGAGGCTGGTGGGGTGATAGGCGAGGACAAGGGGAACCCTATTCCTAGTGAGGTGACGGGAGGATGGGGTGAGAGCAGATGTGCGTGAAATGAGAGAGATGCGTTTGAGAGCAGAGTTGACAGTGGAGGAAGGCTCAGTCTTCATTTAGTTTCTCCAATTTAGAGGAAGCCACATAATGATAGTGAATGCAGTTTACTAGATTGAGGTACGAAGATAATTGAATTGAATTGACTTTATTTCTTACATCCTTCACATACATGAGGAGTAAAAATCTTTACTTTATGTCATGGTCTAAATGTGCAATGTGCAATCATAGTAATTTATAATAATTTATAATAAATAGAACAGTCAATATAGTCATAGTCATAGTCATACTTTATTGATCCCAGGGGGAAATTGGTTTTCATTGCAGTTGCACCATAAATAATAAATAGTAATAGAACCATAAATAGTTAAATAGTAATATGTAAATTATGCCAGTAAATTATGAAATAAGTGCAGGACCAGCTTATCGGCACAGGATGTCTGACCCTCCAAGGGAGGAGTTGTAAAGTTTGATGGCCACAGGCAGGAATGACTTCCTATGACGCTCTGTACTGCATCTCGGAGGAATGAGTCTCTGGCTGAATGTACTCCTGTGCCCACCCAGTGCATTATGTAGTGGATGGGAGACATCGAACAAGATGGCATGCAACTTAGACAGCATCCTCTTTTCAGACACCACTGTGAGAGAGTCCAGTTCCATCCCCACAACATCACTGGCCTTACGAATGAGTTTGTTGATTCTGTTGGTGTCTGCTACCCTCAGCCTGCTGCCCCAGCACACAACAGCAAACATGATAGCACTGGCCACCACAGACTCGTAGAACATCCTCAGCATCGTCTGGCAGATGTTAAAGGACCTCAGTCTCCTCAGGAAATAGAGACGGCTCTGACCCTTCTTGTAGAGAGCCTCAGTGTTCTTTGACCAGTCCAGTTTATTGTCAATTCGTATCCCCAAGTATTTGTAATCCTGCACCATGTCCACACTGACCCCCTGGATGGAAACAGGGGTCACTGGTACCTTAGCTCTCCTCAGGTCTACCACCAGCTCCTTAGTCTTTTTCACATTAAGCTGCAGATAATTCTGCTCACACTATGTGACAAAGTTTCCTACAGTAGCCCTGTACTCAACCTCATCTCTCTTGCTGATGCATCCAACTATGGCAGAGTCATCCGAAAACTTCTGAAGATGACAAGACTCTGTGCAGTAGTTGAAGTCCGAGGTGTTAATGGTGAAGAGAAAGGGAGACAAGACAGTCCCCTGTGGAGCCCCAGTGCTGCTGATCACTCTGTCGGACACACAGTGTTGCAAGCACATGTACTGTGGTCTGCCAGGCAGGTAATCAAGAATCCATTTATATTTAAACTTATATATTTGATATTTCTATTTTCAAACCAACATCCCTGATCCTAAGGTCTCTCTGCCAGCGAATGCATCTTCAGTCTTCAAGATATTGTAGAATTATACAAAGAATATAAAGTTCTACTTTTCAGTTACTCTCAGGTGTCAGTTCTAACCATTGGTAACCTACAACTTTATCTGTCTTCATTGGTTTTGACTAACCCAACCTTTACCTGTGATGGTCAAAACCTATGAAGACAGAAGGAGATGGAAGTTCCAGGATGGTGGGAAGGGAAGAGATAAAACGACTACACTTTGTTGCACAATTGTGGGATGTTGTCAGATTCAAGATGCCGTCCCGTTTCACAAGAGAGCCAACTTCCTTACCATTTTAGTCTTTTAAAGAGCACACTCACTCATGCCCTCAGTCATTGTCCTCAAACTACTCCTTTAGTTGGACCTAAGCACCATTTTGTATCCCAAGCATCTAGGACAGGCGTTTCTTGCAGAGCATCAAGGATATTATTCAGATATAAGGTAAACAATTTTCCAGCAGTCAGGACACTGACTTCAATACTCACCTAGAAGCTATGAAACCACAAAAACACAGATTATGTAATTATACTGATCATACTTGCAATGTTACTGTTTTTAATGATTGCAGCACTTGATTTTTTCATCAATGATTATGAACACACTGATCAAATACATATTAAATTGGTTAAGTCATATCCTTTATTAAGTAACTTTGGTGTGGTGGGTGCAAGCATTACAGGTGTACCTGATGTAGAAAGGTCGTCACGGGACTACTGAGGAACCCACAGAATGAGTATTTCAACAAATAAATGCTGATAAAGTACATTGCATGGACTATAGACGGCATCTGAGTAAGCAGCAGTGAGTTCTGAAGCTGTCTGGTCAGATCATTGGGAGTCTGCAGAATGCCTCTTCAAATAGCCACGAGTGCAGCAAAGCAATATACTTCAAATGCAAACTTGACTGACTTATGATAGTCACAAGTTCCATCAAAAACTCCAATTCATTTCAGTAAGGAAGATGTGCAACATGCAACTTTTGATGTTAGGTGCCAATAAAATGTCAGAAGGCCATAAAATGGACATAAAATAATCAAGACTAATTTTCCTATGGATGTGAGTTCACATGGAAATGACTGGCAACAAGATCTAACCTGGATTAAACCACATTTGTGCATGATTGGTGCATACTAAATTAATTACTGCTAACCACTCAATCCTCTCAGTTACTATATTAAGAAACAAAATAGCACCAAACTTCCCCAAGCTATGCAGAAAGGTTAGTTATTGGACCAAATAAAAGAACTTTGTATCTGACTTTGGACAACAAGAAGTTGACAAAATGTTCCAGTTCAATTCTAATGTAATTGTTGCCGAATCAGAAATGATCAAGGTATGGTCCAAACCACTCTGTTCAAATTCAGAGGCCTCATGTGTTCCATGCAAGTATGGATTTTGAGTAGTTGCTATTTTTGTAATGAACTTTGAGTATTCATATTCTCCAGATCTTGGTCATTCTTTGTGGTATTTATCAGATTACATTTGTCAAATTGGAAAATTTGGCAGGTATCTTTGAAGGTACAGTCAGATCAGACACAAATCAAGGAAAACAATTCTGAGAAAAAAGTATGTAACCTTTCAGGTTCCAGGTTCAGTTGAAGGCCTAATCTAGCTGAAGACAGCCTCTGGCCCGACCAAACTTGAGAAATCTTGTTTGGGTGGATGCTGTGTGATGTGTTCCCCTGTTACAAATCAGTACCACGAAATAACAAACAGTGCACAATATGCAACTAAACGATTGAGCTTTATAATTCTTAATTTGACTATAGCATTAGAAAAGAAAACAAAAAAAAAAGAAAAAGGGCTCATTCTCATGAAACAGTCTAATGCGTAATGTTGGAGATCACTCTTTTCCCATGTGTTCGTTCTCCATCGATTTCTCCTGGGCGTCATCAACTCCCAACCCCATTTCAAGTATATTCCGTCCTGCAGTCTACAACTTCCCCATTCTGGCATTTTCTCTCTCCATCTTCTGCCGAACAAAAGCTCGCGAATACCTTCTCTCAGACCCACAAGAAAGAAACTGCATGCCTGTCATCGAATGGCACACATTCCAAAGCCCCATTATCTCTAGTCATAACCCAAACACTGTTGCTGCAGAGAAACTATTACATTAGGAATAAAACCTTACAGAGAAACCATTACATTGGCAGGGAAACCTTATGGTGCATTACAAGTATGACCTATTTGTTTAAAACAGTGACTATATAATAGTTTGCATGAAGTAAATAGCTAGTTCAGCTTAACCAAAACTATTAATGGGTGCAATGTATTGCCACCACTAACTATTAGTTTGATGATCAAAGCTTACAAAAACCAGCATAGTGTGGGTTACTTCAGGTCAAAACTGAATGCTGAAATTAGCCGAAGACCAGAATTTTATGTTCCCCACATAATTCTACCATATGTTGAAAAGTAAAAACATATTCTCTGGCTGGGAGATCTTGGGATCTTCGATATGAGTTTGAAAACTGAGGTGGCAAATACATCTTTGCTGAATGCAGCTGAGGAAAAGGAAAGCACTTGGCTATGTTTTCCTGGAAATTTGGCAAAAGTCACAAATCTTATTTGTAAACAAAGCTCTGAAAAATATACATCCATCACTCAATTAGACAGGTTTCTGATTCAGCAATTTTAGAGTAACTTTGGCAAACAACATTCTGCTGGTGGATTTGTATTTAAGACAATTGCTATATAAGCTTTTGAAAAAAATAATGCCAACTAAAATTTTACAAATTTGAATAATTTATACGCTGCCAATAAGCCCGCAGGATTTTAATTTAAAGGAATGCCTCAGTCAGAAGCTTCAGTGACATCCCGATTCTTCTCTATCAATTTTGGCTCCATGCACCATTTGCCCCTTTTGCAGTGGAACAAAAGTCAACAGCATCTCGATGGGGACCACAGCATAAAACTAATGAGGCATATTTTCTTGTTATAGGTGAGCTGATAGCTAATGCTGCAGCAATGCTGGCAAAATGAAATAGCATGAATGATGTATGGATGTTCTACTTGCACAAAATAACGGAATATGGAGAAGGTGTGCATCTCAACCTAAACTCCGTTTCACTATGTTTGTGATTAATATGAAATAGTCATGCACAATCTGCAAAAGTTACTGAAGCACAAAACATTAGCTCTCTTGTCTAATTGGCCTGTTACAAATAATCTGTTGAACAGCTTCATATAATTACAACACCAAGTGAACTGTTATGGGTACCCCGATGCACGATTGCCTTTGTAAAAAAAATCTTAGTTATTGCAAGGTTATTTATTGCAAACACACATGCAGATTATCAAAAACTATTTACTGAGCAAATAACTGGAAGAATGAGCTGAACATTCAGAGAAGCAGCATGAATAATCTTCAGTACAAATATAGAAGTTAAGAACTGAAAACCACCACAAGAACCATAGAGTCATAGAGCTATGTAGCAGACCTTTCAGCCCAACTCACCCGAGCTGAACAAATTGTCTAACTATCAAAGCAACACACACAAAATGCTTGAGGAACTCAGCAAGCCAGGCAGCATCTATAAAAAATAGTGAACAGTCAATGTTTCGTGCCGAGAGCCTTCCTCAGGACTGAAAAGGAAGAGGAGAATGCAGAGCAAGAAGGTGGGGAGAGGGGAGGAAGAAGTGCAAGCTGGTGAGGGGGAGGGTGTGGAGTCAAGAGCTGGGAAGTTGTTTGGTATAAGAGATTAAAGGCTGGCGGAGGGTGGTGGTGGGGGAATCTGACAGGAGATCAGAGAAGATCATGGAAGAAAAGAAGGAGAGCACTAGAGGGAGGTGATGGTCAGATAAGGAGATAAGGTGAGAAAGGAAAACAGGAATGGGGAATAGTGGGTGGGGGCAATTAATGGAAATCCGAGAGATCGATGTTCATGCCATCAGGATGGAGGCTATCCAGACAGAATATAAGATGTCGCTCCACCAACCTGAGCATGGCCTCATCGCGGCAGTAGAGGAGGCCATGGACTGACATGTCAGAATGGGAATGGGATATGGGATTAAAATGGGTGACTACAGGGAAATCCCACTTTTTCTGGTAGACAGAGTTAGGGTGCTTGATGAAGTGGTCTCCCAATTTACATCGGGTCTCTCTGATATACAGGAGACCACACAGGAAGCATCAGATAGAGTAGATGACCAATAGACTTGCAGTCGCCTCATTTGGAAGGTCTGTTTGGGGCCCTGAATAGTAGTGAGGGTGGAGATGGAGGGTTGGTGTGGCACTTGTTCCACTTGCAAAGATTAAGTACCAGGAGGGAGATCAGTGGGGAGGGAGGAACGGACAAGGGAGTCACATAAGGAGCAATCCCTGCGGAAAGCAGAAAGTGCTGGGGAGGGAAAGATGTGCTTGGTGGTGTGATTCCATTGGAGATGGCAGAAGTATGGAGAATTGTGTGCTGGACATGGAGGTTAGTAGGGTGGTAGGTGAGAACAAGTGGAGTACTATCCCTGGTATGGCTGTGGGAGGATGAGATGAGGGCAGACATGCATGAAATGAAAGAGATGTGGGGGAGGGTAGAATTGATGGTAGAGGAAGGAAAGCCACTTTCTTTGAAGAAGCAGGAGAGCTCATTAATTCCAGAATGAAAAGCCTCATCTGGAGAGCAGATACGGCAGAGACAGAGGAACTGAGAGGAGGTGATGGCATTTTTACATGTGACAGGATGGGAAGAGATGTAGTCCAGGTAGCTGTGAGAATCGGTGAGTTTATAAAAGATATCAGTAGGTAGATTGTCTCCAGAGATAGAGACAGAGAGATCGAGAAAGGGGAGGGAGGTGTCTGGGAGTACAGATCCATAATTCCTTGTAAGTGGTGTCACAGATCATAAAGAGATCTTTTGGCACATTGGCCTTCATAAACCAAAGTAGTGAGTACAAGAGTTGGGATGTTATGTTGAAGGTGTGTAAGACATTGGAGAAGCCTAATTTGGAGTATTTTGTGGAGTTCTGGTCACCTACATACGAAGAGTGATTGATAAGTCCATGGCCTAAGGTAGAAGGAGTCAATTTTAGAAAATCTAGCAAATTTACTTTTCAACCTAGTCCTTTCCTACATGTACACACTTAGTCCAGCGGTCGTGAAGCATACAGATCCCTTCTTTGCAGAAGTGGTCCACAGCAGGGCAGATTGATAAATTCATGGCCTAAGGTAGAAGGAGATGAGTTATACCGCTCTCATTACATGCACGTGCAGGTCAACTCTTTGAGTGAAAATGCAGGAAGTTTCTTATCATCTCCTTCTACCTTAGACCACAAACGTATAAAACACCCCTGCCGTGGACCACTTTCTGGAGGTCCAAGACACCGACTTCTACAAAGAAGGGATCCGTATGCTCCACGACTGCTGGACTAAGTGTGTAAATATAGGAAAAATAAATGTGCTAGGTTTTCTAAAATTGACTCAGTCTACCTTAGGGCATGAACTTATCAATCACCCCTCGGACAGGAAAGATATAAATAAGATTGATAAAGTACAAAGAAAATGTACAAGGATGTTTGCCAAGACTGGAGGACCTGAGTTATAGGAAAAGTTCAAATAGGCTAGGACTTTATTTCCTGGAACATAGGAGAATGAGGGGAGATTTGATAGAAGACTATGTGGAATGTAGATAGATTAAAGTTAAGCAGGCTTTTATGATTGAGATTGAGTGACACTAGAATTAAATTAATTCTAGTTCAGGTTAAAGGTGAAAGGTAAAATATTTAAAGGGAACCTTAGGAGGAATCTCCTTCCTAAGTGAGTGATGCAAGTGTAAAATGAGCTGCCAGAGGAAGTGGCGGGTTCAATTGAAATATTTCAGGGATGTTTAGATAGATAAATGGATGGGAGGGATATGGAGACCTATGATACAGGCATAAGTTGATAGTATTAGGCAAAAGAGCACTTCAGCACAGACTTGATGAGCCAAAGGGCCTGTTTCTGTACTACAGTGTTTTACAACTCCACGCCTCTTTACTGTTTTTATTTTAAATTTCCATCTTCTGCAGTACTTTTATTGATAATCATTTATTTGCAGTAGTTGACTTGCTCAGCTATGAATGATGAAAACTCAGTGGCAACAATCTAATTATGCAGAACATCACGTTTAATTCCAGCTGCTTGTAGACTGCTGAACTGATTGTTATTTCCTTTTTAAGCAAGATAAATATAGATGAGGAAGGTCGCTTGACCATCTTAGCTCATCCATTAAAAAGAACTATAATCTGCTCTTCAAAACAGCCAGTTGACTCAGAATTAAATTTAAATTTTTTACCACAATTTTTTTTTCAAAGCGCCCGTTATTATTTGGTTGAAGGAAATCAATGTCAAATTTTAAATTTTGGTTTTAAAATTCATAATACAGCTATCAACAGAATTATAGGGGATTTACCAATTTACCAATGCTCTGGATGGCTCTTGACGTTTGTTGGCAACAGCACAGGACGAACGTCGAGATCTATGACGACCTGCTGATGCTCACCACTAAAATCGAGGCGAGAAGACTGCAACTAGCGGGGCACTGTCTACGTCACCCCGAGCAACCTGCCAGCCTAGTCATCATATGGGAGCCCAAGCACGGGAGGATGAACCCTGGGCGCCCTCCCAAGACGCACCTAGAAGACAGCGGCGCAGCTATTGTAGATGAACTGAACACACTGATGAGGGAGAGGGAGAAGTGGAGAGTCCGTCTTCATGCCCGATGCCGGCCCGCTAGGCCTGAGTCAATGTAGTAGTAGTGGTAATACCAATTTATATTTCTTTAGAAAGATGAGCCAAGAGCTCTGTTTCTTTGCTGTAGTGTTTTATGACTCCAAGACTCTAAATCTTCAGTTCCAGTAAGATCTACTCTAAGTCACTTGTTTTCTGATGTGAATTTTTCTTTTAATCATTTAAGAGATTTGGACTTTGCAAGCTGAGCCAACATTTAATTAAAGGTGTTGGTGAGCTAACTTTGAGAACTGTTGCCTTCCTTATGGTGTGGGTATGCCCATAGTGCTGTTAGGGAGGAGGTTCAATGATGTTGGCTCAAAGACAGTGAAGGAACGGCAATATATTGGGGAAGAGAAGATGGCGATGCGTGCGGCAGCTCCAGAATGATATCTGTATTGGTTAAGTAGGGTACCGTGCATAATCCTGATTTGATGGAGACGGACGTGAGAAGCACGGAGGAACATCTGGAGGAACTTCTGAAATGCCTGCTTCGCTGCCGCTGCTACTGTGTGATCAAGAATCTCGGGAGTGGAAGGCCCCAAATTCTATTGCTTGACGGCCGGGGCCGGGGTCAAAGTGCTCGGCAGAGATGGTGCTCGGTGTCGGAGGGCTGGTCGGAGGCTTGAAGTTTTTGGACGGGCTCAAGAGTTGGCTGTGGTCGGGTGCTTCCAGGGTGCTGCATCGGCAAGTTTGCGGTGCTGGAGGTTCATGGCGGGGAGAGTTTTTCTTCCTTCTACCGTTTGCGTGAGATGATAGGACTTTTGAGAGACTTTGAGACCTTTTTTTTTACCATGTCCATGGTCTGTTCTTTATCAAGTTACGGTATTGCTTTGCACTGTTGTAGCTATATGTTATATTTATGTGGTTTTTATCAGTTTTTCAGCCTTGGTCTGTCTTGTGTTTCTGTGATATCATACTGAAGGAACATTGTATCATTTCTTAATGCATGCGTTACTAAATGACAATAAAAGAGGACTGTGTGTCCTCATAATCTAATAATCTAATCTAATAATATTTTCAAGTCAGGATGGTGTAAGGCTCAGAGGGTAACTTCTAGGTGCTGATATTCCCATGCCTTTGTAGTGCTTGCTCACCTATCTGGTAGAGGTTGTGGGTGTGGGACAGTGCTGTCTAAGGAGTCTTGGTGAGTCACTGCAGTGCATCCTATAGTTGGAGCAATTGCAGCTATTCTGTGTCACTGCTGGAGGGAGTTAATGGTTCTGGATCGGATGCCTATCAAACATGTTGCTACATATGCCCTCAATGGTGCAGAGCTTCTTGATTAGATATAATTCAGAAGATGTATTGCTCAGGAGGATGATGGTTGGGTTGTGTTGTTCTCTAATCTTGCAAACATTTCATCACTGTGTGAGGAAACATTGTCAGTGCGCTGTTGATTGTGGTGAGTCCTCCGAATGCTTAGCTTTTATATACTTTTCAATCAGCTGATTGGATGTCATTTTGGAAACTCAGTTGTGATGTGGGAAGGAAATCTCATCACTGATTGGCTGTGTGGTGAACTTTGATCTTTCAGTCTGCAAAGTACTTTTCTCAATGTTGCTGTTGGCTTGCATGTGACTGAAATTCTATGTTAATGGCGCAGTCAGGCCATCATTTCCAAGACACCAGACAAGACCAATGTTGTCTACAAAATCCAATGCAGGGACTGCAGCAAATAATAGATCGGCCAAACTGGGAGAAAACTATCCATAAGGATCCATGAACATCAACTCGCTGTAAAACAACATGACCTACTGTCCTTCATCTCTACGCACGGAGATCAAGAGGGGTACAAATTCGATGTGCCGTCAATGGAGATCATGGCGCAAGTGAACATAGCATTCAAGGGAATTCCTAGAAGTGTGGTTTTCCAAGAATAGTTCTGTAAACATGCATAAGGACCTTGATCCTATTTAAGAGCTGGTGCAGGCAAAATTCCGGATTACAGCACATAAATTTTGCCATGCGACCAAGATCGGAGAGCAACTCAACCCGGTCAGCTTCTTGATCGTTGTTGAAGCTGCGCTCATCCAGGCCAGTGGAGGATATTCCAACAAATTCCACGTCTGAGCCATGTAGATGGTGGATAGGGTTTGGGGAGTGGAGGTGAGTTACTTGTCTCTGACCTGTTCATGTAGCCATATCATGAAAATGGCTACCTCAGTTCAGTTTCTAGTCAATGGTTAACACACATAATATTTATAATGAGAGAATCACTGATGGTAATGCTATTGAATGAATTGAGGGTTTAGCTGGATTTGTTGGATGTCATCATTACCTGCCATTTGTGTGGTGTGAATGCTACTTGATGCTACTTGTCACCTATTAATTTGGGTCTGGATATTGTCACAGCACTCATGTATTTTGTTGAGGACTGTGTCATTATCTGAAGAGTCATGAATGTTGCTAAGCATTGTGCAATCATCAGCAAACCTCCCCACTTCTGGCCTTATGATTGACAGAAGGTCATTAATAAAGCAGCTGAAGATGGTTGGATCTAGAATATTACCCTGAGGAACTCCTCCATATATGTCCTGTGACTGAGATGACTGACTTCCAACCAGCAGGACCTTCTTCCTTTGCTCTGTCTGATTCCTCCTAGTGGAGAGTTTTCACCACTTATCATTCAAGAACCTGAGAAATCCATTCAGTACATTGAACTTGTTTGGTTACATAATAACAGAGCAGTACCTCAGTTTCCAACTGTGTTGTAGAGGTCAGAATCAGGACTATTATCACTGACCATTTTATCAGGGACAACTGTACACTTGCTCGTTAATACAAACATCTAATCAGCCAATCGTGGCAGTAATTCAATACATAAAAGCAAACATACATAGTCAAGTGGTTCAGTTGTTGTTCAGACCAAGCATCAGGAAGAAATGTGATATAAGTGAATTTGGCTCTGGTATTGTCAACACCACGGACACGACGCGGAGTCTGTGTGCCCTCACAGGCAGGCTGCGGAATGGGTTGGGCAATCATGATCCTGAGTATGTTCGTTCCAGCCAATTAATGTTTCACTGTGGTGGTACTTAACTCTCTTCCTCTTGTTTCAGTCTTATCAAGACTTGAGCAAAAGCACAGCAACATCATTGCTCCCTGCTAACCATTGTCCTGGTTCCAAGAAGAAAGGCTACTGTTTAGACAGATGCTGTTAAGAATTAAGCTATTGTTGCTGGTTCTCCTTTTCAGCATTAGCTTTAGATTGAAAGTTCTAATTAATGGCTGGTTGGCCTAACATTTATTGCTTGTTCCTTTTTTCTGCACAGTTCCAGTGAACTGTTGATCCACTTCACCGTCTCTTTCTTGGCACTTGGGTCATAACTGCACACCTTGTGTCATCAAGTTTCAACCAGAGAAAATGGACTCAGCAAAGAGAGAACAGCTGAACTTGGCCCTGACATTCATAGGCTAGATAGGGGAGAAGCTACAGCCAGTTGAAGCTGTGATTGGAGTAGTGACTTAAGCAGTGCAACAGATACTTGCAGAACAACGTCCGGTCCAGACTAAATTTCAAAGAGGAGAAAATAAAATCAGTAGAGGCTGGGCTGATTGATGTAGCCACTTTCCGAGTGACCAGCCCAGTCCTGGCTAGAAGAGCAGGAGTCAGCCCTCACAGTGACTGTTCGGCAACTTACTGCAGACAGCTGGAATTAGGTGGCAGTGATCACTGCTTTCGCAGTTGCGTTCAACATCTTACCACCGACAGACAGAATTAGATGACAGTCATTACGGTTTTACTACCACCATTCAGCAACTTTTAGCCATGTCAGAGTCACTCCCAGCATCTCCCTAATCCTCTTCTTCAACAGCCTCATCAACCTAGGCCACTAATGGTCCCACTCTAGTAAGCACGTCTGAACCAAAAAACAGAGTATTCCTCTATCCTCTAGTGACCCAGACAGCTGCAGGAATTTTTGTTACCCAGTGTGTACTGCATACACTGCCTTACATGGTGATTCTCTTAGACAGATCACCACTCAGCTTGCTCAACGCTCTATGGGAACAAGAACTACCACAGCCCAGTCGTTTTGGCAATTTGTTGTTGTGCTCAAGAGAGCTTTTGATCTTCCAGTACAGGGTCAGGAGACTGCTCACCAATTCCTGGACTTGCACTAAGACGGAGGGACAGTGATGGAATACAAAGTAAAAGTTCTGCATGCTTGCGGTGGAGATGAGTTGGAACGAGAGATCCCTTTCGTCAGGGACCGAGCATTGGGGTCCAGCATGAGATCACAGTGTATTGTGAGCAGGACAGCCTGGATGACCTGATTATTCTGGCCATTCAAAGTGACAACTGGACAAAAGAGTGGCAGAGAGAGAGTTTGTCCTGAGCTTCCTACTCCTCAGATCATCACTTGCCTGCACCCTTTCCCACTTCACCCAGGACACCATCTGCAGAGGAGCCTATGCAGGTGGGGCACACAAACCTATCTCAGGAGAAAGAAGATTGGAGCAGAACAGGTTCCTGTCTCTATTGTGCTGATCCAGGACACTTCCGGGCTTCATGTCCCAAGTGCCCAGTGAAAGAGGATACCTGTCAGCGGGAAGGGGAGTTCTGACAGGTCAGTTTTCTCTTCAAGCATCTTCCCTTAATTGTGTAATGTTCCCAGCTTCCTTGTCATGGAGGTCTCAGACCTACTGGCTCCAGGCATTTATTGACTCTGGGGCAGCCAGAAACCTCATGCATATCTCTCTGGCTCAAAAATGGAGAGGCGTGACTCAGCAACTGAGAGAGAATATTTAAGATCAAGGCTCTGGGTTGTTGGTCTCTGGGCACTGGCAATATTCGCCTTTCCTCAGAATGCCTGAACTGCTACTAATGCTTGGCCTTCCCTGATTATCTGGACACAAACTACGGTCCCTAAATGTGCTCCAACTGTTGGGACTGGAATGCATGTTTACCTGTCCTGGTCTAGCTCAAGCCCCTGTCAGTGTATCCCCTACTGCTAATGTGGACACATTTGGCATTCCAGCTGAAAATGCTGACCTTCTTGAGGTCTTCTGTAAAAAGAAGGCCATCTCCCTGCCTCCACACTGGCCAAACAACTATGCCATTGACTTCTAACCCAGTACTAGTGTTCCCTGGGGCCAGATCTTCTCCCTCTCTCATCCTGAAATAGTGACGATACCAGAGTACATCAAGGAGACATTGGCCTTAGGGCTTATCCATCCTCCAGCCTTAGCAGCAGGGCTGGGTTTTTTTGTGAGCAAGAAGGATGGCAAGTGCTGATCCCTCAGCAGCATCACAGTGAAGAACTGCTACCCTCTTCTCCTGCCCCTTTTGCATTCGAGGAACTCCAGGGAGCAACCATATTTTCCAAGATAGATTTTCCGATGTTTACAATCTGATTCATATCTGAGAGGGGACAAGTGGATGACAGCCTTCAACACATACTCTGGCCACTATGAATACCTTGTGATTCTCTTTGGTATGGCACACTGGTGGCTGCTTTTGGGGTTGGACAACAATGTACTCCAGCACATGTTGAATCAGTTTGCTTTCATGTATTTGGATAGCATTCTGATCTATTCCTGTTCTCGCTAGGAACACGTCTAGCATGTCCAGAGAGTTTTCAGATGGCTTCTCAAGGATAACCTTTACGTGAAGCCAGAGAAGTGTGAGTTCCATAAAGAGCAGGTGTTGTTTCTAGGCTATATCCTCACCCTTTCCAGTGTTTAAATGGACCCAAGTAAAGTTCAGGCAGTCATGGAGGGTCCCAAACCATTTACTGTCAAACATGTGTGGCACTTCATTGAGTTTGCCAACTTTTATCAACACTTCATCAGAAACCCCCTTAAATGCACTCACCAAGATGACCTTTGCAAGATTCCTTTGGACAAGCGAAGCAGACCAAGCTTTCTTGGAACTAAAGCAATGCTTTCCACTGCCCTGGTGCTGAACACCCAGACCCATCCTGTTCATTTATTGTTGAGGTAGATGCATCAGATGTTGGCACTGGTGCACAATCTCCCAGCACTATTCTGCAGATAACTGCTTGCACTCCTATGATTTTCTTTCCTACCGCCTGACCCCTGCTACATGTAACTACAAAGTCAGGAACTGAGAACTTTGGCTGTCAAGGAGGCCCTGGAAGCCTGACAACACTGGCTGGAGTTGGAAGAGCACCCCTTTTTGAAACAGACAGATCACAAGAACCTCTCCCACATTCAGAACACCAAGGAACTCAACTCCCATCATCCTCTTGGGCTCTCTTCTTCACCTGGTTTAATTTCACCCTCACCTGCTGTCCCAGTAGCAAGAATACTAAGGCTGATGCTCTCTTACAGCAGTTGAACATGTCTGAGATCATTGCCAATCCAGAACACATCCTTCCTTACTCATGCATTGCCAGTGATTTGGGAGATAGAGGTATAGGTGAGGACCACCCAACAGTCAGATCCAGATCCGGGGTGGGGGCGGGGGATTCTCCCACCAGCTGCCATGGTACACCCCACAGTGTTGGAATGGGGTCACTTCTTTCCTGGGGTTGGACGTCCAGGAATTCAACAGACCCTGGAATTTATCAGGAGATGATTTTGGTGGCCATCTACGTCGCAGGACATCCACAATTTCATCTCTACCTGTCCCACTTGTGCCCAGAACAAGACACCATGCCAGCACCCTGCTGGTCTGCTATGTTCTCTGCCTGTGCCTCACCGCCCCTGGTCCCAACTCTCGATGGATTCCATCTTTGGTCTGCCCCCATCTTACGGAAACACTGCTATCCTGATGGCTGTAGACTGATTCTCCAAAGCTGCTCACTTTGTTACTCTCCCTAAGCTCCCACCAGCTCATGAGACTGCCATTCTTATCATTCAGCATGTGTTCAGGTTGCATAGCTTCCCTTAGAACATAGAGTGCAATTGAAGACTACAGTTCATGTCTTGTTTTTAGGAGGCTCTCTGTTCTCTTATAGGAGTCACAGCCTCCCATCTAGCTCCAACTGCAATATAATGGCCAGACTGAGAGAGTAAATCAGGAGCTGGAGATAACCCTGGGCTACTTTGCCTCTTCAAACATATTTCCTGGAACTCCCGATTGGTTTGGGCAGAGATTCCCCACAATAACCTCCAATCATCCTCTCCTGGCATGTCCCCCTTTGAATGCCATAAGGGATTCTAACCACTGCTTTTCCCTGACCAAGAGATTGGCATGGGAGTTCTTGCTGCTGAACAGTTGGTCTAACACTACAAGCACACATGGAGACAGACCAGAGCTTCTCTGCTGCAAGCTCAAAAAAAAAAAAACATGCTCTCAGACCAAGGGAAAAATTTTGTCTGGCACCTAGAGATCTTCCCTTGAAAGTTGAAAACTGCAAATTGGCCTCATGCTTAATGGACCATTCATAGTGGAGAAGTCTATTAATAAGGTCTTGTATACTAATAAGGCTTCAATTGTACCAGTGCCCAAGAACAGTGTGGTAAGCTGTCCAAATGACTATTGCCCAGTGGCTCTTACTTCCACCGTGATGAAGTGTTTTGAGAGGCTGATGTTGTAGCATATCTGCTCCTGTCTAAATGGCGACTTGGATCCACTCCAGTTCACCCTACTCAAGCAACAGGTCTGCAGCAGATGCTTTCTCGTTGGCTCTTCACACAATCCTGGAACATCTGGACAGCAAAGGTGCAGATATCAGGCTGCTCGCTATTGATTACAGCTTGGCATTTAACACTATCATCACCTCAAAACTAATCAGTAAACTCCAAGACCTGGGCCTCAATACCCTCTTGTTCAATTGGATCCTGGATTTCCTCACTTGTAGACCCCAGGCAGTTTGAACTGGTATAAGACATCTCTGCAATCTCCATCAACACAGGAGCACCACAGGGATATGTACTGCGCTCTACTCACTTTACAACTATGACTGTGTGGTTAAGTACAGCTCCAAAACCATAAGCAAGTTTGCTGTTGTGGCCTGTATCAAAGGGAGTGATGGATCAGCATACAGGAGTGAGATTGAAAACTTGGCCAAATGGTGTAATAACAATAACTTCTCACTCAGTGTCAATAAGACCAAGGAGCTAATTGTCAGGAGACGGAAACCAAAGGTCCATGAACCCGTAATTATTGGAGGAAAAGAGGTGGAGAGGGTCAGTAACTTTAAATTCCTGGGTGTCACTATCTCAGAGGACCTGTCCTGGACTCATCATATAAATATTATTGCAAAGAAGGTATGACAGTGCCTCTATTTCCTCAGGAGTCTGTGGAAGTTCAGCATGTCATCGAAAACCTTGGCAAACTTCTATAGATATGTGGTGGAAAGTGTACTGACTGGCTATATTATGACCTGGGATGGAAACACCAATGCCATTGAGTGGAAAATCCTACAAAACGTAGTGGATTTGGCCCAGTACATCACAGGTAAAACCACCCAACCACTGAGCAAATCTACATGAAATGTTGCTGTAGAAAAGCAGCATCCATCATGGAAGTACCTCACCACCCAGGCCATGCTCCTTTCTCACTGCTACCATTGGGTGGAAGGTACAGGTGCCTCAGGGCTTGCACTACCAGGTTCTAAAGCAGTTACTACAACACCACCATCTGTTAATCGATAAAAAGCAGCCTAATGTATGCATCTTTGCTGTCCAGATGTTCTAGGATTGTGTGAAGAGCCAACAAGAAAGCATCTGCTGCAGACCTGTTGCTTCAGTAGACAAATTGGAGCGGGTCCAAGTTGCCATTCAGACAGGAGCAGAACAAAAGGGGATAACTATACTCATTTAAGGATTATTTTATCTTGTTATTTCATGCTTGTTATTTTTTGCTATTTGTTTATATTTACAATTGCACAGCTTGTTGTCCATTGATCCTGTTTACAGTTACTGTTCTATAGATTTGCTAAGTACGCCTGCAGAAACAGAATTTCAGGATTGTATGTGGTGACATGTATGTACTCTGATAAATTTTACTTTGAACTTTGAAGGGCAAGAGAATGAAACACTAACTGGCTGGAAAGTGCAAACTCACAAGCGTGATTGCCGAATCCGTTCAGCAGCCCACCTGTGAGGATGTGCAGACCCCACAGCGGAGTCTGCGGTTGTGACATATGTGTGGTTTCCATTTCCATTTGCGCAAGATCTTACAATTATATTTTCCCCCTGATATGTCTTGAACTAATGGCTCTTAAATAATTTTAAGGGATTCTGGCAAATTGTTGGGACCCATCTTGTCAAGACTTCGTTTTTATGAAGGTTTCAATAGTCTACTGGTAACCCTTTTGCTTCAAATGGACAGATTCCAAGTTCAAGCTCAGTCTTATAGGAGTTCTGAATTAATAAGAATACATTTTTCTCATATGAAACATTAAGCAGGACAGAAACAAGACATCACACTATTCAAAAATGTGAAGCGTGTTTGAAGCAGACTAGTTATTTATTCACTTTTGTAGTTCTTTGGCAGAGGCAATTTAAAAAAAGATCTTTCAACGTGAAAATATGGGTACTCATCTTGTTTGTGATGCATTGTTGGATATTGAAGATATCAAACGATGACAATAAGTACTAATTGTTTTACAGAGATCCTAAATGTAACTTATGGACAAGATCAGGCAATGCCTTTATTTGCTCATAATTACTTTAGTAGAATGCACCTTTATATTAATAGTTTTATTTATTCCTCTTTCTGATGTTGAAATAAGAAAAAAATGAACCAACTGGCATTAGGGCATTTCCTCAAATGATTCCTTATCACAGGGCACAAATTCTATTAATGTCTGTACTCAAAACAATGTTCATATTATCACTTGCTACATTTCTAGTGCATCAGTGTGTTTTATAATATAAATGTAACATTTCAAACCAGAGAATTAAATATATAGCTTATGTTCCTTTGAATCGCAGTGTTATCCTAATGAGGTAATCACTACTCTGAGCGTCCTCTTGTGGCTACATGGAAATTATAGATTTAGCTGCAAAGTTCAAAAACTGACTGCATAGGCGTGTTCAATTGTGTCCAGGTCTATCAAGGTACACTGAAAATGGGTCATAGAGTGACAAAATAAGTATCCTCTGGCATAGGTAATGTAAGATGGTAGACTGAAGAACCAAATTGACAGTGGGATTGAAAATCATGCAGGGTTTAATGTGAAATATGGTGAAACCTGCAGACTTGAGGACATCCAAAATATGCACAGAAAATTTTGGTAAAATACAGCAGGCCAGCCAGCATCTATGGAAAGTGAACTATTTAGCATTTCAGATCTGAGACCCTTCATCAAAACTGAGAAGAGTAAATAATGAAAGTAGCTAAAGAAGGTTGGCACAATCTTGAATGAAAACAAGGATGCCTCATGTAAGATGTTCTTGTTATATAGCAATGGTGATGCCAATCAAAAAGTTATGAGTTGAGAAGCCCTTTGGGCCAAGCTGACATTATGAAAGTTCTTATATAAATGAAATAATTGTCCTTATTACTCCCTTGTTTTATGTGGAGCCCAACATACAACAACAAAGAACTAGATAATTGCAGCGCCTATCATGTTGCCAGATGAGCTGATTTTTTTGCACTGTTGGATGTTATAAATAGTCCAATGTACTTTACAATTAACATTAATTTATAATCTCTAAGTGTCACAATGAATCCAAAAGGGATTCATTTATTATCGTACAGAAGGGAGTGTAGGAAGTGTTTATTGATTACAGCTCCATTCTCAATGCCATTATCCTCTTAATTCTAATCAATAAGATTTAAAACTTGGGTTCTGTACCTCATTCTGCAGCTGGATCCTCTGCTTCCTCAGTGAGGATTTGTAGATGATACAATTGTTGATGACAGAATCTCAGAGAGTGATGAGAAGGCAAGAAGGAGTGGGATGGATCAGCTGGTTGAGTGGTGTCACAATAACAACCTTACAACATCAGTAAGACCAAGAAGTTGATCGTGAACTTCAGGAAGGGGAAGATGTGATAGCATTTACCAGTTCTCATTGAGGGATTAGTGATGAAATGAGTGAATAGTTTTAAGTTCCTTGGTGTTAACATATCAGAGGATCTATGCTGGGCCAACACATTGATGCAATCATGAAGAAGGCACAGTGGCTGTATTCATTTGGAATTTGAGGAGATTCACCAAACAAGTTTCAATAGGTACACTGTGGAGAGCTTTCTGACTGGTTACCCCACAGCATGATAAGGAAGCTTGAATGCTTAGGATCACAGAGGGTTGCAGACTGAATCAGCTCCTTTCCCATCATTGAAAACATCTTCAAGATCTGGTGCCTCAAGTAGTTGGCATCCATTACTAAGGACCTCACCATTCGTGACATGTACTCTTCTCATTACCGGCACTGGGGAAGAGATACAAAAGCCTGAAGACCAAACTCAACAATTCAGAAACCGCTTCTTCCCCCTTGCCTTCAGAATTCTGAATGGTCCATGAACCCATGAACATTATTTTGTTATTTCTTTTATTTGTACTCTCTTTATTATTGTAATTTATAATATTTTTATGTCTTTGCATTGTATTGTTGCTGCAAAACAACAAATTTCATTTCATATAAGGCAGTGATATTCAATCTGATTCTGCACCTGTTTCTAAAGAGGACTTGAAACCAGGGTGTTGGCAACTTGAAAGGGAGTGGGAATGCTGGGGTCTCAGTGAGTTGGAAGGGCGCATGTGAAACAGTGCTCTTGAGAGTCAGAAAGAAATGGAAGAACTTGAATCCTGGTCAGCTGGAAGGGAGCATGGCAAACATTACTTGGTGACCACTAGGATTTCTGAATATTCAGATTGCAGATTATCCTTAATATCTTCATAGTTCTTAAAGGTGTTCAAACAAAGAACAATGTTTCATAATTCAACAATTGTGTGTTATTTCTCAGAAAAGGATGTTCCTTAACAAATGATTGACCTTCTAAATACTTATTCCAAATTGTATAGTAAAATGTAATGTGAAATCAATCAATTGGTAACAGGAGTATCTTTTAAACAATGTGTTAGCAGTTGTTAATATAATTTATGAAGCTTTACAATGCAATCTTTACATTATCACTTCCTACTTTTCCATTCCTTTTAAATAATGTAATTCACAAATAATTAAGTGAAAATCTAATTGTGGGAAGTGTGTGGGAGTTGTGGGTGGAGGTTATTATTGAAATGCACAAAAAGAAAATGAAGGTTTTGCAGTGGCAATGATGATAAAAGTGGGGCTTCATGGGATTTCTGTGCCTATGTGATCTATAGAGGAATCATAAATTTGTTAGTAATCTGGTGCTCCTCCACAATGCTACATGTAGTGTTCTCCAAATGGAATCAGTTCAATTGACATGGACTTCAAGAATTTATGAGCTCATCTGGTTGTAAATACCTTTGAAAATGCCATGTTCATCCATGTGAGGACCAATTGAATTTTTAATAATGCACTAAGTCATAATTAGAACTCAGCAAACCCTCTCTCCCTACTGTATAAATTTTATGCATGCACATTATAATTCTCTCAAATAAATATTGCAATGCATAATACATCTTAAAAAGATTGCTTATGTTATTTCCTCTATCTTAAATGTGTCTGTTAAAATATTATTTATATGTATACATATAATATGCTAATATTTTAATCATTGTACTTATTTCTTTCTGATTGCCATTTATGAAAACTGTGTAATATGACTGGTTGATCATCTTGAAGATGGCACTTTTACTGGACAACAGAGGTCATCAAATATTGACACATGATAATAATCAATAATGTAAAAGAGGGCATTTTTCCCACTGACATTACTAGCTATAAGAGAGACTTCCATCATGTTCAGCTGCAAACCTCATTGATTCTTAGCCTTGTGTCTGAGATTTATCGCAAGGTGATGTTTGAACAATGTGAATGGAGATAGAGGGCTGTTTCTGTACCATATGGCTCTTTGGCCTACTGATTCTGTGGACACTGTAGGGTATATTTTTGCACTAATTCTGCACTTATTAGTTTATTCTCTCCCTAAAGCTTACCATTCACCTATACTACAATCAATTTACAGTGACCAATTATCCCACTGACTTCAAACAAAAACATTAGATTGAAAAGATCAAGATTCAATCCTGGTCACTGGAGTTCTGAGGCGTTAGATTACTAGCTATGCCACAGGGTTTATCATTCTGCAAGGCTTTACTTGTAATGCAATAGTAAACTGATTTTATGTAATCCAGAGTTTTATTTCATTGTCTTTCAAGCGGATTATTAGCTAGAATGTATAACTATCTGTAAAACTACAGTGAGGGAATTTTTGTGAGCACTTTGCATGTTATTGCTTTTGTTGGATTAGAGTTAAAATTGTTTTTTTTGTGTGTGTTTTCCCTTGCAGTTTTAGCATTCTTACACCTGTCTATATGTTTGTATAATCACCAGTGGAATGACCTTCCAGTGGAAGTAGTAAATGCAGGTTCAAATACAATATTTAAAAGATTTTTGGATAGATGCATGGATGGGAGGGGAATGGAGGGCTATGGACTGGGTGCAGATAGATGGAACTAGGCTGATATACAGATCAGCATGTACTAGATAGGCTGAAGAGCCTAGCTCTGTGCTGTAGTGCTCTATGACTCTATGGCCTGCTGATCTGTAAACGTTTAGAAATACTGAAGTAGATTTGATTCTATACTTATGTCTGCAGATTGGAAATGTGAGTCAGTCAGGAGCCGTTCACAGGTTTCCTATGTAAGCTGGTTCAGACCTTTTTGCCACTTAACAGGAAAGCATATTCTCAAGTGTCTTTGCAACTTCTTTACTTGTCTCGTTTGCTGGTACAAGCTTACCCTGTCTGACCTGTGCTATGATGAACATGTAATGAAACAGCTGTAACCATAAGACTTTGACCTCATTCTTGATTCCAAAGAACCTTCTGGAAACATCAACTTCCGATCTAAAACTTTGAATACATAGAAGGGAGATAATTGCTTCACCCAAATTATACCATATTCCTTGATTCTAGACATGTTAAAGTTTACTCATTTATAACGAACAATGTTCTGTCCTTTATTTTGTTTTGGGTTATTTCTACATCAAATAAAATCTTAAAGGAACAATTGCTTATGCTAAGAGAGCTTTGTAGACAAATATACATGCTATTAGACATAAATCTTTTTGTGGGAAGTCAGTTTACTAGGCTTTATAAATTACTGCAGAAGAAACAAGATCTAGACCCTGAGTTTTGTTATCATGCATACTAATGATCATTGGTTTCCTTTTAAGACAATACCAAAATTTTTTGAGGAAGAAGGCACTGATTAGATAATTCTGTATTTAATACAGAAACTCTCAAATATAAAGTTACAGGTAATAAATTGAATTATTCATCAGTTCTCAGAATAAAATTATACAATTTGGTAACTCCAAGTTAAACTTTGATTATTTGATCATAATTCAGGAAATAAAGCTCTCTCACAGCTGCCGCGACCCAGCTCCAATTTTTTATCTCCAGTGCCTTCTGTGTGGAGATTGTGTGTTTTCCACAGGATGGTATGGTTTTCGCCCAGGTGCTATGGTTTCCTCCCACATCTGAAAGACATATATATTTATGATTATTAGGTAAACTACCCCTGAAGTATTTGGGTGGTAGAAGAATCAGAGTAAAGTGTATGAGTGTGCAAGAGATAACAAGGGAGATGGAGGAGAAGATGGTAGCTTGACGGCAGGGCACGTGGCCACCTCGGAGGTGATGTCTGTTATCTGTCAAGTAGGGGACCATGCACAATTCTGATTTGATGGAGACAGACGTGAGAGTACGAGTGAACATCTGGAAAACTCCTGAAATGCCCGCTTCGCTGCTGCTGCTACTGTGTGGTAACCAGAATCTCCACAGCAGAAGGCCCCGAAATCCTCAGCTTTATGTGTTTCAGCGGCTGGGGCGAGGTTGAAGGTGCTCAGCAGAGGATGGTGCTCGGAGGCTGTATCGGAGAGGCTGGTCGGAAGCTCGAAGTTTTCGGACGGATGGACTCAGTGTCGGCTGTGGTCAGCTACTTCCAAGGCATCGGCAAGTTGACGGTGCCTGGAGGTTTATAGCAGGGAGTTTTTCCCTTTTGCCGCCTGCTATCGGGGCCTCGGGAGTCGATCGACTCGGGGACTTTTGAGACTTTATTTACCGTGCCCATGGCTTGTTCTTCATCAAATTATGGTATTGCTTTGCACTGCTGTAACTATATGTTGTAATTATGTGGTTCTGTCAGTGTTAGTCTTTGGTTTGTCCTGTTTTCTGTGATATCACTCCGGAGAAACATTGTATCATTTCTTAATGCATGTATGCATTTCTAAATGACAAGAAAAGAGGACTGAGTGTTCTCATAATCTAAAATAAGTGGGGCAATGAAATTGATAGGGTTGGTCTGAGAGCTAGTAAAGTCTAATTAATGAATGGTCTCCTGATAGTGGGATAGTCAACAGCATGGAAGCAGAGAGGAATTTTGAGGTCCATAGCTCCATGAAAGTGGAAACAAAAGTAGTTGGAAGATGAAAGGAGGCATAGAGCACACTTGCCTACATCACAGGTTAGTTAGGCCAAACTGGGAGGATTATTTGTAGTTCTGGTTGCCCTATTGCGGGATGGAAGCAAAAGCTTTGCAAAGGGTGCAGAAGAGAATTACTAGGATGTTGACTGGATTAGAGGTTATTAGATATTAGAAAAGATTGGATATACTTGTATTATTTCCTCTGGAATATTGGAGATTGAGGG
Organism: Mobula birostris; assembly: GCF_030028105.1. NCBI lineage: Eukaryota > Metazoa > Chordata > Chondrichthyes > Myliobatiformes > Myliobatidae > Mobula > Mobula birostris. Next base: position 88,577,011 of record NC_092379.1, on the reverse strand, counting down.
GAGACTATTTGAAGTTTATAAAATTATGAGGTGTACAGATGGTGTTGATATTTCTGGGGTAGAAATGTCAACTATTAGAGGGCATAGCTTTAAGATAAGAGAAAGGAAGTTTAAAGGAGATGTACAGGGCAAGTTCTTGATTACACAGAGAGTGGTAGGTGCCTGGAATACACTGCCAGCTGGGATGGTAGTAGAAGCCAATAGAGACATTTAAGATACTTTTAGATAGGCACATATATATGTAGGATATGGATCATGTGCAGGCAGAAGGAATTAGCTTATTTCAGTGATACGCACAAAATACTGGAGGAATTCAGCAGGTAAGGCATCATTTAAGGAGTGAAGTAGAGTTGACATTTTGGGTCATCTTCAGGACTGGAATGAGATGAGAAGAAGCCAGAATAAAAAGTGCTGGTAGAGGGAATGGAGTAATTTGGCATTGTGTTTGACACAAGCATATCATTAAGTGCATTGTTCCTATGCTGTTGTATATTGTAAGGGAATATAACAAATAATTGCTTCAAAATTAGTATAATGCCTAGGAAAATTATGATGAAAAAGATAATAAGTTGTGGAGATCCTCTGGGAGAAGAAATAATTAAATAGATACAGTCTTCTTTTTATGTCAAGCATGCATCTACTCCTCAGAAAAGCACATCTATTCAATAAAACTGGAAGGGATGGCTGAAGAAGTAAATGAAAATGTTGACTGATAAAATGTTCAATCAAAGGTTATCATGTAATGTAAGGAGAGCATTGTTTAGAAAAGCCTCAATGCCCACTGAATGAATGCAACAAAACTTCTCTAGTTGTAAGAAAAATGGTTCCAATTGAACTGACTCGAACTCAGTTTGTGCTGATTAGTTTAACAGCATGAACACAACTTCTCTAAAACAAATACTAACCAGTGGGAAATACCCTGTTTTTTCAAACAGACTCAATTCATTTCAATGATCACTGTCTATTTTACAGTATTATTATACAATTCTTTGTAATTTTCATGACATTAATAAAAACTAGAAGCAGAAATGGGATGATATGCTTTCAGCTGACTGAGGAATTTCAGAGAAGGTAAAAAAATTGTGCCAGATCTTTCGCAAGAGGATTGTAAAATTCATCCCTGGTTTGCAGTTGCAATTATGCAAGATGACAGTAAGAAAGTATTGTGCAGCATCTCCAAGTTGTATTCTCATAATCGAACTATTCAGAAGTCCAAAGCCTGCAAACAATGTATCACTGAACTATCTGGTGCATTCAACTCTAGTCGGAGGTTTCTTGGATTTCTTCTCTGAGCAAAGGATGATGAAAATGTTTTGGTCTTTTCTGCTAATAAGAATTGTTGCTGTGACAATTGTAAACTTGAAATATGAGCTAACAGGTGGGCATGCAAGGTCTGACTGCAGAGCATGCTGGACCTTATTGAAGAGTAAGTCAAAGGGATAATTAGCTCATGCCTGCAAACTAAGATCTACAGAGTAATCTAGATTATGCAAGAATATAATGGTTATTAGAAACAGAATCAGGTTTAATATCATTGGTATATATCATAAAATTTGTTGTATTGCAGCAGCTTTACATTACAATGCATAATAATAAAATATGAATTACAATAAGATATATATATATATATTTAATAAAATATTGTAAAAAGAAGAGCAAAAAATAAACATTGAGAGGCAGTTAACATGGGTTCATTTTCCATTCAGAAATCTGATGGAAGAGGGGGAAAAAGCTGTTCCTGAAATGTTGAGAGTATGCCTTCAGTCTCCTTCTTCTCCTCTGTGATGGTAGCAATGTGAAGATGGCATGTCCTGGGTGATAGAGGTCCTTAATGATGGATGGCACCTTGTCAAGGCATTGTCTTTTGAAAACATTCTCAGTGCTGGGGAGGCCAGTGCCATTGATGGAGATAGCTGGGTTGACAACATTCTACAGTTTTTACCAATCCTGTGCAGTCGCCCATCCATACCAGACAGTAATCTAGTCAGTTAGAATGCTCTCCACAGATCATTTGTAGAAATTTGCAAGACATACCAAGTCTCCTCAAACTTCTGATGAAATATAGCCAGTGTCCTGCTGTTTTGTAATAGCTTCAATGAGCTATTGGGCACAGGATAGATCTTCAGAGATGTTGACACACAGGAACTTGGTACTGCTCACCCTTTCCACTGTTGACCCATCAATGAGGACTACTATGTGTTCCTTTGAGTTTCCTTTCCTGAAGTCCACAATCAGTTCCTTGGTCTTACTGCTGTGGAGTGCAAGGTTATTGTGTTGACACCACTCAGCCAGCTGATCTCTCACTCCATTTCATCATCACTATCTAAAATTCTGCCCACAGTAGTTATGTCATGGGCAAATTTATAGATGACATTTGAGCTGTGACTAGCCACACAGTGTACGGAAAGGTTAGAGCAGTGGGCTAAGCACTCAACCTTAATGTGCATCAGCATTAATTGTCAGTGAGAAGGAGATATTATTTCCTGTCTGCACTGACTGTGATCTCCCAATGAGGATCCAACTGGAGAGAGAGGTACAGAGTCCCAGAGTTTAGAGCTTGTTATTTAGAACTGAGGATATGATTTTGTTGAATGCTGAGGTGCAATCAATAAGCAGCAGCCTGATGTAGGTATTGTTAATGTCCAGGCAATCCAGCACTGAGTGGAGAGCAGTAAGATTACATGTGCTGTAGACCTATGACAAATAGACAAAATGCAGTGGGCCCAGGTCCTTGCTTAGATGGGAGTTGTTTCTGGCAATGACAAAACTCTGAAGCAATTTTTCAGAATAGGTGTGATTGCAACTTGAAATGGAATAGTTTTATCACTCTTCGAATAGCCCTCTGTTTGTCATACCTGAACTTCTTATGTAGTGCTAGATCACCCATCAGTGGTCTATGGATTTCCTGGAGCATCCGTGGCTTTTGGTTTGGAGATCTCTGGTACGTTCTCAAAGGCACACACTCATTCTCACATGTCTTGATGTTAGTAATAACTGCAGTGTATTCATTCAGATTCAATATTGTCTAGTGTCTTGCTTTATCTGTGCACCATTCAAGTAAGACTATCAGTTCTTGTTCTGTTAAGTCTACAGGACTTTGGATGTACTCTTGACTACGGATGTTTAGGATGCACAAAATATTTTTCTGACTGCAGTCACCAACAATAGCAGATATTGTAAGTTTGAGATCTTTACCTGAATCAACTACTACGTCAATCTCAAATATTAATTGATTGGTGCTCAGGTTGTTTCCCATGGTCCTTTAATACAAATCTATACACCAGAGGACCCAGAGATACGTTATTTAAAGGCGACTAGAGCAATCAAACTTGTTGGATGATTTCTGCTTTTAAAAAGTATTTTTCTTTGATGTGGTAATAACACGTCCAGTTGAAGGCATTTCACATGTCATGCAAAATCTATAGCCCCTACCTGTCTGAAGCAATAGTTTGGAAAAATCTTGTATTAAGCAGAGATTCATTGCTGCAAATGCTTTTCCCAGCAGTAGCTAACTCAACAATATTGACTGAACTCATCAATAGAGGAATACACAATAGGCTGCAAAGGGCCACACATTTCTTACATTTAAGATTCAATGTTCAAGATTCAAGTTTATTTATCACATGTAAATCAAAACATACAGCAAAATATGTTGTTTGTATTAACAACTAACACAGTCAAGGGTGTGCTGGGGCAGCCAAAATAACATGCCTACAATGCTCATCAGAAAAACACAGAACACAACTAAACCTGAATATGGAGCAGGGGAAGCTGGTATGCTCTTTTTATTAGTCAGTCTTTCATTATTAAACATCAGTGTGTGCTCCCTCCAGTTCCTATAATTGAACCTCTTCCCCTCGATTGCTGCCATTCTCCATTGTGAATGTTTCATCAGGCCAAGACCCCGCTACCTACCAATGCAATTCCTTCCCAACCTCAATCCCTTTTGTATATTTATGCAATCCCAGGCTCAAATCTGACCTGATCTCAGATATCTGACTAGCCTCTAAATAATGTACAACATAACATAATACTCCACTGACTGCCTTACACACATTTGACAATATAACTGAAATTACAGAGATTTGTTCACGGTCACTGCATCTGGAAAATTTGTACAAGAACATCTTACAGGGCCTGGGAAACCATGCAATCTCGATTAATGTCACCAAACCGAAATAATTCCTGCAAGGCCATGAAAATTGCTGCTGTTTTATCCTCTTGGGAAAGAAGTCTTTTTGTTGTTGAGCAACTCCTGCTGCAGAAGCAGCTTGAGTGGATTATATGTTTCTGAGAGTGTGCTGATAATGCTCCCATGGTATAAAGCCTTCCTTCAAATGGAATTAAATTAGACTCTCTATAACACCAGAATTTATGATTGAAAATTACAACCAATGCTATTCATTTTATTCCATTTCTTAATCTTAAATTGGCTGAATTATTAATCAGTGTGGCAGTAATCAATACAAGAGACCATACATTAAACAAATTTAATAAACAATGTAGGAATTTCTTTTCAATTTGAATGAGCAAATACTTCATATCAGTTACCCTTGAGTTGAACTAGATCCCTTCTAGTACTAGAAGGCATGGGTATTGTACATCTTTAAGAACTTAATATATTAATGAGGTCTAACTCTCACACGTTGTTGTACTAGACACTGCCTTTCCAGTAGAGAGTTACCAGCATCAATAAAGGAAGTTCTGTTTACATTTGTACTTTTGCATAATGGCTTGTACAAATCAAAGGCATTACATCAGCTCCAAGGACCTGTGTTCAACTTTGACCTTGGATCCTGATTTTGTAGACTTTGCATCTTCTCCCCGTAAACCTGTTGGGTGATCATTTCCTCCCATATCCCAAAGATGTGCTGGTTAGTAGGGTAATTGGTTCCCTTAGCTGGGATGGGTGACAGGAGACCTACAGTGGAGTTGATAAGTACATAGAAACATAGAAACATAGAAAATAGGTGCAGGAGTAGGCCATTCGGCCCTTCGAGCCTGCACCGCCATTCAGTATGATCATGGCTGATCATCCAACTCAGAACCCTGTACCAGTCTTCCCTCCATACCCCCTGATCCCTTTAGCCACAAGGGCCATATCTAACTCCCTCTTAAGCAGAGCCAATGAACTGGCCTCAACTGTTTCCTGTGGCAGAGAATTCCACAGATTCACCACTCTCTGTGTGAAGAAGTTTTTCCTAATCTCAGTCCTAAAAGGCTTCCCCTTTATCCTCAAACTGTGACCCCTCGTTCTGGACTTCCCCAACATCGGGAACAATCTTCCTGTATCTAGCCTGTCCAATCCCTTTAGGATTTTATACGTTTCAATCAGATCCCCCCTCAATCTTCTAAATTCCAACGAGTATAATCCTAGTTCATCCAGTCTTACATCATATGAAAGTCCTGCCATCCCAGGAATCAATCTGGTGAACCTTCTTTGTACTCCCTCTATGGCAAGGATGTCTTTCCTCAGATTAGGGGACCAAAACTGCACACAATACTCCAGGTGTGGTCTCAGCAAGGCCTTGTACAACTGCAGTAGTACCTCCCTGCTCCTGTACTCGAATCCTCTTGCTATAAGTGCCAGCATACCATTGGCCTTTTTCACTGCCTGCTGTACCTGCATGTGCACTTTCAATGACTGGTGTATAATGACACCCAGGTCTCGTTGCACCTCCCCTTTTCCTAATCGGCCACCATTCAGATAATAACCTGTTTTCCTGTTTTTGCCACCAAAGTGGATAACTTCACATTTATCCACATTAAATTGCATCTGCCATGAATTTGCCCACTCATCTAACCTATCCAAGTCACCCTGCATCCTCTTAGCATCCTCCTCACAGCTAACACTGCCGCCCAGCTTTGTGTCATCCGCAAACTTGGAGATGCTGCATTTAATTCCCTCATCCAAGTCATTAATATATATTGTAAACAACTGGGGTCCCAGCACTGAGCCTTGCGGCACCCCACTAGTCACTGCCTGCCATTCTGAAAAGGTCCAGTTTATTCCCACTCTTTGCTTCCTGTCTGCCAACCAATTCTCCATCCACATCAATACCTTAAGCCCAATACCGTGTGCTTTACGTTTGCACACTAATCTCCTGTGTGGGACCTTGTCAAAAGCCTTTTGAAAATCCAAATATACCACATCCACTGGTTCTCCCCTATCCACTCTACTAGTTACATCCTCAAAAAATTCTATGAGATTCGTCAGACATGATTTTCCTTTCACGAATCCATGCTGACTTTGTCCGATGATTTCACCGCCTTCCAAATGTGCTGTTATCACATCTTTGATAACTGACTCCAGCAGTTTCCCCACCACCGACGTTAGGCTAACCGGTCTATAATTCCCCGGTTTCTATCTCTCTCCTTTTTTAAAAAGTGGGGTTACATTAGCCACCCTCCAATCCTCAGGAACTAGTCCAGAATCTAAAGAGATTTGAAAAATTATCACTAATGCATCCATTATTTCTTGGGCTACTTTCTTAAGCACTCTGGGATGCAGACCATCTGGCCCTGGGGATTTATCTGCCTTTAATATACCTAACACCACTTCCCTATTAACATGTATTTCCCTCAGTTCCTCCATCTCACTGGACCCTCTGTCCCCTACTATTTCCGAAAGATTATTTATGTCCTCCTTTGTGAAGACAGAACTAATGCCATGTCATGTCAGTGCTCCTCATAATCAATTCACCCGTTTCTGTCTGTAGGGGACCTACATTTGTCTTAACCAATCTTTTTCTTTTCACATATCTATAAAAGCTTTTACAGTCAGTTTTTTCCCCTTCCTAATTAAGCCCTTTGCCCTCCTCTGCTGAACTCTGAATTTCTCCCAGTCCTCAGGTGAGCCACTTTTTCTGGCTAATTTGTATGCTTCTTCTTTGGAATTGATACTATCCCTAATTTCCCTTGTCAGCCACGGGTGCACCACCTTCCCTGGTTTATTCTTTTGCCAAACTGGGATGAACAATTGTCGTAGTTCATCCGTGCGATCTTTAAATGCTTGCCATTGCAAATCCACTGTCAACCCTTTAAGTGTCATTTGCCAGTCTATCTTAGCTAATTCACGTCTCATACCTACATGAGAGAGAGGAATCATTCTGAGAGCCAGAAGTGGCATGAATGTCTTCCTTCTACACAATGAGAAATATGAATGATGGTCCCTTGACACTTAAGTAAGCTTAACCAGTTTTGTGCCTGTGCATTTAAATGTGAACTTAAAGTCTGAATTATCCCATTCTTAACATGCACAAGAGCATGTATGCTTTCGTCAAGCTACCATGTGGAGTTAAGTGACTCCTGAAGATTTCATGCAACATAAGATTTCATAACATTCTATAACTTCAACGTAATATCCTTGTCAGATCAGGAACTGAACAAGAATGGTTGAAGGTGTTTGGGGTTGGGGATGGGGGAATTGGAATATTCACTTTTTACCGAAGCACAAATGATCTGGCTGAGGTGGAGTAAGCATGCAGTTAAAGCAGCTGGAGATTGCCTGGCAACACACACAAAATGCTGGATGAACAAAGCAGGTCAGGCAGCATCTATGGAAGTGAATGAACAGTCAATGTTTTGGGCTAAGACCGTTCTTCAGGACTCAAACTGAAAACAAGATGGAGAGAGCCCTTTCTGAAAAATGGTGACAGATACCATATGTAAAAGAAATTACTAATAGTACAGTTTCACTTCTTCCTCTGGTGTTAAGTACTACTTGAGGTTTCTACAGAGTTGGTGATACACTGAATCAGTTTCAATTATTGATATAGAAGGGGGAGTGTCCTGGCTTTGAGACAAAGAGTAATTAAAGTCATTTGGGCTCAGTAAGACAAAGATTATCAATGATCCTTTCCTTGTTCATTATTATCTCTGGAAACTCAATAGCTTTCATCCATGTGTTGAAGACAGTGATTATCCATGTAACAAATTTTTAAAGTTTTCTTTCATTATCTGTGAGGCTCTCACCTGCTTTCAGAAAACTACTGTCATCCTTGTACCTAAGAATAACAAGGTAATGTAACTTAATGACTACTGCTCAGCAGTTCTGACACCACCATCATGAAGAGCTTCATGAGGCTGACCATAGCACATATTAACTTCAGGTTTCCAGACATCCTCAACCCACTGCAATTCACCTACCCCCAATAATAATGACGAGTCTGAGTACAGGAAGGAGATAGTGATCCTATGATGTGGTGTCCGACCATCATTCTTTCCCTTAATACCAGCATAACAAAAGAGCAGATCATTGGTTTCAGGAGCTGGTGGGTGGGTGGGTGGGTTAGTGGAATGCACAGGCTCTTATTTACATCAACACTACTGAAGTCAAGTGCACTAAGAGCTTCAAGTATGTAGAGGTGAACATCACCAGTAAACTGTTCTGCCCCAACTACATATATGCCACAGCAAAGAAAGATCATCAGCACCTCGACTTCCTCAGCAGACTAAAAATAAATTGGCTTGCCTTCTTCAATCTTCACCAAGTTTGATCGATGCACCATCAAAAGTATCCTATCCAGATGCATGATGCTTGGTAACTTCTCAGCCCATGTTCACAAGGAGCTGTAGAGTGTTGTCGACATAGATCAGTACATCACAGACACCAGCCTTCCATCCAAGGTCTCTTTCTACACTTTAGTAATAATAATAATAATAATAATAACAAGAAGAAGAAGAAGTACTTTATTGATCCCAAGTGGGAAATTCTTGTATTACAGCAGCAACATTTAAAAAAACACTTAGCAGTGTGCAGACTGAACTAATAATAATATACAGAATAATAATATACAACAATAATGCACAAAATAATAAAACAGAGACTATTATACTGTGACACTATTGTACGCTTCAGTAAAGCAGCCAACACAGTCAAAGACCTACCCATCCTAATACTCTTTCTCCACAACATCCCTGAATCAGGAAGAAGATAAAAAAAAGCTTAAAAACATGTACCACCAGGCTCAAAGATTATTGACTATATGACTATTGAACAGTTTAAGATGGAATTGTGACCTCACATTCTGCCTGCACCTGCATAGCACATTCTCTGTAACTGTCAAACTTTATTCTTTATTCTGTTATTGTTTTTTTTCTTGTACTACCTAAGTGTATCATTGGAATAATATTATTTGTACGGATGGCTTGCAAAACTCAGTTTTTCGCTGTACCTCAGTATCTGTGATAATAAGAAACAAATTTCAGAATCAGAATCAGAATCAGGTTTAATATCACTGGCATATGTCATGAACTTTGTTATCTTTGCAGCAGCAGAAAAAGGCATAGATATTAATAGAAATAAAAACATGAATTACAGTAAGTGTGTATATATATATATATATGTTTAATAAGTAGTATAAAAATAGAAATTTTAATGTAAAGGGGTTTCGACTTTTATGTTACTGCGGAGGCTAATTAAAATGGCGTTTTTGTTATGTTAATCTGGGGAATGCGGCTTTGTTGTGTTAAACGCTGAGAAAGTTTGCGCTAGCAGCTTATTTTGGTTTAGAGGGTGATAAGAGGGTGCTATTAACCAATTGGGATAGTTGTTATGGTTTTGGTGTATTTGAAGATACTGTATGCGCGGGGTTTTGGAGCAGAAGGCGGGAGACCGAGACAGAGGATGGACCAGGTGCTGTGAGTCCGCTAACGGGGTCGGACCCCGAGCGGGACGTTCGGCGAGGAGACGGAGACGGACTCGTGTGGAGCGTCTGGTCGACCACCGTTGTTGGTCCCAGGCGGCTGGTCGAGGTGGTCCGAGGGAGTCGCAGGGTGAAGAAGAAGGTCCTTGCTCTCCAACGGTTTTGTGCACGAAGAGATTGAACTTTGATAAGTGTGGCGCCTTTTACTTTCCTTTTATATTTTATTCTCTTTTAATTATATAGTTCCAGTAATATCTATAAACTGTATGTCATTTAATTGTATCTGGTGTATTGTTTGTTATTTGGGCGGGGTGGGGTACCTCATACAGCATCCACACAAACGAATTATCCAGTTTGGCGGGGCCGAGGCTGTTTCCCTAGACGACAGCGAGCCGAGCGACCCTGAGGGTGGCCGGGGGGGCTACATTAAAAAATAGTGAGATAGTGTTCATAGGTTCAATGTCCATTCAGAAGTTGGTTAGCAGAGGAGGAGAAGCTGTTCCTGAATCACTGAGTGTGTGCCTTCAGGCTTCTGTACCTCTTCCTTGATGGTAGCATTGAGAACAAGGCATGACCTGGGTGATGGGGGTCCTTAATGACGGACACCACTTTTTTGAGGTACCACTCCTTGAGGATGTCCTGGATACTATGGAGGCTAGTGCCCATGATGGAGCTGACTAAGTTTACAACTCTCTGAAGCTTATTTCAGTCCTATGCAGTAGAAACCCCCCACCCCATACCAGATGGTGATGCAGCCAGTTAGAATGCTCTCCACGCTCCACCTGCAGAAATTTGCAAACGTATTTAGTGACATACCAAATATTCTCAAACTCTTAATGAAGTATAGTCACTGTCATGCCTTCTTTGTAGCTGCATCGATATATTGGGTCCAGGATTGGTCCTCAGAGATATTGACACACAGGAACATAAAGCTGCTTACTCTCTCCACTTCAGATCCCTCTATGAGAATTGGAGTGTGTTTTCTCTTCTTACCCTTCCTGAAGTTCACAATCAGTTCTTTGGTTGAAATGACATTGAGTGCAAGGTTGTTGCTGTGACACCATTCAGCTAGCTGATATATACCCTTTCATACCATCTGAAATTCTGCCAACAATATTTGCATCGTCACAATTTATAGATGACATTTGAGCTGTGCCGAGCCGCACAGTCTTGGGTGCAGTGAGAGTAAAGCAGTTGGCTATGCACACATCCCTGCGGTGTGCCAGTGCTGATTGTCAATGAGATGGAGATGTTATTTCTGATCCACACAGACTGTGGTCTTCTGGTCAGGAAGTTAAGGATCCGTTTGCAGAGGGAGGTACAGATGTCCAGGTTCTAGAGCTTTTCAATCAGAACTGTAGAAATGATTGTGTTATCACTGAGCTGTAGTCAATAAACAGCATCCTGACATAGGATTTGTATTATCCAAGAAATCCAATGCCACATGCCAGCCTATGAGATCGCATCCACTGTAGACTTATTGTGGTGAAAGGCAAATTGCAGTGGGTCTAGGTCCTTGCTTAGTCAGAAGTTAATTCTAGCCATAATCAACTTCTCAAAGCACTTCGTCACCATAGATGTCAGTGCTACTGGATGATAGTCATTAGGGCAGCTCCCCTGGTTATCTTGTGCACTGATATAATTCACCGTTTGAAGCAGGTGGGAACTTCCAAATATAGCAATGAGAGATTAAAAATGTCTTTAAACATCGTCGCCTGTTGGTTGGCACAGCTTTTCAGAGCCCTACCAGGTACTCCACTGGGACTTGTCACCTTGCAAGGGTTCACCCTCTTGAAAGACTGCCTGACGTCGGCCTCTGAGACAGAGATCATTGGGTCACCTGGATGCTGCAGGGATCGTTATAGCTGTGGTTTTATTCTCCCTTTTAAAGCGAGCATAAATGGCATTGAGCTCATCTGGGAATTTACTACTTTAAAAGCCACAACCTTTCAATGGCAATATTTGCAGGGCTTTCTTTCTGTCAGATCTGGACTACACTGAAGGTAAGGAAACAAAGCAGAATACTGTCTTTGGTTGCTTAAAGTGCAGCCAGAGCAGTTATTCAGTGTGTAACACTAATGCATTGTGTAACATATGGCAATCATCCAGGAATCCAGTCGCTAGTGGTTCGGAGTATTGATCTGGAATTGCTAAGGACATGAAAGGTTTAGTGAATTCCTCTTTGGTGCATCATGAGGGCAGGAGTATACATTGAGTTAGACAACTTGGCCCTTCCAGAGAGCAGATATTGATTTTTTCTCTCTAATTGGGGTGTATGGGTTGTCTAGGGAGGGGTTGCACCTCTGGTGGGGGGGACCGCTGTGCCCTTTTTTAGGGCAGCTCATTCACCTGTGGTCCCCACCTGGCGCTCAGCTCTCACCTGTGGCTCCAAGTAGCTGTAGCACACACAGCGGCCACACCCCGGTAAACCGTCTTGGCAGACGGGCCAAACCAGGTGAGGGTAGCCGACGGGCCTTTGACCCTCGGTGAGGCAGGGAATCTGCCTGTCCCAGCGTGTGAAGTCTGGCCATGGTGGATTGAGCGGAAGAGACCAATTAAAAGTCCAACGGTCAAGCAGGCAGGCCAGCAGGCGTGGTGGAGCGCTAAGAGCGCGACAAGGCACTTAGACGTCCTGGTCATCCACTGTAAGAGGTGGTGACCTCTTTAAACCCACCCGGCAGAAGGCAATGGCAAACCACCGCTGTCACCTGCCACGAACATGATTTCCCAGTATGTCAGAGCGGCGTGGAGGGAAATTGTCTGCCAAATGGAAATTCCAGATGCGACCTAACGATGAATTGGTAATGATTTACTCTCAATGGTTGACAGATTGGTTGGAAATATTGCAGCCTAAAGCATTCACCTCTGTGGAGCACACCATTGTGGTACAGAGCTAAGAAATGTGCTAATAAATCAGTCCCACTAAATGCCTGCAGTTCAAATAGATATAATTTCCCCCAGAAATATCTGAATGTCAGATCCATCGATGTTTATCTAAACAGTATCATACATATCTAGCCAGAAGGCTGTAACATTCTGTTTTTGGATGAAAGTATATAAGATTTAGAGCATCAAATTTCTATCTGGTATAACCCAGATGTAATGTTGTACAGACACTGCAGTTTGATGGAGAGTCACTGCCTCTACCTCTGTCACATCACTAATGCCTGCAGCAACATAGAGAAACTCACAATCTACACAATATAGGTGATGCAAATTGAATGCCAACAAAATGGAATGAAAGATTCTCTCAGCTGTTGCTCTGCAGAATACTTTTATCCATTTCCACTTCATGTTGAAGTGCACAACATAATTGACAAAAAAAAAAGAAAAAATTGTTAATCTCATAGATTCTCCAGGAATGCAAGCATACCGAATAAAGAAATATTTGAAAGGCTCAAAATTCTGACACTTTTCTGCAGGCTGTGAGATAATGATGGCAGTAAATAATATTTTACTAATAATTGCCTTAATAACATGCTACAAAAGGCCACAGAGATCAGGTACTTAACACAACAAGGCCGTAACTGGAGGCTAGGAGCCACTGGTTGAAGCTAGCTGGTATGTATTAGTGAACAAGATTGTGGATGAGAGCTGGGTTTAATTGGGCTGCAGGTGATGAGTTGAAAGTGAGTGGAAGGTGGGGCTCCTGTCAACTGGATGTAGGCTGGGAGGTGCCTGCCTTTGCAGGCCTGACAGGAACCACCACCAGCTGCACCATGGCCGATACCCGACGACACAGAGTGATCCACATATGTCTGGTAGAACTCTTTGATGAATGATATTTCCAAGGTGAAACAGGAGGGCACTCAAGACCTATCCTCAGTTCCATACCCTTCCCAGTTGAACAAGTACCCCATCCACATTGAAGTGAATCCATCACCTAGTGAACCCTGTACACTAGATCACCTTCCACCATCCTATGTTCTGGAGGTGCAGGTTGACTGATCCCGGGACAACGGGCTTGAGACAGGCCACATGGAAGGTAGGTGTGAACCTGGTGGACGGTGGGAGCTGGAGATAGTATGCGACTGGATTGAAGTGCTGGGTAATTTTGAAGGGACCGATAAACTGGATTCAGTGTGCAGGGGCAGATCTCAGGTGGACAGCCTGATCCAGGCCGAAGGAGTCTGGCAGGGTGCTGGGGTGGTTGGCCTGGTGGCAGTAGGCATGGTTAGCCGTTATGATGGCTCTCAGTGGCCTCTTCCAAGCATTCCAGCAGTGGCGAACCAGGGCCCTGATGGACTGGACCTCCACCGTTGGCTCATCTGCAAGGAACAAACGGGGTTGGGAGCAATGAAATACTTCAAAGGGTGACATCAAATACTTCAAAGGTGTGTAGATTGTGAGATAGTTTGGCCCAGAGTAAAATACTTCTTCCACGTGGAAGGGTTGGAGGTGGTGAGGCATCACAGAAATTCCTCCACTTGCTGATTGGCTCTTTCTGACTGTCCACTGGTTTGCAGATCATAGCCAGGGAGCAAATTTACTGAGGTGCGGAGGAGGGAGCGGGAAGTTGGAGAACCACATCCACCCGTTTCGGTAACTGATGGAAGTCTGGGGAGGGCAATGAAATGGGCTGCCTTGGAAAACCGGTCCACCTCTGTTATGGTCACTGTGACCCCATCGGAGAGTGGCAAACACATGAAGATGTGGAACAACAGGCGTTGAGGGGCTGGCTGATGGTTGGAAGAATTGGACTGGCAAATTGAAGGCAACAACTGACGTGCATCTGCATTCATAGTGGGCCATTAGAAACAGTGTCGCAGAAAATCTAGGGTCTGTCATGTGCCTGGATGACCAGGGAGAGCTGAGGAGTGGGCCCATTGGGCTGTGTAGTTGATATTTCAGTAATATTTGAGTAATCCTATATATGTATTGGTTGATTAAGCATTCGTGTTAATTTGAATTATTCATTATGTGTTATATGTATAAATATGTGAATTGCATATGTCATCGCACTACCATGTGATATGTGCATCCCTCATTTAAAGTAAACACAAAGCCAGACCTGCATTCTTGGACTCCCCTATCTTCCTTTGAATTAGTTTAATGCTTTAAAGTTAAACAACATAACATTAGTGATGAGGTATTTTTAAAATGAACCTGAGAATGCAGCTGACCAGTTGAAGCGCAGTGAGATGTTGAACTTAAAAAAAAGCAGGGAGTAAAATACGCAGTCCAGCTCGCGCAGAGACGTTCAAGTTTAAAAATGAAAACAGCTCAGTAAAAATTCTTTGGAAAGGAAAATATGATTGAGTTAAAAAAAAAGTCAAAAAAAGGGAAAAATTCATGCATTTATAATTCATGTGTTCATTAGGCTGGTTTAAAGAGAGTGAACACCTCTGCCGCAGAAGGTCCCAATGGAGTACCTGGTGCTCTGAAAACCTGTGCCAACCAACTAGCAGGAGTATTCAAGGACATTTTCAACCTCTCACTACTACGGGCAGAAGTTCCCACCTGCTTCAAAAAGGCACCGATTATATCAGTGCCTAAGAAGAATAATGTGAGCTGCCTGAATGACGATCGCCCGGTAGCACTCACATCAACAGTGGTGAAATGCTTTGAGAGATTGGTTATGACTAGACTAAACTTCTGCCTCAGCAAGGACCTGGATTCATTGCAATTTACCAATCGCCACAATAGGTCAACCTAAGACTTAATCTCAATGGCTTTCCATGCGGCTTTAGAATACCTGGACAACACAAGCACGTCAGGATGCTGTTCACTGACTATAACTCAGCATTTAATACCATCATTCCCACAATCCTGATCAAAAAGTTGAAGAACCTGGGCCTCTGTACCACCCTCTGCAATTTGATCCTCGACATCCCAACCGGAAGACCACAATCTGTGCTGATTGGTGATAACATATCCTCCTCAATGACGATCATCACTGGTGCACCACAAGAGTGTGTGCTTAGCCTATTGCTCTGCTCTATATATACACATGACTATGTGGCCAGGCATAGCTCAAATGCCATCTATAAATTTGTTGACGCTACAACCATTGTTGGTAGAATCTCAGGTGGTGACGAGAGGGCGTACAGGAGTGAGATATGCCAACTAGTGGAGTGGTGCCGCAGCAACAAACTGGCTCTCAACGTCAGTAAGATGAAAGAACTGACTATGGACTTCAGGAAGGGTAAGACAAAGGAACACTTATCAATCTTCATAGAGAGATCAGAAGTGGAGAGAGTGAGCAGTTTCAAGTTCCTGGTTGTCAAGATCTCTGAGGATCTAACCTGGTCCCAACATATCGATGTGGTTATAAAGAAGGCAAGACAGCGGCTATACTTCATTAAGAATTTGAAGAGAATTGGCTTGTCAACAAATACAAAAAAACTTCTATAGTTGTACCACAAAAAGCATTCTGACAGGCTGCATCACTGTCTGGTATGGCGGGGGGGGGGTGCAGGGGTGGGCTACTACACAGCACCGAAAGAACCTGCGTAGAGTTTGTAATCTTGTCGGCGCCATCTTGGGTACTAGCCTACAAAGTACCCAGGACATCTTCAGGGAGCGGTGTCTCAGAAAGGCAGCGACCATTATTAAGGACCTACAGCACCCAGGGGATGCCTGAAGTCTGGAGGCACACACGCAGTGATTCAGGAACAGCTTCTTCCCCTCTGCCATCCGATCGTTAAATGGACATTGATCCTTGGACACTATCTCACTTTTTTAAATACACAGTATTTCAGTTTTTTTGCATGTTTTTAAAAAATATATTCAATATATGTATACTGTAATTAATTTACTTGTTTATTTATAATTATTTTTATTTTATTTATTATTATTTCTCTTCTAGGTTATGTATTACATTGAACAGCTGCTGCTAAGTTAACAAATTTCGCATCACACGCCGGTGATAATAAACCTGATTCGGATTTTGAATAATAAGTACTGGGTGATAATGATCATTAAAAAAAACAGAAATGGCTGGCTGCATTGGAAAACTTAACATTTGATTAAACTAGAGATAATTGGAGTCTGTACACTGAATTAATTCAACAATATTTTTAAAGCAAATGAAATAGTCAATGAGAAACAAGTACCAGTTTTGTTGAGTGCATTGGGTTTAAAGACATACAGTATGCTTTGAAGCTTGACTGCTCCAAACAAACCAGCAGAAATTACTTTTGCTGATATTGTTAAAGTAATGCAAGAATGCTTGGAGCCAAAGCCATTGTTGGTTGCAAAGTGCTTTAGGTTTCATAAGCAGAATCATAAAGAAAGGGAGTCAGTGTATGTGGCTGAATTGAAGAGATTATTGGAACACTGCCAGTTTGATAAAGGGTTTAATGATACACTAATAGATTGTTTAATTTGTGGAATCTCAAAAATAGCTCCTAAATGAAGCACAGCTTACAATCATAACAGTACTTGAAATTGCTGCTTCAATGGAAACCACAGACAGAGATGCAATTGAATTGCAGTCAGGAATCAAAGTGAGCATGAATAAAATTGCAAACAAGAGAAAAACTGCAGATGCTGTGTCTGTTGCATGAATAAAATTACAGCTTCTAAACGGAAACCAGCCTGGTCAAACAAATCTTGTCACTATGGCAGGTGCTCACATATACAAAAAAAATGCAGATTTAAAGGTGAAACTTGCAGAAAATACAACAAAGTAGGATACATACAGAGAGCATGTTGGGCAGACAATAAATGGACTGTACAGGGAAGAAAACAAGCTAAAAAGTCAAGTTGCACATTCAAAAAGAGCATGAATCTGCATGCTGTAGATGAGATATCAGATAATAATGAGAGTGATGTAGGGCTGGAGATCCTTGAGATTTGCAATGTGAAAGCTAACAATGGAAAAGCATTATGGCTTATGACAGAAGTGAATGGCAAATGAATTAAAATGGAATTAGACACTGGTTCAGCTGCTTCAGTCATCCCACAAAATGAGCTTGAATGGCATTTCAAAGATACTAAAATGGAGCTTGCAGATATCCAACTAAAAGCTTATACTGGAGAAAAGATACTGTAACTCCTGTGACAATGACATCCGTACTGTGAAATACAATAACGGACAAACCATATTGAGGTTGTATGTGTTAAAAACAGGAGGACCAGCATTGTGGGGACGTGAGTGGCTGAGCCAACTAAAACTTGATCGGAGATGCATCCAGTATTTGCATGTCACATTCCCTGCAATGAAGCCAGCTGAAGGTGAATTAAGAAAGGTACTGATGATGCCACAACAATATCCATCCCAAACACCATGAGTCATTGCCCAACAGAGGACAGACAGGTGTTGGTGTCAACTTCTGTGCCTTTGGTTGGAGAGCATATTGGGCCAAGAAAGGATAATGCTCCTCAGAAGAATCGTGAAAATGACGAAAGCCTGCAATAGTTTTTTGTAGCCAACCTATCTGATAAAGCTTCCAATATGCTAATCAGACAGTTGTGAAATACGTCTTAGTTTTAAGCTGGGAGAGAGTTCAAGGAGCTTCAGGAAAGTTGTAGGCATTCACCTTTTGTGACACTAAAAAACTAGAATCTACTCTGTATATTGTAAAGTTATTGCATGAACTTCAAGTAGGAGACAAAATGCTGTTGGTAAAAGTAGACGCAAAGACCAAACCCTGGCTGGATGAAAGGAAGGCCAAAAGGAAAAGAGTCAACAGAGATACAAAAACAGAGGATTTGTCAGATGAGGTTGTGGTTGAGAAAACCAAGAGTAGAAATCAGTTGATAAAGGGAGCAATAGAAGTATTGGTAATACCTCATATATAGTTGAGATACATTCTCTGTTGAGTTGGAGTTTATAGCTAAGCAGGGAGGAGTGTTGTGTATATAATACCAGTAATATTTCAATAATTTGGTATATACAGTATATTGGTTGATTAAGCATTCTTTTTGTTTAAATAATTCATCACAGACTCCTGTGTCTTCCTTTGAATTGGTTTAATGTTTTGAAGTTACAAAACATAACACACTGGAGTGCTTCAAAACACACGCAGCTATCAGGTGATCGGCCAGAACAGGCTCATGCTCTAGGGCCTGGCAGAGGTGGTTCTCAATGTACCAGACAATTGGGTGCAAGGATCTTGGAGGATAGAATGTTGGACCTGTTTCAGCTGGGTCTAACTGTCATGACAGGGCACCCACCTTAGTGGTCCCGGAGCTAGGTCGGTAGGAGATGGTGAAGTTGAATTACTCAAAGAAGAGAGCCCAGCGAGCTTGACGAGGATTGAGTTAGCAGATCTTTCGTATGGATATGAGATTTTGGTAGTCAGTCCAGATACCAGGAAGGGCTATATGTTTTCCATCAGCCAATGTCTCCATTCCTTCACGGCCCATTTAATGGTGAGTAGTTCCCTGTCTCCTACTCCATAATGGTGCTCTGTAGAGTTGAATTTGCATGAGAAGACATAAGAGTGTGTTTTCCCGTTTGGCACTCGCTCAGAAAGGATGGCCACTGTGCCCATGTCAGATGCATCCACCTCCACCACAAAAAGTCCAGAGGGGTTCAGATGGCTGAGAATGGGAGTGGTGGTCTTTTGGGCTCCTTGAAAGCTGGGTTTGCAGTAGCAGACCAGGTTATCTGTGAGGTAGGTGACTTGGTGAGGGAAGTGAGAGGAGCAGCGATTTGGTTGTCTTTGCTGATAAGTTAGAGAAGTCCAAGAAACACTGTAGCTGTTTGAGGGTGCATGGTCGGGGCCTTTCATCGACAGCATGCACTTTTTCCGGGTCCATTGTTATGTCTTGGAGCGAAAATACGTAACAAAGGAAGAAAATGACTGGAGTGTGGAACTGGCATTTTCTAATTTGCAGTACAGATGGTTTTTGAAGAGATGTGGAAGGACTGAACAGACGTGACAGACATGGTCTTGGGGATCCTTGGAGGAGATGAAGATGTCATCGAGGTAGACAAAGACATACCTGCGTTGCATGTCCCAGCAGATCTCATTGATGAACGCTTAGAAAATGGCTGGACTGTTGGAAAGTCTGAAAGACATCACCAGGTACTAGTAATGACCAGTGGGTTTTATGAACGCCATCTTCCACTCATCCCCCTGACGGAAGCGGATCAGATTGCATGAGCTACATCGATCCAGTTTGGAGAAGATTTGGGCCTCATGAATGTTCCCAATGTGCTATCCATCATGTGGAGAGGATAACGGTTCTTAATGGTGATTTTATTGAATCCACAGTAGTTGATGCAGGGACAGAGACCCCCTTCTTTATTTTTGAAAAAAAAAGAATTCTGCACCGGCTGGGGACTGGGATGGTTGAATGAAGCCACGTTGTGGCGTTTTGGTGATGTAGTCATTCATGCTTTGAGTCTCAGGAGGGAGGGGGAGAACAAACTACTGAGGAGAGAGCAGGTACCCAGGAAGAGGTTGACCTCACAGTTGTGTAGTCTGTGAGGCAGCAGAGCGCTGGCTTCCTATTTACTGAAGGTGACGGCAAATCCGTAGTATTCTTGTGGGAGTTTGGTGAGTTCCAGAGTTTCCTCCATCTCCACAGACATATGGTGTGAAGCCAGCTGAAGTTGCAAGCAGGTGGCCTGACAGGAACACCCCTGACTCAGCAGTGACGTGGATGGCCAGGAGAAATGAAGGTTATGCGTGGGGAACCAGGGATAACCCAAGATGAGTGGAGTGCTGGGAGAGTCAATAACAGATTTGGATGGACTAGTAGTGCTCTCTGATGTTCATGTGCACAGGCCCTGTGTGCACTCTGACCATCTCAGAACCCCGAGGGACATCTCTCAATGGCTGTGATGTAGAAGGGGTGAAAAATAGGCTTGCTGGGGAGTCCAAACAGCACACACAGAGTCCTGTCCAGAAAGTTGCCTACCGCCCCAAAATTCACCAGGGCCTCCTGTGTGCATAGAGCCATCAGGGTGTGGAGGAGGATAGAGAAAGAGAGAGCTGAACTATGGTGCTGGATAGAGGCTGAGGGAGCTTCCCAGAAGGAAGGCCCCTTGTCTCTACCTAGTGGTGCCATTTCCATGAATGGAATGGACATTTGATGTGTGTGTGATCAGCAGCTCTGCAGTAAGTGCACATATTGTTTCCCCACTGACACTCACACTTGTGGGTTGAAGGGAGCTCTACTGACAAAGCTGAGTTATGGAGTCGTTAATGATGAGGGTCCTTCAGCTGGAAATGGTTATGGGATTGGAAGTGGGGTTCTGGCTGATGATCTGAAGGGTTGTTACATAAGCTACTTGTCAATTTGGAGGGCCAGAGTGATGATGCTTTTGAGGTCGGTGGGCATTCCCCAGGAGACAGCTTGCCTTTCAAGCACTCTGAGAGGCCACAATGGTAATGGGACAGCAGTGATTCCGCAGTCTAGCTGCGGACCACCATGAGGGTCCTGAATTCAGATTGTAATCCAGCAGTTAACGTGGTTTTGGTGCTGGTAAAGTCTACGTTCTGCTGCCTCCAATTCTCTTCTCGGATGGCAGAAAACTGGTGCATCTCAGTGGTAAAATCTTCATGTTGGTTGCAAATGGAGGTTTTATTGTCCCAGGTAGCAGCAGTCCAGGTCAGATGGCTGGAAGTTGCAATATCAGGTTCGGGATCCATTGAAGCCCTTGGGCACTTGAATCCTGGGTGCTGGAGGAGGAGGGTGACTGGCGCAGAGTTGGTTGAGAGTGGCAGGCAGGGGTCACTGCTTTCCCGTTGCTTCAGGACCATGCGCACCTGTTAACAGACAACTTCCTATATGCTTGCATGCTCTGCTGAGCCAAACTTTGGTGCACTCATCATGACCGAAAATGTAGAGGAGGCTTGACTCAGGAGTAAATCAGCTGAGACAATTTAGCAATTCACAATATTTTACTAATAACCATAAAATTAAAAAAGCCATGAGGGGCCACAGAGCCAGAGAGAGCATATACTTAATGTGACAGTGCAGCAAGGTAACCAAAGACGAGGAGAAACTAGTTGAAGCCGGCTAGTACATATGAGCGGACAGGGATTGTGGATGAGAGTTGGGTTTAAATGGGCTGCGGGTGATGAGTTGGAAATGAGTGGCACCTGACTTCTGGCAGCTGGTGGAGACTGGCATGTACCTGCCTGTGCAGATCTCACTGTGGTATGATATATTCAATTAATGTTCTGATAAAGGTTGTCTCTCTAAAATTATTTTGAGCAGCAAACCTGCCTTTACTGGTGATTGTTTGCTCTTCACATGCTTCAGTGTTTCAACAAAACCCTCTGTAGATCAAAGCAAAAAGATTTAAAATTGTGTTGTCCATGTTGATACATGGTCATTCATGTAATAATTGATTGTACACCTTGGCTGCATGGCACATAAAAATATCCATTACACAACCGAATTTCCAGGCGAATGCATTTAGTGTCACAAGGTAGAGATTTAAAGGGGTTTTAACCTAGTAAACCAGGAATGATTTTGCAGCATTTTCACTTTATTATATACTCCTAGCATTAGGAGAGACTAGGTTGCATAAATAGCATTGATCCATCACTCCTGGATGAGCTCAATGCCTTTTATACATGCTTTGATAGGGAGAACTATGATACAATCTCATGAGCTCCCAAATCTCCTCATGATTCTAATTTCAATCTTTGAGGTTGATAATCACTCGTGAATCTTCAAGAATCCTAGTGCAGGAGGCATATCTGGCCAGACACTAAAGATCTGTGTGGATCAACTGAAATATTTAACCTCTCACTTCCAAAATGCATCTATTGTAACAGTGCCCAAGAAGAGCCTGATGACTTGCCTCAATGACTACCATCTGGTGGTGCTTCCATTAACTGTAATGAAGCGCTTTGAGAGGCTGGTTATGGAATGAATCACTTCTGAATGGGCTCCAATTTGCCAACTGCCACAGCAGGTCAACAGCAGATGTGATTTCTTTGGCTCTTCATTCTCTTCTGGACCATCTGGACAACAGGAACTTGTATGTTGGGCTGCTGTCCATCGACTGCAGCTTGGAATTTAATGCAATTATCTCATCTAATCTTATCATCAAGCTTCAAGGCCTGGGCTTCTGTACCTCCTTCTGCAACTGGACAATTGACTTCCTCATCATCAGACCAGACTGGTTGCATCAAGTTCTTGTATGGAAATTCAAATGCTCAGGAACATAAAAAGCTGCAGAGAGCAGTAGACTGTGCTTGTATATCATGGGCATACCCCTCCTCACAATCTACATGACATGACTTGGAAGATTCCACCATCTGGACCATATTATCTTTTCACAACTACATTCGAGCAAGAGGGACAGAATCCTGTAGTCTCACACATCCTGGTTCAAAAATAGCTATTTCACTTCAACCATTTGGTTCTTTAACCAGCTGGCAAAATTGTAATAAGACTATAAGATCATAAGAAATCCTCCAAGAGGAACACAATCTTGTCGTAGTTTGGAGGCTTGCAGGCTCCCTTCATCCCATAACTTTTGATGCCCTGGCTAATCAAGACTAACTATACTCAATGACTTGGTCGACACAGCCATCTGTTGCAATGACTTCCAGAGATTCACCAGCCTCAAGCTAAAGAAATTCCTCCTCATCTCTGTTCTAAATGGACGTCACTCAATTCTGAGGCTGTGCCCTGTGGTCCTAGAATCCCCTGCTATAGGACACATACTGTCCATATTTACTGTCTCTGGACCTTTCAATATTTGTTAGGTTTCAATGAGAAACCCCTCATTCTTCTAAATTCAAGTGAGCACTGGCCCAGAGCCATCAAACGCTCTTCATAAATGAATCCTTTCATTCCCAGAATCATTCTAGTGAAACTCTTTTGGACGCACCCCCCCCAATGCCAGAAAATTATCATCATCATCATTATGTGCTGTACGATATGATATGGGCAATCATGGTCTTCCTTGAGGATAATTATTCTTAGTAAATTTTTCTGCAGAAGAGGTTTTCTATTTCCTTCTTCTGAGCAGTGTCTTTACAAGACGGGTGACCCCAGACATTATCAATGCTCTTTAGAGATTGTCTACCTGACATCATCGCACATAACCAAGCCTTGTGATATGCACCAGCTGCTCATATGACCATCCACCACTTGCTCCTGTAGCTCCATGTGACTCTGATCAGGGGGCTTAGCAGGTGCTACACCTTGCTTAAGGGTGATCTGCAGGCTAGTGGAAGGATTGAGTGCCTTACAACTCCTTTAATAGAGACTTATCTCCACCCCACCACCCTTTCTTAGATAAGAGGCCCAAAACAGTTCACAATACTCAAAGTGGGGTCTGAGCAATGCCTCATAAAGACTCAGAATTACATTCTTGCTTTTATATGCTATTCATCTCAAAATGAATACCAACATTCATAGAATATAAAAGCAAGAATGTAATTCTTGCCATCTTACCACTGATTCAACCTGTAAGATAACCTTTTTGGAAATCCTGCATGAGGACTTCCAAATCCCTTTGCTCCTCTGACTATACACTCCAACGTTATGTTTGATCTGCCCCTTCTTTGTCCATTCTCTCAAACTGTCTAAGCCCTTCTGCAGTCTTCCTGCATTCTCAACATTATTTGCTTCTGCTCCTATCTTTGTATCATCTGCAAGCTAGGCTGTAAAGCCTTCAATTTCAAAATCCAAATCATTGACATCTAATGTGAAAGGAAAAGATCCCAACCCTGAACCCTGCAGAACACCACTAGTCACCAACAGCCAATCAGAAAAGGACCCGTTTGTCGCAACTATTTGCCTCCTGCCATCTTCTATCCATGTTAGTATCCTTCCTGTAATTCCATGAGTTGTTATCTTGTCAAGCCCCCTTATGTGTGGCACTTTGTCAAAGGCCTTCTGAAAATCCAATTAAACAAGATCCATCTGTTATTTATCCTCCCTGTTAGTTCCTAAAAATATTCCAACAGATTTGTCAGACAAAATTTCCCCAAAAGGAAACCATGCTGACTTTAACGTATTTTGACAGGTGCTTCCAAGTACCTAGCAACCTCATCCTTAATAAGACAATAACCATAAGATATAAGAGAAGAATTAGGTCATTTGGCCCATTGATTCTGCTCTGCCATTTCGTCATGGCTGCTCCATTTTTCTTCTCAGCCCCAGTCTCCTGCCTTCTCCCCATATCCCTTCATGCCCTGACCAACCAAGA
Organism: Mobula birostris; assembly: GCF_030028105.1. NCBI lineage: Eukaryota > Metazoa > Chordata > Chondrichthyes > Myliobatiformes > Myliobatidae > Mobula > Mobula birostris. Next base: position 88,552,288 of record NC_092379.1, on the reverse strand, counting down.
ATCTATCAACCTCTAATTTAAATATATATAAAGAAAGCCTCCTTAGCTGCTGCGGCAATGAAATCCACAGATTCACCGCTCTCTGGCGAAATAAGTTCCCCCTCATCTCCATTCTAAAAGGACGCCACTCTATTTTGAGGTTGTGTCCTCTGATCTTAGACTGTCCTGTGATCGGAAACATCCTCTCCATGTCCACCTCTATCAAGGCCCTTCACCATTCGATAGGTTTCAATTAGATCACCCCTCGTTCTTCTGAATTTTAGTGCATACATGCCCAAAGCCATCGAACACTCTTCATACCGCAAACCGTTCAATACCAGAATCACTTTTGTGCATCTCTTTTAGTGTGAAGTTAAAGGATTGGGACGCCTTTAAAAAGCAACAGAAGGGAACTAAAAACTCATTAAAAAGATCAAATACAAAGTCAAGAAGGGAGAGAGGTAGAGAAAGGAAATTATAGGTTAGTTAGTCTGACCTCAATGGTTAGGAACATGTTGGAGTTGATCATTAAGGATGAGATCTCAGGGAACCTGGAGGCACAGGATAAAATAACCCATCATCCTCGTCTTGGTTTACTCAAGGGAAAATCTTGCCTGACAAATCTGTTGGAATTCTTTGAAGAAGTAATAAACAAGATAGACAAAGGAGAATTGGTTGATGTTGTAAATTTGGATTTTCAGAAGGCCTTTGAAAAAATGCCACACACAAGCTTGCTTAAAAAGCTAAGAGCCCATGATATTACAGGAAAGATTCTAGCATGGATAAAGCAATGGATCATTGGCAGGAGGCAAAATGTGGGAATAAAGGGAACATTTCCTGACTGGTTATTCATGACTAGTGGTGTTCCACAGGGGTCTGTGTTGGGACTAAAGCTTTTTACATTATATGTCAATGATTTGGATGATAGAATTGATGGCTTTGTTGCAAAGATTGCAGATGATGAGAAGATAGCTGGAAGGCAGGTAGCTTTGAGGAAGTAAAGAGGCTACAGAAGGACTTAAGATAGATTAGGAGAATGGACAAAGAAGTGGCAGATGGAATATAGTGTCAGGAAGTGTATGATCATGCACTTTGGTAGAAGAAATGAAATAATTGACTATTCTCTAAATGAAGAGAAAATACAAAAAAAAACTGAGATGCCAAAGGACTAGGGAGTCCTTGTGCAGGATTCCCTGAAGATTAATTTGCAGGTTGAGTCTGTTGTGAGGAAGGCAAATGAAATGTTAACATTCATTTCTAGAGAATAAGAATATAAAAGCAAACACATAATGTTGAGACTTCATAAAGCACTAGTGAGGCCTCACTTGGAGTATTGTGAGCAGGTTTGGATGCCTTATCTTAGAAAGGATGTGCTGAAACTGGAGATTGTTCAAAGGAGGTTCACATAAATGATTCCAGGATTGAATGGCTTGTCATATGAAGAACATTTGATGGCTCTGGGTCGGCATACACTAGAATTCAGAAGAATGAAGGGTGATCTAATTGAAACCTATCCAGTGGTGAAAGGTCTTGATAGAGTGGATGTGGAGAGATCACAAGACAAAGGATCAGAAGTAGGCCATTCAGCCCACCGAGTCTGCTCTGCCACTCCACCATGAGCTAAACTATTCTCCCATCTAGTTCCAATTTCCTGCTTTCCCCCCCTATCCCTGATACCCTGACTAATCAGATACCTATCAATTTCCTCCTTAAACACCCTCAATGATTGGGCCTCCACAGCTGTATGTGGCAACAAATTCCACAAATCAACGACCCTGTGGCTAAAAAAATTTCTCCTCGTCTCTGTTTTAACTGGGTACCCTCTAATTCTAAGACTCTGGCCTCTTGTCCTGGATTCACCCACCAAGGGAAACAGCCTTTCCACATCTACTCTGTCCAACCCTTTCAATACTGAAAATGTTTCTATGAGACCCCCTCCCATTCTTCTATACTCTAATGAATACAGTCCAAGAGCCAACAAACGCTCCTCATATGTTAGCCCCTGCAATTCAAGAGTCATCCTCGTAAATCTTACTCTGAACTCTCTCCAATATTAGTACATCCCTTCTAAGATAGGGGGCCCAAAACTTCACACAGTATTTCAAATGAGGTCTCACCAGTGCCCCATAGAGCCTCATCAACACCTCCTTACTCTTATACACTATTCCTCTTGAAATGAATGCCAACATAGCATTTGCTTTCCTTACTGCTGATCCAACCTGGTGGTTAACCTTTAGGGTATCCAGCATGAGGACCTCCAAGTCCCTTTGTATTTTGATTTTTGAATGTTCTCCCATCTAAATAATAATCTGTCCGATTAGTTCTTCTTCCAAAATGTACAACCGTACATTTCTCAACATTGTATCTCATCTGCCATTTCTTTGCCCACTCTCCTAAACTGACCAAGTCTCTCTGCAACCTTTCTGTTTCTTCAACACTTCCTGCTCCTCCACCTATCTTGGTGTCATCCGCAAACTTAGCCACAAAACCATTTAATCTATAATCTAAATCATCGATATACATTGTAAAAGGAAGCGGCCCCAACACCGGCCGCTGCGGAACACCACTAGTAATGGGCAACCAATCAGAATAGCATCCCTTTATTCCCACCCTTTGTTTTCTGCCTATCAGCCAATGCACCATCCATTCCAATATCTTTCCTGTAATTCCATGGGCTCTCATCTTATTAAGCAGCCTCTTATGCGGCACCTTATTGAAGGCCTTTTGAAAATCCAAATACACAACATCCACAGCCTCTCCCTTGTCAATCTTATTTGCAATTACCTCAAAAAATTCCAATAGGTTGGTGAGGCAAGATCTTCCCTTCACGATACCATGCTGGCTTGGGCCTATCTTGTCATTCACCTCGAGGTATTTCATAACCTCGTCCTTGAGGATCGACTCCAATAACGTTCCAACTACCAATGTCAGACTAATAGGTCTGTAATTTTCTTTTTGCTGCCTTCCTCCTTTCTTAAACAGCGGTACTACATTTGCAACCTTCCAGTCCTCAGGAACCATGCCAGAGTCTTTTGATTCCTGGAAGATCATTTCCAATGCTTCTACAATTTCCAAAGCCACCTCCTTCAGAACCCATGGGTGCACCTCATCTGGTCCAGGAGACTTATCTATTCTTAGTCCACTTAGCTTCCCAAGCACTTTCTCTCTAGTAATCTTGACTGCACCTAATTCTATTCCCTGAGACCTCTGGCTATCAGGTATGTTGCTAATGTCTTCCACTGTGAAGACTGATGCAAAATACTCATTCAGTTCCTCCGCCATCTCTTTGTTACCCATTATAATTTCTCCAGCATCATTTTCAATCAGTTTTATATCTACCCGTGTCACTCTTTTACTCTTCATATATTTAAAAAAACTCTTAGTATCCTTTTTTATGTTAATTGGCAACTTCCTTTCATAATTCATCTTTTCTTTCCTAATGACTACAATAGAGGATGTTTTCTATTGTAAGCAGTCTAGGACCAGAGGACACATCCTCAAAATAGAGGGGTATCATTTTAGAATGGAGATGAGGAGGAATTTATTTCACTAGAGAGTGGTGAATCTGTGAACTTCATTGCCACAAGCAGCTGTGGAGGTCGTCTTTATAGATACTTAAGTCAGAGGTTGATATTGGTCAGGGCATGAAGGGATATGGGGAGAAGATAAGAGATTGGGGCTGAGCGCAAAACTTGGTCAACATTGATGAAATGGCGGAGCAGACTTGATGGGCCAAATGGCCTAATTCTGCTCCTATGTCTTATGGCCTTATAATCTTATGGAACTCTTTCTAGTTTTAGCACATCTTTTCTAAGTTAAGGAGACCAAAACCGCTCACAATACTTCAAATGTGGCCTTATGTCCTTACTTTAGTACTCTACTGCTCTTAAAATGAATGCTAAAATTGCATTCCTCACCTCAGACTCAAACTGCATATTAACCTTTAGGGAATCCTGCACAAGGATTCCCAAGAACCTTTGTATCTCAGGTTTTTATAATTTTTTTCCATTTACACCATTTAGAAAATAGTCTACATTTTCATTTCTTCTACCAAAGTGCATGATCATTCATTTCCTGACACTATATTCCATCTGCCACTTCTTTGCCCATTCTCCTAATCTAATTCCTTCTGTAGCCTCTCTACTTCCTCAAAACTACCTGCCCCTCCACCTATCTTCATATTATCAGCAAACTTTGCAAAGCCGTCAACTGCATCATTCAAATTGACAAACAATGCAAAAATAAACATTCCCAACACAGAGCCTGTGGAACACCAATAGTCACCGGCAGCCAAACAGAAAAGGCTCCCTTTATTCCCACTCTTTGCCTCATGCCAATCAGCCACTACTTTATCCATGCTAGAACTCCAATATGTTCTCAGGCACTGAGGTCAGACTAACTGGTCTATATTTTCCTTTCTTCTGCCTCTCTCCCTTCTTGACGAATGGAGCGACATTTGCAATTTTCCAGTCTTCTGGAACCATTCCAGAATCTAGTGATTCTTGAAAGATCATTATAAGTGCCTCTTTCAGAATCCTAGTGTGTACACCATCTTGTTCAGGTGACTTTTCTACCTTCAGACTTTTCAGTTTCCCAAGAACCTTCTCTATAGTTATGGTAACTTCACACATTTCACGCCTCCTGACACCTGGAACTTCTACCATACTGCTCATGTCTTCCACAATGAAGACTGGTGCAAACTACTTATTCGCTTCACCTGTCATTTCCTAGTTCCCGATTACTACCTCTCCAGCATTGTTTTCCAGCAGTCTGATATCCACTCTTGCCTCTCTTTTACACTTTATGTATCTGAAGAAACATTTTTATCTTATTTGACGTGTTTGGTATGCTCTTTAATATTATCGGTTAACTAACTTTTGTATTCCATCTTTACCATCTTAGTGATTTCTTAGTTGCCTTCTGCTGGCATTTGAAAGCTTCCCAAAGCTCTAACTTTCCACTAATTTTTGCTCTATTATATGCCCTCTATTTGGCTTTTACGTTAGCTTTGACTTCTCTTGTTTGTTGTAATTGTGCCATCTTTCCTTTAGAATATATTTTCCTCTTTGGGATGTATATATTCTGTGCCTTCTGAATTGCTTCTATAAATTCCACTGATTGCTACTCTTCCATCATCCCTGCTGGTGTTCTTTTCCGACCAATTCTGGCCAACTCTTCTCCTATGGTTCTGTAATTCCATTTACTCCACTATAATGCTTGACACATCTGACTTTAGCTTTTCTTTCTCAAATTTCAGGATGAATTCAATCATATTATGATCAGTTGTCCTTTAGGATTCTTTTACCTTATCTAATCAATTCCGGTTCATTGCATAGTACTTAATGACTTTGTAACATTGCCCTTTTTGCATGCATTTTCTATCTCCCATTGTAATTTGTAGACCACATCCTTTATTTTTTAATGGATGTGTAGACCATGTCCATTATTTTTTTGCTGTATTATGGACTCTCTCTTTTGCTTTTATGCTGTCTTTGACTTCCTTTGTCAGCCATGGTTGTCTCATCCTCCCTTTAGAATTTTTTTTCTTGTTTGGGATGCATCGATCCTGCCCATTTTGAATTGCTTCCAGAAACTCCAGCCATTCTTGTTCTGCCATCATCCCTGCTGGAGGCTGTTTCCAATCAACTTTGGTCAGTTCCTCTTTCTTACTTCTGTAATTCCTTTTACTCCATTGTAATACTGATATATCTAATTTTAGCTTTTCCCTCCCAAAATGCATAGTGAACTCTATCGTATTATGATCACTGCCTCCTTAGTGTTCCTTTCCCTAAGCTCCCTAATCAAATATGGTTCATTACACAGCACCAAATCCAGAATTGTCTTTTTCTGAGTGGGCTCAATCACAAGCTGCTCTAAAAAGCTATCTGATAGGCATTCTACAAATTCCCTCTCTTGAGATCGTGGACCAACCTGATTTTCCCAATCAACCTGCATATTGAAATTCCCCCATGACTATCTCAATATTGTCCCTATTACATGCATTTATTATGTACTGTTGAAATGTATATTCCACAGCCTGGCTACTGTTCAGTGGCCTGTATATCAATCCTATCAGGGTCTTTTTACCCTTGCAGTTTCTTAATTCTACCCACAAGGATTCTGCAACTTCTAATCCTATGTCACCTCTAGGATCCTAAGGATTTGGTTTTATTTTTTATCAACAGACTAAGCCACCCTCTCTGCCTATCTGCCTGTCCTTTCAATAGAATGTGAATCCTTGGATGTTGAATTTTCATTCAGCCACAACTCAGTGATGCTCATTACATTATATGTGTCAATTGCTAACTGCAGGACAAAATCAACTACTTTATTCTGTATACTGTATGCATTCAAATATAAAACCTTCAGTCTTATGTTTATCATCCTTTCAATTTTACCCTCATGTTACAATTCAACTTATCGCACTGACTGGTTTTTCAGTTTCAAATTTGAAAAGGAGAAGCTGGTATCAGGTGTATCGATATTTCAGTGGAACAGGGGAAATTACAGTGGTATGAGATAGGAACTGGCCCAAGTCGATTGGAAAAGTAAACTAAATGGAGGGACGGCAGAGCAGAATTGGATGAAATTCCTACAAGAAATAAGGAAAGTGCAGGAAAAATATATTCCAAGAAAAAGGAAAATCATGAATGGAAAAATGGCACAAATGTGGCTAACGAGAGAGGTTAAGGCAAAAATAAAAGCAAAAGAAACAGCATACAAGGAAGCAAAAATTAATGGGAAAAATGAGGACTGGAAGACTTTTAAAAACTTACAGAAGGAAACTAAGAAAGTTATTAGGAAAGAAAAGATGAATTATGAAAGGAAGTTGGCGATTAACATAAAAAAGGATACTAAGAGTTTTTTTAAACATATGAAGAGTAAAAGAGTGACAAGGGTAGATACGGGACCGACTGAAAATGATGCTGGAGAAATTATAATGGATAACAAAGAGATGGCGGAGGAACTGAATGAGTATTTTGCATCAGTCTTCACAGTGGAAGACATGAGCAATATACCTGATAGCCAGAGGTATCAGGGAATAGAATTAGGTACAGTCAAGATCACTAGAGGGAAAGCGCATGGGAAGCTAAGTGGACTAGTAATAGATAAGTCTCCCGGTCCGGATGAGGTGCGCCCAAGGGTTCTGAAGGAGGTGGCTTTGGAGATTGTGGAAGCATTGGAAATGATCTTCCAGGAATCAACAGACTCTGGCATGGTTCCTGAGGACTGGAAGGTCACAAATGTAGTTCCGCTATTTAAGAAAGGAAGGAGGCAGCAAAAAGAAAATTACAGACCTATTAGTCTGACATTGGTAGTTGGAAAGATATTGGAGTCGATCCTCAAGGACGAGGTTATGAAATACCTCGAGGTGCATGACAAGATAGGTCGAAGCCAGCACGGTTTCATAAAGGGACGATCCTGCCTCACCAACCTATTGGAATTTTTTGAGGTAATCTCGAATAAAATTGACAAGGGAGAGGCTGTGGATGTTGTGTATTTGGATTTTCAAAAGGCCTTCGATAAGGTGCCGCATATGAGGCTGCTTATGGAATTATAGGAATGATATTGAAATAGGTGGAGCATTGGCTGATAGGCAGAAAGCAAAGGGTGGGAATAAAGGAATCCTATTCTGATTGGTTGCTGGTTACTAGTGGTGTTCCACAAGGGTCGGTGTTGGGGCCGCTTCTTTTTACGATGTATATCGATGATTTGGATTATGGATCAAATGGTTTTGTGGCTAAGTTTGCGGATGAACCAAGATAGGTGGAGGAGCAGGAAATGTTGAAGAAACGGAAATGTTGCAGAGAGACTTGGTCAGTTTAGGAGAGCTGGCAAAGAAATGGCAGACAAGATACAACATTGACAAATGTACGGTTGTACATTTCGGAAGAAGAAATAATCGGGCAGATTATTATGTAGATGGGGAGAAAATTCAAAAATCAGAAGTGCAAAGGGACTTGGGGGTACTCGTGCAGGATACACTAAAGGTTAACCACCAGGTTGGATTGGCGGTAAGGAAAGCGAATGCTATGTTGGCATTCATTTCAAGAGGAACAGTGTATAAGAGTAAGGAGGTGTTGATGAGGCTCTACGGGGCATTAGTGAGACCTCATTTGGAATACTGTGTGCAGTTTTGGGCCCCCTATCTTCGAAAGGATGTACTGATGTTGGAGAGAGTTCAGAGAAGATTTACAAGGATGATTCCTGGAATGCAGGGGCTAACATATGAGGAGCGTTTGTCGGCTCTTGGATTGTATTCATTAGAGTATAGAAGAATGAGAGGGGATCTCATAGAAACATTTCGAATGTTGAAAGGGTTGGACAGAGTAGATGTGGAAAGGTTGTTTCCCTTGGTGGGTGAATCCAGGACAAGAGGACATAGTCTTAGAATTAGAGGGTAACCAGTTAAAACAGAGATGAGGAGAAATTTTTTTAGCCAGAGGGTCATGGATTTGTGGAATTCGTTGCCACATACAGCTGTGGAGGCCCGATCATTGAGGGTGTTTAAGGAGGAGATTGACAGGTATCTAATTAGTCAGGGTATCAAGGGATATGGGGAAAAAGCTGGAAATTGGAACTAGATGGGTGAATAGTTTAGCTCATGGGGGAGCTGTGGAGCAGACTCGATGGGCCGAATGGCCCACTTCTGCTCCTTTGTCTTGTGATCTTGTGGCTGCAATTTTGCCCTACCATCTGCCTGTCCTTACACACAGTCTTGCTACACTCTGCATCTTTTTGTATATCAACTTCCCCATCCTCAGCCCTATCACTCCAGTTCCCATCCTACTGTCAAGTTAGTTTGAACCCTCCCCTACACCTCTAACAAACCCACCCACAAGGATATTGACCCTGCCTCCCATGTGTTCAGGTGTAAACTGTTCTTTTTGTATAGGTTATACTTTCCCCAGAAGAAATCCCAGTGATCCAGAAATCTGAATTCATCTGCCAAACATTCTATTCTTACTCTTACTGGTGAATAGCACAAACAGCAATCCAGAAGTTACTACACTTGATATCCTGCTTTCCAGCTTTCTGTCTAATTCCCTAAATTCTTTCTTCAGGACCTGATCCCTTTTCCCAGCTACAGTATGTTATTGGCACCAATATATACCACAACCTCTGGCTTTTCAACCTCCCCCTTTAGAATGCTGTGGATCTAATCTAAAACATCCCGGACCTCAGCACCTGGGAGGCAACGTACCATCTGGCTGTTTCATTCAAGTCCACAGAAATTCCTGTCTGCTTCTTTAATGGACCACATGATCCAATTTACATCGGTGGTGTGCAAGTGGAACAGATCAAAAGCTTTAAGTTCCTCGGGGTCAATATCACAAATGACCTGACCTGGTCCAACCAAGCACAGTCCACTACCAAGAAGGCCCACCAGTGCCTTTACTTCCTGAGAAAACTAAAGAAATTTGGCCTGTCCCCTAAAACATTCACTAATTTTTATAGATGCACCGTAGAAAGCATTCTTCTAGGGTGTATCACAACCTGGTATGAAAGTTGTCCTGTCCAAGACCGGAAGAAGCTGCAGAAGATCATGAACACGGTGCAGCACATCTCACAAACCAATCTTCCGTCCTTGGACTCACTTTACACTACACGCTGTCGGAGCAGTGCTGCCAGGATAATCAAGACACGACCCAACCAGCCAAAACACTTTTCGTCCCTCTTCCCTCTGGGAAAAGGCCCAGGAACTTGAAGACTTGTACGGCCAGATTTGGGAACAGCTTCTTTCCAACTGTGATAAGACTGTTGAACGGATCCTGACCCGGATCTGGGCCGTACCCTCCAAATATCCGGACCTGCCTCTCTGTTTTTTTTGCACTACCTTACTTTCCATTTTTCTATTTTCTATTTATGATTTATAATTTAAATTTTAAATATTTACTATCAATTTGTAATCCAGGGAGCTGGAAGCGCAGAATCAAATATCGCTGTGATGATTTTACGTTCTAGTATCAATTGTTTGGCGACAATAAAGTACAAAGTATATGTATAACTGAGGAATACCCTATCACTACTGCAATTCTCTTCTCCCCCTCTGCTTCTGAGCCACAGAACCAGACTGTGTGCCAGAGGCCCAGTATGCAGCTTCCTTGGTGTCTTCTGTATTAATAAAATCCTTCATAGAAATTTGCTACTGAAGCTATTAAATTTTGACAACAACCTTTAGTTATTAATGCAGTAACATACAGTACCAAATATAATAAACTCTGTTGGCGATATTCTCCACAGATAAGAGAAAATCTGCAGATATTGGAAATCTGAGCAACACACTCAAAATGCTGGAGGAACTCAGCAGGACAGGCAGCATCTGGGAAAAGAGTACATTTGACATTTAAAAGGCAGGGGGAAGGGAGAGAGAAACACAAGGTGATAGGTTCATCCCATCAAGTTGGAGGCTACCCAAACGGAATATAAGGTGTAGGGGCGGGTGTAGCACTTGTTCCACTTGCAAGGATAAGTGCTCGGAGGAAGATGAGTGGGGAGGGTTTTTCAATGATTTCAAGTTCCCCGGACCCCATTATCTTATTTTTACTATGGATGTCCAGTCCCTCTACACTTCCATCCCCCAGCAGGAAGACTACACCTATCCCTACACCTCCTCCCTCACTACCGTTCAGGGCTCTAAAGAATCCTTCCAGGTGAGGTGACACTTCTCCTGTGAGTCTGTTGGGGTCATCTACCGTATCCGGTGCTCCCGGTGTGGCCTCCTGTACATTGATGAGGCCCCACGTAGATTGGGAGATCGCTTTGTAGAGCAGCTACGTTCCGTGCACTTGAAAAAGTGGGATCTCCCAGTGGTCACCCATTTTAATTCCACTTCTCATTCCCATTCTGATATGCCTATCCATGGCCTTCTCCACTTTCATGATGAGACCATACTTAACTTGGAGGAAGAAGACTTTATATTCCATTTGGGCACCCTCCAAACTAATGGCATAAACATTGATTTCTCGAACTTCCGGTAATGACCCCAAACCCCTTCTTCTTCACCATTTTCCATTTCCTTGTCCCTCTCTCACCTTATCTCCTTGCTGGTCCATCGCCTCCCTCTGGTACTCCTCCTTCCTTTCCTTTCATCCATGGCCTTCTGTCTCTTTACCAATTTACTTCCTAACTTTTTACTTCACCCCCTCCCCCTTAAGGTTTCACCTATCACCTTGAGTTTCTCATTCCCCTCGCCCCACTTTTCAAATCTACTCCTCAACTATTTTTCTTCAGTCCTGACCAAAGTGTTTCAGCCTGAAATGCTGACAGTACTCTTTTCCATTATGCTGCCTGGCCTGCTCAGTTCCTCTAGCATTTTGTGTGTGTTGCAATATTCTCCACTTTGGTTGCTTCCCAAAGCTTTGTGCCTTGCACAAAAAGCATGATCAGCAGCCATAGCAGGCCATCATAACCAAATTTCTACCTAGGCACCATTTTCCCATGCTATTACCTAGTTCCTTGATTCCCAAATCCTACAGCCATCTATCAATCATGTTTTTGAACAAGCTTATTATGTCTCCTCAAGGGTAAAGAATTCAATAGTTTCACCATCCTTTTAGTGAAGAAATGCTTTCTCACTTCAAATCCAAATTTTCTACCATAGTTCTAAAACAGTACCTTCTGGTTCTCAGGCTCCTCAGAGAGGAGAATCATTTTTCTTGCCTCTCCTCTCTTAAGCTGTTCCATAATGTTGTAAGTTCTAATAAGATTTTTTTCTCATTTGTCAAAACCATATAGAATACAGTCTCATTCTATTCAATTTCTCATGACAGACTTGCCATCCCTGGAACCAGAAAATGACTCTGCTCTCATTCCTTTTATGGCAAATACATGGTTCTTCTGAATGGAAACTAATAGTGAATATTCCAGGTGCAGTTTCAAAAGATCCCATACGATTGTAATAATACTTCCTCATTCCAGTAATCAAGCATTTCCATTGCAATGGCCAACACAGCAGCTGTCATCCTAATTGTTTGCCACAACTGCAACAACTTGTGTAAAACAATACCTATCTTTTGACCATTTGAGAAATTATCTGCGTTTCTCTTATGCACACCAAAGTGAATTACAACATTTTTTTCTGCTTTGTTTTCCATCTGCTATATTTTCACCCACTTAGTTTACCCATTTACAGCTGCGGCCTGCAGCCATGTGCGCTTGCCTCAGTGCTGAATTTGGCTCCATGGCTGTGGCCTGCAGCCATTGGACTACTGGACTGGCTGCAGCACTGAACTGGCTATGTGACTGTGAATGTACTTTCTGGGACTCTGTGTTTCATGTCCTGTGCATTGTTCACTTGCATTTTTTTTTATTGCTTGCATGATTTGTTCTTCCTTTTTCACACATTGGATGTTTTTGTGATGTGGGGATTTTCATGAATTCTACCGTGTTTCAGGTGGTCAGTGGAACTGAGGATGGGCTCTGAGATGCACAGTGAGGCATATGAAGGAACTGCAAACTTCCACAGAAGGGGTGGGCATGGATGTAATTTGTGAGTTTGTACACTCCTTCAACCTCTTGTGCAGGGCACCTGTGCTCTCTGAGACATGTTTTCAAGATTCTCAATAAGTTCTGCTACTAATATTTGAATTCCTCTTTTTGCACTAGACATTTGATTTTCACCAGATTCCGTAGATGTAGAATATCATATCTGGATGTGTATCCATGACTTGGTATGACAACTGCTCTGCTTAAGAACACAAGAAATCACAGATTTATGGACACAGCGTAGCTCATCACGAAAACCAACATCCCCTCCATGGCCTCTGTCTACACAACTTGCTGTCTTGTTAAAACAGCCAACATAATCAAGCACCTCTTCAATCCCAGACATTCTCTCCTCTCCCCTCTCCCATCAGACAGAAGATACAAAATTCTGAAAGCACGTAACAGCACGCTCAAGCACAGCATCTATTCTGCTCTTAAAAGACTATTGAATAATAAGACTTACTCACAGTTTACTTCATAATGGTCTTGTACCTGACAACATTGAACATTTTCTGTAAGTGTGCAACTATACAGCATTCTGCATTGTGTTATTGCTTTTCTCTTGTACTACCTCAATATACTGATGTGACATGAAATCATCTGTATAGATAGCATGCAATAGAAAGATTTTCACTGTACCTCAGTATATATAACAATAATAAAACAAATTAAAATTGTGCATGTCTTATCCTTGAAGACAGATTCAAAGTAATCATTTAACAACTTTGTTTCCTTATTTCCCGTTGTAATTTCCCCAGTCTCTGTATGTATGGGACCAGCACTTGTCATTGTTTGCGTTTTCCTTTTTATGTCCCTACTGAAGCTTTGACAGTCTGTTCTCATGTTTTTTGCTTGTCTACTCTCGGTTTCATCTTGCCTTTCGTAATCAATTCCTTGGTCTTCCTGTGCTGAGTTCTGGTCTACTGCTGTTTCTTGCAACTTTACATGCCAGTTCTTTTGATTTAATACTATCTTCAATTTATCTTTTGGCTCTGGATGAATAACCTTTCATTTTGCTTGTTTTTGTGCCTTAAAGGAATGCAGTGCCTTGCAACTTATAATCATTATACCTCTAGTCTAGATGAATTTTCCCACTCTCCTCTTATGCTTTCATAGCATCCTTCATTTAGATTTAAGATCCTAGTTTCAGATTGATTTTGAATGTAATGTACTGTCAAATTCAATTATGGCCACTTCTCACTAAAAGACCCAATACAACAGGATAACTAATTAAGCCTTTCTCATTACATTGAACAAAATGTAAAACATCCTTTTCTCTCATTGTTTCCTCAACATATTGATGCAGTAAAGCAACCTGCATAGATTCTATGAATACAATTTTATGTTTATTACAGCAAATTTGATGCATCCTGTCTGTATGTAGATTAAAGACATTGATTGCTGTATTATCCTATTTACATGCATTTCTAAATTTAATCCACCTTGCATCCATACTTCAATATTGAATCACAGTAAACTCCGGACTTTTTCTCTTTCCTGGTGTCACAGTGACACCCCTTCAGACCTTCCCTTTCAGGTTCATCTACAGTATTTTCATCTCTGACAATGTTCAGTTTGTCCTGGTGCACTCTGACTATGCTGTATTAGGCTGAATATAACAAATCACACTGGCAGTAGCATTCTTTTCTAGATCTTCAGTGCAGTGTCTCCACGTCACAATACTCTCTTTTCTTTAAACATCCAATAATTTGTGCTTGATTGAGTCAATTCAGAAATTCTGTGATTAATAGATATTCAGTTCTACCGAGCTCTTTCAGGATCTGCTTTACATTTTAAGACTCATCTTCACATTGATAGTCCCACTGCATACTCTCCCTCAATCACTAAGTCAAGTTAGCGACTTAGTTTTTTCTGGATTTTCTCATCTTCTAATTATAAAGGGCTTGATTAAGACATGGTATATGAGCAAATGCTTGGTTCCCTGAACTAAGGAAAGATACTGTATATTTACAACAGAAACAGTATAGCAAAGTTTCATCAAATCCCTTCCTGGAATGGTGGATGGGTGGGGGGAAGGGGATGGATGTATTGATCTTGGTGAAGAGTTTAAGTAGACTATGCTGCAGTCTTTCAATGAAACCTACAAAGCTCTTTAGGGATTGACAGGGATGAAGTTCAAAAAATTCAAAGTAAATTTATCATCAAAGTACATATATGTCACCATATGCAACCCTGAGATTCATTTTCTTGTGGACGTACTCAATAAATTGATAATAGAATAATAATCATAATGGAATCAGTGAAAAACTGCACCAAATTTGGCTTTCAACCAGTATGAAAAAGAAAGAAATAATAATAACAAATAATAAGCAGTAAGATCAAGAACATGAGATGAAGAGTTCTTGACAGCAAGTCCATAGGTTCTGGGCACATCTCAATGTTGGGACAAGTGAAGATGAGTGAAATTATCCCCTTTGGTTTAAGAGCATGATGGCTGAGGGGTAATAACTTTTCCTGAACCCGGTAAGGTGAGTCCTGAGGTTCTTTTACCATTTTCCTGATGGTAGCAATGAAAAGAGAGCATGTGGGTGTCCCTAATGATGGATGCTGCTTTCCTGCAAGAACATTTCATGTAGAATGTGAAGAGTGCTTTACCCATGATGGACTGGGCTGTATCCACTACTGTTTGAAGGATTTCTGTTTAAGGACATTGGTGTTTCCATACCAGGCTGTGATACAACCAGTAAATATGCTCTCCAGTACACATCTATAGAAGTTTGTCAAAGTTTTAGATGTCATCCCAAATCTTCACAAACTCTTAAGGAGGCAGAGGCGTTGCTGTGCTTTACTTCATGGCACGTCTAGATTCAGTTGTCATAGTGTCAAAATTCCAGTTCAGAGCTGAGATGAGCGTGAGATTTTTCACTAATGGGGTAGTGGATCTTTTGATTTCTCAAGATAGCTGTGGAGGCTCAGCACCTGAGTATGTTCAAGACAGAGATGGATAGATTTGGGGTAAGAGCATAAACGGGGATATGGGGTAAAAGCAAGGTTCTGGCTGTGGGGTGAAATACCTTATGGCTTACTCCTGCTTTTCTTTCTTATGATCTAAGCTTGGATATTAGGTGATCTCTGTTGTGTCTGTGCACAGCTACATATATATTAAATAAAAGCACGCATACTGAAAATGGCTTTAATTGGTGAATTCACATTGCAATGAATGAGAGAACAAGGCACATGCATAGACAACAGATCAATGCACATGCACAGACAACAGATCACTATGTGGTGCTGGGGGGAAGCCTTTGCCCTAAAAGCAATAGATCCATACATTACACTACCTCTCCCTTCAGATTAATGCACCCTAAAACAGTATACGTACAAAACATTCAATTTCCCTTTCATGAACCCATATTCCAAATAAACATGCTTTAACATGAACAGTCCACAACAACTTCATGGCTCAGTCTTTTGGTTGGTGCTCTTTTTCTTTCAGGATAGCCTCTAGACCTGTGGAGTGGCAGCAGGTTTGATAGGTTTCTTGACTTAGTCAATGTTCTCAGTTTCTGGTGTCACATTGCTGTCACTGACATGATCATCATTGAAAAGTAGGTCTGGTGGCTGTAATGTGTCTGTCTTGTTGGAATCAAGTCCACATGACATCTCCATGTCTGATGTTCAACATCCACTGTGTACATCAGTGGTCCAGTTCTTTTAGCTATCCCACTGGGCGTCTACTTGTCTTCTTGGTAATCACATGCTAGGACTTGCTGTCCAATCTCAAAGCTCCTTGCTGCTTCACTTGGCCACTGGCTGATCTGTTTATTCCGCACATCCCTCCATAGATTTGGTTTCAGGAGGTTTATGCAATCTCAGGTTCCTGCTCATGAACAGCATTGCTGGTGTTTCATTTGTTGTTGCTTGAACAGAGTTCTGATACACAAAAAGGAAATTGTTCAACTTGTGCTGTAGAGGAATGTCCTGCTTGTCCATTGCATTAATGGATTTCTTGAATGTTTGGATAAACCTTTCAGCTAACCCATTCCATACAGGGTGGCAAGGAACTGACTTGAAATATCTGATGCTTTTTTTCTTCATGAACAATCTGAATTGTTCTGACATGTATTGTGGTCCGTTGTCAATCACAAATTGTTCTGCTAAGCCATTCCGGGTGAAGGTAGTCCTCAGGGTGAAAACAGTCTTTGATGAAGTAACACACATAAAAGTTGCTGGTGAATGCAGCGGGCCAGGCAGCATCTATAGAAAGAGGTACCTGGCCTGCTGCATTCACCAACAACTTTTATGTCTGTTGCTTGAAGTTCCAGCATCTGCAGATTTCTTCGTGTTTGATGAAGTAGCTAACTTCATTAGTGTAACCTTCATCCACTTCGAATGAGCATCCGCAGCAATCAGGAACATGGAGTCCTTGAATGGCCTAGCAAAGTCAATATGTACCCTTTGCCATGTTGAAGATTGTCACTCCCACGGGTGTAATACTGCCTGTGAGGGTGCATTTTGAGCTTTTTGCCATCCAGAACGACTTCCAGCAAAGTCTTCGATCTGTTTATCTATTTCCTTTTCAGACACCTTCTCATTAAGCAGCTGTGACAGCCTTTGGTTAGTGCTACCAGTTGGGCTGCAGTTTCCTGTTGTTGAGAGCTTTGATTTAGTTGTATTTTTCTCCACCATTCACATCCAACATTGCTAGCCCTCCACTTTTCACTACATAAATACATAATCTGTGTGGGGCCTATGAGTGGTGGCAGCTGAGCTCGACGAACTAAATAAAAGAACAGAAGGGATAAGCGGAGCAGCCACTGTCGGGGCGTCCATTCTTGGGAGTAGGCCAGTGGTGAGAGTAGAAGCGACAGGCTTTGGCTCATTCAGACTTCGACGAAAGCGAGCTTTGGTGAGGCAAGTGGGTAGGTGGACTTCGTTTTTGGTTTTTAGAAACATAGAAACATAGAAAACCTTCAGCACAATACAGGCCCTTCAGCCCACAAAGCTGTTCCAAACATGTCCCTACCTTAGAACTACCTCGGCTTTACCCATAGCTCTCTATTTTTCTAAGCTCCATGTAGCCATCCAGGAGTCTCTTAAAAGACCCTATCGTTTATGCCTCCATCACCGCCACCGGCAGCCTATTCCACGCACTCACCATTCTCTGCATGAAAAACTTACCCCTGACATCTCATCTGTACCTACTACCAAGCACCTTAAAACTATGCCCTCTCGTGCTAGCCATTTCAGCCCTGGGGAAAAGTCTCTGACTATCCACACGATCAATGCCTCTCATTATTTTGAACACGTCTGTCAGGTCATCTCTCATCCTCCGTAGCTCCAAGGAGAAAAGGCTGAGTTCGTTCAACCTATTCTCATAAGGTATGCTCCCCAATCCAGACAACATCTTCATAAACCTCCTCTGTACCCTTTCTATGGTTTCCATATCCTTCCTGTAGTGAGGTGACCAGAACTGAGCACAGTACTCCCAAGAGGGGTCTGACCAGGTCCTATATAGCTGCAACATTACCTCTCAGCTCTTAAACTCAATCCCACGATTGATGAAGGCCAATGCACCGTATGCCTTCTTAACTACAGAGTCAACCTGCATAGCAGCTTTGAGTGTCCTATTGACTCTAACCCCAAGATCCCTCTGATCTTTTTCTTTGGACTTTTTTGTGGAACAGAGAACATGTCGGTAGGGTTAGTATTTTGCTCTGGGTGTCGGATGTGGGAACCCTGGGAATCTTCCACTCTCCCAGATGGCCACACTTACGCCAGGTGCACCGAGATGCAGCTCCTTGGAGACCGTGTTAGGGATCTGGAGCTGCGGCTTGATGACCTACAGCTTATTGGGGAGAGTGAACAGAAGACAGAGAGGGGCTACAGGGAGTTAATCACCGAGAGGCTGCAGGAGTTAGATAAGTGGGTGACAATCAGGGAAGTGAAGGGAAGAGCTCAGACAGTAGAGAGCACCCCTGTGGCTAATAATTGTCATCTTGTTTTGGATGCGGTTGAGGGGGATGACCTGACAGAGGATGACCACGGTGATCGGGTCTCTGGCACTGAGCCTGGTTCCATGGTGCAGAAGGGAAAGAGGAAGATGTGGAATGCAGTAGTCATAGGGAACTCCATAGTGAGGAGAACAGACAGGAGGTTCTGTCAGCCTGATAGAGATATCCGCATGGTGTGTTGCCTCCCAAGTGCCAGGGTACGGGATGTCTCAGATCGGGTGCAAAGTACTCTGACGGGAGGGGGTGAACAGCCAGGGGTCTTGGTACACGTTGTTACCAATGACATAGGTAGAAAAAGGGAGGAGGCCTTGAAGAGAGAATTCAGGGAGTTAGGTAGTAAGCTGAAAAGCAGGACCTCTAGGGTAGTAATCGCAGGACTGCTGGCTGTGCCACATGCTAGCAAGTGCAAGAATAGCATGATCAGGCATATTAATGTGTGGCTGAGAGACTGGTGTAGGGGCAGGGCTTCAGATTCCTGGATCACTGGGGCCTCTTCGGGGGGAGGTACAACCTGTACAAAAAGGAAGGTTTAAAAGGGGTCCACTATCCTAGCGGGCACATTAAATAGAGCCGTTAGGGAGGGTTTAAACTAATTTGGCAGTGGGATGGGAACCGGAGTGATAATGCTGAGGAAGGGGGAAATAGAAATAAGTCAAAGATAGGGTGCAACAGAGATTATAGAAAGAACAGGCAGGAGAGAAGGCTTAATCACAGCCAGTGGCATAAGTAACAGGGCAATCGAGACGTGATGCAGTTAAAACAGAAAGCAACAAATACTGAACTGTAAGTGTTATATTTG
Organism: Mobula birostris; assembly: GCF_030028105.1. Classification (NCBI taxonomy): domain Eukaryota; kingdom Metazoa; phylum Chordata; class Chondrichthyes; order Myliobatiformes; family Myliobatidae; genus Mobula; species Mobula birostris. The sequence continues at coordinate 88,533,046 of NC_092379.1, read as the reverse complement.
AATGCACGCAGGTTAAGAAATAAAATGGACGATCTTGTAATTCAGCTAAAGATCGGCAAATATGATGTTATGGCCATCTCTGAAACTTGGCTAAAGGATGGCTGCCATTGGGAGATGAACATCCAAGAATATATGATGTATTGGAAAGACAGGTTAGTCGGCAGAGGGGTTGTGTGGCTCTGTGTATAAGAAATAATATTAAATCATTAGAAAGAGATGATATAGGATTGGAAGGTGTAGATTCTCTATGGTTTGAGTTAAGAAATAGCAAGGGTAAAAGGACCCCAATGGCAGTTGTATACAGGCCTTCAAACAGCAACCAGGATGTGGATTACAAATTACAGCAGGAGGTAGAAAAGGTGTGTCAGAAAGGTAATGTCATGATAATCTTTGGGGATTTTAACATGAAAGTGGATTGGTAAAACCAGGTCAGTACTGGGCCTCAAGAGAGAGAATTTGTAGAATGTCTAAGGGATGGATTTTTAGAACAGCCTGTTGTTGAGCCCAGCAAAGTAAAAGCAAAGGGGAGGGCATACAAGGAAGCCAATCCAAGCGGGAAGATAGAGGATTGGGAAGCTTTTAAAAACTTGAAGAAGGAAACTAAGAAGTTCATTAGGAAGGAAAAAATGAATTATGAAAGGAAGCTGGCGACCAATATCAAAGAAGATACTAAAAGCTTTTTTAAGTATATGAAGGGTAAAAGAGAGTCAAGGGTAGATATATGACCAATACAAAATGACGCTGGAGGTATTGTAATTAGAGATGCAGCGATGCCAGAAGAACTGAATGCGTATTTTACATCAGTCTTCACAGCGGAAGATGTCTGCAGTATACCTGACATTCAAGAGTGTCAGGGGAGTGAAGTTTGCGCAGTGAGAATTACAACTGAGAAGGTGCTCAAGAAGCTTAATGGTGTGAGTGTGGATAAATCTCCTGAACCTGATGGAATGCATCCTTCAGTTCTGAAGGAAGTAGCTAGGAAGATTGGGAGGCATTAATGATGATCTTTCAAGAATCAATAGATTCTGGATTTGTACTGGATGACTGGAAAAGTGCAAATGTTACTCCGCTATTTAAGAAGGGTGGGAGTTGGAGTGTTGTTGGAATCGATTGTTAGGGCTGAAATTACAGAGTACCTGGAGGCACATGACAAGATAGGCCAAAGCCAGCATGGTTTCCTAAAAGGAAAATCCTTCCTGACTAACATACTGCAATTCTTTGAGGAAATTACAAACAGGGTCGACATAGGAGATGCAGTAGACATGGTGTACTTGGAAGGCCTTTGACAAGGTGCTGCATAGGAGGCTGCTTCGCAAGATAAGAGCCCTTGCAATTATAGGAAAGCTACTAGCATGGGTAGAGCATTGGTGGGTTAGCAGAAAACAGAGAGTGGGAATAAACGGATCCTATTCTGGCTGTCTGCCAGTTACCAGTGGAGCTCCACAGGAGTTGATGTTGTGATTGCTGCTTTTTATGATGTATGTCAAGGATTTGTGACTAAGTTTGCTAATGATACAAAGATAGGTGAAGCAGTGTGTAGTGTTGAGGAAACAGAGAACCTGCAGGGAGACTTAGATAGTTTAGGGGAAATGGGCAAAGAAGTGGCAAATGAAATACAATGTTGGAAAGTGTATTGCCATGCACTTTGGTGAAAGAAATAAAAGAGCAGACTATCATTTAGATGGGGAGAGAATTCAAAATGCAGAGATGCAAAGGGACCTGGAATTTCTTGTGCAAGATACCCTAAAGGTTAACCTCCAGGTTGAGTCAGTTGTGAAGAAGGCGAATGCAATGTTGACATTCATTTCTAGAGGTGTAGAATATAAGAGCAGGGATGTGATGTTGAGGCTCTATAAGACACTTGTGCGACCATACTTGGAGTATTGTGTGCACTTTTGGGCTCCTTATTTTAGAAAGGATATACTGGCATTGGAAAAGATTCAGAGAAGATTCACAAGAATGATTCCAGGAATGAAAGGGTTACCATATGAGGAATGTCTGGCAGTTCTTGGGCTGGATTCCCTGGAGTTCAGGACAATGAAGGGGGTTGGATCTCATTGAAACATTCTGAATGTTAAAATTTCTGAACAGATTAGATATGTAAAAGTTATCTCCCAAGGTAGGGAATTCTAGGACAAGAGGGCATGACTTCAGGATTGAAGGACGTCCATTTAGAACAGAGATGTGAAGAAATTACTTTAGTCAGAGGGCGGTAAATTTGTGGAATTTGTTGCCATGAGTGGCTGTGGAGGCCAACGCATAGGTTGTATATAAGGCAGTGATAGATAGGTTCTTGATTAGCCAGGGCCCTAAAGGGTATGAGGTGAAAGCAAAGGAGTGGGAAAAACTGGAATAATTGGATCAGCCCATGATTGAATGGCAGAGCAGACACATTGGGCCGAATGGCCTACTTCTGCTCCTATATCTTATGGTCTTATAAAGCTCTTACTGCTGTCTTTAGCCTCCATAAGTCACCGCCCCTTTCATTTTGCCTTTGAGAGACACTTTTTCATATGTGTAGGTCTTCAGCATCATTGAGGTCTTCTCTAATGGTATCTTAGAAAACAGTCTGTTGTAGTCAGCCTCTGGAATTATAGACAAATTTGAACTTATATCCGGCTCCATTTTTAGTTTTTTTGTAGACACATTTATTGTGATCCATTTTATATTGCAATCTGCTTCGGTAATACTAAACAGTTGTAGGTATGTCAGTTCACCTTTGTCAGACTCCATGTTCTCGGTTTCTGATTTACATTCGGTAACTTTATGCATTTGCTTCATTCTGTGTTTGAGACTTTTCACTCGGTTGTGCCTTTTGTCTGCCTTGCATGTTCTCTCTGTGTGATCTTGTCTGTGACACTTTCTGCAGACTTTTTCTTTGGACCAACAGTTGTTTGCTTCATGGGAGGATTTACCATATTGATAACATCTTTGGCTTTTTGCACCATTCAGGGACAATTTGTGCATTTCATATTCTATCTTCCTTTTCTGTCGTTCTACTGCATCCTTTGTTGTTGAATCTCACGATATTACAATGATCAACACCTGTTCTAAGGTTAGGTCTCTTTCAAACAGTAGCTACTTTTTAGTGCTTTGACAATGCAAGCCACATATAAACCTACCCCATAATGCATCAGGAAGTCCAGCTCTAAAGTCACACTACTGGAAAAGTTTGGGCATTTCTGCAATGTATTCAGAAAGGCTTTCATCTTTTGACTGGTTCCTTTTGTAAAATCTAAAACTCTCAGCTATTGCCAGTGGTTTAGGGCTCAAGTTATTTTGTAAAATTGTAACAATTTCGTCGAATGTCTTGCTTGCTGGCTTTGCAGGGGTTATTAAGTTGAGTAAGAGACAATATGTTCTTAAGCCCATTGAGCTGAGAAGCATAGAGGCTTTCTTCTGTTCTTCCATTTTGTCCATTCTACAATACAGTTTAACCCTCTCAATATATGACTCGTAGCCTTCATTAACGCAATCAAATTTGTCAACTTTCCAGACTGAAGTCATCACAATGTTATTTTCACTTTAAATTCAGTGCATCTTTCACTGTTACTCACACGTTCCTTTTTAGTGTCTGTGATGACCTTGTGCTGTTTAACTCTCGCTGTTTCATTCTGTAACTGTTGGTGCAGTTGGCGATATTCTCTGACATTCAGGTTTATACTCGTTGCCAATTTGTTGTGTCTGTGCCCAACTACACATATATTAAATAAAAGCATGCATGTGGGGGACGGCTTTAACTGGTGTATTCACATTGCAGCAAGTGAGAGAGCAATGTGCTTGCGCAGACAACAGATCAATATATAGTGCGAAGTGGGTGGTGGGGGGTGGTCATTGCTCTAAAAGAAATAGATCCATACATTACCATCCCTCAATACCAGAGTAGGACTGGAAATTGTTCCTTTTACCCAGCTAGTATCTTTCTTTGTGGCCACACAGTTCCTGATCATTTCCTTACACTTTTCAATGGACATGACAAACATGAAGCTCATGGAAATCTCTGATGGTGCCAGATTAAAATAACCTTTCAAGATTTTCATTTTTCCCCTCGTATGAGTGGTACATACTGGCTGATTTAGTGGAGCTGCCACCTGACAGCCCTAATGAGCAGGTGCAGTCCTAATTTCTGATGCAGTCTGTGTGGAGTTTCCTAGTTCTGCCTGTGATTGTTGTGTTTCCACTAGGTGCTCAGGTTTCCTGTCACATCCCAAAGATGTACAGATTGGGAAATTATTTGTCCACTGAAGATTAATGCAGTGTATAGCTAAGTAGTGAAAGCTGAGTGGGGGCTGACGGGAGTTGATTGAATAAAATAGGTTCAGTGTAGGATCAGCATAAAGAAGGTGCTCAAAAAGCCTGCTCAGATCAGCTAGGCCCACAGGTATGACTCTGAGCCCTTACCTGTTGTTTAAGGCATTGCTTTTGAAGGATGTATTGTTGTCCTGTATCTCTGACACCTCACCAGCAATAATGTTAATTAAACAATCATGTGTGGTACAACTCCACAATTAAGAGTTAAAGTTGCACATGTATATACCACGTGGTCAAAATTCTTATACTTCTTTTCTAAGAAGCAATCTTTTGTCTAAGTGGAAAATCCTGATTCTAGAACATACCTTAGTGCCTTCGTTAGTGATGGCTAATCAGTTCTGACCTTGACAGAGGCACATTCCATGAATGAATTTTAAATGACTGTAATAGGACTTACTGTGTTGACCATTCTCTTTGTACTTTAGAGTGCTATGCCCTGTTCAATATTTGTGACTTGCTTTTAAACACATCAGTAGGTTGTAATATATTGGTTTACCCATATTGTTACATACAGTGAAATAGCAATCTCTTCTCTGAAATGTTTTTGTTAGGGTCCTTGCAAGACCTCTGCAGATACACTTCTGTAACACCTTTAATATGATCATCAGCAGATATATAAATGGGTGCAAAGCATGAAACATTTCTTAACAATTCAAAATAACTTTTAACAAATTCACTGGCCCTGCCTTTAGTCTAGCCATAGGAGGACCATTTATGTGGGAAAATAAAGAAAATGGTGGAAATTGGACACATAAAAACAAGATGATTAAAATATATAGTAAACCCATAATTGCCCAAGGGGTACAAATAGCCAATCAGTTCATGTTCATTCTCCCTTGGTATTCTTTGATCCCTGCTGTAATCTTCAGTGTCTTTCCTCTTTCATTTTCCTTCCCTCAACCTTTGATTGTATTTCCCTATTTATTCTTCTAACAGAATATGTATTAGTGATTTCAAGATAATACTGGCAACAAGACCAAGTTATAGTGAAGACACAAGTTACTGGGAAATTGATTGATTTTACAACACCAATAGTTTTGGTTTTGGCTTCCTTGCTTGTAGTGATGGTTTTATATGATCTTTTGTCACATAGCTGGAGAAGGACTATGAATTATCAGAAATGTTATACTTTGTTATCATATTTTATGCAGATCATGTAAATGATGGAATGCTGATCAACTGCTGCCAATAGAGTAGTTTAAGATGGCGCTGGTGAACCTTAGCAACTGCTGGCTGGTAGCTAACAAAATATAGATAGCAACTCAATACTTTGTAAACCACACTTTTTCTGGCAAATGACCATTGTAAGTAATAGTCTGTAACTTCCACTTGGATTTGGAGGCAATTTGATGTGGCAGAACCAAGGCAAGGTGAAGCAATGGGCCATTACTAAGAGCATGAAAAATCATGAAGGATCGGGCACAGGCTGAATAAAAACCCTGGGGTCCAGGCACCAGATCCAACTAAGCATGGTGTGTGGAACGAGATTTGCAGGCTGAATTGAAGTGGCAAGTCCAGCATATCCAAGTGCAGAACCTGTTTTCAGATGGAGTGTTACGCACCGGGCAAGATTGAAAAGGTCAGGGTGTCAGGGCCTGAGATGAGGTACAGGCCAGTTCAGATCGCTGCTCGAACCCAACACTCGGATGGAAAGTTACATGCCAGGCCAGATTGAAATGGTCAGCATGTCGGGGCCCAAGATGAGGTATGAGCCAATTAAGATTGTGGCTCCACGATGTTTACTCAGCTCTGCGCTGAACATTGGGACTCTGTTGCGGACTGCAGTTCAGAAACACTATTTGCTTACAGTCACTGTTTGCACAATGTTGTTTTTTCATTGCACACTTAGTGGTCAACTGTCTTTTTATGGGTTATTTTATTATTTTACTTTCTTATGGACATGATGCATTATTTTTTATTCTCTGCACATTGGGTGTTACACAGTCTTTTTTCATATATTTTGGGTTTCGTTGTTTCATGGCTGCCTGTTAGGAGATGAATCTCAAGATTGTATAATGTATACATACTTTGATAATAAATGTACTTTGATCTTTGAACTTTGAGAAGCAAGGCGGGTCCAAATCAGAAATCCCCTGCTAGTCATTTTCTACAAAAAGCAAAGTGTGAAACTGGATGTAAAAATTCGATGGGATACCAAGAGTTGTAAGGTGAAAATAAGCAGCCACTTCTACAGAAACCTGTCTCCTCTGTAATAAGCCATTGCAATGGCAGTTAATACTTGGAAACATGATACTTCACTTTTAGATGCGCACGGCCTGAGCTGTGTTATCATAATGCACCTGATCTCACAACCTGTACCTCTTTCAAGATTTGCATTGATCGTTTTATGATAATATTTATGCTGCTGGTGTCATATCCTTCCACCACTTAGAGAATACATGTTTTAACAAATAGCTGTGCTCTTCAGCGGACATTACTGGGTAGTTTAAAAAAGCAGAAGTAAATTGTTGACGTTTCTGAAAATATCTACTGTTGTCATTGCCAACAAGTTGATTTGGAGTGGAAATATGTTGCTATCTGTTGATATGACAGTTCCACTGCTTCATATATATTGCTTTGAGAGCTGTGTTTAGGTGCTGCAGATAGCAGGGATAATTTTGTTGCATTTAAATAATTGCTTGCCAAATTGTGGGCTCCTGTAAAAGTGAAGATGTAGTTGATCACACACACACACAGATTGGTTTGTGTTTAACTATGTACTAGTTATAAAGATAGGAGATGTACCATCATTTTCATGAAATGAAAGTTGCTCTACTTAGAATTCTATTAAGTGTTCTATTAAAGTCAATCAGATAAAAGCATGTGTGATAAAGGTTAGCCGAAACAATATGGGAAATAAATAGGTCAGCCAGAAATCATATTAATTATTTGGAATGTTCTAGGGTTCCTTTGCAAGATGAGAAAACCTCATACTAACTGATTAAAAATTAAATGTTCAGGATTGCTTTTATGCCAAGCTTTGATGCCTTGGTCTGGAGAATACATTTCTAATTTGTGTTGAGAAAGACAAATGTATTTGCAGTTGTAGCTGCAATTTATTGACAGTTGAATTAGTCATATTTGCAATTTTTTGACAGGGCTGGAATTTACTATTCATCAGCAAGAGTGAGGAGATAGTAATGAGTATGGGTGGATTTGCAGTTGTTTCTAGATTTGATCAGCTAAGTATGGCAGATTTTATTCTTAAAAGAACATTATTAAATAAGGTGGATTTTTACAGCAGCCTAGAGTTTTGACTTTTCATCACAGTGCAAGATCATTTTTTTGAAATGCCAGAATAATATTGCTAGTTGAATTTGACTTTCCCAATTACTGTGACGGGCTTGTAGATTGAGAGCACTGACCTCTGTCTGCCAGCATAGTAACTTAACTGCTAAGTTATTGTACTCTTTTGATCCATAGCGTCATAAGACTATAAGTCGCAGGAGCAGAACTAGGCCAGTCAGTCCATCGAGTATACTCCACCATTCTACTTGATCATGGCTGATCTGGCCATGGATTCAGCTTTACTTAACTGCTTTATCCCAACAATCCTTAATTCCTCTGCTATTAAAAATCCATCTAATTGTGTTTTAAGTATATTTGATGAGATAGCCTCCCCTGCTTCCCTGGACAGAAAATTCCAGAGAGTTGGAGTCCTCTTCCCAGAAAGAGAGGGGTTCCTTATGGCAATATAACACAAAAAAAATTTCAAAAATACATAATAAGAAACTAACAAATTCAAAAAGATAATTGCAGAAAATGCCAAGAGAAACCAGAAATAATCCTACACAATACAGGATCTTGCAGCAATTTAACTCAATCTGATTATTACACAGGCACACTCAAAATCTTGCTTTAAAATACAAACTCATAAAATACAACATGCCTCATTATAAATACACGCTTGATCAGAATATCCTACAAATTACATTATGACTAATCCATTATTGCAGATAGGACGATCCATAATAACTGTCTGGATATGCTATTACAGGATAAACAAGGAAGAACAACTTACTTAAAAGATTTAGGCTTCCCAAACACACAAAACATACAGAAATCAATACGTGAAAATACCAGAAATAAAATATGCTGAATTAAAAGTGGTAAGTGAAAGACTATGGAACAAGGCCAAAAGTTCCCAGCAATTGAGAAATGAGTGTTCTTCGTGGTGCCTGTACCTCAGGTTTTACCAGCTTGATCTGAGAAAAAATAAAGCAGTAAATAAGTAATAAATATCGAGAATCTGAGATGAAGAGTCCTTGAAAGTAGTCCATAGGTTGTGGGAGCAATTCAGTGCTGAAGTGAGTGAAGTTGAGTGAATTTATGTCCTTTGGTTCAGGACCCTGATGGTTTAGGGTAATAACTGTTCCTGAACCTAATATTGTGGATTATGAGGCTCCTGTACCTTCTTTCTAATGGCAGTAGTGAGAAGAGAAGGCCTGGATGGTGGTGGTTCATAATGGATGCTGCTTTCATGTGGCAACATTCCATGTAGATGTGCTCAAAAGTGGAGACGATTTTACTCATGATGGACTGGGCTGTATCAATTACGTTTTGTAGGCTTTTATAGTCAAGGACATTGGAGTTTTCATAACAGGCCATGATGCAACCAGTCAATATACAGTCCACTGCACATCTATAGAAATTTTTCAAAGTTTTAAATGACATGCCAAATTTGAGCATACTTGGAAGAAAGTTGAGGCACTGTCATGCTTTCTTTGAAATGGCAGTTATGTGCTGGACCCAGGACAGATCCTCGGAAATGATAATACTGCAGAATTTAAATTTGCTGACTCTCTCTACTTCTGATCCCCCGATTGCCTTCTTGATAACCTGTTTTACCTGCAAACTAACCTTTTGCAATTCATGCTCACGCACTCTCAAGTCCCTCTGCATAACAGCATGCTAGAATAGTTAATTAGTAATCTCATCGTCTATTTTTCCTTCCAAAGTTGATGACCTCACATTTACCAATGTTGTACTCCATCTGTCAGACACTTGCTCACTCATTTAACCTATCTATATCTCTCTGCAGAGTCTCTGCACAGTTTGCTTTTCCACTCAATTTAGTGTCATCAGCAAATGTAGATTGTTACACTTAGTCCCCTCTTCTAAATTGTTAATGTACAGTATATTGTGAACAGTTGTGGGCCCAGCACCGATCCCTGAAACACACCACTTTCTGCTGATTGCCAAGCAAAGAAATGCATTTTTTTCCAACTGTCTGCCTTCTATTGGTTAACCAATACCCTATCCATGCTAATACATTACCTCCAACTCCATGTATCTTTATCTTATGAACAAGTCCTTATTCAGTACTGTGGAAATCCAAGTATACAACATTTACCAATTACCCTCTATCCGCTGCGCATGTTATATCTTCAATGAACTCGAAGAAGTTTGTTCAACAAGACCTGCCCTCATGGATCCATCTACCCAAAGGAATCACTTCTGTACAGATAGATCTAGATCTCTCTTATTATTTCTTCCTTAGTGACAGCTTCGAGCATTTTCGCAAACACAAATGTTAAGCCAACTGGCCAATGGTTATCTGCCTTTTGCCTACATTCTTTTTTAAACAGTAGAATGATACTCACTCTCTTCAAATCTACTAAGACCTGCCCAGAGGCCAGAGAATTTTGGGTAAATTACCACAAATGTGTCTGCTATAACTTGCACGATTTCTTTCAGTAGCTTGGGACACATCCTATAGGGACCAGGGGACTCATCTACCTTTAGATCCACCAGGCTGCTCAGCAAAACCTTTTTAGCTAATGTACTGAAGTCCTCACCTCCTATCACATCCATAACATCTTTCTTTGACATGTTAGATGTATCTTCCACCATGAAGACTGAGACAAGATTGTCATTCAAGGCATTAGTCATTTAGACAATAAGTCTTTAAAATATTTGAGCAGAATTGACCCATTCAATACATTGAGTCTGCTTTACCATTCCATCATGGCTGATTTATCTTCCCTCTCAATCCCATTCCCCTGCATTCTCCCCTTAATCTTTGTGCTCTGACTAACCAAGAACATATCAACCTCCATTTTAAGTATACCTAATGGCTTGGCCTTTACAGCCAACTGTGGCAATGAGTTCCACAGATTTGTTATTTCTACATTACCTGATAATACTGTAAATTCCAGTGTATCTGAGAATTTGGCCCAAAGTTTTGGTCCTAAAATTAAGGGGTCGGCTAACACAGAGGGTGCCAACTTTGGAAAAACGAATACATGGAAAACAGGCCATATTTATTGGCTGTTTGAGTCGGATACAATAGAAAATACAAATGCTTATGAAATCTACACAAAAGAAAAAGATCTACAAAACACATACTCTTTTTCAATTTACTTGTACACACTGTTGTCGTCAAACGTTCAGAACTTGAAACTCTCACACTGTTTGTTATCTGACTCTCCGAAAATTGCGTCCCATTCTTTGGCACATGAATTCTTTGAATGGTTTGTTAAACTCACATCTAGTGGCTGGGGCACAGATGTCAAACCATCGGGGATGACTGCAATGTCCGTATTTTCAGCTTTCAATGCTGCTTTTGTCTCACCTGACAAGCGCGTTTTGAATATGTCCCAGACTTTTCCTTCCTGAAACCTATGGGACGTCGACGCCACGCCTCTTTAACCCACTTCAAGCAACCCGCTTCGTCCGTCCAGCCACGTTCTTGAACGTAAATAACAATACCCTGCGGGAATTTTTCTTTCTTTGGGAATGCTTTCCTCTTAAAAATCACCATCGGTGGTAGTTTTGTCCCATCAGCCATAACGTTAACACGACAGTAAAATGTTGCTTCTCGTATCCAGTTGTTTTGACAAGGACTGTCTTCTCCCCCTTCTGATTGACAGTGCGGTTGCCAGCAAAATCAAAGAGCATTGGTGTCTCGTCCATGTTACCAATCAGCGAGAGCGGGTAAGAATGTGCCTTTCAGTGCTTGACTACAAACGATTGGAAGGCCATAATCTTATTCTCAAGGTTGCTCGGCAACTTCTGAGCAACGTTTGTTTTTTGTCTCAACACAAGATCATGTCTATTCATAAATTGGGTGCACCGCCTTCACGTAGCTTTGAAATTTCCGCTGACCTCACGGTGTTTTTCATCCCATTTCAACGCTTAAACTTGAATCATTTCTCTGGTAACAATGTGTCCAGACGATTGCTGGTGATTCACCCACTCTGAAATATTTTCTTTCGGTTCTGGCACTGGCACGTTTTCCCACAGTTTGCACATTTTGTCTTTGGCATTTCCCTAAGCATTTCCTCTGCCTTTCTCCACTCTCTCACTTGTTTCTCGTTTACACTAAACTTCTTAGCAGCTGCAGCATTATTCGTTTCTTTAGCAAAATCAACAACCTTCAGCTTGAAGCCAGCATCACGTTGCATTTGTTTTAATCTTTTGTACATGGTGGTTGTAAACTCAATACTGAGTACACGTACTGATCCTGCCACCCCGTGTTATGCTCTAATGAGATTACGATGGGCACTAAATGGTTTCACGGGGGTTACATTTCAGAGGATTCTAAACCATTGGAACCTAGTCCAAAACTTCCCTCCCTGAACCAAAACCTCCACAAAAGGGGTTGGCTTATACAAAGGTAACATGAAAAAGTCACTTTTTTAACCTTGAAAATGGGCGGCGGGGTGGTCGGTTTATACCCTGGGTCGGTTTATACACTGGAATTTACAATACTTCTCTTCCCCTTCCAAGGAGCCTATGATTGCTTTAACCACCCTTTACCACTTTATATTATTATTAAAATTTTAGTTATTTGCTTTTATATTTTGTGCTAGCTTACTTTTATATTCTATCTCCCTTTTCTTATTGCTTGCTTAGTGGTTCTTTGTTGTTTCAGAATGAGAGTTAGGTTTAATATCACTGGCATATGTCATAAAATTTGTTAACTGAGCGGCAGCAGTACAATGCAATGCATGATAAATATAGGAAAAAAGTAAATAAATAAATTACAGTAAACATATGTATATTAAATAGTTAAATTAAAATGGTGCAAAAATAGAAATGATACAAAAAAGTGAGGTGGTCTTCATGGGTTCAATGTCTATTTAGAAATCGTGTGGCAGATGGGAAGAAGCTGTTCCTGAATCGCTGAGTGTGTGCCTTCAGGTTTCTGTACCTCCTTCCTGAAGAAGGCGTGTCTGGGGCGATGGGGGGGGCCCTTACTAATAGATGCCACTTTTCTGAGGCACTATTCCTTGAGGATGTCTTGGATACTATGGAGGCTAGTACCATGGTGGAGCTTTCCCAGTCTTCCAAGCTTCCCACTACTCTTAGCAACTTTGTATGCATGACTTCCAGCATCTGCAGTATCTTTTGTGTTTCTAAATTTGTTGTTCCTCTCGTTAGATTCTTCTAGTTTGTAATTTTTTAGTAATTTAGTGAGCAGACAGACAACAATTTTCAGACAGAATATAATCCAGTAACTACTGGATGTCACACACAGGAAGCAGAATGAATGAGCTTCAAATTTTCAGCTACAGTTGGACAAATTCCTAACTGCTTTATTATTGCCTCCTATCCCCAAATAGCCCACCTAGCCAAAAAGCCTTTGGCCATCTCTCCTTTGCAGTAAGTACCCAAAATATTCAATGTACTTCAAATTATTTTAATGCCTTTCTGAGTTTTATGATTTTTTTCTGGATTCTAAAAGATTTAATCTTTTTCTCCTCAGAGTGGTGGCAAGTCAAGACAGGTTGGATGAAAATGACTTCACTAGCCCTGAAAAAACACTAATACCAAATGTTACTTAATATATTATATAAAATAAATGAATATATATTTTATATATTTTAATGTTAAATATATATAAAATTAAATAAAATGTCACCTGAAATTCAGTTTCATTATTGCTTAAGATTCCTTATGTTTTTGAATAAAAGGTGACATTTGCCATAGAAACTCTGGCTATAACCTTTTGTCAATTTCTGAATCACATTCAGTATAGAAATCTACTGCAGTGACTTGTAGCTTGAAGATGAAGTCAGTTATGACCTTGGTCAATATTGTCTAACAACAATTCCCTTGCATTTACTTGCAAAAGGAAAGATGGAATTTGTTCTAGCTACAAAATTGGACATTCAGTAGGGAAGATTTTTTTCTAACCATGCACCAATAAAAATGTCTTTCTATTCAGGCAAACTTTCTTACTTTAGTACTCACAACTTTCTTGCAGTAGAGGAAGAGTTACCATTTAGCTTCATCTTGCTTGCTGTACCTGCACATTACTGTATTTAATTCAATTGTATACTGGGATCTTTCTGTATCATTGGGTTTACAAATGCGATCAATACTATATGCATCAATCTTCCTGTTGCTAGTTGCAAATTCTAAGATTACTATGGTTAAAAAAACCCTTCATAAATCTTCATCAAATTAGATATTGGTCATTTCTTTATGTCATGCACTTATTTTTTCATTTAATTCAAAGTAGATTGCACCAGACAAAATCATACCAATTGTGATATTGAATCAGGTACTTCTGGGCATGAACTTTGCTCATACTCCTGATTATTTCCTGGCATCAGACACACCCCAGACCTACAGTACAACTGCTATTGCAAAGTATCTCAAGAACTGGCAGAATATCACATTATCTTATAGTTTTTCTGATGTTTCTTGAGATACTCTGCTAACATCAATCTACCTAACTAAAAATTTGTTAACACATCACTTTCTACTCAAGCACAAAAGCCCAGAATGTGCTACAATTAAATACAAAATTCCCCACCCCCTACCCTACACCTGTCTTTTTCTCTTACATACTGTAGAACATAGAACAATATAGCATAATACTTCAGCCCTTCAGCGCACAATATTGTGCCAACTTTTTAACCAGATCCAAGATCAATCCTTCAACCCACAATATTGTGCCAATATTTTACCCAGGGTCAAGATCAATCTAACTCTTTCCTCCCACATACCACTTCAATTTTTTTTTTCATCCCTGTGCTTTCTAAGAGCCTCTTAAATGTCTCTAATGTATCCGCCTCTACCTCCACCCCTGGAAGCACATTCTATACATACTCTCTGTATAAAAAAAAAACTAACTTTGATATCACCCAATATTTTCCTCCTCCTTAAAACTATATCTCTTTGAATTAGCCACTTCTGCCTTTGGAAATAGGCACTGGCTGTCCACCCTATTAATGCTGCTAATCATCTTATAGACCATGTTAACTCATCTCTCATCCCTTTGCTCCCAAGTGAAAAACCCTGGCTCACTCAATATATTCTCATAAAGCATTCTCCGTAATCCAAGCGAACTCCTTGTAAATTTCCTCTACACCCTCTCTAAAGCTTCTACACCTTTTCTATAATGAAGCCACCAGAATTGAATACAATACTCAAGTGTGGTCTAACCAGAATTTTATAGAGCTGCCAACATTACCACATGGCTCTCAAACTCAAACCCCCAACTAATAAATCCTATCATCAGAATCACTTTATTACAAGTATGTGAAACATAACAGAAGTGAGTCCGGTTCGGTGCCAAGCATGAATCAAAGGAAAATGTCAAGCATAAAATGCAGGACAGCACCATAACAGACAACACAATAGCAACAAGCAATTTACAAGACAGTAGTGCAAACAGCCATAAGCAATCAGCAATTAGCAGAATGGTCACATGCACAAATATCAATAATTAAACTTAAATAAATGTGAACATATGAACAGACTAAGTAATTACCAACAGAACAATGAGAGTAGGAAAGACCATTTAATGGATGTTGTGGAGGGTCAGTTAGGGTATTAACCTGAGTGAGTTTTGTTGAGAAGTTGGAAAACTACAGGAAAGAAGGTTTGGAGATGATGTCTAGTCCTGGTGGTAATGGACCTGTAGCATATCCTTGATGGCAACTTGATGAAGAGGTGACTGCTAGGTGGAGCCAATGATCTTCTGCACTGAGTGGACAACTTGTTACAATCTAGACTTGGAGAAGGAGGGGAAGCAGGAAACCAAATAGTGATAGAGGTGGTCAGATTTTTGAATTTTCCCTCTGTTTAGAAAATAGTCTGCACTTTTATTTAAGTGCATGACCATACTCTACCGGACACTGTATTCCATCTGCCTCTTTACTCATTCTCTTGATCTAAGTCCTTCTGTGCTTCCTGAAAACTATCTGCCCCTCCACTTATCTTTGTATCATCTGCAAACCTGACACAAAGCTATCAAATCATTGATATATTACATAAAAAGAATCGGTCCTGGCACAGACCCCTGTGGAGCACCACTAATCAGCAGCAGCCAACCTGAAAGGACCCCCTTTATTCCCACTCTTTACCTCCTGCCAATGCTCTATCCATTCCATTATCTTTTTGGCAATAACATGAGCTTTAACATGTTAAGCAGCCTCATGTGTGGCTGCATAAGGCCTCCTGAAAATCCAAGTACATAATATCCACTGATTCTCCCTTGTCTATCTAACATATAATTTCTTCAAAGAATTTAAACAGATTCATCCAAGACTTTCACTTAAGGGAACCATGACGATTTCAGCCTAGTACTCTGAAACCACATCCTTAAAAATATCTTCCCAACTACTGAGGTCAGACTAACTGGCCTATAATTTCTTTTCCTCTGCCCTTCTCCATTCTTGAAGAATAGAGTGATAGTTGCAATTTTTCAGGTCTCTGGAATCTATTGATTCTTGAAAGATCATTACTAATGCCTCCATAAACTCTTCAGCCACTTCCATCAAAACCCTGGGGTGTAGACAATCTTGTCCAGATGATTTATCTATCTTCAGACCTTTCAGTTTCCCCACGTACCTTCTCCTTAGTAATGGCAATTTCACTCACTTCTTCCACTTGACACTCTCAAGCTTCTAGCTTACTAGTAGTGTCTTCTACAATGATGCAAAATACTTATTCAGTTTGTCTGCCATTTCCTTGTCCTCCCATGACTACCTCTTCAGCATAATATTCCACTGATCCCAGATCTACTCTCACCTCTCTTTTACTCTTTATATATCTGAAGAAACTTCTAATACCTTCTTTAATGTTATTGGGTTGCTTACCTTCGTATTCCACCTTTTCCTTCTTCATGACTTTTTAGTTGCCTTCTGTTGGTTTTTAAAAGTTTGCTAATCCTCTAATTTCACATCAATTTTTTACTCTATATCTATCCCCTCTCTTTGGCTTTTATGTTGGCTTTGACTTCCCTTGTCAGCCACAGTTGCATCATTCTGCCTTTAGAATACTTCTTTAGCCTAATTCTGCTCCTATCTCTAATGGTCTTATGGTCTCATGGACTGTTAGTCCCACTCCCATCAGGGAGGAGGCTACATAGTATCCATGCTATGATCACCAAACTCAAAAACAGTTACTTTCCCTATGAAAGCAGCCTGATCTACCACTCCACCCTCTGACCCACCCCTCCATACTCCCCACCATCCACCACCACTACCTTATCATTTCTTGTCAGCCACCTTATCCACCAACACTCTTGTGCCTAGGATCACGTTATGGACATACCTTCAATCTATGTATATAAGCCATCTTATGTATTTATATTTATTGTACTTATTGTGTTCTTTATTTTATTGTCCTTTTTTTTGGTGCTACATCAGATTTGGAGTAACAATGATTTTGTTCTCCTTTACATCTATGTACTGGAAATGACATTAAACAATCCTGAATATTGAAATTTGAAATTGAAAGGGAGCACAGAAGCAGGGTTCTCAGCAAGTGAAAAGGGAGGACAGTAAAGATTACCAGATGAGCCAGATGCTGAAACAGTGGGGTTTCTGAACAGTTGCATAGTGGATTATTTGGAGTTTTATTGACTTGCTACTTACCATGTAGTCTTCTTCATATTAAGAAGATTACATACAAGATTGATTAATTCTGTCATATTCGCTTTCACATCATCATATGCATCTTTCTCAATAATAGTTAAAAATACAAATACAAAAATGCAAACTTTATACTTTATTGTCACCAGACAATTGACACTAGAACATACAATCATCACAGAGATATTTGATTCTGCGCTTCGCGCTCCCTGGAGTACAAATCAATAGTAAATATTAAAACTTTAAATTATAAATCATAAATAGAAAATAGAAAAGGGAAAGTAAGGTAGTGCAAAAAAAAACGAGAGGCAGGTCCGGATATTTGGAAGGTACGGCCCAGATCTGGGTCAGAATCCGTTCAGCAGTCTCATCGCTGTTGGAAAGAAGCTGTTCCCAAATCTGGCCCTACGAGTCTTCAAGCTCCTGAACCTTCTCCCAGAGGAAAGAGGGACGAAAAGTGTGTTGGCTGGGTGGGTTATGTCCTTGATTATCCTGGCAGCACTGCTGGAACAGCATGCGGTGTAAAGTGAGTCCAGGGAAGGAAAATTGGTTTGTGTGATGTGCTGGGCAGAAACTAACTGTTCACTATCTTCTGCAGCTTCTTCCAGTCTTGGACAGGACAACTTCCATACCAGGTTGTGATGCAACCTAGAAGAATGCTTTCTACGGTGCAACTATAAAAATTAGTGAGGGTTTTAGGGGACAGGCCAAATTTCTTTAGCTTTCTCAGGAAAGCTAAAATTTAAAAAGTGAAAAGGGGATCATTCATAATCAAGCAGACAAGAAACAAAACTGTATATCTGAGGATATGCATCAGTTCTGTAAGAGTTAATGCATGTATTCCCTAATCAGAGTTTGGAAGGATAACCTCTTGCAGGCAAGATGCAGGATTGATTGCTTTGGAAGCTCTCTCAGCTACATTTTATTGCCCACCATCTGCTAATAGCAAAATTTCATTTACTTCAAAAACGCTATTAAAAAAGAGTATTTGGTCTTTTCCCAGAAGCATTATTGCCCGATCAGTGCCTTTAAATACCAGCAAGCAGATAAGCAAGAAAGCAAACAAATATGTCATCAACGTTTTTGTATGCAAATTGCGGAACTCATCTAATTCTCCAAACAGTGATAATAGCTGTTAAGTCTAAAGTTGGCCAATTCTCTGGTCAATAAAAAGCATTAAAAACACTAACTGTTGGACGAAATGATAAACAGAAGGGGGCCTTTGTTAACATTTTGAATAGAATACAAAACTAAAAGATGGTTTTATGGCTGAACTAACAGTTAGTTTCTGCTTGGATCTGTTATGCATTTGCCAGTTAAAAGATTGGGATGTCATTTGAGTTTGGTCCAAGAGAATTACATTTGCATTGTGTCACGTTCCACTCAAGCTGGGCAACACCGACTTCAATTTATACTCCTTGCATGATCCCTGCACCATCTGCCAAAGGAGAACTGTTTCAGGAAAAGGAAAGAAAGAAAACTGACGCATTCCAAAAAAAATCTTTAGCTTAGATGAGGTACATCTGAGATGAGCTGCAAACTGTGCTGCTATTTGAGAGTTCCAAGGACTATTAAAAGTTAGTCAATCCTTTTTTTCAGTATCAAACAAATATTTTGATGGTCCTTCTGGTAAATATTCTTTAATCATGGTTCAGTTGAAAATATTTGCATATCTGAGGTAGAATATTTGGTTTGAATTTCATCTGGGACTAAATGAAAGAGACCAATACTTTGGTACAGGACAGAATGCAAAATTCATTGTCATGTTAAAATTTGGATACAAGACTCAACCAAATATTTGTCTGTTTGTTTTAGTGAAAGTTAATCATTTCAATGTAAACATATTTTTAAATTATTCAATAAAATTTCTGTTATGCCTTTCTGTACTGTCATTATTTTGGCAGAATGGGACACCATTTATGTCATTCCACACAATTTTCCATAAACCCTTTTTGAAATGAAGTTCAACACTTGAGAAATTCCAAGTAGTTTTAAGGAATTCTTCTTGTGTCCAAACAAACACTTTCCCTTTTGATTTTTGCTCAACATCTCTGAATTCAAAAATATTTGATTGAAATCTTGGGTTCTATCTGTTTTACCATGGTACAGTTCATCAGCATTCTAATTCCTCCACATATCAGGGGAAGCTCTGAAATTAGTTACACAAGGTTTCAGGAAATGTAGTAGCATGTTCTTCCTCCAGAGACAGGGATTGTAAAGAGATATGGACGTGCTTCCAAACACAAACAAAGGAAGTAGTAGAAGCTGGAGACCAATTCCCTGTTCAAGAAACCCAGGGGAGAGAAAGGAAGTGGCTCACTTATACAACAAACATGTCCACATTGACACAGGTGGCTATTCTCAATCCTCTCCATAAGATGTCAGTCCTGATAAAGGGTCTTTGGCCCAATGTGTTGACATTTACCACACATGCCACCTAACCTGCAGAAGGTTTCCATCAGTTGCTACACTTTTGCTTCCATCACCTGCATTAAAAAAAATCCTTTCCAAAGAAAAAAAAAATCTGCATAACAAAATCAGGCCATTACTAAAGCTACTATTCCTTTCTCTCTGATATTCATTCAAAAGAACAGTAACATTGAAAGGTCACAAGTGATTCTTAATTCATATTAAAGAGATAATATTCATTCTGGGAAATAAAGCAACCATGTCAAATTGACTGAAGTCTATTGTCATTTTGTCCTTTCATTGTTCCTATCCTTAACAGTTTCTTTTTCCACTGTGCATCATATTAAACCCAAAATTGTTGTTATGCATAATCTTGAACTCCAAAACATTAAATGATTCTACATGACAAATGACCTGTGGATGAAGGTTTAAAATTTACAGCCCAGTCTGAAAACCCAGCACTATTCTGTTTTCAGTCTTCCCATCAATGCTGTCAGTAAGTACTCTAAAATGCTCTTCCAGAAGACTCAAGGTTTTGCTATCTCCTGTATTACCACAGTCACCTGGATGTCCTGCCCTTCAGGTCACATATTTCATAGCAAATGACAAACAAAACGTTCGCCTCCTCCAACTTTTGAAATATCCACATGAAGAGAACAGACTGTTCTGTATATGTGATTTGTGTACTAAAAATAACACCATATAACAAGCTGCATACTAGACTTGTGAATGTCATATGCCAAGTGATGCAGATAGGATATTGGTATGTAGAATGTTTTGTTTATTTTTTTAAAACTTTCCAGCATTTATATTATGTTGTGTCATGGAGGAAAGTTACACTTTCAGAATTGCCCCAGTTGTTGTCTGGGCCTTTCTTTAATCTGGTGGTGCTGAGAAATGTTTTGTGTACTTCAGCATGAAACAATGATCTGTGAGGATCTAGGCTTGTGGTACATTATTACTGTCATCTCCTACTGTAACATACTGCAACACATTTTCATTGGATGCCAAAGAACTATTACAGTCTGATCCTCATCATTATCAAATGCTATGTTCTCTCTGATGGTTCTCCTCCTTCTCTGTGACCATTTTCCTTTTACTATTGCAGACTTCTCTGATCTCATGCCCTTTTACCAAGCCTGACCAACTGAAGTTTTCCCTATGTGTTAAAATGGCCCTCCTGATGAAATTGCATGCAATTACTCATCGAAGCAAATGTAAGAAGAATGGCCTTTCTCCGTTACTTCATTGATGGGAGCCAGTTTCAACTATCATAATAAAAATGCATTATAACTACATCATCCTGCTTTGCTATATCTTTCTATTCTCAGGATATTCATTTTTCAGCATAGTGTATTCCATCAATTATTAGATCAGCAAGGCTACTCATAAAAAATCTTTAATTCAATTAAATACAAGTGGTTATCCATTTTTAGGTAAGGTACTAATATTTTCATAACATGCAAAAGCATTGATTTTCTGTATATCTAATATCAAAACTAATGGTGTAGCTAGGCAGAGCTCAAATACTATCAATAAATTTGCTGACGATACGACCATTGTTGGTGGAATCTCAGGTGGTGATGAGGGCGTGTACAGGAGTGAGATATGCCAGCTAGTGGAGTGGTGTCGCAGCAACAACCTGGCACTCAACGTCAGTAAGACGAAAGAGCTGATTGTGGATTTCCGGAAAGGTAAGACGGAGGAACACGTACCAATCCTCATAGAGGGATCAGAAGTGGAGAGAGTGAACAGCTTCAAGTTCCTGAGCGTCAAGATCTCTGAGGATCTAACCTGGTCCCAACATATCAATGTAGTTATAAAGAAGGCAAGACAGCGGCTATACTTTATTAGGAACTTGAAGAGGTTTGGCATGTCAACAAATACACTCAAAAACTTCTATTGTTGTACCATGGAGAGCATTCTGACAGACTGCATTACTGTCTGGTACGGAGGGGCTACTGCACAGGACCAAAGGAAGCTGCAGAAAGTTGTAACTCTAGTCAGCTCCATCTTGCGTACTAGCCTACAAAGTACCCAGGACATCTTCAGGGAGCGGTGTCTCAGAAGGCAGCGTCCATTATTAAGGACCTCCAGCACCCAAAGCATGCCTTCTTCTCACTGTTACCATCAAGTAGGAGATATAGAAGCTTGAAGGCATTCACCCAGCGATTCAGGAACAGCTTCTTCCCCTCTGCCACCCGATCCTTAAATGGACATTGAATCTTTGGACACTACCTCACTTTCTTTTAATATACATTATTTCTGTTTTTGTACATTTTAAAAAATCTATTCAATATACGTATACCATAATTGATTTACTTGCTTATTTATTATTATTATTATTATTATTATTATTTTATTTAATATTATTTTTTTCTGTCACTGCCAGAATATCTATTGCATTGAACTGCTGCTGCTAAGTTAACAAATTTCACGTCACATGCCGGTGACAATAACCTGATTCTGATTGTGGTGTCCTCTTTTAAACATCAAAGTTAATGTCCTAAAATATAACTATGGAACTAATTTCAGTATGTATTCTGCCAATGTCTTCCTTTGAGTGGAGAATAGAAAGCATTAGATAGATGAGTATTTTATGACACAAGCTGCTGTTGGAATTGGACAAAAATATATGCAAAATGATTTTTATCTACAAATTAGTTTTTGAAAAAGAAAAAAGTGAGAGAAGTCAAATGTGTCCAAATGTGTCAGACATTTCTCAGTTCACTGCTGAGAGCAAGATTAGATGGATGCTGTAAGCTGTTATCAAGGAAATGCAGAGAGAGTAAACTGACAGGTTTCAAGGTTGTAAAATTGCATTAATGTAGAGACGTCAAACTTATCTTATTTGGCTATGCTAAGCAACACTAATGATATGATTCATTGCCAATAACACAGATTGCTCTATGCTTTCCACCAGTATTGCTGACATCTTGTTTGTTTTTACATGGTACATATGCAAATGATTTCTGCATAGAAATCTTTAATAATAAATCAAACAAACTGCTTATTCTATTGAAAAAGCAGGCATGCTTTGTAGATTTTAAGGTAACCCGCATTGTGCTGCCATCAAAACGTTAATACTTTCTGAAGTTGTACAATTTATTTAGTCATTAAAATTACGATGCACTTCCTCCAAATGATTTCACAAACGTGTAGCCAGCAAATTACTCCTGCAAAATAAGCCCTCATCTTGATTGTGTTACTTTTATACAGATTGTTGTAAATACCTTTGCAGTTATTTAAGTTAAATCCTAAAATTATTTGACAATAATGAAATGGATAAATGGCATCCTTTACATAGAGGGCATTCACAGAGAAATAGTTAGAAGCCAAGTTGAAGAACAAAGTACAACCGAGACATTGGGCAAAAAGTTTGTGTATTTATTTTATCTTATCTTGCGGTGGAGTGCAGAATCGGCCTTTCTGGGCCTTTGAGCCTTGCCACACCAGCAACCCTGATTTAACCCTATACGTAATCGTGGGACAATATACAATGATCAATTAATTGACCCAGTATGTCTTGAGACTCTGGGAGGAAACTGGTGTATTTGGGGAAAACCCATGCACTCCACGGGAGGGCATACAGACTCCTTACAGATGCCACTGGAATTGAACTCTGAACTCCGCCATCCCAAGCTGTAATAGCATTGAGGTAACCACTATGCTGCGGTGTTACCCCAAGGTACAAAGGTGCTGAAGGGTT
Source organism: Mobula birostris (assembly GCF_030028105.1). Taxonomy (NCBI): domain Eukaryota; kingdom Metazoa; phylum Chordata; class Chondrichthyes; order Myliobatiformes; family Myliobatidae; genus Mobula; species Mobula birostris. The sequence continues at coordinate 88,509,784 of NC_092379.1, read as the reverse complement.
ATTTATAGGAATGTGATGATGGGCTTAATGATGATATTCTAAAGCTTAGAAATAAGACATCTGGAGGCATGTTTGTCAATGATAGGGGAAATGTGACAAAGGATATGGAAGCAGTGGTTCTCACACTTTTTTGGGTTACCACCCCACTGGCTCCCAGACCACATCCCCAGTGCCTCCCTCTCCCTGTCTGGCTATTACATAAACACAATGAAGAATTTTGATTTTGATTTATGATGTACATAGGAACTGCAAATTCAAAGCACCGACAAATAATTGCTAAACGTTGTCATATCTATTTAAAACTATAAATAAAATTATTTCTTTATTCTAATTACAGTAAAAACAATTTTCATCAATAATTTTAGAGCACAGATTAGTCGTTCAACTATTCACTACCACTGGTTTTTCACCTTTCAATGAGATGGATGGGTCTTGAGCAGTGATATCAGCTGCTCAACATTAAACTGAATGTTACATTAAAGGGCATCTCAGATGCCTCATCCCCATTCAGTAATTTGCAGTCTGCTTTGTTGCTTTGAAGGAAGTTGAGTAACTGCACTCCACTAAATATGATGTTGCAAAAGGCAATAAAGAACATCTTGACTGTTTTCCGCAGTGCAGGATAATGTCAACAGATTTCTTTCTTTCCAACCAAAAGTCTTCATATGATGTTTTGAATCACAGCTTCAGCTCAAGATAATTTTGTAGCGAGATAAGTTCCTCCTCCCTCCTTCCAGTTAATTCCTCATTACAGGTGTTCAGGAATGGATTTATAACTCAATCTGGAATTTGGATTGAGAGGAAATCCTGAAATCTCTCTGGCATGTCTTTATGCTGCTCACCCAATTGGGCATAGTATACTTGAAGAACATTATCTGGTATTTTCTCTTCCTCATCCAATTCAGAGAGGGTCAGGCATTAGTGAAAGGTCATGATGACCAATGTTGCACTTAAATTGGATTAACTTGGATAGAAATGTGGAAGCAACTTATTTGACTTTGATAAAATTCACATCAATTCCTTGCAATTGAAGATTGACTTCATTAAACTTTGCCAGTAATTCTGACAAATAAGTAATGTTATGTATCATATTCTTGAGTTGATTACTGAATTAAGTATTTGAGTCTTCCTTCTCTTTTATCAAAGTTTCAAAAAATGCATAAAAGCGTCTCATGCAGTTTCCTTTTGAGAACCATCCGCAAGTGAGCCAAGTTCTTGTTTGCTTTATCAGAGTGTATTCGCTTCAAATGTTGAATGAGCCTGGAAGGTTTCATTGTTTCCTTTGTAAATCTTTTTCACAAAACAGACGCATTGGCTGCTTTTGGTTCCTCGGTACTGGTATAAATCCATATTTCAGATACTCAATGCTATACTGTCCATACTTTTTCAGTTAGCCTGTTTCTGCCATTTTTGTTACAGATTAATGACCACAGTCAATCACCTGTTTTTGAAGTTCAACTGCTGTGATCAATAAAGGGGAAATCATGATGTCATCATAGCTCAGGCAAAACCTAACTCACTGCCTGAAGCTACAGAAAGTGGGGCAGTGATAGCTTAGTTGGGTTGTGGGCTAGAGAAATGTGGTCATGACTATTCAAAAGAGCAGATTCTGAATTTTACCCCATTGAATGCCATAGCTAATTCTAGGCCTGATGAGACTTTTCAACTGCAGCAATGCAAAGGTATCAGTGTGGATACCATCCAGTCATACAGGATGGACACACTCCCTTCAGCCCACTTTGTGCCAGCTATCAAGTACCTCTCTTCCTATTCACACTTTCCAGATCTCAGCATCTCACCTAATTATTTTTACATATTGTAAAAATACCTGCCTCTGCTGTCCTCTTAGGCAATGAACTTCAAGCTTCAACAACCTGATACACCCTGAAAAGCAAATAAGAACTTAGCTTATTTGCAGTCACTTTGTGAAAACTTTCAGAAATGAATAACACTTCAAAACATGTGTGCCAGCAGTAAAGAGGTACAATATTTTACCTTTAATCTCTTCTAAATTTCCTATAACTTACCTTAAACCTATTTTCTCTGCTAAGGCCACATATTTCTCAATTTATGCTATTCACAATTTTGTGCATCAGGATAATACACGGCCTTTCCCACTGAATAAAACAAATATAGTCTCATTGCTCTAACACTCCAGTTCAGGCAACATCCTAATGAATCTCCTCTGCACCCTTTTCAGTGCAAATTGTATCCTTCCTACAGCATGGAGACCAAATGTACACACAATATTCTAAATATGGCCTCATGTTTTATATAGATATAATATGATCTCTCTGATAATATATTCTATTAATGGGGGTGAGGATCCCACATATGTTGCCTAATCTATTTCTGTTCAGGAGGCCTTGGGCATCAACAATAAGGTCCTTTTGTGGTTCAGCACTAAAAGTTACCTTGATAGGAGGAACAAATTACGAGAGAGGAGATCACAGGAAAGGAACCAACACTAACACTTGAAAATTTGCAGCTAACATTGCCCAGAACATTCAAGGTCAAATAGATTCTTGTTTACCTTAAGCTAAGAGAGTGGCAGAAAAAAATAGAATTGAGCAAGGAGATCTTGGCAGGGGAGAAGATGATGATTTTCCCAGTGTTTACCTGAAAGAACTGGATATTGGCCATGCAATCTGCCAACACGGAGGCAGTGAGCCAGTGGAGAGGCAGAGTACGAGGTTGCCTGCATGTGGAATCTGACCTTGTATAATGCTGGTGCAGCAGATAATTGTAAATCTATCGGGGCAACATCACGGGGAAGGTAGAGAAACCATTGCGAGAAATCCTTTGTCTGTGATTCGATGTGCAAAGATAACTGATATTAAAGTTCTTTATAGATACTCAAGCAACTCACCTACTAAGACTTTTACAAAACAGACTCTGTGCAAACTTTCAACAACAAGCACTTTGGGAGGTGTATTAGAGTGTAGATTTGCCTCCAACTAGTTCTTCTTTCTAATAATCAATTGTGTTTTTATTTTTGTACCTTTTTTCTGCTTCCATACTTCTTTTTAAAGACTGAATGTGAATCATTCTGATTATAATCAATTGAAACCTTTTGTATTAAAGGCTTTGCAGATTAGTGGTCAAGAACATGGAAAGTGATTGAAATGTATGATTGATATCTATTGTGTGAGACAATATGCAGCCTCAATAAAACTTCAATTGTTGATGGTATTTACATTAAATTAGTACCAACTGTGATGTGAAGGGACAACAGGACCAAAAACTCAGTGGGTGTGGGGGGGGGCGCGGGGAGAGTGCGGGTTGGTGGTGAGGAATCAGAACTATTTCATGTTGCTATGCATTGGTTTTTAGTCTATAGTTTCAGAATCAGAATCGTAATTAAGTTTACTATCATCGGCATGTGTTGTAAAATTTGTTAACTTAGCAGCAGTTCAATGCAATACATAATATAGAATTAAAATAATAATAATAAATAAATAAGTAAACCAATTACAGTATACGTATATTGAATAGATTTAAAATAGTGCACAAATAGAAATAATATATATTTAAAAAGTGAGGTAGTGTTCGAGGGTTCAATGTCCATTTAGGAATCAGATGGCAGAGGGGAGGAAGCTGTTCCTGAATCACTGAGTGTGTGCCTTCAGGCTTCTGTACCTCCTACCTGATAGTAACAATGAGAAAAAGGCAGGCCCTGGGTGCTGGAGGTCCTTAATAATGGACGCTGCCTTTCTGAGACACAGCTCCTTGAAGATGTCTTGTGTGCTTTATAGGCTAGTACTCAAGATGGAGCTGACTAATTTACAACCCTCTGCACCTTCTTTCAGTCCTGTGCAGTAGCCCAGGACCGAAATTTAATGTAAGACCTCAATAACTATGGTGGAGCTAACCTGGAGCTCTTCTGAGAGTGCACTACATTTAAACTTAATACTAATTGATGTTCTACACGTGAAACGTGTGTACTATTAGAGAAGGGTCATCATGTTGGTATATGGCAACTTGACAGGTGCATTACCTATGGTATCTAAAGTAACTTTCAAACTGTAAATTCTTAACTTATGATATGTAGCTAACATTTATTAGAAGTATTGTTGCATTAGATTCATTTATGTTCTATCAAGGAGGATACATTTTAAAGTAGTATGAAGTTTGTGGAAGGTGTAGCCTCATGGAGTATACATTAATATTTTAAAAATATCCTAAAATTTTGCATACAGATTAAAGGGGGGGGGGGCAGAAGAGTAGCACAGCTGGTAGAGCAATTGTATCAGAATTCCACTGATCCGGGTTCAATCCTGACATTGTTACAAGTTTTAACCTTCAAGGGTAAACCCTCAAACATAATGATCAGTTAGGCACAGAGAGGATCTATATTTACTGTCAAGTACGTTTTTGGCTTAGTTCACAAGGATGTGGACTTACACAACCGAGTACCTGTGTGCACAACCATTGGGTTTCCCTGACCCTCCATGGACAGTAAACGGAAAAAAAGGTAATACCTGGGAAAAAGATTCTATGCTGGCCAGACAGTCCTTGTGGTGCTGATCTAATTACTATGTGTCTGACATGGGGTCCTCCACACCCGTTATTTGCCACTGCCTGTATTCCCGAAATCCTCCATTCTTATTCTTTTCCTTATCAGATCAATCTACGATGTTTCAATTTTTGTTGGCTCAAGGTCACCTGACTTACCTATGTCAGTTTCTCGTTGGATATGGCCCAAGGCTACAAGCTTTATTGCTTTATGGCCTTTCCTCTTGTCTCATGCCTCAGCTGATTCCCTTCATCATTTCCCAATTCATACTCGTTCAAACAAGTCTAACCAGGTCATGTAAACACTGGGCCTAGCTAACCAGATCACAACCTGCCATTTTACATAATAAATGGCTTGTTATCTGAGAATGCTTTCAGGTTTAGCATATCATTAGCAGAAACTCCTTGTGTCCACGTTCAACAGCTCTGATTAAGTTGTCCTGGAGCAAGAATCAATTCACCAAACAGTTCACAAAATGGCAGCTATAAGGACAGTCTCATATAATCGTTACCACTATTCCTCCCAGCACACGGCAAAAACAAAGACTTTTGCTTTGTTTGTTTCCATTGCCCTTGTCTCATTCTTGATCACTGATTTATAGGTTTTAGATTTTTTTCTGGCCAACAACCTTGGCTGCTGTTTGTGAAGTTTGCACTTTCTCCCTGTGACCAGCATATTTCCTTTGTGTGCTTCAATTTTCTCTCTCATCCCAAATATGAGTGGGTTTGTAGGTTAGTTAGTCACTGTAAATTGTAATAATAGTGTGTAGGTGAGTGGTAGAAGATGGGGACAGTTGATGGGATTGAGATCAGTGAAGATTTTGTGTGAATGGGTGCTTGGTCATCACAGATTTTGTGGGCTGAAGGTCCTAACTCTATTGCTCTAAGGATTGGTCATTCCATGTGAATCATGCAGCTAATATGGGCATACATTGAATTCTGAGACCCCTGACAGGGCTTTCAATCATCGTACTGAAATGTATTGCTCATTCCACTGCTCTGGGCTACAGGAAAACAAAATGGCTGGCTATTGTACAGTTCACAGGTAGTCTCATGGAGGTCAAAGAAATGGGGTAGACAAATCTTTGGTGGTCAGTCAAGAGGGGCTTGGATTCTCATAGTGAATGGCTTGGGATCACTGACAGAAAGTGGTATTACTGTCCACTGAAAATCTAATTGTGTTTAGTTTGGGGTTGGCGAGCTGGATGTTTGTAGGAAGAAGTAAGGATGTAAGGAAGGAAAAGATCCCCAAGGAAGAGACCCACCTGCTTTAAGAAGACAACTGTCATCTCAATACCTAAAAAAAAACAAGTTAACATGGCTGAATGATACTGCTCAGTGGCTTGGCATCCATAGTTAGGAAGTGCTTTGAAAGGTTGGTTAACCCCAGCCTCCCAGATATTTTCAACCCACTGAAATTCATTTACCACCAAAACAGATATACCTCACTGTGCAATTGGATCCTTGATTTCCTCAATTGCAGACCCCAGTCAGTTCAGATTGGTAACAACATCTCCTCCATGAGCCAGTCCTCATCAGAAAGTCAGAGGTGGAGAGAGTTAGCAACTTTTAATTCTTTGGTGCTGTCATTTCAGAGGACCTTTCCTGGGTCCAGTATGTAAGTGCAATTATGAAGAAAGGGCAACAGCCCCTCTACTTCCTTGGGAGCTTGCAAAGATTTGACATGATATCTAAAACATTGACAAACTTCTATATACATTGTGTGTCCTGGAGAATATATTGACTGGCTGCATCACAGCCCTTGAATGGAACTTCCTACAAGAAGTAGCGTATACAGCCCGGTCATCATGTGTAAGGCTCTCTACACCATTGAGCACTTCTACAAGGAGCATTGTCACAGGAAAGCAATACCCATCATCAACGACCCCCACCACCCAGGTCATGTTCTCTTCTCGCTGCCCCCATCAGGATTCACACCACCAGGTTCAGGAACAGTTATTACCCCTCAGCTATCGAGCTCTCGAATCAAAGGCAAAAACATTACTAAACTTCACTTGCCCCATCTCTGAAATGTTCCACATTTTTCAATTTCAATTTCAAGGACTCTTCCTTTCATGTCCTCGATATTTATTGCTTCTTTATTTATTATTATTATTTATTTATTTTTATATTTGCACAGTTGGTTGTCTTTTGCACACTGGTTGAACATTGAATTTGGTCTGGTCTTTCATTGATTCTATCATGATTATTATTCTATTATAGATCTATTGTGTATTCTCACAAGAAAATGAGTCTCTGGGCTGTATCTGGTGACATATATGCACTATGGTAATAAATTTACTATGAACTTTGAGCTTTGAAGTTTGGCAGATGTCATATTCCTGGCCCTATACAAATCTCTGCAGCATTTAAATATTAAATACATCTGTTTTTTATTTGTATATAGCCTGTTGTTTATTTACTACCTCTTGGCTATGAGTACTATAATTCCCAGTATGATCATCTTCATACTCCCAATACCGGGACTCAACATCTCTCTTTGGAACTGATTTCTTTACTTCCTAATCAACCAACCACAATCAGTAAGAATAGATGGCAACACCTCTGCCATGATTATTCTCAACAATGATGCACTGCAAGGCCGTATCCACATCTCCCACCTCTGTTCCCTACACACTCACAATTGTACAGCCAGAATCCCAAACACCACCTGCAAGTTTGCCGATGATACTGCTGTATTTGCCAAGTCTCAAATGATGAAGAATCCAAGCACAGGAAGGAGATAGAGAACCCAGTATCTCCATGTTAATAATATAAACTTACTCTCAAAAAAACAAAAGAACTGATCACTGACTTTCATGGGGGTGTGGTGGTGGGGGTATGAGGTGGAGAATGTTCATGCTTCTGTTTACATTAATGGCACGGAGGTCAAGAAGGTTAAAAGATTCAAGCTCCTTAGAAAGAACATTACCATTACTCTGTCCATAGTCTGACCACATCAAAAAAACTCACCAGAGGCTCTACTTCCTCGGGAGACAAAAGGAATTTAACATGTCCCCTTTGACCCTCACCAATTTTTATCAATGCACTGTAGAAAGCATCATATCTGATGTGTTATGGTTTGGTATGGCAACTACTCTGCCCACGATCACAAGAAACTGCAGGGATTTGTGGACACAGTTCAGCACATGGCGGAAATCAGCCTCCCTTTTATGGACTCTGTCTATACTTCTTAATGTCACAGTAAAGTAGCCAACATAATCATAGATCCTACCCACCCACTAACATTCCTTTATCCTCAGATGATATTGGTAATTTGGGAATCCTCACATTTCACACTTTTAATCGGTGAATCTAGACTATCTTGATGTTATCAGGGGAAGAAACATAACCACACAACTTATATACAAACCAGAATTAAAAAATCTCTAAGAACTTCAGGTGTTCTGACATCTCTGCAGCCAATGTACCAACTCTGGATTTTGAGCATAACCTTAGAATCTTCAGCGCTATCCTGAATGTGATGAGATAACCTAGCAACTTCTGGGGTTGAAGTGGGACCTCTGTCCTACACTGGGCAAGTAGGGCAGTTGTACAATAGTACACTACAAATATAATGTTAAACATTTTTATTATTTATAGATATTTAAAAAATAAAACTCTTTCAAGCGGTCACAGAGAACTTTGGTCTCAGTTGTACGGAGCACAGCTTCATTGTCATAAAACTGTATCTGCTCTTATTCTCATAAAAAAAAACATGCGATCCATTCCCCTCCTTTAGATGTCTTAGCTATACTGCACAAAAATAGGTACTTCATTCCAACCTATCCTCACTGACGAAGGTGCCTAACTGGATTAATCCCATTTACCCACATTGTAAGCCTCTTTCATTCATGTACGTGTCTGTTCAAATGTATTTTAAACATTGTAATCACAACTATCTCTGCCACTGCTCCTGGTAGCTTCTTCCATCCTCAGGTCTGCTTTAAATCCTTCTGCTCTCATCTTAAACCTGTAGGCTTCAGTTTTAGACTCTGCCCCCTTGAGAAAAAAAGACTATGGGAGTTGATGTATTTTAAAAAAAGCACCAAGCAAAAATCAAAGGGCTGAAGACAAGCACACAACACACATATAAGTAAAAACATCATCTGACGACCCGGGGATCTTTCTCTTGGAGACCAATGTCAGAATATCTTTCAAGAGGGTGAACACTCACAAGGTGTCAGGCCCTAATGGTGTATTTACCACGGCACTGAAAACTTGTGCCAACCAGCTGGCTGCCGTGCTCAAGGATGTATTCAATCTCTCAAACACAAAATACTCTGCAGAGGCTGGGGTCAAAGCAACACTCACAATGCACTGGAGGAACTCAGCAGGTCAGGCAGCATCCGTGGAAACAAACAGTCAACGTTTCGGGCCGGAAACCTTTGTCAGGACTGAAGAGGGAAGGGGTAGAGGCCCTATGAAGAAGGTGGGGGGAGGGTGGGAAGGAGAAGGCTGGTAGGTTCCCGGTGAAAAACCAGTAAGGGGAAAGATAAAGGGGTGGGGGAGGGGAAGCAGGGAAGGGATAGGCAGGAAGTGTGAAGAAGGAATAGGGGAAAGCACAATGGGTAGTAGAAGGAGGAGGAACCATAAGGGAGGTGATAGGCAGCTGGAGGAGAGGGCAGAGTGAAACTGGGATGGGGGAAGGGAGGGTGAGGGAATTACCAGAAGTTGGAGAATTCAATCTCTCGTTGCTGCAGTCAGAAGTTCCCACATGATTCAAAAAGGCAATAAACATACCCGTGCCCAGGAAAAGCAAGATGAGCTGCCTCAACAGCTATTATCCTGTGGTGCTCACGTCTCTGTGATTAAATGCTTTGAGAGGTTGCTTATGGCTAGAATCAACTCCTTCCTAAGCAAAGAGCTGGACCTGCTGCAATTTGCCTATTACCTCAATAGGTTTACAGAGCATGCAGTCTCACTGTCTCCCCACTCGGCCTTGGATCACCCGGACACTAGTAGTACCTATGTCAGGTTGTTGTTTACTGATTACAGCTTAGAGTTCAATGCAATCACTCCCTCAATTCTAATCAACAAGCATAAATCATGGTCCTCTGTATCTCCTTCTTGAACTGGATCCTTGACTTCCTCATAGGGAGACCACAGTTACTGCCATTGGAAATAGCATCTCTTCCTCTCTGACAATTAACATTGGCCCATCTCAAGGATGTATGCTTAGCTCACTGTTCTACTCTCTCTAAACCCATGACAGTGTGGCTAAGCACTTTAAGGCCATCTATATATTTGCTGATAACACAAACATTGTTGGCAGAATTTCAGATTGTGATGAGGAGGTGTACACGAGCGAGATAGATCAGCTGGTTGAGTGTTGCTGCAGCTACAGCTTTGCACTCAATATCAGTAAGTCCAAGGAATTCATTGTGAATTTCAGGAGGGGGAAGTCAAGGGGGCACACACCAGTTCTCATTGAGGGATCAGAAGTGGAAAAGGTGGCCTTTTTCATGTTCCTGGCTATCAACATCACTGAGGATCTATCCTGCATCTAACATATTGATGCAATTACAAAGAAGGTACAACAGCAGCCATAGTTCATTTGGAGTCTGAGGAGAATTGGTATGTAACTGAAGACTCACAAATTTCTACAGACGTAATGTGGAGAATATCTGGGATGGAGGAGCCACTGCACAGGACCAGAAGAAGCTGCAGAAAATTGTAAACTCAGCTGGTTCCATCATGCAACATCTTCAAAAGTCAATGCCACAAAAATGTTGGTATCCATCAGTAAGGACCTCCCTCACTCAGGATCCCGTTCCTCCACCTCATTGCTACTATCAAAGTGGAGGCACAGAAACATGAAGACATGCACTTAATGTTTCTGGAACAGCTTCTTCCCCTCTGCCATCAGATTTCTGAATGGACAATGAACCCATGAACACTAACTCAGTATCTTCTTTCCCCTCTCTTTGTATTACTTATTTAATATATTTTTTAAAAATATATACTTCTTATTGTAGTTTATGTTTTTTATCATTACGTATTGTAATTTACTGCTGCCGCAGAACAGCAAATCTCATGAAATACTCCAAAGATATTAAACCTGATTCTGAACAAACGTAGTGTAAGGAAGCTGGTGATTCAGTTTTTAATCCACACATGTGTTAACGCGCTGTAAGGTTTCACTGCTAATGGTTTCTCTGTAGTAGCAATGCATGGGTTATGACTAGAGATAACGGGGGCTTGGAATTTGCTCCATCCAATGAGAGGCATGTTGTTCTTTCTTGTGAGTCTGAGAGCACGGATTTTGCGGTCTTTTGTTGGCAAGAGATGAAGAGAGAAGACATGAGTGGAGAGAGTTGATAGACCACCAGATAGAGTGGACTGCGAGTGAGGTCAGCGGTGCTAGGAGGAGGTTGAAGGGGAATGAATGGACAAATCTGTGAGCTCCAACGTGCACATTAGACTGTGTCATTAAAATGGGCCCTTTTTCTTTTTATTTTCTTTACTAACCCTATAATCAGATTAAGATTTATAAAGTTCAGTCCTTTAATTGCATACAGTGTACTGTCTGATATTTTGCGGTTCGGATTTGTAACCGGGCAACACATCATGCAGCATTCACACAAACGAGATTTCTCAGTTTGGTTGTCTGCCCCTAGACAAACGCGTGCTGGCTAAATCTGATGGTTACATATGTAATACAAGAAATTTCTCAGAAACATACATACTGTGATGCTTCTATATCCTTTCTAAAGTAAAGAACAACTTAGACCTCAGGCAGATGATGGTAGACCATCATCTGCCTGAGATTGCCAGCTGCTTTTTTCAGCATGGCCATTGTTACAGCTTTCCGCTGGGAAACCCATCTCTATGTTTACCAACTATTATTTTGCTCATTGTATGATTGTGTTTGGCTTTGGAATGCACAAACTTTCAGCAGCGACCTGTCAAATTACAAATCATTAAAAAATACATATAGATACGTGTCTCCCAGTCAAATGAAAGATGATGTTTGTGCTGGTGACAGGTTAACCTAGCATGCATGCATTGTGCAGACTCCTTAGCCTGAGAACCAGATTACCTGTCAAAGATCTCACTGCTCAGTTTGCCTCCGTGAGATGTTCCTAGATGCTGCTCAGAACCAAATGACAATCCAGGTCGTCACCTGAATGTGTCAACTGGTTCCTTAAGGTTGTTATTGCAGGGGGTGGTAATGGGGACAACCTCCCACTACCTATTAAATGCTCCCAATGGCGTGAACCTCAAATAGCCTCTGACAACCAAGTCCAGCTCCTGGCCTTCACATGTGGATTACCTACAAAACCCGATAGAAGCGCTTCTACAGACAGGAGAAGGGGCAAAGGCAGCTTACTAGCACCTTAGAAACAATTGCTTCTGGCAGATGGGGCTCATCAGTCGCGGTTGGCAGCTCATCTAGGAGAAGGAAAACTCTGCTCTCAAACCTTCGCTGCCATGCTGCTATACCGACTCATGGGGAAGGCTCTAGGAGTAAACCCCAAGGAAAAAAATCTGGAGCTGTAGTCCTTAAGGCAATCCTATGTCGAGTTCAATCCTGACTGGCAACTCCTGTGACACCGCTGGTGCCAAACTGCACCAAAAAAAGCTGCAGAATGTTGTAAACTCAACCGTCTCCATTTTGGGACATCTTCAGAGGTCAATGCCTCAAAAAAGGTGGCATTCATCATTAAGGACCCCCATCACCCAGGACATGCGTCTTCCCATTGCTGCTATCAAATTGGAGGCACAGGAGCATATAAAATTATGATAGGGATAGATAAAATAGAGGCAGGATTGTTTCCACTGGGAAGTGAGATTAGAACTAGGAGACATAACCTCATGTTTCAGGGAAGTAGATTTAGGACGGGGATGAGGAGGAACTGCTTTTCCCAGAGAGTGGTGAATCTGTGGAATTTCCTGTCCAATGAAGCAGTAGAGGCTACCTCAATAAATATATTTAAGACAAGGTTGGATAGATTTTTGCATTGTAGGGGAATTAAGGGCTATAGGGAAAAGGCAGGTAGGTGGAGATGAGTCCACGGCCAGATCAGCCATGATCTTATTGAATGGCGAAGCTGGCTCGACAGGCCAGATGGCCGACTCCTGCTCCCATTTCATATGTTCTTATGTTGTAACTGTATCGGTCTCTGCCATTCCTTTGGGCTCATGAGATGTGAGGAGAGGGGGAGCTTGCTACATGGGCAATAGCTTGCTCTCCACATTGTACTGTTTTGGTTTGCATATCTAGACAGCTGGAACTCAACATCCATTGTCGACCCTGACCAGTGGAGGCCTCGTTCAACATTGGAAACAGATATCTCTAGGGAAATCTGGCGAAGTCTTAGCATCAATGTCATGTGAAGTCAGTATTACCTAGTAGTTTGCCTTTTACAAACACTGCTGGTTCTGTTTACTTCATTCATGCTATATCAACTACCTATAGTAGAGGAAGCTTTCCAATTTATTCGATTGAGTTTTACATTGTACATATAAGATTGACAAGTTCATAGCATGTATACAGTTGCAGAAAGTAATTAAACTGCCTGTTACAATTTATTGCACCTCGAACTCAGCTCAGCAGCAACATGGCAGGTTTTAACCATTAGATGTCACCTCCCGTTGTAATTTAGATAGCCAATTTGATTATCTCTTAACAAGTGTTCGCTTTTATTATACTATAATGGTGCGGCTTCCACAGGTTACGACTTTTCCCCTTTAGGAGTGGTCTCACATCGCACTTTGGATAGCCAATCTAATTCCAAAATTATACTGACATTCTCTCATTGATATGAAACAGCACGGACGTGCATCAGTGGGCAAGTGTTCATCTTACAGGAGCCTAACAGAGCAACAATTCACTCCGCTGTGAAATATTTTGACATTCTCAATTGCCTCATTTTGAAGATAGAACTGAAATGGAAAATTAAACATCCATAATCCTCAGTCCAGTGGAGGCATTGTAATATTTGATACCTACTCATTGTCAGATAAATCCTACTGTGATTGAGATTACTAAATAGAACAAACCAATTCAATGAAAAAAAATTCTGCTCTATCACAGGAGCACTTTACTGTATATTATTTCTAAACACTGCGCAGGTAAGACTAATTTATTCTGCAATGGTCTGAGTTTATTAGGAAAAATTACATAGAGTTTATCTTTTGTAATATAAACCCCAAAATACTTGAATAGTTTGATGAAGTCTAATATAAATAATTACTAGGTGTAGGTAGGAGCAGTTGGAGTTAGGGATCAGAGCAGGTTGTTAACACTTGGACAACTGTGTGCATTAAGCACCCAGTTCTAGCTTCTTCCTTAACTTGTGATTAAGCTGTGTAAGAGCAATTGCACTGGAAAAAGAAAAACTGTCAGCTTCCATGTGTTGTGGTTTCTCGTTTCTTACAAACAACAAGGAGACGCAGAAAATCCTTCAAGATGTTTTAAACTTTAATTTGCAAATCAAAGCTGAGACAATCAGAAAGCTAGTAGCTGACTGCCCATCGAGGCTTGTACACAGCATTTTTTATAGCAATCTCCTATCTTAGCTACATTATCATATCCAGACGGCCTATGATCACATATCATCAATACATCCGCTCTCGACCTTCCACTATTGTATTACTCCCCAATTTAATTATGTCCTAATTTACATTTTAGGCCAGGTGTCCCCTCATCCCTAACCACAGTTATTTCTTAATTAGTCTTGTTGTGACATACTACCACATATTTCATTACCTTACTCGCCACCGTTATCTTTCTACTTGGTTTCATTCTAGTTCTCTTCATGAATTAATAGTGGTTAGGTCGAAAGTCATGGCTACATAGTGAATACCCTCTATTCAGCTAGCAGTGGTTATATAGTAAATATAGAAAATATAATGTGTGCATTTGAGTAAATACTGAAATACTGTTGAGTAAATATTGTAAATACTGTAATACATAGAAAATACAATGTATGCGTTTACATTTTCCAATATAATTCCCTTTGAGACCCACAGGGTCTCATACAGAGAGAGAGAGGACTGAGAGTCTATGCACAAAACCTCAAATAAAGCCACGCATTTACTCCCAAACTTGGGTTAAACTATAGTTTCCTGCGCTTAAGACTCACAGTGTTCTCTCCCTACCTCCCTAGGCCGCTGAACCAAAAACCCGTCCCTTCGTATCTGAGACAGGAAAAAAGACTCAGGAGCCTTCACAGCCTAATCCCCACATATTTCTTCTCTCTCCTGTTCGTCTTGCATGTCTCGTAGACTGTACGAATACATCATCGGTGTCTCCTTCTCCATAGGGCTCGACCCAACAATTTCCAGGAGCATCGGAAACCGTTTCATTGCAGCACGCACTACAAGCGACTTGAGGCGTGGAAGAAAACAGCACAGAATGACTGCACAGCTTAGCAATACAATACCAATGGTTACTGCAATCTTGGTCAGCCATGCTCCCCATCCTCCTAGTTTACTATTTAACCAGTCAAAGAACTGGTGTCCAAATCCTGCATTCTGTTTGACTTCCCTTCTTAGATTTTTCAGTTTATTCATTGCTCTGGTAAACGATCCCTCCAGACTAGTGTTATTCGGTATAAAAGTACAGCACTGTTCCCCAAACATTACACAAACTCCTCCTTTCTCCACTGATAGCCAGTCTAGTACCTGTCTATTCTGCCACGCCACTCTACTGGTTGCATCTAGCTGCTGCCCCAAAGCCTCTAGTGCATCATCAGTGTAGTTAATGAATCTCTGTTGATTATAATATATATAATTTATCCATTCAACATTTTTGCTAACCCCTATCACAGGTATAAGTGCTTCCCAGCCCACAGCAATCTCATTTCTTGCCTTAAACTCGTTAGGTATACCTCTCGGCTGTCCTATACTGTCAATTTGGACTGTTGGATCAAGTTCATATTTTCGCCTCTTCCGCCGCAGTATCTGCTGCTTCAGAGCGTCAAATTGTACTTCAGGGGATACTACAACTTCTTGAATCAGCATAACTCGTGTACATGTACCTGTCCAACTGAGGGGGGCATGGATCTCAGACCTCCCTCCTTCCCACAGAGCCACCAGGTAGCTGCTAACGGGATGGTCTGGGCATCCAGTGCACCATCGAGCGGAGGGGTACCTGTCTTGTATCTCTGGCCTGGGGTTACATCCCAAGTCTCAGCACAGTTACCACTGAAATGTCCAACCAAGAGATCACCCGTCCGTGTGAAACATTCATAACTCAAATGCTCCTGCACTTTGAGCTTTTCAAATGTTGGTGTCTGGCTTCTTTTATTCATAGCCCACGGTCTGCTACAATTACAGTTAGAGGCAAGCTTGTTTTGATCATACTGCGAGGAAGCCTGGTATAACATACACCAATAAGGGCACATTGGTGTGTTATGAATACATTTCTGATAACAAGGATCTATCCCGCTACAAATTCCCATCATGCAGGTCTTGACTATACTTGGACACTGCCCCCTCCGCTCCTTTCGCCATTGCGTGCAGGTGGAAGAGTTGTATGGCATGGGGACTACATATTGTGCTGGATTTGCTCTTGAGCATACATAACAATTCTGCCTCTTCATCATCCCTGCTGTATAATTTGCCCATTGGTACCATATGCTCTGGTACCATGGTACGGAGGTAATCGTTGTGCTCCTCTTACTCCTTTCTCTCAGGTTTTGTGGGATCCTAACAGTCCCATGCCACATCTGCCAAATTAATGGTCTCCAAATCTGCACAAGAGTATCTGAGTGTATCCTCCCGGGGGGGCGGGACTGGTCACCCCCCAAGTCGTCCCCATTATCTGAAAGAGTGCTATCATCCATAACCCCATCCTTAGGATCTTCGGGCCTGTCCTCAGGACCAAAAATTTCCCTTATTACTTGGTCAAGTTCCTGCGGTTCAGTGTCAGCTTCTTGTTGCTCTTGTCTGTCCCCTACTGTTTGTTCCTCTTCACCACTTACCTCGGGTGACCCACCTGACTGTACCTGCGGGATTGCTCTAGTGCAGTGATTGAGATGATACCAGGTGGAGCGTCCTTCCACTTGAACTGCGGTGGGTGATGCTTTGGTTACTATAAAGGGCCCTTCCCTTCTGGGTTCGTTCCACTTTCTTCAAAACGCTCGCACATAGACCTGATCGCCTGGCTTGATTGGTCCTTCCCCTTGATCAATCTCTGGCTCTTTCTGTTTTTCCTGTACACAAATTGACTTATGCATCATAGTTAATTGCCGCATGCATTGTTTTAATTCCAATTCCAGTTGTTCTAAACTAGGCCCTTTATATGGTCCTCTCCACTGGGGCACTGGCATGGGCTTTCCGGTTAGCATTTCATGCAGTGTTAGACACGTCATCCGATTAGTCCGCATGCAGTAACTCATTAACACTAACGGTAGTGCATCGACCCAGTTGACTTTAGATTCTGCACAGGTTTTGTTTAGTTTGGCTTTTAAGGTCCCGTTAATTCTTTCCACCATACCCTGTGGCTGAGGGTGATACACACATCCAAATCTCTGCTTTATTCTCAGTGCTTGCAGTATTAACTTGACCACTTTTTGAATGAAAGCTGAACCATTGTCTGAGCTAATTTCTGTCGGTATCCCAAACCTTGGGATCACTTCGTTTGTCAGGAACTTCACCACTGTTCCTGCCACTTGATCTTTCGGGGTACTGCCTCTACCCATCTGCTGAATCTGTCGATTACCATCAATATGTATCTTTTCCCTCTTACTGTTTTTATCATGTCTACATAGTCAATCACTAGGTGTTTAAATGGTGCTTCAGGTATGGGTATATGACCTATTGGGATTGTAATTCCTTTCCGATTATTATTCTGCACACATACCTCGCACTGTGACAATACATGGTCTACTGAAGCCTGTAAATAAGGCGACCAAAATCCGTCCTTTTCTATTTTCCTTATTACTTCCCCCCTTGCACAATGATCCATCCCATGTGCTTCTGAGATCAGGATAGTCAGTAAAGGGGTGGGAGCTACCAGTAGGCCACCTTCCGTGGTCCATAGGCCTTCTGAGTTCTGCTTGGCCCCCCTTTGTCTCCACAGTGTTTGCTCTGCCAAAGTTGCCTTTCCCTGTATTTCAATCAGGTCCTCTACCATAGGTTCTGGCTCTAGACTTACCTGGGGTGCAATAACAGCAGATGTGCACCCAGACGCTTTCCTGGCTGCTTCATCTGCAGCTTGATTTCCCTTTGTTACTGTATCGTTTCCTTTTTTATGTGCCTGGCATTTTACTATAGCCAGTGCTTTAGGTTTCATCAGCGCTTTTATTAGATCTAAAATCTGCTGACAGTGCTGTATGGGATCTCCATTGCTCTTTTTAAAACCTCTCTGTTTCCACACTGTAGATTACTCCCCAAGCTTGTATGTCCTGCTTCCTTCATTATTTTCCTTAGTGGCGTTACAATTTCAGCATATTCCCCAATCCAATCTGAACTATATCCTGTCAGTCCCAGAAACGTCATCATCTGTCTCACTGTCTGGGGCTTGGGAGCTTTAGTTATAGCCTCAATTTGATCCGGCACTATCGCCCTCGCTCCCTTGGATATCACTCTACCTAGGTATTCTACCTGTTGCTTGCAAAATTGCAGCTTCTTTCTAGATACCTTATGCCCTCCATGCGCCAGTCTCTCTAAAAGTGTTATGGTATCCTATTCACACTGTCCCTCACTTTCGGAGCAAATCAACAAATCATCCACATACTGTATCAATGTACTTTCCAATGGTATGCCCTCTAGGTCCGCCTTTAACACTTGATTAAATACGTGTGGTGAATGTTTAAATCCTTGAGGCATTCTAGTGTAGGTATACTGGTTGTTTCTGTATGTAAGTGCAAATAGGTACTGACACTGATCTGCCAGGGGAACGCTGAAAAAAGCCGAACACAAATCAATCGCCGAAAAATAGTCTGCCTCTGGTGGAACATTAGTCAAGAGCGTGTGTGGGTGGGGAACTACCGCTGGCCAGTCCTCCATTACCTCATTCACCGCTCGCAAGTCATGCACCAGTCTCCATTTAGATTTATCGGCTTTAAGGACAGGTAACAGTGGGGTATTACATGGGCTGTCTGTCCTTAGTACTCCTGCCTCAGTAGCCCCTGTATCGTTGGCGCTATTCCCTCTTCTGCCTCTGGTTTCAGGGGCTACTGTGGTCTCCTGGGTGGAACTGCTCCCTTTTTCAGCTTTATTTCTACCGACTAGCTGTTCTTATTTTCCCTACATCCGTGTCATGTTGTGACCACAGAATAGATGGTAACCTATCTAGCCTGTTATCTCTCTGCCCCCTTCCTTGGGATTTCCAGTCCTGTCTGGGCTGCTGTTTAAATTTATCCTGTCCCTGATAGGGCATTTGCGGGAAAAGCTCCCCCAAAGACGTTTATTATTGGCATGGGGTTTTCCGGACTCTGTCTTAAGGCACGACCGGTCCCTCCATATAATGGCATTTCATTCATTTCAACGGCTGTGCTTAAATCGGTCATTGCTGGCTGCATCTTCTTGCCTTTTTCTTTTTCCTTCTTTTTAAGTTCTTCAAGCTGCATGTGTATCAGCTTTCTTTGCTTCTTGCTGCTCAGTCAACTTCCGTTTGTCTTTTCGATATTTTTCGGCCGTATGGGCTACGTGGTCCCTGAATTCCTGTGGGGTCATTGACATCAGTCCGGCCACTTCCTCAAGTTTAGACTTAACTTGGGAAGGCATCGCATCCAAAACAGCACTTCGGAACATCCAGGTCATAAACGGGTTGCCTTCCACCTCTTGTTCAATTTCCAGTCTCCACCTTTTCAACTGATTTTCTATGTAGGCTACTGGATTTTCAGTGTCTCCCAGTGGATCCCCTTTCATGGCTTTGGGGTCCATTTTGGGTGGATAGAGCTCCCTGAGGGCCCCCCATACCCTCTGCCTCACTGTGTCAAATCTGGCCCCGTCAATCAGTGTGCTGTCCGCATTCTGTATACCAGCCGCTTCCATCAGCTCTCGCAGTCCGGAGGTTCCCATCAGCCTTATCAGCAGCGCCTTCAAATCTCCCATAGCCAACATTCGTCCCGTGGTTTCTTCCTCAAAGCCCCTAATCCGTTTCCCTGCATCCTAATGTAGGCTGGGCAGGGGGTTTTTCAGCCCTTCCAGGTCCTGGGATCACCAAAGAATATACTGTACTTGTTCCAATCCTTTTACTAACAACGGCATCATTCTTCCTCTCCTTTCCCACCTATCCCAACTCTCATCCTCGCCTGACTCCCCATCTGTTTCTGAGCACGTTTTCACTGGCTGCCACATGATTCTTTCCGGGGTTTCCTTTCTCCCTTGGCCTCCTCGTGGAGTTCTTTCTTTCTGCCTTGAGCTAGCATTTGCTTTGGCCCATGCGAAATCCTCAAACTCTCGTTGGAAATTCAGTCTCCGCTGTAATTCCCTAATCTCTCCCTCTGTTTCTAACATCTGCCTTTTCACTCTCTTTTTCCCCTTCAAGGCTCCTATCCTCTGCCTACATTCTCCGGCACCCTCTCTTTCGCTACTTAACTCTTGCCCACCCGACAAGTCACCTTCTGCTTTAGCCTGCTCAGCTCCGTGTCCATGTAACAGAGATTTCTCTTCATCCCTTTTCGCTCTTAATTCCTGTAACCCTTTGATCTCTTCTTCTATTTCCCTTTTCTCCTGCTCCTTTTCGTGATTCTTTCTTTCCTCCTCGGTATCCCAGACTATAATTTCTCCATTTAGATCTACTCTTCCTGTTATCATCGGACACTGCTTAAGGGTATTTCTCTCGTAATAAGGAGGAGGTTTTTCTACGTCTTTCAGATCTGGGTATAGAGCCGAAGCCGGCTCCCTGTTATGCTTTTCCTTTTCTTTATCAGCCTGCTCATTTCGTTTCTCAGTGTCTTTTTTACTTACTATTAATATACCTCCCGTCTTTCTTAATCTTTCTCCCTCCATCCTAAAGAGTTTTAACACTTCCATTTCTTGTTCCCTTTTTCCTTCTCTTTTCTTAGATTTATCTTTGGGTTTGTGATTTTTAATTAGCGCTTCCATTTCCTCACATAAGCTTACATCAAACGTTCCTTCTCTTGGCCATTTCGTGACCAGTTCTATAGTTCTTTTTTCCCATTTTTCTGAAATTTCCACGATCTTACCTTAACACACCGGGAATTTTCTGCTCAACATTTCTACTGCTGTTCCTTTCTCTGTCATGTTGCTCTCTTTTTCCTTTTTCTATTATGGTATTTTTAGAATCTCACTACTTGCCTATTTAATAGTACTATTTTTCTAACTCTATTTCTACGCCTAGCCTTATGGTTTATCTCACCAGCGTCTGAATTCTCTATCAAACTATCTTTGTCTCTTACTACGTTCTGCCCGTGCAGACCCCTACTTAGGGCGGTATCCACAGAACGTTTTACACCTCGCCTATGCAGACCCTTACACTTCTTAAGGCGGTATTCACGAGGATTTTTAATTCTCCTTCCCTGCCTGTTCAGACCTTGGTTTCGTGCGAAGCGGTATCCAAAGGGACTTACCAACACCACGTGGAATTTTCTTACTTAACTTGTACTTACCCCCACTGCCGTGCTCTTGATTAATCCTCTGAGCCTCCTTTTATCCCGATTCTGCCAGATTCTTTGGATCGGAGAGACCTTTCGGCAGTTGCTTCACACTTCTGAGTGTCCGAGACCCCCCAAAACCAACAGAATTCTTGGTCCGAATTATCGCAAAAAGCGCTTACTTTTTTCTTTGGGTGCACCCTTAATTCTGTTAGCCCTGTGAGGGTCCCCGAGGGACCGGGAAGCGTCCCAATCTGCCGTTCCCTTCCTCGCGCGTCTCTATCCGATCCTGTTCGTGACGCCAATTTTGTCGTGGTTTCTCGTTTCTTACAAACAACAAGGAGACGCAGAAAATCCCTCAAGACGTTTTAAACTTTAATTTGCAAATCAAAGCTGAGACAATCAGAAAGCTAGTCGCTGACTGCCCATCGAGGCTTGTATACAGCATTTTTACAGCAATCTCCTATCTTAGCTACATTATCATATCCAGACGGCCTGTGATCACATATCATCAATACATCCGCTCTCGACCTTCCACTATTGTTTTACTCCCCAATTTAATTATGTCCTAGTTTACTTTTTAGACCAGGTGTCCCCTCATCCCTAACCACAGTTATTTCTTAATTAGTCTTGTTGTGACATACTACCACATATTTCATTACCTTACTCGCCACCGTTATCTTTCTACTTGGTTTCATTCTAGTTCTTTTCATGAACTAATAGTGATTAGGTCAAAAGTCATGGCTACATAGTGAATACCCTCTATTCAGCTAGCAGTGGTTACATAGTAAATATAGAAAATATAATGTGTGCATTTGAGTAAATACTGAAATACTGTTGAGTAAATATTGTAAATACCGTAATACATAGAAAATACGATGTATGCGTTTACATTTTCCAATACATGCTAATGACTTAGTCACAGCAACATTGGCATGGCATTTGTAATTTAGCAGGGGGTCCATGAGATTCCCCAAATTTCTTAGAACGGACTAGCAAAGCAACTAAGGAGAAAGAAGACATGACTGGGAGATGGCAATGAATACTGTTGACTCATAGCTGCTTTCTTGTCTGATTCTGATGCTAAGATTACTCTGACAATTTGAGTTTTAAATGACTGCTGTATGGGCAGTTCAAAGTTTTGAATTGTCAAAGCAGCATTGGTAACAACACCTCTAAATTCAGTACATTATTGAGGTGTGGACTTTCAAAATTGGACTACAGGCCACAATAGCACATTCAGTGCAAAGGTGTTTACTGTGTGCCAGAGGTGGAAAACTTTTAGAAAATTGCAAAAATATTTACAGTGGAAAAAAAATGGCAAATACTAGAAATGAAAAAAGAGAAAAATATTTAGCATCAGATTTTTTAGGACTACAGCTCTAAATCACCAGCCCGAAGTAATACAAAGCATAAAAAGGTGACTTGTAACAGGAGCAGGACTGGCCACTGAATCATCAGCCCAGCAGAAAGAATAACTGCACCTGGATCAACAGAAGGAGGAACATCACAGGAACAAGATTAGGAGGAGCAGGAACAGAAATAGCTAACTCCTTTCTCATGCTCCATTCGTGCAAGTAGTGTAACAACTTGCCAGAGGCAACATTCAGCACACAAGGTCTACAGACTTAAAGGCCTGCATGCTAAAAGGTCAGTATGTTGAGGCTATTTCTCATGTTGGATAGTGGCAGACATTATCCGTCTGCTGGAACAGACCTGCTTCCTAATGCACCTTTTGACCCTGCCTTATCAGTGGCTGTAAAAGTGATCTCAACTTCTGAGCTTAGTGATTCTTCCAAAGGTTTACTGGACACATTTGCTGAATGTTGATTTTGCTGCCCACATTTCTGTAAGACTAATTGTTAATGTGGTATCGCTGTAGTCACATACATTTAGTTTAGTATCAGGAAGCAAGTCACTCCCTGCAGAATACCAAACCACTGACTTATTCTTTTAGCTGTGATACTTAAGTAGTTGATCTGGGTCAAGTTTCTGGCCAATACTGACTTCTGGGATGGTAATGCCAATAAATGTCAAAGGCTTTGCTTCAATGCTTTACTGTTGGAGATTGTTATTGCTTAGTGTTGTTGTGACATGAGCCTAATTGATCAATTATCATCTGATGCCTGAATGCTATCTGGTTCCTGTTGCTGCTTCATCTGCTGAGTTGCTGTGACTGCAGTTAAACATTGTGCTATCATCAAAGAACATCCCAGCTATAAACATTTGTTATGGAGCAATGAAACATGCTGATGGCAAGCACTTTGTTCTGAGGAACTTCTGCACAGATGCATAGGTGTTGCATTAATATTATCTACCACAACCCCATCTCCCATTATGAGTCCAAACTTTTCCTTTTAAATCTGATTAACACTACTGGAATAGCTCGATGTCACATTAAGTCAAATATTAGAGCTCTAAAATATTTGGTGATCATCTATGTAAATATTTTGTACAGTTCTGATCAAAGTACAGAAAAGCTGTAGCAGTACTGTACCAGTAATGCTACAGAAGATTTTTACATTGACTTTGAATGGATTGGATACTGATGAATGGATAGGTTGCATTCTATAAATTTCTATGATTCTCCAATCCTCAGTCATTCTACTCTTCCACAAAATCATTCAACATCTGTAACACCGTGAAAGTCTTAGCACATATATACTTTTCTACAAAATCATTCAACACCTACAACACTGTGTGAAATTCTTAGCACATATATATAGCTAGGGTGCCTAAGACTTTTGCATGGTACTATATTTGTCAACCTGAAGCGGAGAGTGAGTGTAAATCTGGTGGGAGCATAGAATGTTGGGGATAGTGAGAGTGGAGCATGGCGAGTGGGGTGTGGGATAGGTGGCAGAAAAAGAGTGCTGGGGCAGGGGTGATGAAGGTGCAGACACATTCAGTGTTGAGACACCAGGCAAGGTAAGTTGATTGGGAACAATCAGTTTATTGATCATCACAGAATGTCTCTCTAGTGCTTCCCACTCTCTCCCCTCTCCCTTCTCCTTTTCCAACCATGATTCCACTCTCCCTGCCCGCTTCTCACTCTCAGTCCATGATAGAAACCCATATCAGAATCAGGTTTATCATCACTTATATACGTCATGAAATTTGTTTTATTTATGTGGCAGCAGTATAGTGCAATACATAAAGATACTACAGTACTGTGTAAAAGTCTTAGCACCCCAGCTACATATATGTGCCTAACACCTTTGCACAGTACTATATGGCCTATTGAGAAATGTTTGAACAAAAACACGACATCCACATCTGTAACTAGCTCGGATCTGTTTTAGCCAACAGATTTCTTTTTTTTGTAATTTATTTTTTATTGAAGTTCATCATCAAACAAATAATAAATCCATAAGATCTATTTCAGATATTGTACATATATATCAGATAATCATATTTGCCACAAATCTCCACATAATATTTATCTGAGGTATACAGGACAAACAATCCTTGGGTTATGTAAGAATTTTAGAGCTGTCTGTAACAAGTCAGAAATAAACAATTTCAATCAGGGCTGATTAACATGAACATTTATTTATTGTGTGTAGTCACAATGATGCAAAATCAGAATGTCCCACTTCCAATGGCTAGTTTTGATGGCCTTAAGATATCAATATAAGTTATATTGTTTGATAGTGTGTCAGTAGAAGAGACTTACCTTGTCACATTCCAAAACACATCTCTTAAGTGGCCTCTGTTCGTGAACTAAAAGCTGCATTCTTAAATCGGATGTTTCTACTTGATTACTATAAAGAGGCTCCATGTAAGCAGATTTTATTTGAAGACTGATTTTTCAATAAACTAGCTGCTACTCTCATTTCATAACTCCTGAGATGACATTTGCATTTCTGTAATTAATATTCCTGTCTTGAAAAGAGCTTTAAAAATTTTATGTGAGAATTTGCATAAAGCTAGCTTTCTATAAGACAGATATTCTGTAACCTGGGGAGCACTTGTAATCAGAGAAAGGATTGAAGAGGATTTGAGGATTTTGTTTTCACCTAGCGAGTGGAAAGGTTCTGGACATTATGCAGAGTCAGAAGCATCTAACCCATTTAAAAACTACCCAGATGAGTACATGGGGGTGCCATAATTAGAGATACAAGCTGGAGATCAGAGAAAGGGAGTGAATTCTATTAGCTCTTCTATAACTAACTGTGGCATTGTGACTGTTAATGAACCAGTCAGAGACTGGAACAATGGAAGTAAAAGGTCTTTATTCATTTTCCACACAAATATGCATTCTTGAGAGTTTATCTTTCTTGGAGAAACCCTGGTGAAACTCTAGAGAATCTTTCCAAACACAAAATACATTAAGTTTTTATAACCTTAAGAATAAAGATAACAGCAAGTGATTAAATGTGGTTTCAATAGCTACAGGTGCATTGCTTTCTTCAGTATTTTGACTGCAGTCTGCTGATTCCATTGCATTATAAAAGTAGAATTGAAACACATCTTAAATGACAAGACAATCTGATCATTCAAAGGGGAATGGTCTAACAGTTAGTGAGGACAGAAAAACAAAGCACTCAAATTTAACACTGTGACAGCTGACTCTTTAGATACACAAATATCTCGGTTATTGATAGATGGAGCAAATATGTCTGTGACAATGTTTAAATGCTAAATGACAAAATTCTGTTCTGCATCTCAGTCAAAATGATAAAAAATAACTTAGTGAAGACATCTAATGTTTGGTTTGATGTTGGCCAATTAACATAGCTCCATTCCCTTGTGTTTGGCTGATGCATTCAAGAATATTTCATGGTGAGTTGAACTGCAAATGTCCTGCTGTGGACCAGCAGCCTACACTTTGTACAAGGCACTGTTTGTTTACACACTGATGTTTTAATTGAAAAACTGATTACTGGTTGCATTTTACATTTCAACAAGTTTTTATTTGAAGACTGATTTTTATTTGTACAAGTGCCTGCTATCCACATAGTTCCTGAAGGAATGTCAAATGACCCCCAGCACTATGAAAGTGGTGAGTGGTTTTTTTTCCTGTCTCTGAAAGGGAAACATTGAAAAAGACCCAAGCAGCCATCCAACAGATTTGCCTATAATCCACCTGCAGTACACAATGCCATTTGATTTCACTGTTTCTGTAGAGTGTAATACTCCTTTTAAATTGTGTTCATTAAAAATATAACATTGTAGAGAGGAAATCTCCATAATTGATAGCAAGGAATTGACCTTCATATCAAAGTATTGAGTACAGGAGTTGGGATGTTATATTGAAGTTTATAAGACATTAGTGAGACCTAATTTGGACTATTGTGTGCAAGTTTGGTCACCAATCTACAGGAAAAATGTGAATAAGATTGAAAGAGTACAGAGAAAATTTACAAGCAAGTTGCTGGGTCTGCATGATCTGAGTTATCAGGAAAGATGGGATAGGTTGGAACTTTATTCCCTGCAACATAGAAGAATAAGACAAAATTTGATAGGGGTATACACAATTATGAGGTATATTATAGGGGTATAGTTAGGATAAATGCAAGCAGGCTTTTTCCACTGAGCTTGGGTGAGACTACAACTAGAGGTCATGAGTTAAGGGTGAAAGGTGAAATATTTAAGGGGAATTTGAGGGGAAACTTTTTCACTCAGGTGGTGGTACGAGTGTGAAATGAGCTGCCTGTGAAAGTAGTGGATGCCATAAAACTGTAAGACCTTAAGACAAAGGAGTAGAGTTAGGCAATTTGGCCTGTCGAGTCTGCCCCACCATTTAAATCATGGCTGATCTTTTTTTTCCCTCCTCAGCCCCACTACCTGGTCTTCTCCCCATAAGCTTTGATGCCATGTCCAAACAAGAATCTATCAATTTCTGCCTTAACTGTACCCAATGTTCTTGCAGGAGACAAAGGGTGGAAATGAAGGGGGCCTTTTCTAACTGGCTGCTGGTGATTAGTGATGTTCCATAGGGGCCTGTTTTGGGACTGATTCTTTTTATGTTATAGGGCAATGATTTTGATGATGGAATTGATGGCTTTTTTTGTAAAGTTTGCAGACAATATGAGATAAGTGGAGGGGCAGGTAGTTTTAAGGATGTAGAAAGGCTACAGAAGGACTTAGACAGATTAGGAGAATGAGCAAAGAAATAGCAGATAGAATAAAGTGTCAGGAAGTGTAAAATCATGTACTTTGGTAAAAGAAATGAAAAAGCTCATTATTTTCTAAATGGAGCCAAAATACAAAAAAAAAAACAGGGGTGTAAAGGGACCTGGGAGTCCTTGTGCAAGGTTGCCTAAAGGTTAAATTGTAGGTTGAATCAGTGGTGAGGAAGGCAAATGCATTGTTAGCATTTATTTCAAGAGGACTGGAGTATAATACTGCTCACCCCTAGTCTCATCATAAAGCAAGCTTTGCCTTTGAGATAACAAGAAGTGCATGATTTATGTAACTATCCATCCAGATCAATAACTTTTATCTGGTGACCTCTTGATAGCAATGTCACTGGAAAGATACACTATGACTTCCAAATATTACGAATTTGAACAGCATACTTACCTGCTCAGCAAAGTTGACAATCACAAGCTGATTACAGACATCTCTCTTCATCTCTAATGTTATTGCGCTATAGTTAGCTGACCTTAGAGGCACATTGTAATCATTATACAGTATATCTATTATGGAGAATCTAGTTTAAGTTTGAGTATATTGTCATAGGTAGGACATTCATAATTGTATTTCATTTACCATCTATTATAAAGCTACTTTTGGTGGAAAAGAATAATGGTCAATAGGTATTTTAGTAGTTAAAATGCTGTCCAATGTGGGACAGTTAAGTGCATTTGCTCAATTAAATGCTTCAAGGCTGAAATGCAGTAGATGATACAGGAATTGCAGAATTGTAGATAATATGAAAGCAAGCAATAGATTTCGAGAAAGCATCAATGGGCAGATCATGAAAGGGAGGCAAGAAGCAAATGGAGTTCAATCCAGAGATAAAGCATTTGGAGGTGAAACTAGTTAGATTATAACCTGAAGAATATAGAAAGGTGTATAAGTGCAGTGAGATTGGTGACTACATGTCCAAAGATCCCTGAATGTAACATGGCAAGTAAGTACAGTGTTTGCAGAGACATATTGGACTTTTTTCTCCGCTGATTATGCTGGAGCTAGGCTACACATTAGTAAGGGTACATCTTTAAAGTCACTATCATTGTGGAGAGATTTAGTCTTTTCTCAGATTAGGTAGCACGCACCTTGTCAAATCAGAGTATAAAGTTTCTAGTTTTCTTCTTGGGTTTCCCATTGGTTTGAAGATCAGTTACTTCTATTACAATTTTATTAATTCTAAGGCCTAACTTGAAGTAACAGACTCTACTTGATGAAGCTTGTTTGGATAGACAAGGGGAGGAATATTCTAACGTGGTGCACTCCAGTAACAATAGGCTTTGATATGTTCCTGACCTCCAGACTCAAAATTCTCAGGGCTATCCAGAATTTTCTATCTCTCTTTAAGGAGTGGCAAATGTAGCTTTTTCAAGAGAAATTTTTGAGAACATTCTTGAACCTTTTTTGTTCAGAATGTAGTGTCTCTTTTAGTAATGGAGATAACAGCATAGTAATGACATGGCCTCCCCAACTTAGCTGATATGTCTAATTGGGGTCTTATTGGTGGGGTTTCTTAGCTGAAAACTCTTGAAAACTCTGAAATGTATTGCAAAAGGAGATAAATTGATTCTTTTGGCCAAATTTAACACTATGGTGAAGATACAACGTTCTGGCAAAGAATAATTGGCAAAGAAGCAGGAAAGAAGGTCAATTTTAAGTCTCAAGGTTATCAGAGGCACCCAGAATGTTCCATCCCACTGACGACTCATAGGCCAGGCCCAGGAAGCAATGATAGATGCTGCATCTTTAAATCATTTTCTTTCTCAGAGTGAGACACTACATAAATATTTGCATTATCTATGCCAACTCAGATAATAATAATTAATGCTAGATTAATCATTGCCTAAGCTATTGTTGTAACCCCAATAACCAGGCTTCACTCAAGATATAACAGAAACATCACCTCAACAAAAGCTATATTAAAGCTCTCAAGGTGTCCAGATAGGTAGCTTTCTTCAGGGAACTCAAATCACCTGTCAAATCCCAGACAACAAGGGACATAGAACTTCCACAGCATACAGAATAACTGTGAAGATATTCTTGATTTATTTACTAAGAATAACAAGGACCAATTTGATAAGCATGACCACAAAATTCAACAGCTTAAATAGCCACTAATGGTAAGTATGCTTGAAAGCTTCACCACGCATCCAAAGAAAAGAAATTGATCTACAAGTATCTGAAAGTCAAGACCAGTAGAAAATCTAGTACCTGAAGAACAGATGGTCTGAGAAAAGAGCACAGCAGCTTGTTGACAGCCATGAATTGTGTTGAAATGCTCGTTTCAATTTCACTATTAAATCATTTTATTTATTAGTTCAAATTAAATCCAAGAAGAATGAAATGTAAACACCAGAGATTCTACAGGTGCTGAAAATCTAGAGGAAACACACACACACAATGCTGGAGGAACTCAGCAGGTCAGGCAGCATCTGCGGAGGGGAATAAACAGTCAATGCTTTGGTACAGAATAAGGGCCTCAACCAGAAACGATAACTGTTTATTAATTTTCATAGATGCTGCCTGCCCTGCTGAGGTTCTCCATCATTTTGTGTGAATCATTGTGAAAGGTCAGTTTTTTTCTTCCAAAGGTAACAATAGGAAACTGTGAAAAAGTCTGTATTCTGAAATAATGAAAAACAAAACAATTTTTTTTAAGGCTGAACACAGTTTGCTGGAGGATCATACCCTTCATCAAGATCAATGTGATTCCATTGTTTATAGCATTGGTATGCCATCAATTTCACCTAACAAGTGAGACAAGAGAGAATATTATGCAAGAAGTATAGAAGTTGAGCTGACTATACAATCAGTCTGTGATATTGCCTTCAAAAATAGATATAGGATAAAATAATAAAGAAACTAAATGAAAAAAGTCACAATGTATCTTAGTGCCATGAAGGATAAAAACTATTGTAATATGAGAGTCTTCGGGATCCTGTGTTGCATAACTGCTGTTCAACTGTGGTTTAACTTTATTACTAATTAACCTTTTCATTAGATTATCTAATCAACTAAAAACTTCAAGTATTTCATCTATACTTCTGACTGGGGAGAATTTCATAAATTCCTTCCCTTCAGAATAAAAGGATAAAGTGCAAGGATTAGGATATCAATTAAATAAAATCTTTTCCAGAAGTCTCCTATAAAAAAGGTAGGGGTTACTTAGGTCAGTTACAGAGATCTAAATTAAATCAATATTTTGCCGATAACTGAATTTTTTAAAATCACACACAAAAATTGCAAAAAAAGCAAATTACAAACATTAAAATAAAAATGAAAGTGTTTGTCTAAAAGCAAACCAAAAAAAATCCATGTGAATGCTCAATTTGATGTGATAGTGATAAGAACATTTTAAAACAGTGAAAAACAACATAAATCAACTCTTACATATTTGGCAGCATACATACCTGAGTCAGAAGGATGCAGGCTCACGCTCTCCCCTAGAAATTCAACAAGAACATAGTCTAGCTTTCCTGTGCAGTAATGAAGGAGTAAGTTTCCAGTGAAAGTCTAAAGCAATATCCATTGTCTGTCTTCCAGTACAGTGTAAAGGATTGCCACACCAAAAGTGTTCTGTAAACTGCCATTTGGGCAAGAGGCTAACCAGTCTTGAACCTGAAAGATCTTAAGCAACATTTCAAAGGAGGGGGCAATTGCCCATGAGATCCTGACGAATACTCAAGCATCAATATCAGTAATAAAAAAATGTTCTGATTATTAGCATGCTCAATTTAGGACCATGCAATGTATGGTTTCTACATTATTTTAGAGGTTACACACATATCATATGTACAGTATATTGTTGGTAATAAAGTGCTTTGGATATCTTACAAGTGATATGGAATGTGCCATTTAAGAGCTATACTCTTACTATCACCTTAAATAGGAATTGTCCTATTCAACGTCTGCAGAAGTATCATTTACTACTTACTTTTGTCTGTAGAAGTTAAAATCTCGTACACTAGAAACTGAAGAACCTATGCAACTGCTGGGTGCTTTTGGTTAATATTCTGGTGTTAGCATCGGACTTAAAATAACAATTTCATTTCAATCAATGTAGGTAACATCTTTGTTGAGACACCATGGAAAACACATTCACAGTTTTACGAGCCATCCTTTAATTCAGTCAGTCACTCACTAAGGTTTAAAACCTATTAAGTAACATGCTCAATAAATATCAACATGACCATTCCCCTGTTTGCCACCTTTTTTTCCATCTTTAGTCATAATTATTCTTTTTATTGAGTCTTGAAAAGGTCCTTCTTCACTTCAAATGCAAACTGCTCGTGTCATATATTCAACATTATGTAAAGTTTTCTGGTTCAACTTAGAAGTGTTTTAACAACTCAGGAGCATATGAGCTAATCTTGGAACATGAATCCCTAGTCTAATCAAATAGTGTGTGTTCTGTTCTTGGAAGACAGAGTCAGGAATCAGGTGCCTTAAGATATAGAAATTATCACTGCTAATATGGAGAGGGGGATATTTAATCAAATGCACTTGGTGCTATATAATGGAGTCCCACAGTACAATTTCAGGGCAATTGTGAAGGAATGCAACAGCTGGTGTAACGCTGTGAACATATGGGCTGAATCAATTACTGAAGAATAAAAACAAGTGTCTTAAATGCACAAACTTTTCAACATATTAGCAAGGATGTACAGAATATGAGGAAATGCTGAAACTGCTGAATAGAATTTTTCATAACAAACCTACTCAATTTATAGATCAAAGCTCGGTTTGCTAAAATAGAATCTTAGAGGAATTAATGAATAATTTAACTTTAGCCTGAAGTTAGTGAACGGGTAAGTAGTTGAAGAAGAAATGGGTAAAATGTAATTGGGACTGAAGTAGTGCCAGGCTAACTTAAAACCAAAAGAAACACAGCCATCAAAGGAAAGACAAACAACAAGCCAGGAAAAAAGAACATCACAGTTAAGAGTGTCCAAAGCAACAAACTGAAGAAAGCCAAATGATGACTGATGTCGAAAGATAGAAAATACAAGGACAAGTTACAATGATATTTTGCCACTGTGTTAATTTACAAGATATAGTTTTACTTCTAAATCTTTAAAACTAATTAAATTAACTTTAGAAAATTACAAGTTGATAATGAAATAGATGGGATAGGAACAGTACTTTAGTATAAATTCTAAAATACTGAAAACAGGGAAAAATTATAAAGTTGCTAAGACTTAGTCCTGCCGAAGGGTCTTGGCTGAAACATCGACTGTACTTTTTTTTTCCATAGATGCTGCCTGGCCTGCTGAGTCCCTTCAGCATTTTGTGTGTGTTGCTTGGATTGCCGGCATCTGCAGATTTTCTCTTGTTTGTGTCTCAATCTTCAATATCCATTGATGCATACACATACAATCAGTCCATGTTACTGAAACATATGTATTGATGAGGAGCTATCAACCACTAAACCCATCCAATAATGCTGGTAAATCTGTTGAACAGTCAGTAGTCAAATATGTCTTCCGATGCCATGCACACAACAATTAAATGATTCAAGCTTTTACACTGTATACTGACTGGCTGTATATACGTATACCTGTACTTGTGTAGTGATTCTGTTTATTAATAAATTGTTGGGATATTGCTTCAGCTTCAATAATTTTGTGGTCACGTCTATCTGTGGAAAGATTCTTTGTGGATGTCTGAACCAAAGGTACAAGCCGCAAAAGGTTCCCTAAAAACCATATAAAAGAGAAACAAATAACTAGTCAGATATCACATACAAGACTCGTAGATTAATTAGGTATTTAGCAAATTATCTGTATGTCATTCCGAATCATCATAAAGCAAATGCAAAGATGTCAAAGATTGCCCTTCATACGATGCCAACTTGACTAGAAAATGTTACCTTAACAAGAGCAAGACAAGCCAATTAAAACAATGGCCTGGAATTTCTTACATGATTTAAAACTGTGTTGAAAGGGGGCTGTGCACAAGACCCAGAGCAATTTTGCGCAAGGGACCAAGGGAGTCTTTTTCTAATGTGTACAATATTCAATGGGCTGCACATAATTATTTGATCTATTTGTATACATGTACTGTATGTAATCAATCATGTTAATGTGTAATGAGATTGTTGTGGTGCAAACACAGATGCATCTTGTTACTAGCCTGCAATAAAGCATACACATATGAGCATATGAAATCAAGAGCAGGAGTATGATATTCAGACTTTTGAACTTGCTGCAACACCTAATAAAATCATGATCTGATTACAATCTTGATTCCACACTCCATCCTGGTTAATCTTTGCTTAAAAAGCATCTCAGCTTCAAAATCTTCAAAGACTCCAGCTGCAGTTCTGAAAGCTGACAACCCTATGAGGAAAATAAAATTGCCCAATCTCAAATAGGAGGCCATTTTTTTTAACAGTGACCCTGTAGATCAGTACTCTAGGTTCTCTCTCAAATGGAAACATCCTGTCCACATCCAATCTGCTAAGAACTCTTAGTATTCTGAATGTTTTAATCAGGGTCTCTCTTGGACTTCGAAATGGACATAATTTTAGCTTGTCTTTTCTCATAAAACAACTCACTTATTTCAAGAATTAGTCAACTAAACTTTCCAAATCTGCATTGATAAACTTTACCTGTGAAACCATTGCAGTAGACAGTATTTCTAATGAGAGCACATAAATGTACTGTATATTGAACAACTATACATTTTTGATTGAAACTACTTTAGCAACAATTGTTGATATTATGAAGAGATTTTGACCAAAAAACGTTAACTTTGCTTCTCTGCACAGATGCTGCCCAGTGTGCTATTTCCAGCATTTTCTGTTTTATTTTTAGATTTAAAGCATCTTCAGCTTTTTCTTTTATTTTGACGACTTTCTGATTGTTGTCTTTCTTAACTCTTTGCTGTTCCAGCACACTAGTCTTGTTTGGAAGCTCTTGCTGTCTTCTTGAGACTATTAATGCCAGAACTTAACAGCGCTAAAAGATCATCTCACACCACTCAAATATAATACAGAGAAGTCCTGCATTATAGCAGTTCAGGAACAGAAATTTGCCCTCACAGAATTCACAAATCCCTACCCAAAAAAAATCTGAGAAATGAAATAAAAGATAATTTTCATGAAATTTATTTGAAAAGTAGCCAAAAAAAAACAAGATTTCTTTTTCAACTTGCATTTCTTGGCACACGTGCAAGTGGTGCAATTTTCCATTACAGAAATTGTGATCAGAGCAGTTTTGTAAGAACACAAACCCTCTATAGTGTAATGGTCACCTTTATAAGGGAAACATAAACACCACTGTAGTGTAGTGGTTAATGAGACGCTACGACAGCTTGGGGTGTCGGAGTTTGGAGTTCAGTTCCAATACTACTTGTAAGAAGTTTGTACGTTCTTCCTGTGAGCACGTGAGTTTCCTCAGGGTGCTCCAGTTTCCTCCTGCATTCCCAGTTAGTAGGTTAATTAGCTATTGTAAATTGCCCTGTCATTAGGCTAGAAGTAAATAGGTGGGTTGCTGTGCCGTGCAACTCGTTGGGCTAGAAGGGTTTGTTCTGTGCTCCACCTCTAAATAAAATAATATAAACCTTATTCTTCTGGTAAAATTATGTGGCATGGCTTCTCCATTAGATGTATAAACTTAACAGCACACTCTCTCCTGTTAATGAAGAGAGATAAGGAATCCATGGCATCAGCAGGGCATGAATCAGTGAGATCAAAAGGATGATAACTTCAAAGGCCAAAGTTCAAAATAAATTTACTAACAAGGTATGTATAAGTCACCAAATACGACTCTGAGATTTATTTCCTTATCGGCTTTCATAGTAGAACAAAGAACTACTACAGAATCAATGAGAAATTACACATTAAGACTGATAAGCAACCAATCCAATGTGCAAAAGGAAACAAATTGTGCAAATGCAAAAAAAATCATGATAAATAAATAAGCCAATAAATAATACAGAGAACATGAGTTGCAGAGTCCTTGAAAGTGAGTCCATCGGGTGTGTTCAGTCATCAGTTCAGTGTTGAAGTGAGTGAAGTTGTCCATGCTGGTTCAGGAGACAGACGGTTGATAGTTAAACTGTTCCTGCATCTGGTGACATGGGATCTAAGGCTTCTTTTCAACCTTCTTGCTGGTAACAGTGAGAAGAGAGCATGGCCTTGATGATGGATGCTGCTTTCTAATGGCAGCAAGAAAGCAGCATCCATTGCTCTCCAAGTCCAGGTTTCAGTGAGAAGTCCACTCAGCGGAGAAGATCATTGGCTCTCAGCTATTGATAGTAAAAACCTGTTCATCACCAGAGCATAGAAAAGGGCTGAAAAATAATTACTGCTGACTCTACCCACCCCAGCAGTCACCCATTCACCAAATTGCCATCAAGGAGATGCAACAGATCCATCACCACCAGAACTACACAACATCTCTGAAGCTTGTTTCTTGTAACTACCAGCTTCTCAACAAAACTCACTCAGGTGTAATACTCCAACTGTCCCTACACAATATCCGTTAAATGATTTTTCCTGCTTTCCTTGTTCTGTTGATAATTATTGAGCCTGTCCATATGTTCACATTTACTTAAATTTGATTATTGGTGTTTATGCTAATTGTTGAATGACCATGGCTGTTTGCACTATTGCCTCGTAAACTGTTGGTTGCTATTCTGGTATGTTTCACATACTGGCATAAAGTAATTCTGATTTTAATTCAGATTTCTTCCTCCTATAGTCAATAATCAGTTCTGATATTTATTGAGAGTTGTGGCACCACTCAACCAGATTTTCAACTTCCATCCTCTATGCCGATTCATCACCACCTTTGATTTGGCCAACAGTGGTGTTTTATCTCTCAGAATGAAGCCTAAATGACACAAGGCCTTCAAGTACTGCTGAAGTCACTGTGGTTAATGTAGAAGAATTGTGGGGCTTGATAAACAGTGGGGTCTAAAGGAAGGAATCTTTGCTTTGTGGGATTCTGACTAAAATAGCATTGTAAAACATTGGCTGTCCCATATAAACACTCAGAAACCAACATCAGAGGGTGAATAATAGGTTAATGTGTGATACAAAAATTGTATTACTTTCCCAAGTGTAAGACTCGTTGCATCTAGTGGCATGATCTCAGGGGTGGCTCCCCTTCCCTGACTAAACTTTAGCATTCTTGTTGCATGTTGTGTCCCCTGTGTAACATCAGTACCCCGAAATAACATTCAGTCCGCAATTTGTGGTTAAACGATTAAGATTTTATATTTAAGTATGGAGTTAGTAGAGAAACAAAAGAAAAGGAAAACAAATAAAAGGCGCCAATAATCTCGTAAACATGTCCAGTGCACAAATATTGGAGCTCATGGATTCTCTTTCGCTGATCCTCCTCCGCTTTTCGTCGACCCCCTGGGCTCCCGCCCTGAGCCCATGCCCAGCGGGTCCGCCAACCGTCTCCTCAAGCCACGTCTTCTATCTTCATCCTCATCGTGCCTTCTCCCCAAAGCCCGCACAACTAACAGCTTTCACACAGACAGAAAGAATAACGTCTATCCCAATTGGTTAACAAATGAATACAAGTTGCGTTATCACTAATTATAACCCAAGCATGCTGCTATACAGAACCACTGTCTCAGCAGTTAACGGTACAGAGAAGCCATTTTATTCACCTTAGCAGTAACACAAAAAAAGAAACCCTTACACAAGTATAACATACTAAAGGCAAAAGGTGACCCAGACCCTATTTTCAATCAGATACCATTTAAATACAGAGTATCACACCATCAGAATTCCAAACCATTATTAAGGCAATGGCAGCAAGAAAAACTGACTGAAGACGTTTGGCTAGAAATCCTCCCCTACTTTAAATTACATGCTACAATTGTGCCAGAATGTGCAGCTTCACAAGGCAGTGGTTTTTCAGCGATTTTGTTTTAAACATTTTCTTCCTGGTTGTCAATCCATCCATAGTCAAAGCCTCATTCACCTCCTGGAAAGTAAGGAGCTTGCAGATTATGGTGCACCAATGACCATTGTTTGTACACCTGGTGCAGTGAAACTGAAGCCACACCAAGGTCTTAATGCCTAGGACAGAACCGATTCTGCTCCATGCTTACCATCATGGTAAAACATAGATTCCCCCAAAGTTCCCATACATGTTGATAGGGTGGTTAAGAAAGCATATGATGTATTGACCTTTATTATTTGGAGGATTGCATTCGAGAGTTGAGAGGCAATTTTGCAATTCTATAAAACTCTCATTAGTCCACATTTGGAATATTGTTTGTAATTAGGGTTACTTCAGTATAGGAAGGATATGGAAGCTCTAAAGAGGGTGCAGAGGAGATTTTCAGCATCTCTTCTGAATTAGAGAACGTCTTTTGAGGAAAGGTTGAGTGAGCCAGGGTTTTTTCTCTTTGGAGTGAAGGAGGAAGAGCAGTAACTTGATGGAGGTGTATATGATGATAATAGGCATTGACATAGTGGACAGTCAGTGCCTTTTCCCAAGGCAACAGTGGCTAATACAAGATGACATCCTTTTAAGTAAAGCGGAGGAAAATTTGGGCGAGATGTTGGAGGAAGTTTCTTTTATGCAGAGAGTTCCTGGAATGTCCTGCTGGGGTTGGTGATAGAGACTGCTATATTAGGGACATTTAAGAGACACTTAGTAAGGCATAAGAAGGAAAGAAAATTGGAGGGTTATGAATTATGTAGGAGGGAAGGGTTAGATTGATCATGGAGTAAATTAAAAGCTCAGTGCATCATGGACTAAAGACCAATGCAATGTTGTATTGTTCCATGTTCTATGTTTTAAATAAGTAGTGGGATAAAAAAGTTAAATAATTCATGGGTTCATGGACCCACGATGGTGGGAAGGGGAAAGATTCTGTTTCCGTATCATTAAGTGAGGGTCTTCAGGCTTCTGGTGGTAGCAATGAGAAGAGGGCATGTTTCAGATGATGAGGGTCCTCATGCTGTCTTCTTCTTCTTCTTCAGTGGTGGGGAGGGTTGTGCCCGTGATTGAGCTGGCTGTTTATAATTCTCTGCAGCCTCTTGATATCCTGTGCATTGCAGCCTCCATACCAGTCTGTGATGCAACCATTCAAATACTCTCCACTGTACATCTATAGAAATTTACAAGAGTCTTTGATGACGTACCAAATCTCTTCAAACTGTTATTAAGTAGAGCTCTGGTATGCCTTCTTCATGATTACATTAGTGTGTTGAGCCCATGACATACCCCCTGAGATGTTGACAGCCAGGAACTTAAAGATGCCCACACTTTCCACTGCTGACCCCTCAATAGTATTTGTTCAATCTTGTTCTGAGTTCTTTAATTTTATTTGCCAGTAACTGTACAGAAGCCAGGAGGACAGTGGGGGGTGGGGGGGCTTTACAGCCCTAAGGTACTTTTTTACCTGGAGCCCACACTACCCATATTTTCTGCGACAACATCACTTTTCGGCCATGAATGAATGAGAAAAACCCAACTAGACCGGCACACAATCAAAGCTCTCAGTGTGTCATCAATAGGCCAATGCAGCCTAAACAGTAGCACTAACCAGAGACTGGCACAGCTGCTTAATGCTATTGCAAAGGTGTTTGAAAAGGGTATTGGTAAACTCAAAGGCAGAATTAAATTAAATGAAGCAGCAACACCAAGAGCCCATAAAGCTCACCTAGTGCATTATGCACTACAGCTTAAAGCGGATGCAGAACTTCAGAACTTGGAGGCATCTGGAATTCTCTCCAAGGTTGAGTGGGACAATTGGGCCATGCCCATTGTCCTGGTGATCAAGAAACGGAAGGCTGGAGCTGTTCGCATATGCAGGGACATCAAAGTGAGCATTAACCCGGTGCTGCATAACATGCAGTATCCCTTGCTATGAATAGAAGACATTTTTGCATCATTGGCAGGCAGGGAGAGGATTTCAAAGATTGCCTTGTCACAAGCCTATTTGCAAATAGAGATTAAGGAGTTAAGCAGGAAGTTCTTTACAATCAACACTCACAAGGGACTGTTCCAGTATAATCATCTCAAATCATCTTATTTTTGGTATAGCATCAGCTCCAGCAATTTGGCAAAGAGCAATGGACCAAGAGCTCCAAGATATCCCAGGAACACAATGTTACCTTAATGACATCATCGTGACTGGCAAGAACGATGACGAACACCTACAGAACTTTGGTGAAGTGCTTACCAGGCTGAGTGAATATGGTCGCAAAGAGAGAGAAATCAAAGTTTTTCAAGAATAGAATCTCATATTGTGGGCATGCCATTGACAAGCATGGTTTACATAAGCCACAAGAGAAGACTGAAGCACTACTACAGGCACCCAAATCAGAAAATTCATCACAAATCAGGTCATACTTGGGCCTTGTAAACTATTACCACTGGTTTCTCCCAAGCATTGTTACAGAACAGCACCCATTGAACGGACTGTTGAAAAGTGAAGCAGAGTGGGAATGGTCAGAAATATCTAGATCTGAAAGAGCATTCAAGGAAACAAAGATACTAATAACATCAGATGAATTGCTCACCCTTCATGACCCATTGCTGCCTTTCAGACTGGTATGCAATGTATTCCTTTATGGTATTGGAACTGTTTTGTC
Organism: Mobula birostris; assembly: GCF_030028105.1. Lineage (NCBI taxonomy): Eukaryota > Metazoa > Chordata > Chondrichthyes > Myliobatiformes > Myliobatidae > Mobula > Mobula birostris. The sequence continues at coordinate 88,470,043 of NC_092379.1, read as the reverse complement.
ACACACTATGAAAGATGGATCTGAACGTTTGATTACATTTGCTTCAAGATCAGTGATGAATGCAGAATGTAACTACACACAGATCGACCGAGAGGCCTTTAGTCTTGTATAGGGAAGAAAGAAGTTCCACGACTACCTCTTCGGACAAAGGTTTACGCTAGTGACAGATCACCAGTCTCTTGTGTTCAGTTTGTGTTCTATTGTCTATTGTCTATTGTCTATTTTCAATCCTAGGAAGTGAATTCCAGTGATGACTGCTACCTGGTTACAATGTTGGGCATTGTTCCTAGGAGCTCACTCTTATGACATAGGGTTCAAGGTTACAAAACAACATAGCAATGTTGTTGATTTGTCACGTTTTCCACTGTTGGCAACTGAAGAAGAAAAGCCTTCATACTGTGACCCAGCAGAAGTGTTCCACATTGCATTAGTGGACCAGTTGCTGACAATAAATTCTGAAATACAAAGGGAAACAAGGAATAAACCGACATTGTCAAAAGTCTTTGAGGAACATCTGGAGTAACTTCTGAAATGCCTGCTTTACTGCCGCTGCTACTGTGCGAACGAGAATCTCCGCAGGGGAAGGCCCCAAAATCCTCGGCCTTTCCCATTACCTGTTGCCGGGGTCGGGGTCGAAATGCTCAGCAGAGATGGTGCTTGGTGCATCAGTGTCGGAGAGCTGGTCGGAGGCTCGGAGTTTTCGGACGGACTCAGAGTCAGAATGAGGTCGGGTGCTTCCGGGATGCTGCATTGGCAAGTTTGCGGCACTGGAGGTTTACTGTCTGCGTGAGATGATGGGACTTTCGAGTGGCTTTGAGACTTTTACCATGCCATGGTCTGTTCTTATCAAATTATGGTATTGCTTTGCACTGTTGTAACTATATGTTATAATTATGTGGTTTTTGTCAGCTTTTTAGTCTTGGTTTGTCATGTGTTTCCGTGATATCATTCTGGAAAAACATTGTACAGGTTTTCCCCTGCGTCCTCATAATCTAATCTAATGTAAGGATGGCCAGCTCATGGTAACCCTATCTTTTCAGAGTTATCAGTGAGATGAGGCCAACTGTTGGTTTGTCAAAGAATGATGATATATTGATCTCGTGTTGTGGGTTTTCTAAACTGTTCACCAGAATGTTAGAGGATCTGCATGAAAGACACTTGGGTACAGTCAAGATGAAGAGTCTCACCCGGAGCTACGTGTGGTGGCCAGGAATAGATAAACAGGTTGATGACTTGGATAAATGCTGTTTGGGATGCCAAAAAGTTCAAAATACACCCACAATGGCACCATTACACCCATGCGAGTGGCCGTATTCACCTTGGCAAAATGTACATATTGACTTTGCTGGACTATTCTTGGACTCTGCGTTTCTAATTGCTGTGTATGTTCTTTCCAAATGACCAGTAGTTCTACCAATGAAGTCAACCTCTTCAGTGAAGAGTATCTCTGCCCTGAGGACTATCTTCACCAGAACTGGGTTACCAAAACAAATTGTGAGTGACAACTGACCACAATATATGTCAGAAGATTTCAGACCCTTCATGAAGAAAAAATGGCTTCAGACATTTCAAAGTTGCTGGTGAACGCAGCAGGCCCATCGCCGGTTCAGGCCGGGACCCTTCGTCAGGACTAACTGAAGGAAGAGTGAGTAAGGGATTTGAAAGTTGGAGGGGGATGGGGAGATCCAAAATGATAGGAGAAGACAAGAGAAGGAGGGATGGAGCCAAGAGCTGGACAGGTGATTGGCAAAAGGGATACGAGAGGATCATGGGACAGGAGGTCCGGGAAGAAAGACAAGGAGGGGGGGGGGGACCCAGAGGATGGGCAAGAGGTATATTCAGAGGGACAGAGGGAGGAAAAGGAGAGTGAGAGAAAGAATGTGTGTATAAAAATAAGTAACAGATGGGGTATGAGGGGGAGGTGGGGCATTAGGGGAAGTTAGAGAAGTCGATGTTCATGCCACCAGGTTGGAGGCTACCCAGACGGAATATAAGGTGTTGTTCCTCCAACCTGAGTGTGGCTTCATCTTTACAGTAGAGGAGGCCGTGGATAGACATATCAGAATGGGAATGGGATGTGGAATTAAAATGTGTGGCTACTGGGAGTTCCTGCTTTCTCTGGCGGACAGAGCGTAGGTGTTCAGCAAAGCGGTCTCCCAGTCTGCGTCGGGTCTCGCCAATATATAAAAGGCCACATCGGGAGCACCGGACGCAGACTGGGAGACCGCTTTGCTGAACATCTACGCTCTGTCTGCCAGAGAAAGCAGAATCTCCCAGTGGCCACACATTTTAATTCCACATTCCATTCCCATTCTGACATGTCTATCCACGGCCTCCTCTACTGTAAAGATGAAGCCACACTCTGGTTGGAGGAACAACACCTTATATTCTGTCTGGGTAGCCTCCAACCTGATGGCATGAACATCGACTTCTCTAACTTCCCCTAATGCCCCACCTCCCCCTCGTACCCCATCTGTTACTTATTTTTATACACACATTCTTTCTCTCACTCTCCTTTTTCTCCCTCTGTCCCTCTGAATATACCCCTTGCCCATCCTCTGGGTCCCCCCCCCCTTGTCTTTCTTCCCGGACCTCCTGTCCCATGATCCTCTCGTATCCCCTTTTGCCAATCACCTGTCCAGCTCTTGGCTCCATCCCTCCCCCTCCTGTCTTCTCCTATCATTTTGGATCTCCCCCTCCCCCTCCAACTTTCAAATCCCTTACTCACTCTTCCTTCAGTTAGTTCTGACGAAGGGTCTCGGCCTGAAACATCGACTGCACCTCTTCCTAGAGATGCTGCCTGGCCTGCTGCGTTCACCAGCAACTTTGATGTGTGTTGCTTGAATTTCCAGCATCTGCAGAATTCCTGTTGTATCAGACATTTCAAATCAGTTCCTCACCACCCAGCAATGAATGGGTTAGCTGAAATGTTTATCTAAACATTCAAGAAGTCCACTAAAGCTATGGGCAAGGAGGACATTTCTCTGCAGCACACTGTGGACAATTTCCATTTTGTGCTTTGGAACTCTGTTCATGCAACGACAAATCAAACACCTGCAATGCTGTTCACGTGCAGGAATCAGAGATCTCACATGGACCTCCTGAAACCAGATCTATGGAGGGAAGTGCAGAATAAAAAGTTCAATCTGTTGCCAAGTGAAGCAGCAAGGAGCTTTGAGGTTGGACAGGAAGTCCAGCCCTTGGTTACCAAGAAGACAAGTGGACACCCAGTAGAATAACTACAAGAACTGTACCACTGATGTACACAGTGGGTGCTGGGGATCATACATAGAGACATCACGTGGTCCAGATACTAGATGCTCAACAGAAGAACACACCTGCGCCGATTGCATCTAACAAGACAAATACATTACTTCTCAGTGTCGATCATGTCACTGACAGCAATGTAACACCAGAGACCAAGAACGTTGCCTTAGACAAGACACCTGCCAAACCTGATGCCACTCCACAGGTCTACAGGCATTAGGAGAACAAAATCATTGACAAGACACCTGCCAAACTTGATGCCACTCCACAGGTCCAGAGTCACTATCCTGAAAGAAACAGAGTGCCACCCAAAAACACTGAATCTTTAGCATTGTGAAGTTAGTAATGGACCATTGTTGTGAAAAGCATGTTTATTGGGACTATGGTTTATGAATGGGAAAAGGAATGCTTTGTACCTATACAGCTTTATGTTGCATTAATCTAAAGGAGGAGGAAGTGTAATTTATGGATCTATTTCTTTTAGAGCAATGACTCCCTTTAGCACTACGTATGATCTGTTGTCTACGTGGGCATATTGATCTGTTGTCCACATATGCATATTGCTCTCTGTCTCTGTCTCTGTCTGTCTGTCTCTCTCTCTCCCTCTCTCACGCTGCAATGTGAATACACCAGTTAAAGACACCTCCCATGTGCGTGTCTTTATTTAATTGATATGCAGTTGCACAGACACAAGATTGAGATGCATAGGATCTATAGTGAATTGACCATATGGATTCAGAAGACAGAGAATAGTGGTGAAAGGAACTTATTCTAGATGGAGGTTTTTGATTTGTGGTATTCCACAGGGACCTGTACTGGTACCTCTGTTGTTTGTGATTTACTGTGTATATATGAACTGGATAAAACTATATATATATAAATGAGATGGATTAGTAGTTTTGCAGATGATACAAAGATAGTTGGTGTTGTGGATAGTGTAGAAGACTGGCAAAATATACAGTGGGGTATAGATCAGTTACAGCCAGAGAAATGGCAGATGGAATTTAACTCAGCCAAATGTGAAGTGTTGCACGTTGGTCAGTCAAAAGTAAAAAGACAGTACACTGTTAAGGGCAAGACCTTAGAGTTGATGAGCAGAGGGATCTTGGGGTCCAAGTTCACATCTCCCTGAAAGTAGCTACACAGGTTGATAGGGTGGTTTAGAAGTCATATGGCAGGCTTACCTTTATTAGTTAAGGCAGTTATGTTTCAGCTTTATAAAACTTTTATTAAGCTGCATCTGGAGTATTGTATATAGTTCTGGTTGCCCTATTACAGGAAAGGTGTCGAGGCTTTGGAGGAGGTGCAAAGAAGTTCACCAGGATACTGCGTGGATTAGAGAGCATGTGCAATAATGAGAGGTCGGATAAACTTGGGTTGTTTTCTTAAAATGGCGGATATTGAGGGGAGACATTATAAGAGGTATAGATAGAGTAGATAGAAAGTATCTTGAAATGTCTGATACCAGACAGCATACATTTAAGATGTGGGGGGTAACTTCTAAGGAGATGTGCAGGGCAAGTTTTTTTTTACACAGAGAGTGATAGGTGTCTGGAATACACTACCTGAGGTGCCGGTAGAGACATATATCATGTGAGACTTTTAAAAGATGTTTAATTTGGCACATGAATGTGAGGACAATGGAAGGATATGGACATCGTGTAGGCAGAGTAGATTAGTTTGGCTGGTCATTTGATTACTAGTTTAATTGGTCTGACACAACATTGTGTGCTGTAGGGCCTGTTCTTGTTCTGTACTGTTCTATGTTCTGTATTCTTTGGCACCATTTTGAATATCAAACCTAGCTGGCTTGATATTGTCACTTCTTGGTGTAGGGTATGTGGTGAAGGAGTAAGGTCAGGAATCAAGATCATTAAGGTCACTAAATAATGGAACATCTTGATGGAATCCAGAATTTAACTGTTGTTATTCAGTACACCCCAGATGACCAAACATGATTCTGCCTGAAGATATTCACTCAACTGTTTGGTTTTTGTTTCCCTTTTGGTTACTTTTTTTTTCCTCCCTGGGGTTGTAAGATATGCACAGCCTGATGTGCCATGCATCTCTTCCTGTTCTGCATTTCACAACCCTTCTATTCTCCTGTCTTTCCACATTCTCCATCTGCTCCCATTCACTCATTGACCATACACATGAGAGATTCTTCAGATACTGAAAATCTTGAGCACCACCTACAAAATGCTGGTGGAAGTCAGGTTAAGCAGCATCCTGTTAGAGATGGTGGAAGTTGGAGATAATGATCACGTCCCAGCTTCCCACATCATCTCCCCTCCCTCACCAACCCATTACCCACTCAGCCAGTCTCACCTATCACCTGCAGGTTGTACTCCTCTCCTTTCCTTCACCTTCTTATGCTGTCCTCTGCTCTCTTCCTTTCCAGTCCTGATGAAGAATCGTGACCTGAAACGTCAACTGCTTATTATGCTCCATAGATGCTGCTTGACCTGCTGAGTTCCTCCTGCAGTTTGAATGTGTATCATTTATGGTTTACTCCAATAATCACTTTTGATTTACCCTATCAGGGACAGCCCTCCTCTTCTAACATCTCTGCATTTTAATGAGCTTATTGTGTCCTTTCTTATATCTGGTGAAGGGTCTTTGACCATGAAGTGTTAAATCTGCTTTTCTTTCCACAGATACAGCCTGACCTGTTGAGTACTTACAGCAACTTCTGTTTTTGTTTAAGATTTCCAGCATCTGAAACTTCTTTTAATTTTCACTCATTTAACACTCATTGCTCCATGAAGGACCACAATAATCTCACTGAGGACATGCATTTGTGTTGCTGGAGTCCCATACAGTGCCCAAAAAGAACACTGCATGTGAATAAAGTTATTTGACCCATACCCAAGGCAAAAGTTATGCCTGATGTATAATGTCCTGCAGATAATTGTTGCTGTTATTTACTCCAGTTTTAATTATGCCATGCTGAAATAAACAGTGCTTCTTAATACAAATCTAGATTGTTGCATTTATTTAACAACATGCTGACCAAAGAATATTTGAGGAGTATTGCTTTCATTTGCAATTTTTATTCAGTGCAATCCCATTCTCAGCAGGTCTTTTAGGGATGTGCGAATGAGTTGAAGTGAGGTTGAGGCATGTCTGAGGCAAAGCTGGAGCGAGCTGAACAGAGCAAGTTGGAACAGAGGAAAGGTGTATTTGAGATCTGTCCACCTAAACCAAGAGCGAGATTTGATCGATCTAAGTGCCTGGCTGATTTGGAAAGGTTGGATACGGACCAAAACATGATGACGGGGTCCAGGCCCAGATGCCACAGGGCCTGGGTACTAGTCCTAGTCATAGTGTGAGGAAAAACCCGATATTTAGATGACTTAAATGCTGGGACAGATGGATTGAAAAGTCTGGGTGAGGGGAGGGTCAGGCCAGTTCTGATTGTTGCTCTGCGAGATTTACTCAACTGTGCTAAACGGAGGGTGAGCTTGCTCTGGCTGCTGCGGGCTCCATGTCTAAGGACTCCACAATGTTTACTTAGCTCTGTGCTCAGCTGAGACTGGGGCTGTGGTCTGCTCCAGCTGCTCCGGGCTTCGTGTCTGTGGACTCACTTTTGCTCTGAATGCTATTTGCTTAGTTTTATTGTTTGCATGATTTGTTTTGTTTTCTTTCTGTACATTGGGTTCTCTTTTTAAAGGGCTCTTGTGGGTTCCTTTGTTTTGTGGCTGCCTGTAAGGAGGTGAATCTCGTGGTTGTATAATGTATACATACTTCGATAATAAATGTACTTTGAACTTTGAATGAGAGATGAAGCATTGCCACACTGAGCTGTAGGGTTAGATAACGCAGGTCTAGTGTGAACAGGTACCTGAGAGAAAACAATCTGCTTGTCTTGTCTATCTATGGAGGCATTAAAAATATTCTGGTCAATGTATGCCTAAGATGTTTCCTTCTCACATCGGAATCGATGGTACAAACAACAGCAACACAGAAAATTGACTATTCAGAAAAGTATTAATTCACTTCTTCTTGTGAATGCCCTTAACAAGAGCTCTTGATATTTCAGCAATTTGATACAACTTATACTATAAGTAATAAGATGTTACTGAGGTAGCTGAATATTATACAAATGAATGCAGTACTTAATTTAGAAGAATCTCCTTGTAGGCTTCTAATGGGAAGCTTGACCTCTAAAATATTCATATGATTATCATATTTCACTTAATTATCTTTAAGCTTCAGAAGAAATTTAGAAACTTCTTTGATCACAGGATTTTCAGTAACACATTCTTCAATTATCACAAGTAATTATATATTTCTGAATCTACAATATACTAACACAACATGTGTAAAGTCAAGAATAATCTATACATAACTAAATTCAAAAGAAAGTAATTCCTTGTAAAATGCTTGTACTAATTATGCAACCAAAATAATAAAGTTGTTAACTTCAGAGCGGTTAATCCATAGTGCTCAGCCTCAGTGCACAGGAGTCCAAAGGTACTGGGAACAAACCAACCCTATTTAAATAAAATGCAAACTGATATGGCATAAAAGTTCTTAGAAGAGGCAAAAGATAATTAAAACCAATAGCTCATTCTTAGAATTTGGATACTTTGTGTAAATTGTTCAGTCTCAGCTTTCAGAGGAGCAAGAGCAAGTTTTTTTTAAAACTGCTTGAAATGGAATTAGACCGTGATTAGTAAATTAATTCAGAAAATAAGTGCTGAAAAGTAATGCAAATGAATGGATGTATGATGGTTGAAAAGTCCCTAGCAAATATTTTAAAAAACCATGTCTGGTCTTCCACATTTCACTTAAATATTTAATACAGTGGTCTACTTTTGGAATGTACTCCAAGATGACATTTCAATCCTGCAAATTCCAAAGGGTAGACTAAAGTTTTGAATATTGTGCAACTCCACCACCTCATTTTCATAACTAAACTGAAATAGTGGAAAGAATTGTGAGAATAATTCTGAGATTAAATCACTTAGCTGGTATTAATGATCTGACAAAAAATAAGCTATTGTTTGATGGAGTATTGAAGATTGAAGATTTAAAAAAATAGAATTAAAGGAAGAAAGGCTTACAAAAGTAAACCATTGCCACAACAGAGAGGTGAAACCATTGCCTACTTCCATTTAAGGAATTGTTTGAGTAAGGGTTATGGATATAACTGTCCTACATGGTATCGCAAGAATTGCAGTTTTTTTTTGCGCTGCACTTCAGGGGATTTTTCAGTCCCAATTACTTAAATGAATAATCCCCAAACACCCATTACTGTATGTGTTACCACCTAAGACAGCTTCTATTTATATTTGTTTTAATAATTCAGTATCATCCAGATGCAGAAATTTATCTCTTTGATGTGACTCTCATGTTTCAGTTGTAAAAACAACACATTTTGTCCTACAGCTGCCTTTCACTATGGTACTGGATGCTAGTAAAGATACAATGAAGTTACAGAAGATAATACTAATAGACAAAGTAATCAATAGCAAGCACTTGCTTTTGACAAAGTTAATACATATGGGTTCATGCAGTGTGAAGTTCGTTTTTTTAAGTAATTGCAAAGGGAATAATCTAATCTAATCTAATTTAATCTAATATGGATACAGTGTGCACTTTGAACTCCATTATAAAAGAATTGAATGATAGGAAATCATCTGCTCAAAATTTAAAAAATGTACTCTATGTTTTTTATCAAAAATTGTGATGAATTCCTCAGCAAGATTGAAAGGTAGTTAGTTGTGAGTTATGTATATAATGCTATAGTTGATTCATCTAAAAATGCTTTAATTTTCCCACAAAAGGGTAGATGAAAAATATTTCTAACAGCTATGGCTAAATACATCACTTCCTTAATGTTCTTCCAAAGTGATAACTAATGGCAGTACTTGCACCTAATTTTATCATCTCCTAAGCCCAAAGCAAAGAACTAAAAAGTAGACAAATGTTTATAGGCATATGGAATCTAGTACTCATGCTATATGCTTTCATTTAATTTCTCAAACTTAATATTTCTCATTTTTTGCAATGAAGGACTTCAACAATGATCAGAGAATAAGGAGTAATGCAGAGATGACCAAGGTTATTTGACAAGTAAATCAATAATTACAATCACTTATTAATTGTATTGCAAGAGAATGCACTCTACAATAACAATAGTGATTTATGAAGTGCCTTAAGGAAGCATGATGGTTGAAGGTAATCTTGTTGATACAATTGTCATTAGTTATGCTACAGCAGACTTTTGATGGAAAATGCCTTTTTAACAAAATGAGGCAATTTTTATTGTGCTGTCTGATAATTTCAGTTTCTATAGTGCAACTTCAAATGACAATTAGTCAGTTTTCTGTGATGCTGTTGTACGTACCATCAATTCCAATATGAGAAGAAAATGTCTTAGGCATACATTGACCAGAATATTTTTAATGCCTCCATAGAAAGACAAGGCAAGCAGATGGCTTTCTCCCAGGTACCTATTCACACTAGACCTTTGTTATCTAACCTTACAGCTCAGTGTGGCAATGCTTCATCTTTCATTCAAAGTTCAGGGTACATTTATTATCAAAGTATGTATACATTATACAACTATGAGATTCATCTCCTTACAGGCAGCCACAAAACAAAGAAACCCACACGAACCCTTTAAAAAGAGAACACCATCAAGCATCCAATGTGCAGAAGGAAAACTGAACAGAAATGTTGACAAACTTCTACAGATGTGTAGTGGAGACTATCTTCCCTGCTGCACCACAGCCTGGTATGGAAACACCAATGCCCTTGAACAGAAAATTCTAGGAAAGGTGGAGGATGGGGCTCAATCCATCAGACATACAGCCCTCAGCACCACTGAGCACATGAACATGAAGCATTGTCACAGGAAAGTTGCAACCAACATTAGGGACTCCCACCTCTTGGGATATGCTCTCTTTTCGCTGCTGCCATCAAGAAGAAGGCACAGGAGCCTTAGGATCCATAACACCAGGATCAGGAACAGTTATTACTCCTCAACCACCAGGCTCTTGAACCAAAGGGGATAACTTCACTCCACTTCATTTGCTCCATCATTGAAATATTCCCACAACCTATGAACTTTCTTTCTGGGACTCTTCATCTCATGTTCTCTGTATTTATTGCTTATTTATTATTATTATTTCTTTCTTTTTGTTGCACTATTTGTGTCCTTTACACACTGGTTGAAAGGAAGGTTTGAAAAAGAGAGATTATTCATATATATTTGTATTCAGACACAATAAAATGTTATGGTTCTTCAATTATTTCCTTTAGTATTATATTGAGTTACTTCTACTTATTAACCATGATTTCAAACAGTATATATGACAGTAGGGCACTGGACGGGTGGGAATGACTTGCACAGTGGTAATTTGATCAATCGGGCCTGATGATATTATAAATCTAAGAATGGGAACCAAAGGCTTTCTGAATAGTTTTGAAATCAATAAGGCAGAATTACTCTTTAATGGTTACTGCAGTCTAATTTAAATTATATTATATCTTTAGAAATTTAAATTCTAGACAGTCATGCAGCACAGAAACAGACCCTTTGGCTGAAGTCGTCTATGCCGACAAAGTTGGTTGCATGAACTAGATCCATTTGCCCGCATTGCCCTTTCTCTTGCTACATTTTTTATCCATATACCTATCTAAATCTCTTTAATGCATTGCAATTTTACTCACCTTCACAGCTTCCTCTGGCAGCTCATTCCATATACCCATCACTCTCTATATGCAAAAACTTGCCCTTCAGTCATGTTTAAATCTTTCCCTTCTCACCTTATACCGACACATATTCGCCACTTTATTAGGCACATCCTGTACCTGTAAAGTGGCAGCTGAGTATGTGTCTGTGGTCTTCTGCTACTGCTGTAGCCTATCCACTTCGAAGTTCAACATGTTGTGCCTTCAGAGACGCTCTTCTGTTGTAATGTGTAGTTATCAGAGTTACTGTCAGCTTGAACTAGTTCGTTCATTCTCCTGTAATCTCTCTCATAAACAGGACATTTTCTCTAGAGATTGCTGTGCATGAAAATCTCAGGGGATCAGTAGTTTCTAAGCTATTCAAATCCTTACCCTGATTAGTAGCAATAATAATTCTACAGTTAAAGTGACTTAGAACATATTTCTTCCCCATTCTCATGTTTAGTCTGAACAAGAACTTAACTTAATGACCATATCTGCATGTTTTTATGCACTGAGTTGCTGTCACATAATTGGCTGATTAGATATTAGCATTAACATACAGGTGTACTTTTTAAAGTGGTCACTGAGAGTATATTAAGTAGTTAATGCAAAAACTATATTCCTTTGAGCAGTAGCTTACATTTTATTTTCTTCTCTTGGGAGTGAATGTAATCTGGCTGACATTTCCCCAGTAGTGCCCTGGAATGCTGAATTCTTGTTTGGTTATAAAACCTTCTGTTTGTTTGAGCAAGCTATAAAAATACAAGAGATCCCTTGGCATGACTAAAAGAGTGGAGGTTAGAAATTGAAATGTTAAATAGTAGCACCAAACTAGTACTATACAGGAAAAATGAGTCTACTGATGCAAGGAACGATTTCCTTTCATGACCCTAGTGTGAAAATGTTTGCAGATTCCCATTCAGAATGCATCGTTTACCTTATTACTGAGCAGTTAGTACTTATTGGAATGGAAATGTTGTACAATGGCAGCCCCATTCTTCGAAAAAAAAATAACATGGCTGTGTACAAGAAGAGCCGGTTGCCTTTACTTCCTGAGGAGACTGAAGTCATTTGGAGTATGCAGGTCTCTTCCTCACATGTTCTACCAGACTGCTGTCATCAGTACAATCTTTTATGCAGTGGTGTATTGTGGCAATGGCATCAACGCTGGTGATGCAAACAGGCTCAATGAACTGATTAGGAAGGCTGGCTCTGTTTTAGGAGTCAAACTGGACGCACTGGAGGCTGTGGTAGAACAAAGGACCCTATGGAAAATTCTGGCAGTCTGGACAATGTTTCTCATCCTCTGCATGTCACTTTGGCTGAACAGAGGAGTACTTTTGGTAATAGATGAAGTCAACTGTGTTGCTCCAAAGAGCACTATATGAGGTCATTGTTACCCTCAGCCTTAAGGCTCTATAATGAGTCAACCTATAGCCAGGGAAACGATGACTCCTTCCTGTAGACTGTTTGAGGTAACTTAATTCTTATTCTTTCTATTTCTCTTCTAATATTTATACAGTATCTCTGCACTTGTAATGTTACTGTGATACTGTAATTTCCTTTGAGATCAATAAAGTATCTATCTATATTTGTCTGGATGTCTGAAGCATTATTATGAGTATGCTGGAAAGACTCAACAGTTCAGGCAGCTTCTGTGGAAATAAAAGCAGAATTAACACTTCAAGGCAAAGATACTTTTCTAGAACCAGGGAAGACACAAAAAAAGTTTGTTTCAAGTGGCAAAGCAATGGGACATCATTGATAGGGTGAGGTCAACATTGTGGTGATAAGATATTGATGAAGCTAATTCATTCATTTAACAATCAAGAAAGTTAGAGACTGAGCTGATGCTTGCATTTTTTGCCAGTGGGGAGAGGGGGAATTGTTGCATGCTGCCACCTACGTGCGGGAGGGAGGGGAGCTGGGGGGGGGGGGGTACTTTGACGTTCTAACATTTAAGTGTCATTCATTCTTTGGGGCCACCTCTCTGTTTTTGTGGATGTTTATGAAGAAAAAGAATTTCAGGATGGATATTGCATACATTTCTCTGATATTAAATTTGACCTTTTGACCTTTGAACCTTTGAAAAATAACGATAAATTCAAAAAAGCTTCACAGTGCAGATCAGAGCTGTAGGACTCCCTAGCAAATCATGCTTAGAGAGAAATACCAATTTATTACTACAGATGGATAACTTACACCAGAGCTGAAAACTTCTAATGCAAGGTTTCTTCAGGACTCAGGGTCTTGGCATGAAATATCAACTGTTTATGACTGCCCATGTTCATCCAGCATTTTATGGGTGTTTCCCGAATCATCTGTATTTATTTCAGATTTCTGGTATCTGCATCTGCTTGGAATGAATGGTGGTAGCATTCAATCTAGTTGGTTCATATAGAGGTTCACAGCTGTATGTCTCCCAACGAAAGTCATCCATTTTAGCTTAATCACTGGATTATTATTCCCCTGACTCACTTGCATAGGTAGTATAGATAGGTGGAATCTTTTTTTTTCCGAGGGTAATAATGTCAAGTACCAGGTGACATTCATTTAAAGCGAACGGGGTAAGTTTGAAGGGAATGTGCAAGATAAGCTTCATTTTTAAACACCAAGCAGTGCATTCCTGAAATGTGTTTCCAGGAGTAGTGATGGATGCAGATACAATAGTGGTGTTTATGAAACTGTTGGAAAGTTGCATGAAATGATCATGTACAAACAAAATATATTGTTTAATTCAGAATCCTAGTGCAGGTCAATGGGAGTAGGCAGCTTACATGGTTCGTCACAGACCAGATGGATCAAAGGGCCTGTTTCTCTGCTGTACTTTTCTGTAACTCAATCATGCGCACTAAAAGGCCTGTTCCTGTGGTGTGATGATCTATCTACTACGTTCCATGATCTTTCTGCCTCCATGCCCATTTGCAGCTTCTGCTTGCACAGGACAGAATTTAGAAACACATGGAAGAGGTAATAAAAAGGAGAACTGATTTAATTGATCTAGTAGCAGGACTACCCCATGATTCCTGGTAGCCTCTGAACTGCAACATGAAAGACAGATGTATGATGTGAAACCTGCAGTTACTGTGAAGGGCCATTGTGGATTTTGTTCCCCCTGAATGCATTATGTTTTCAGAGCATGAAATTTTAGCTGGTGCATTTTTGGCTGCAAGTGCTCCAGTTGAATGCTGCACAAAATATAACATCATTTATGTTGCACACTACACAGCAAAGCTTGAATGTGCCACTCGTGGAGGGAAATGCACAAATGTGACTGGCCGAATGTTGTATGTTGGATTAAGTATTGAAACATTAAAATTCACCTATTTAACACACAGAACTACTGTACAATGCAATGCAATTGTATTCTAGGCTCATGAGAACTCTGAATCTTTTCAACCCATATAACCCAAATTCACTTTGTTTTTTATAAAAACCTTTATAAAAGGTTTTTCCTTGTCAATATTATTATATCACTGGCAGGAGTTGTGTATTCTCAGTCCTGTACAACATCTGAGTAGAATATGTAGGCTGACATTTCAATGCACTGTTGAGGGAATACTATGCTTTGAACGAGATATTGCACTGAGACCTCACCACCTGCTTATGTGCACGATGCTTCTCAAAGTACTAACTCGGGAGCAGGAGGGTAGTTACCTGGGTACCTAGACAACAGTTATTCCCAGTCAGAGACTATAAATACCAAAATGAAGCATTTACTTCTCTGTTTTGTTGTGCAAGGTTGTGTGTAAAAATTGTGTTGCTATATTGCTTACATAACACCGACTGGTATGTCTTGAGCATTAATAAGGATGCAAATCATTTCTTTCAATGGTATGTAGTGATCTGAACACAGTTGTGTCAGCTGTAGTCAGAATCACCCTTTTTTTAGATTTCAAAACTAAACTTTATTCATGACATTTATTAATGGTTATGGAAGGCTCTTGCAGCATGCTAGTTGAAACCTCTCAGAGATACTGTAGGTGGTGACTTTGATTCCTTGGTTGGGATTACTGTAACTAGGATCAATGTTATTTTGTGTTTACAAACCTCAGCAAAGACAACTTCGTGCTGATCTTCCAGATAAATATAATCATCTATATGCAATTGTTTATATCCCATTTCCTATAAATGCAATTTACCAGTTTCCACCCTCCTCATACTCCCACATTGAAATTTCAGGTCAATGGAGAATCCTAAGCTGCCACTAGTAGGAAACTATATCTTATATCTATGGTATGTCGTTGGGAATTAGAAATATTCCTTTAGACAAAATTAAAAATTTCTGAGAATAAGATTTACAGATTCCAATTTCTGAGGATACTTGGAATGAAATTTTTAAATTGGTTAATACCTCATCGTTATGTGCCCGTCATTCCCTTCTTCAATTTCAAGTGGTTCATAGGGCCCACATGACTAAAGATAAGCTCTCTTGTTTTTATTCGGATATATCTCCCTATTATGATAGATGTAACAGTGGAGAAACTTCACTAATTCATATGTTTTGGACTTGTCTGAGTCTTGAAAAATATCGGAAGGAAGTATTCCAAACTTTTTCGGTGCTTTTTAAAGTAAATTTTAAACCTAATCGTTTGACTGCCTTATTTGGCATTGTTGGAGGAAATTATATTAGTTTGGAGTAACATGATTTGCATATTTTGGCTTTTATTTCTCTTATAGCCAGGAGAGCATTGGTGCTTAAGTGGAAGGATGCCACTCCGCCCACTCATACTCATTGGTTAAATGATGTTATGTCATGTTTAAATTTAGAGAAGATTTGCTGTTCAATTTCTGAACCTAGACAAGATTTTTTAACATTGTGGGGACCTTTTCTGAATTATTTTCAAAATCTTTGATTTGCTATTAAGCACAGATGTTGGCTAACAATGTGTTTTATTATATGATAAGGATTTTTTCCTTTTCTTTTTTTTAACCAAACAGCTGTTTTTTTCTAGTCGTGGGTTTAGATATTTCTTGTATAATAAAATTATCTCTTTTCAATATTATGTTTAAATTTAATGTATGTGGATATGGGGTAATGAGATGATATTTGTGATTTCAATATATTGTAATCGATATATATGATATATCCTACTGTATTCTGTATTCTTTTATGTAAGGCATCAATAAATATTGAAAAAGGAGAATCCTAAGCTGCCGCTGGTAGTAAACTTGTGACAAGGCAGTAGTTATCCAAAAATGATTGGAAGCAGAATTGAATAATATATTGCACAAATAGCAACATAGTAAATTGCTTTACCCTCCAAGTTAATCTGGAAATGAAAGGAACTGCATGTAAACCTTCACAAAATTCTTTATTAATCAATGAATAGGGTTACAACTTTTTATCCTAACTTTGTGCACAGTGACCAGATGGAATCAAATAAATAATTCAGTATAAGAATAATTACTTCCCTTTTTAGCAGAGTATCCATGACCTATATTCACAGCCACTGAAAATCCTGCTCCCCAGTGGTCCCACCCTACCTTCTTCACAAGCTGGACAGAATTAAATCCACTTTACCAATCTATGCAAGTAGAAAGCTTAAGATATTATAAAGAATCTTCATTATTTTTCAGCTTCTCTATAGGCAATAGTTTTAAAATAGATCTAGTATTGTGTATCCCAATTGTTTATATGTTGTGACCCTCTTCTTAATAAAACTCCATTTCATTATCTTCATGGTCAGATTATCACAGCTGTGATTTAGTATTACTTCTCTTTTATCCAGTAGGCATGAATACTGATTTCACTATCACAGGGGTCCCCAACCATTTTTTTGCACCGCGGACCAGTTTAATATTAACAATATTCTTGCAGACCGGCCAACCGGTGGGGGTGTTCAAGTAGGGTTGCCAACTTTCTCACTCCCAAATAAGGGACAAAAGAAGCAGTCAAATACGGGACACTTGTGTTTACCCCAAGAAAGACTACCATGACCACGAAGCCTTGCGCGGGCATCTGTGCGCACATGCGTGACGTGCACATACATGATGTGCGTATGCGTGTACATGCTGATTTTTTTTTCTACAAATTGGTTTTGGGCTTAATTTTCCCGATTCTGTTAAGTGAAACTACACTGTACATACATTATTTCTACTTTATATAGGCTGTGTGTTTATCATATCATTCCTGCTTTTACTATACGTTAGTGTTATTTTTGGTTTTATGTGTTATTTTGTATGATGTGGTAGGTTATTTCAAATTCACCAGTGCGTGACAGCTGACTCATATAATTTCATATCGCCAAATCATATTGTTTCCTCATGGCCCGATACCGGTCCGCAGCCCGGTGGTTGGGGACCACTGCACTATCACACACTACTGGCTCAATCACTGAAGCTGTAATGAGAAAGATCTTAAGTTTGTGCTGAATACTATTGGTTGAATTAAAAGAAAAATCTTCATTGAATAAAGCAATTTTTGGATTGGTACAGAATTAACAACCAAGATTCAATTTTTGATCAAAAATTAAGAAGCTCAAAGTTTAACAGAATCAAAATCAGGTTTAATATCTCTGGCATATATCATGAAATTTGTTAACTTAGTGGCAACAGTACAATGCAATATGTGATAACATAGAGAAAAAGTAAGTATATATATGTATATTAAATAGCTAAATTAAAAATAGTGCAAAAACAAATAATTTAAAAAATGAGGTGGTGTTCATGGGTTCAATGTCCATTTAGAAACTGGATTGCAGGGGGGAAGAAACTGTTCCTGAATCGCTGAGTGTGAGCCTCCTTCTTGAAGGTAACAACAACCAAAGGGCACATCCTGAGGATGGGGGTCCTTAATGATGAACTCTGCTTTTCCGAGGCATCGCTCCTGGAAGATATCTTGGATACCATGGAGACTAGTACCCATGATGGAGCTGATTAACTTTACAACTTTCTGCAGCTTCTTTTGATCCTGTGCAGTTGACCACCATCCCCCCACCCCCATACCAGAGAGTAATGCAGCTGGCAGGATGCTCTCCATGGTACATCTGTAGAAGTTTTCAAGTGTTTTATGGAACAAAACAAATTTCCCCAAACTCCTAATGAAATATAGCTGCTGTCTTCCCTTCTTTATAGCTGCATTAATATGTTGGGACCAGGTTACATCCTCAGAGATATTGACACCCAGGAACTTGAAATTGCTTGGTCTTTCCACTTCTGATCCCTCTTTGAGGGTTGATTTGTGTTTTCTCATCCTACTTTTTCTGAAGTTCACCATCAGTACATTGATCTTACTGACACTGAGTGTAGGTATTTGCTGTGACACCACTCAACTAGCTGGTATATCTCAGGTCTGTACACCCTCTTGCCTCCATCTGAGATTCTGCCAACAACGGTTGCATCATCAGCAAATGAAACACACAAAAAATGCTGGATGAACTTAACATGTCAGGCAGCATCTATGGAGGAAAATGAACAGTCACGTTTTGGGCTGAGACTCTTCATCAGGACTTTGCTCGAAATGTTGATTGTTTATTTCCCTCTACAGGTGTTGCCTGACATCCTGAATTCTTCCAGCATTTTGGGTATGTCATGCAAGATCATCAGTATCTGCAGAATCTCTTGTGTCAAATTTAGTATATATTTGAATGACTATAGATTAAAGGCAAAAATCAGGTTGGAAAGGGTTTGTTTACAAAGCATTTGCTGTTATTTTGGAGTATCACACATCAATGGCATCTGGAGAGGACATTAGTTATGGGGAGAGATTCGGTAAACTGGGTTTATTTTTCCGTGGAGTGAAGAAGGCTAGAGGGTGACCTGATAGAGTGTATAACATCGTATGATATGAAGGTGAGATAGTCAGAAATGCTCTTCTATTAGAACAGAACATAAGAACATAAGAAATAGGAGCAGGAGTAGGCCATCCGGCCCATCGAGCCTGCCCCGCCATTCAATAAGATCATGGCTGATCTGTCCATAAACTCAGCTCCATCTACCTGCCTTTTTCCCTACTATGTAAAAACCTATCTAACTGTATCCTAAATATATCTAGTGAAGAAGACTCAACTGCTTCCCTGGGCAGAGAACTTCACAGATTCACCATTCTCTGGGAAAAAAGAGTTTCTCCTCATCTCCGTCCTAAATCTTCTCCCCTGAATCTTGAGGCAATGTCCCCTAGTTCTAGTCTCACCTACCAATGGAAACAACTTTCCTACTTCTATCTTATCTACAACTTTCAAAATTTAGTATGTTTCTATAAGATCCTCTCTCATTCTTCTGAATTCAAGAGAGTATAGTCCCAGGCGACTCAATCTCTCCTCATAGGTTAACCCTTTTATCCCTGGAATCAACCTGGTGAACCTCCTCTGCACTGCCTCCAAAGCCAGTATATCCTTTCTCAAGTATGGAGACCAGAACTTCATGCAGTACTCTAGGTGCGGCCTCACCAGTACTCTGTATAGTTGCATCATGACCTCCCTACTCTTGAATTCAATCCCTCCAGCAATGAAGGCCAACAGTCCATTTGTCTTCTTAATAACTTGCTGTACCTGCAAGCCAACTTTTCGGGATTCATGAACAAGCACTCCCAAGTCCCTCTGCACAACAGCATGCTGCAATCTTTCACCATTTAAGTAATAATCTGCTCTTCTATTATTCCTTCCAAAGTGGATGATCTCACATTTACCAACCTAAACTTTATTTCAAACCTAAACTTTATTCATAAAACTATTGCATGAAATATAAGTAAAGTGCAAGACTTCCATTATATTCATATTGGCATTGTATATACATTCATGGAGCTATCAGTTCTATACATTCTTAGTATTCACACATTCTGTGCATAGAGTAACTTTGTCTATTGGTGTCAAAGTCCGGTCCGTGAAGTCCGCATTCCGGTTCACAGTCCGGTCCGTGGTCTCCAGGTCTTCCAGCTGTCCCTTGTTTGGTTTAGTTAATCATAGGCACCTGATTCCCATCTTTGGACTTGGAATATAAGTAGCCTTGGGGTTGAGTATGGGTGTGATAGTGTGAAGGGGTAGGTAAATAGGGGTGTAGACTAAGAACAATGATTAATTAATGATCAATCACCTTGTGGGTGCCTTAGCTTGCTGTTTTGGATAGTCAGAAAGAAGCTTTACCCAACAACTGGTTATGTACTAGTCATTGTTCTCTAAAGATAGGCTCAAATAAGGAAATATCTGATCTTGTAGAAGCAGCTCAGAATATAGCTAAATATGAGAGGGATGAGGTAATGGCTAGAATGTTCTTGAGAAAAGGGGAAGGGGTTTGAATGGGGAACTGATGGGCTAGCTTTGGCTTAAAATAATTAGTCATAGTCATACTTTATTAATCCTGGGGGAAATTGGTTAACTGACTGGAAATTATAATGAACTAACCAATGATTATCTTACATATAATTGTATCTTAGCATATGATTGAAATGTTTCTAATATTGTCTAAACTTGTAATTGTAAGATTTCCTGCTACCTGATCGATGTTATAAATGGTGGAGAACAATGTAATTTGGGGGCAGTGTCTGGACTGGCTCTTTTGGGAGATCAGTCTGTAACTTTCCCCCATAGCAGGCTATGAGTAGAAAATAAAGGTTTGAAAAAGAATTGTGTGTCACTGTACTTGTGGTACAATTGCTATGGCATTGGGTCTGATCGAGTATGCAGGTGGTTGGTTTATCTAGTCAAGATCCCCTGGGAGCAACCTGCCGGTGGAAGGCTAGAACAGTGACTTACCATCTTTAGGCCGTGTTGGAGGACTATTGCTTCATGGAGCCTTGCTGTCGGTAGTCGGAGCTGTCTTTGTGGTATGGATTCTGCTGTTTCCCGGGCCAGCTGAGTGGCTACTAACCACTCTGAGCTAGGTAGGGATCTGGCTGTTTCTGTAGCCAGCTGAGGTTGCTGGCCGAACTGAAACTCGGAGCTACCCCGGAGCAGAGATGGAACTGTCTGTTGTTCTTTTGTTTTTGTCTCTTCTTGTCCTTGCCTCTATGGGGTAAGTCAGGCTGTTTTGCCTATGCCTGTGGGGGGGGGGAATCTGACTTTTCTTGTCCTTGCCTCTGTTGTGTAAGTCTGGCTGTTCTGCTGTTATCCAACAGGTGGTCCTGTCCCACCTTGGTGTGGAGACCAGGCTGCAGCCAAGCTCAGGACCCAGGACCCCAGGCTGCTGTCCTGTAGTCATGTCATGTCCTTGCCTGGTTTTGGGGTCCAAGCCCGAGGACAAGGACCCAGAACCTGGGTCTTGCCAGTCTCTGGCTCGGAGCCCAAGCCCAGGCTCCTAATGTATTGCTCGTCCGGATTCCCTGCCTTGTCCATGCCCTAGCCCAAGTCTGCATTCTTGTCCCTGCTACTTGTCTGTATCCTGTCACATCCCTACTCTAGTCAAGTCCTGTTCCTTATACTTCAGTGTCTGTGTCTCGCATTTGGGTCCGTTCCCAGCTCCCCATTGTGACAAATGGGATAATAAATATCTACATTGGGCTTAGCCCCTCAGTGTCTAGGGGCTGAAGGATATTAGACTGCATTCCTTGCACACAAAGACTCGATGTTAGCTGCGGTAAGCTGCAGTGTATTCTTTAGGATGTATTTCTGCAGCCTGGAATGTACCCGAGGAGGCATTCCCCTACCGAGATCTTGCTGTTCTACATGGTCAGCCAGTTTCACCCAGAACAAAGTAGGTCTTTCACAGAGTTGATGGCCTTTCAAAGGCACCTCTCTCCCCTATGTAGAGGGATCAATGGCAAGGGGTTTAAACTTGAGAAAGGATCAATAAGAAAGTTTCTTTTTAATATGCAGCATGATTAATTGACAGAGAGGATGATAGAGTGAGATACAACCACAACATAGTCATAGCTATACAGCACGTAAGTAGGCATGGCAGCCAAATCAAACTTACCGACAAAATTGCCTACCTGAGCTAGTATAACTAGATAGACTCTTGACCTTACAGTCTAGCTCATTGAGCTTGCACCCTATTGATTAACTATACTACACATTCTTTGCAGCTGTTACACTTTATTCTGCATTGTTAGTGCTTTGCGTTACTCTGCCTCCATGTAATGAACTGATCTGTATGAACAGAGTACAAGACAAGCTTTTCACTATACCTTGGTACATATGATAATATTAATTCAATCATGATTATAATTCTAATAATCCAGTTTGTCTGAATTTGGCTTAAATCCCTCTTAACCCTTCCTATTCATCTATCTGTCCAAATGTCTTGTAAACATTGTTTTTGCACCTACCTCCACTACTTTCTCCATATTCTTAATTCCATATGAACATTACCATCAGTGATAAATGTTGCCTCTCAGGTTCCCTTAAATCTTAAGTCCTCCAGTTTTAAACTCCCTCACCCTGGGAAAAGGAGTTGGAGAATCCACCATTTTTATGTCCCTCATAATTTTGAAAACACTATAAGATCTCCACCCAGCCTCCTTCACTTGAGGGGAAACATCCCCAACCTATACAGTCTCTGCCTGCAACTCAAGCCTTCCAGTCCCAATAACAACCTTTATAATAATTTTCTACATCATTTGTAGCTATATCATATCATTCTTGTAGGGCAACAACCAGTATGCACACAATCCTCACCAATGTCCCAAAATGCTGTAATATGCTGCCCCAATTCTTATGGTCTAAGCTCCATCCATTTGTGAAACAGTCTTCACTGTGCAATCACCTCTTTTGGACCATTCTATCATGTGGGATCTTGTCAAAATCCTTGCTTAAAAGTCCATGTACTGCAGATAACCTTAACTGCCAAACACTCATGAACTGTCAAACCCTAGATGAATGAAGAAACCTGCAGTCTGCTGAGGGCTAGGTTAGAAGAGTTCAAGACTGGCAACACTAAAGAGTACAAGAAGTCCAGGCACGACTTCAGGAAAGCCATCTCACATGTGAAGTGCCAATTCCAGACCAAACTTGAATCACAGGTGGACGTTTGGCAGCAGTGGCAGGGTTTGAATGACATTGCCTCCTACAAAGCAAAACTAAACAACATAATGACAATGAACTTTCAATGACTTTTATACTCCTTTCAACCTTCAGAACTTGGAGACTCCTTCTCGAACTGCCACAGCCTACGTCAACCCTATGATTTCAGTCTCTGAGGCTGATGGGAGAGCATCATTCAGGTGGGTGAACATATGGAATGCAGCTGGCCCAGATGGTGTACCTGGCCAAGTACCAAAGAACTATGGTAATCAATTGGCTGGAGTATTTACTGACATCTACATACTCTCACTTCAGTAGACAGTTGTACCCACCTGCTTCTATGATGGATATCTGGTTCTTTGGCCAGTAAGCCGAGTGTTTTGCCAAGCTCACTTTCTAAAAACAAAATCTGCCACTTGTAAGTAAACTTCCTATTAACATTGTTGAGCTTTTGTTTATCATGGGAGCCAGTCTTCAGTTCTTAAAAAGTAAATGGCAAGTAGGAGTCAGCTTGAAGTTAAAAACAAAGCTTTACAAACAAGCTCTGTATAGAACATCAGAGCTGCTGGCTCATACCATGAGGTTAACTGTTCAAGGGGTGCAATATAAGACAATGAGTATTGCTAAGATGACGCAGGCAATCATCAATGATTTTCTGTGGGCTGAGGAAAATGGTTTCAGTTTTCCTCTTAATTGTATGTATTTTGAATTACTTTAGCTGCAATCAGCAGCATGTAACTTTCCTCTTTAACAATAGACTTCTCAATCACATCACAGATCATAGGATCCTATGATTGACTAACAACCCCAGAGCAGTCAGGCGCAGCGCCTTTAAGGATCATTGCCTTGGCTAAAAGCGTAGCAGGAGAGGGGGACTCCAAGCCATGCTGAAATGCAGAGGGATGAGGCTTCCTCTACCCAGCATCTTGTTAGAGAATGTGTAGTCGCGGGAGAATAAAACTGATGATCTGAGGGTAAGACTGCTGTATCAGAGGCAGATGAGAAACATCTCAATTGCTTGCTGTATTGAAGCTCAGTTATCTGCAGACATGCCAGATGTAGCAGTCAGACTGTAAAGATTTATGATTTTCAGAACGGACCAAACTGCAGACCTGGGTAAGGTGAAGGGACGGGCATGTGTTTTATGTTAATTCTCATTGGTACTCTGACGTGGCGATTACATCAAACTCGTGTTCCCCTGGTTTGGAACACCAAACGGTCACATGTAGACCATTCTATTTCCCTCAGGAAATCTCATCTGTGATTCTGACTGCAGCTCATCTACCACCAGTGGCTGACTATAAGCAAGCACTTGTGACACGGCATGCATCGTCTGCAGACAAGAAACACCCCATTCCAACACATTTTAAATTATAGTAGGATACTTCAAACAGGCCTATTTGAAGAAAACCCTGCACAATTATCACCAGCATATAACCTGTAATACCAAAGGTCCTAAATTACTAGACCACTGCTACATCAAGATAAGGAATATCTACTGTTCCTTTCCTGGACCACATTTTAGTAAATCAGATCACTTTGATGCCCTCCACCTACCTGCATATAGGCAGACCTAAAAAGCAAGGCCCTGGAGATCAAGACATGGGTGACAGCAGGGCTTTGCTTCCAGATGAGCTCAATCCCTTCCATGCTCATTCTTACCATCTGAACATGGAGGAACCAGCACGGACCTGCACATTTTCTGATGATACTTTGATCGCAGTATCTGAAGCTGATGTATAGGCTGCCTTCAGGCGGGCGAATCCAAGAAAAGCATCAAACCAAGTGGGGTATCTGGCCACATAATAAAGATCTGTGCTGACCAACTGGTAAGTGTGCTTACTGAGATCTCAAACCTCTTGCTTCGGCAGTATTTCGGCAGTATCTGGTACCCACCTGTTTTAAGCAGGCTTCAGTTATACTGGTGCCCAAGAAGTGTGGTGACCTACCTTAATAACTATCACCCATTTGCACTTACATCTACAGTGATGGAGTGTGCTGAGAGGCTGGTGATGAAACATATCAGCTTCTGTCTGAATGGCAACTTGGATCAACTCCAATTTGTCTACTGAAGCCATAGGTCCACAGCAGATACCATCTCATTGGTTCTTTACACCAGCGGTCCCCAACCATCGGGCCGCAAAGCATGTGCTACCGGGCCGTGAGGAAACAATATGATTTGGCGATAGGAGTCAGCTGCACCTTTCCTCATTCCTTGTCATGCCCACTGTTGAGCCATTATGCATGCGAGGTCATTACCCGCGTGTCATCCAAGTCAGCACGGGAAAAAGATCAACACCTCGAGCTTGCAAATGACGGCAGGCTGAAAATTATGTTTGACATAACATCTCTGCCGGCATTCTGGATCTCAAAGTCAAGGCTAAATATCCTGAGATAGCCATGAAAGCACTGAAAACGTTGCTTCCATTTCCAACATATCTCTGCAATAGACGCAACGAAAACTAAATTGCGTAATAGACTGGACATAAGGAACCACGTTCGAGTATCGCTGTCTCTCGTCACCCCTCAATGGGACCATCTTGTTGCAGGGAAACGAGCATTCAGCCCAGGGCTCCCACTGGTTCAGCGATATTGGTGTGTTGCAATGATTTTATATGTTCATACGGGGAAAATATGTGCTGTGTGTTTAACATCCAAACGTTACTTAAAATGTTATGATGCTATTGACTTACTTATATAACCATATAACAAATACAGCACAGAAACAGGCCATCTCTGCCCTTCTAGTCTGTGCCGAACGCTACTCTCACCCAGTCCCACCGACCTGCACTCAGCCCATAACCCTCCATTCCTTTCCTGTCCATATACCTATCCAATTTTTCTTTAAATAATATGGAACCTGCCTCTACCACTTCTACTGGAAGTTCGTTCAACACTTACTTCAAGCTCCCCTGTCCTTCCCTGATAACTGACTTATCACTATATTCATGCGAGGAAAATATGCACTGTGTGTTTAACATTAAATTTGTTAGATAAACCTTTTTCGAAACAAAATTAAGTGTATTAGCCACTTATCACCTATATTCCAGTTGTGATTAACACTCCCCCCCCCCCAACAGAATCGCCAAAGACGAATTGTAGAAAAAATCAGCATGTACACGCATACGCACTGGTGCCCGCGCAAGGCTTCATGGTCATTGTAGTCTCTCTGTGTAAACAACGTATTTGGCTCTACTCTTGTCCGTTGGCAACCCTACCCCAATACCTCCATGTGCAATTGGATCCAGGATTTTCTCACTTGCAGACCCCAGTCAGTTTGGGTTGGCAAAAAAAATCTTCTCCACAATCTCCATCAGCACAGGTGTACCATAGAGTTGTTTGCTTATCCACCTGCTCTTATCCACTTTACACCTATGATTGTGTGGCTAAGCATAGTTCCAGTACCATATTTAAATGTCCTGATCACACCGCTGTTTTGGACCTTATCAAAGGTGGTGAGGAATCAGCATACAGGAGGGTGATTAAGAATTTGGCTGAGTGGTGTCATAACAACAACCTCTCACATGTCAGCAAGACCAAGGAACTGATTGTAGACTTCAGGAAAGGGAAACCAGAGATCAATGAGCCAGTTCTCATTGGAGGAGGTAGAGAAGATTAGTAACTTTAAGTTTAAGGGTTTTAGTATTTCACAGGACCTGTTCTGGACCCAGCATGTAAATGCAATTGCAAAGAAAGCACAGCAGCTCCTCTACTTTCTTTGGAGTCTGCAGAGATTCAGCATGACATCAAAACTATTGATAAACTTCTATAGATATGCAGGGAGAGTGCACTGATTGGCTGCATCATGGCTTCTATAAAAACAGCAAAGCCTTTGAATGGGAAATCCTACAAAATGTACTGGATTTGGCCCAGTACATCATGGGTAAATCCTCCCAATCATTAAGCATAGCTACACAAAAGACTGTCACAGGAAACCAGCATTCATCATTAGAGATCCTCACCACCCAGGCCATGCTCTTTTCTCACTGCTGCCATCAGGTAGAAGGTACAAGAGTCTCACACAACCAGGTTCAAGAACAGTTACTGCCCCACAACCATCAGGTTCTTGAACAAAAGGGGATAACTCTCCTCACTTACCCGTCCATTGAGATATTCCCACAAAGGTATCACTTTAAAGACAAACAAGAGAAAATCTGCAGATGCTGGTAATCCAAGCAACACACAGAATGCTGGAAGAACTCAGCAGGCTAGGCAGCTTCTAAGAAAAAGAGTACAGTTGATGTTTCAGGCCTAGAACCTTCATCAGGTACCGAAGAAGGGTCTCAGCCCAAAACGTTGACTGTACTCAATTTCACTCTTTATCTTGTTATTCCATGTTTTCATTATTTATTGTTGTTTATTTGTATTTGCATCTGCACAGTTTGTTGTCTTTGGCACTCTACTTGATTTAATTGCCTTGCCTTGCACCTTAAACTCCTGGTGGAGTCGTCCGGGCACCATCATGACAAGTGTTGCACCAGTCTGTTCCATCTGTCACGGTTGTGTGCCAGAGCCTGGGTCACCATAAATGTTGTCCGTCCATCTTCTCCTCCGTCTACCTCTCTTTCTTTTCCCCGCCACAGTTCCTTGTAGAACGGTCTTTGCAAGGCCACTGGATCTTACTATGTGGCCGTAGCATCTCAGCTTTCTTTTCTTCACCGTTGTGAGAAGGTCTTCATGGGGGCCAATGTGGTGCTGGATAGTCTTGCAGACCTGCTTGTTTGTGATGTGGTCCAAGTATGAGATGCCCAAGATGTTGTGATAGCATCTCATTTCCAATGCCTGTATCTTCCTCTGTAGCTCTGCTGTGAGGGTCCATGTCTCACATGCGTACAGGAAGATGGAGAATACCAATGCACGCAGGAGTCTGATCTTGTACTTCATGGTGATGTTGCTGTCCCTCCATATTGTCTTGAGTTTGGATAGTGCAGTTATTGTGCGGTTCTTGCCAGGACTTCTAGTCTTGATCCTTCATCACTGATGATTGCCCCCAGGTATTTGAATTGTTGCACTGTCTCAAGTTTCTGACCATGGACTGATATGTCTGTTGTGATGGCACCATTGGCATTTGGCATGAGCTTGGTTTTCTCAGCACTTATTCCCATTCCAAACTTTGCGGAGACTCTGTCAAGTTGGCTGACCAGGTTGGACAGTCCGTCCTCTTTTCCTGCAAGTTCATCAATGTCGTCAGCAAATCTTAGGTTTGTGATGCTCCTCCCTCCGATGCTGACTGGGCCCACATAATCTTCAACGGTAACACTCATGATTTGTTCCAGGAAGACATTGAAGAGAGTGGGGGAGAGGAGGCAGCCCTGATAGACTCCTACAGAGGTATGGAGCCACTTCCCGATGGTGCCCTGAGTGAGTACTGCACTGGTTGCCTTGGTGTAAAGCTGATCGATTGTATGAATCCCCTTCTGCTCCATGTTGAATTCCTTCATGGCGGCCCATAAGGCATCATGCCAGACTCTGTCAAATGCCTTCTTGAAGTTTATGAAGACATGGTAGAATTCCCTCTGGTGTTGAAGGGGTACGGGGGGCTCTGGATAGAGGTAGTACCTTGGTGTCTTGGCATGCTGGTCCCTACCAGACAGGGTGGACGGGCATCGCTGGTCCTCATCCATATCCTAAATCTCTCATGTGTTGGCTTCATGTGTCATACCCCGGTAAACGGCTTCAGCTGGCAGGCTAAACCATGTGAGGGGGTGGTGCTAACACGGCACCACTGGGTGAATGACTTCCATGATGAAGTCACCGGCCGGGGCAGAAATATTCTCAGATAAACTATAATGGCCACGTGTTCACGACCAAGGTGAGCCACATAGTTGGAGGAAATTGGCTGTGGTCAAACCTGGAGAGGGATGGGCTCAGATGCCCAAGACACGCCGCATGATGAGCACACCAAAAAGCAACTTCATACTGGATCGGTCGGAGCGCAGGTTACCAATGACCACGCTATTCGTCTCACACCAGGGCGGACGCGATAAATGTGCTACTGGTGATTCGACACAGAAGATCTGTGGCAGAGAGAACATCACAATCACCTCATGGAATGTAGAACGCTGAACCAAGCAGGGAAACTCAAGGAACTCAACACATGAGATGGAAAGATACAGCTGGCACCTCCTCGGGCTCTGTGAAGCCAGATGGAAGAACACTGGAGAAGTGCATACTGAGGAAGGACATGTGCTCTGTTATAGCGGAGAAGAGAACAGACATGAAAATGATGTAGTCAACAAATCCACCAAGAACGCTGGATGCCAACCAGTGTCAAGCAGGCTTATGACCATCCGCCTGCGAGTGAAGTCATTCAGCATCACAGTGGCACAAATCTACGCCCCAACAACAGACTACCACGATGAACATATTGAAGAATTATATAAGAAACTACAAGATGTCATCGACAAGGTGGACCAAAAAAAATATTTTGATCATTCAGAGTGACTGGAATGCCAGGGTGGGCAGAGACGCACAAGATGAGTGGGGGGGATCTCATCGGGCCGTCATGCAATGCCACCTCCAATGAGAGGGGACTACGCCTGCTGGAATTTGCCAGTTATAACAACATGGTTCTGTCGAACACACTTGGGGAGCATAATGCATGCCGAAGATGAACCTGGCATGCCCCCAATGGTCAACATCACCAGACTGACTACATCCTGGTGCAAAGATGGCACAAATCTGATGTGAACAGACAGAAGACCAGAATATTCCCAGAAGCAGACATGGGCAGTGACCATGACCTTGTCATGAAGAACATCAGAGTGTGCTTGAGGAGAATCAACAAGCCAAAAAACAGCCAGGTGAGACTTGACCTTGAAAAACTGAAAACCCTACTATCTCTGAAGAATTTCAGGCAGCAGCTGGGGGGAAGTTTGCACCAATACTCCTCCTTGATGAAGACCTGGAGACAACCACAAATAACTTTAACATAGTGATGATGGAAACAGCAAGCAGGATTCTGGGGAAAATCTGCCATATGTCTAAACCATGGGTCACTAACAAGATACTGGATAAGTGTGACACAAGAAGGAAATTAAAGAAAGATAAAAACACAGCAGAGGGAAGAACAGAATACAGGAAATTCAACAAGGAAGTCAGGAAGGAAATGAAGGAAGCAAAGCAAAGATGGATAGCCGAACAATGTGCGGACACTGAAGACAGCCTCTCCAACAACAACACAAAGAAGGCATTGCAACTGGTGAAAGATCATATCAAAGAAAAACAAGCCAAAGTGAACACCATCCAAGACAAAAATAGCAAAAGTTTCACAGAAGAAAATGAAATAATGGAAAGGTGGACAGAGTACTGTTCAGAACTGTATAACTACCAGAACAAAGGGGTTCCAAGTGTGCTGAATGTGCAGGAATCTTCCAATGAGGATGATTATCCAATCATGTGTGAAGAAGTTGAAGCTGCAATACGATCACTGAGCCGGAAGTCAGCAGGAGTTGACAACATTCCTGCTGAGCTGCTGAAGCACGGAGGAGAGGCCAAGATAGACATGCTTACCGCCATCTGCAATAAGATCTGGCAGACAGATGAATGGCTGACATGTTGGACTCAGTCGCTGATCATTGTGCTTCCCAAGAAAGGCAATCTTCAACTTTGCCAGAAATCCCGTACCATCAGTTTGATCAGCCATGTAAGTAAGGTAATGCTCAGAAGCATCTTGAACAGACTGAGACTTCAGGCAGAAGGCATCATGGCCGAGGATCAAGCAGGCTTCCGTAAGGGCAGAAGCACCACTGAGCAGATTTTCAACCTCTGCACCCTCTGTGAGAAACACCTTCAGCACTAGAGAGAGTTTGATTTAATTGCTCCTGTTATATTTACTATTCTGTAGGCTTGCTGAGTATGTCCGCAGGAAACTGAATTTCAGGATTGTATGTGGCGACATATATGTACTCTGATAATAAAATTTACTTTCAACTTTGAAGTTTGAATTAGGCTTCTTTGAAACAGACAAGTAGACTAAGTTGCTTAATTTCAGGAGGCTTGCAGATCAGATGGATAATATTATTTAGCATATCAAATAACTGATATATTTATGTTGGAATTTTATTTACTCAAGGAAATTAGCTTTATAGCAGACTTTCTCAAACTTTTTAAATCCAATAGCCCCTAAAGCACCTTCATACTTGCCAACACCCCTCTTAGGCACAACATACTTTCTGGTGGCCCTATAGTGTAAAAACATGTCTACCATATCCTAACATGAGAAAAATAATTCTGCTTTAGATTTTTATTTGTTTTTAAACCTACCTTATACAGTATCTGCGTGCTGTACAGCACCTACAATATTGATTTGTTGCTTGAATTTGATGATTTTTAGCAAGAGTTGAAATATCTGGTTCAAGTTGTGACAGTTTAAACTATTTTGTTAGCTGGAAATATTTTCTCCTTGGTATGGAGAGGGTACCCACTGTTCAAATAGTGGGTATTGGCAGCTAAACTCACCACAGAGAAAAAAGAGGGAAGTGAACTAGCCTTTGAAGATTGAGTGTTTACAGAATAAGCTCCCTTTAGTGAGAATGCTCATGGCTGTTTATATCTGATAGGGTTTAAGGTCTCCATTTGACTTTATAATTTTGCAGTCAACAAACCCAATACCATCACAGTTGGAGGCCGATACGATCACGTCATATCAGAAGTATTATTTTAGAAAGAATTTTGATTTAGCGGTACTCCAGTTCAGAGTGCTTTCGACAGGTGCTACAGCACCTCACCTTGTACTATAAAATGGGCAACATCCTGGTTTCCAGCAGATGTGTGGGCAAATGTTGGTTAATATTATGAATATGTTAATAATATAGCAAAAATATGGGATTATATCCCGAATACTCCGATTCATCACAATGGATATTTTATTCTTCAAATCAGACATTGGAATAATAAAGGGATAAAACATAAGTAAGATGCAAATTAGACAGACCAAACACTGTTGTATGGACTCAGACCATCACAATTTGCACCAGATCCCAGCAATGTAGCAATAATTTATGCCTGGAGGCAAAAAAATTGGCCCCTTGTCAGGTTAGAAAATAAGCACCAGGGTAGGGACCACAAGCTTACGTGAACCCAGTGACATATATCTTAATCCCAATACATGGGAATATCGGATATTCCTTCCAGACATACATAAGGTAATGCCCACACCAATAAACCTTAGAGTACTATGAAAGCCTGGAAAATAGATGCTTGGGAAAATGCACTAGAAGTACAAAAAAAGATTGACTACAGCCATAAAAGAAAAATACAGGGACAAGTTCCTGTTCAGGGAGCCACTGCTACTTTCCCAGTAGAAAATCTCCCCATCAGTTTGGACCTTTGACTATACAAAGTTAGTAGACAGTGAGTAACCATGACTCCAGCTGATGCTCAAGGAATTCTGAAGTGGCTACTTCAGGATGCAGGGAGGTTAGAGGCCTTCTGGGCCAGTCATATTCCCAAAATATACAACAATTCATATTAATGTTAATTTCCACATCCTTGATACCATCTTCACACAAGTATGGAAATCCTTATCAGATACTGTATATGCGTGAATTTATAAACAAATACATGGTGGAGATGGTTGTGTATTTAATATTTCAGTAGCATTTGAGGAATTTTGAATATTATCTGAGTAAGCATACTTGTTCTTTAAATGATTTATTATAACTTATACGTATAACTATGTGAATTGCATACATCATCACGCTACCATGCAATAAGTGCACACCTTGTTTAAGGTGAACACAAAGTTAAAAGCATATTTTGGACCCCTGTGTCTTCTTTTGTATTAGTTTAATGTGTTTAAGTTGCAAAATATAACTGTGGTGATGAGAAATCTTCCCCCCTTATCTGTAATGACCAGCGTATGCAAAAAACTTGTGCTGTTCAATTTTTTGAGCAGACAGCAACATGTGCGCACTAAATTTTATATAGCGAGGTATTCATTTCAACAACCAGCAAAACACTGTCAATAAGAACCTTCCTCACCTCTGCGTTTTATCATTTTTGCTCATGTTCATCCGCACACTCACAAAACATATGTAGTAGGCCATTAGTGGGTAATGAAGGATTTTCTTGCAAGAGCTTTTGCTCATTATCCATGTGTGTTTTGCTTGCTAAATAATATTTTATAAAGTCAAGTTTCCAAATATCCTCTTCTTCTCACTGGCAAATACTCCAGCAACTATTGCAACTTTAAATGAACTAGAAGTTCTTTTGTACTTTAATGCCCTTTGCTTCTTTGAATTTCAACATAGTGAATGAATAATTTCTTCAATAAAAACAGAATAAATAAGCGTGTTCTGAAATCTGCAGACAAATCACTGCTAACTCCATGTTGTTAACACCATCCACATCAGAAAATGAAAAAGGAAAAGTAATTGTGTATGATTGTGAATTATACTTAACATGACAACAAGGTAGAGGGTGACAACCTTTTGTGCACAGTTTAAATTGCTTTGTGCACTAGTAGTACAAGATGCGTATGCGTGCTGTTACATACTTCATGGATATATTGAGACTGTCTTATGAGGATGATGTAATGGTCTTGCCGAGGTCACATGATGTAATTTTCCCACCAGTGAGGTCACATGATGACCTGTTCTCAACAGGTATATAAAAGGGAGACCCCTGGTAATGCAGTTAGTTTTGTGTTAGATACTCCGTTTTGCTGCGTATTTGGCTGATGAAGC